>NC_091098.1:14144315-15344315 GCF_024713975.1 Paralichthys olivaceus | reverse complement strand
AGCTGAAATTGAAGGGATGCTGCTGCACTGCTGTGGGCCCGGCCTTGTGCTCGGCAGGCTGAGATATTTTTAAACGTTGCACCCCGGCCCACCCTGCACCTCGTCATCGCCTCCTGACCTCCCACCCAACCCCCTGTCTCCTCTGCGCCGGGCAACCGATCTCCTCCACATTGTTTCTCTCTCACTCATGTAAGGGAGACAAGGACGCAGAGAAATGGAGCGAGAGGGGACGAGTGCGCTCATACAGCGACCCAGTGCTCCCAGTCTCCCGGCTGGATGAAGAAATCAGCCGGTCTGAATTTCGGGCTGAATGTTGCATGATTTGCTGGCTTTGGAATGTGAACACCAAGTGGAGCATTAAAAATCATTCCTGGGGCATTCTCATTTTCTCTCTCTCACCTCCTCTTCCCTTAGTTCGTCTCCAACTTCTCTCTCTCTCTCTCTCTGTCTCTCAGACTGGTCGGCAAACAGCCAGTCAGCCAGTTATTAATTATATCTTCTCCCCTTTTCACCATTTTCACCATCTCCCCTTTCCTCACAGTTCATTCTCCTTTTCTTTTTGCTTCACTAAATGGCCTTGCCCTGACATATTTCCAGGGCTCCAGTGCACTTCTTCCTCTCTCTTTTTTCTTTCTCTTGCTTAGGCCTCTGTTTGTAAATGTGCAGAGGAGAAGAATGAGGGAACAAATTATGAAACACAGGAGTGCATTCCATACCTTGTTTAGAAAGAATTCTCCAACAGTGCAGAGGGGGAGAGGAGCCACTTCCCCCTACGATTCTACCCCCGCTTTCAGGCCATATGGGTCTTTTTACGTCTGTGGTCTTTAGGGGTATCTGTTACACATGTTCTTACCACACTGAAGCTTAGATATGAGTCTTAGTGTCCCACTCACTCCTCATTATATTCAATCAAAAAGCTCTAATGCTGCTGTAATGAGGTGCAATTGAGTGGAGTGCAAAATGTGTTGACTGCGGTAGTGGAAACTTAGAATCACTAGTCAAAGTAAAAGTACTGCATTAAATTTTCTACTCTAGTAAAAGTAGGTAAGTACTTGCTTTTTAATATACTTAATGTATTAAAAGTACCTGCCAAATGTAGTTTATTTCCTAACGCAACGTTCAACTTCATTGTTATGAGTGAGTGCTGCTGCTGCAGGAGGCGGAGACCAATGTAACCTGCCCACTCTGATTGGGCAATGGACCAATTCCCCTCTCGTTATTGATGACTTTATATATAAAACCATGTTCCATGTTCCACGTTCCACTTTATCTTATGTGATTTAGATACATTTGTATCTTTGCCTTTGTATAGTATCTCTACTATGTATTTTAATTATGGGTTATTTGCCTAGGCATAGTGTTTAATCATGGGTTTTCCATCTTTTTACCAATAATTGGCCATATTCTTTTAATTAATTTTGATAACGGCATGCTATATATTTGTATTAGATAGTCATTTTATTTTAGGTTTCCTTGTAAAACTGACAAGGGACAACAGATGAAAATAAGCTTATTTAGTTAACTCATGTACATAATGCATTGTGAAATTGTATAAAAATTTATTTATTTATGTAGTGGAGTAAAAGTGAGAAGTAGCAGAAAATAAACCTACTTATGTACAGACACATGAAAAAAGTGCTCAATGTACTTTGGAATACTCCACCAGTGCTTTTTACTACATCTCTTTTCATCCAGTCAGACTGGAGCATGCTCACCATAGGCCTCAGTAACAGGTTTCCTACAACGACGCCCCTTCAGACTAGTCTCTGATTCTGGATTGTCTCCTCAGCGATCCTCCTCAGAGAATTCTTGATAAACGCCTCTGCTGAGAAACTTTCCAAAACACTGCTCTAAGCAAAGCAAACAATGGAAAGTGACAATATTGAGGTCAATGTAAAGTTGTGCTGATGAAGTGAGTTTGCTGATCTCTGTTAGTCGACCCTGAGAACAACTGTTGCGTCTGGGAAAGGTTGCATTCTTAATCAAATCTTCAGTTCAGACAGTGGACATAAGCCTCCACCAGTTTGTTAGTTGTACAGTTTATGTTAAAGATAGCTCTAACAGCTTTGGTTCCACTGTCTAAAAATAGAAGATCAGTATGGAGCATTGTTGCCGTGTTGACTTCTGACCTAGATTACGTCTCTTGTTCATCTCTGTGATGACAGTTGAACAAAGTCATGGTTAATCAGTTAAGTATAAGTAAATCATAGTGACTTCTTGGTATGAAACACAACTAACAAACCCTGTTGACCTATAGCCTTTTAGCTCTGTTCACTTCAACAAAAAATGTGTTATGTGATAAAACTTTGCTGGGGAATTCAACGATAAAGTAAGAAAAAAGATAAAAGAAAACATCGGAGAGGACCCTGAAGCTCTCAATAAACCTTTTCCCCCTGTCACTGCCTGCTCCACAACAATGTTAGCAAACCAACAATTGATCTGTTTTCTCCTTATTCGTCAGCAGATGACATTGATTTTCAGTTATCAGTAGCTACTATTGATAGTTACCAGACACAGCTCAGATGGAGCACGCAGCCTAGCATTACAGCAAATGTCTTTACCACTACAGTTAACAGTGTTTAAAAGGACTTCGGAGGCCTCAGGCAAAAAGGGACCTAGAAGGGCCCTACAGCGAATCAAACCAAACACCCCCGATAATCCTTAAAGAAAAACGTGATACCAAATATCATTCTAATCTTCAAATAATCTGTTTACTATCACCCCCCCCCACCTGTTCTCAAGTGTTTGTTTAAACACCATGTCATTGGTTGGTGCCTCTGTTGCCACATTCAAAGTTGAACTACTTGGCATGAGCAACGTGACACGACAGAACCACAATGCAGTTCGGCAACGCATAACCACATTCAAAGTTAATGAGCAGCATGTTCTCTCTCTTCATGTTCCCTATCAACATCATCCCTGTTCAACTATGTAATAAACATCTTTGCAATCAGTTTTATTCTATTTTTGTTCAGCTGCTTGTCTTCAGATAGCAGTTAAACATTACCTCAGCTATGAACATTTTAAAAGAACTTATTCAGCAACATTGCCCCAAGGCTATCTCAGAATACAGAGATGTGGGTCTGCACTGAATGACACCGACTGACAAAAAGAGGAAAACTCAGACTGCAACATTAATACTTTTTCTATTGCTTTGCTTCAGTATCATCCTTATATTTTAAGCTCTCTAGATCTGATGTATCCTCCAGGTCGTCAGCACTGTTCAATCTGTGGATGGATCACAGGTGGACCATCCCCAGGACTTTCTGTAACACGAATGGATTTCTAAGCTTTAGCATTCATTAGTCAGCCACCTAATTAATTACCATATGGAGAGCTCTGGCTACAAATGCAGGATTTGGAACTGAAATAGACAAAAGCTGACAGGTGCAGATGGTTTTCTTGAATTTGGAATTAGCTTTTCAAAAGCATCATTTGTGTTCACATCATTGTTTTGCAAATAACCAGAAGGCATGCCACACATTTAGTGGAGTGTTACTGTACACACGGAAATATTCATGCAAATCTATGCAAATTATTAGTGTGTGTGTTTGTGAACATATGTGCCTGTGTGTGTCCTTATGTGCAATGTGAGTTAATGCGTGTGTGCCCACATGTGTAGGTTGATTTCATGTCTTGCTGATATCTTTTGTGCGGCCGTGCCTCATTCTCTCTCCTGTGGGTTTAGTTGCTATGGCGATGAGAGTGGGGAGAAGTGGAGAGTCATGGAAAGGAATGAGAATATGTGTCTGGAAAGTCCATCAAGTCTGACTGAGAATCACTGTACTAACACATCTTTACATGCGCAGGTCAACACAGCGTGCCACATCTGAATGAGGAATTGTGCTTCGCTTTTTGTTTAGTTCTGTGGTTTTGACATGTGAAACTCCTTTGCTCAACTCAAATACACAACATATCAGGCTGTGTTGAAAGCTGGGATGAGGAAGACATGTATCGCGACCCTCTGAGCGATTTGCCTGCTAGAGGCTTCAAACGAATCCTTCCCGCAGGTCACATCCGAGTTGTTTCATTGTATACAGTAGTCCTGGCTTCGTGCGGTTCAGAGAAGTGACCTTGTGCACCAGCCAGCGTGAAAAACAGCGTGAGCACAGAACCCAGAGCTAAAAGTACCAGAGCAGACGGGGGCCGGGAGGAGAGGCTCCATGTCCCCACGGCCCAGCAGGCACCACAGCTCTGTCTCCAGCTCTCCTCGCAGGCCCCCTGACTGGCACTGTCACAGCTGCCATATGGAATCACAATCGCTTTTAATTTGCTCTGTGTTCTCAGCCACCTCTGGCTTAATGGCAGCTTTGTTTACCCCTCATCACAAGTGTTAGTCTCTCTCTGTCTTTCTCTCTCTCTCGCTTTCATTTTTGAATTTCCTTTAGAGAGAGCAAGAGTGTGTGTGCATATGTAAGTGCCCAGATAATCACACAGTGCTTGCTGCCTGCTGCTAAAGAGGCTGAAATAGTAGTGTTGATCATCACTATAATTATCTGGGCCCACACACACACACACACACCAATTCATGTAGTTACTGTAAGGTCATGCAAGTGCTCCACATCACTTTTTTCAAGCTGGTCTTCCACCGATCAGAGGTTCTGTGGTTCCTCCAGTCGTAATGCTGAAGTGTCCTTGGGCAACACACTGAACCCTAAATGCGCCGAAGGTGTGTGAATGGTGTCTGATAGAGAAAGCGTTTTGTATAGAAGCGCTGTATGTGTGTGTTAATGAGACTAAATTGTGAAGTGCTTTCAGTTGTTGACTGGAAAAGCACTATATAAATACAGTAACTGAATAAAATCCAGTCCATTAGTATTATTGGATAAAATTCCATGTTCCACATCTCTATCAGATCAAGAGAAGCAAAGTAAATATTTTTTTCTGGACTAATTCAAGCTGTAATATCAGTGTTAGGCTCATCCACTGAGTCTGAAAGTTTGTTTTACAAAGGAATGAACTTGTGTGTGATACTCAGCACTGTAACATAATCAAAATCATATTCTGACATTTTAATCACTCCTGTTTGTTCCTGATCATCAAATAGGACTACACTTTCAGAATGTGTTTAATATTTGAATCATATAACATCGCAAACAATATTCATTCATTCATTCTTCATTGATGAAGGTTACAATGCAAAGGGTTTTCACTAGCATCAGCTGCAGCATTCTTTATTAATATGACTGAGTCTGTACTATTCCTGTATTTAATGGAATATGTAATAGGCATTGTAAGTGATGGAGTAGTATTATATTTATTACAGATTAGGCTACTTCATTTTTCTCAAGAAGAAAAGTTAATGGGGTACTTTTACTTTTACTGGCCCTGGTGAGGTTGACTGTTAATGGCCAAAACAACCCTCAGGCCAACAGGAAATATCCTGGTGCACTCAACGGTGTCTCCATCAGTATGTGTGTTTATATTTTTATATAATATGCATTTGGTTCCTGGGATTTTACACCAAGAGAAATAACTGCTGATGATTCTTGCAACTTGGCTGGTCTCTCTCTCTCTGAATGGTTCTGGAGGAATGTCTGAGTTTTCAGAGCCACTAACCACATACACGGTCTCACATTGTCAAGAGCCAGCAGCAGCAGCAGCAGCAACTGGAGGAAAAACCAGTGTCTGCGGTGAGATGCCACCGCCCACTCATGCGGATGGACTGCTTTTGACAATTCAAATGCACAGTATATGCAGGAGGAATGAGTGAAACCTCATTTGGGATGGTGGGAACAAAGTCTCTCAACAGGAAAGCAGTGAGTGTGATGTAAATGCTCAACCTTGACCACTTGAACTGCATCTCCACACATGTTGACCTGATTTTGACCTTCAGTCAGCGGCACAAGGGCAGTTTTAGATCTATCACTTAGGGCTGTTCCATAAGCCTTCATCAGGAGAAGTGTGCGAATTAACTCTTTCACATTGTTCCACAGACAATAGGATTAATGGCAGAATCCTCTATTCAGGGTTTTTGTGTAAGTGACCTCGCTTTAATGCTTTAATCTGATGAAAAACGTGCCACACAGAGTCGGGCAGCGAGGGCTGACGGCGGGAGACCCACCCTGATGACTTGTTTATGTCCCTTGTCTACTACGTATTTCCTACAGTGCTCCTGGAACCACGGATGCGTGTGCATGTGTGTCTAGGTCAGTAGGAGGACAGGAAATCTCCGGTGAATGCAGTGTGTCACTGCCAAAGTTATTGCACAGGACACAACACATGCACATTGTTGCTGTTGCATATGCCCATGCGTAAGATAAGAAATAAGCACAGTTCTAATTTAAATATTTATTTATATTCAAAGGGTAGTTTGTGTCTGATTCGCCTTCCTTCCCTCCTTCTCCTCTGCTCTCGCTCTAGGTTCCAGCTTCCATCTGGCTGCCATTTGTCTGCCTTCCTCCTGCTTTACCTTAATTTATTGCTCACTTTAAAATCATGAATAAATCCCAGCTCTCAGGTCCATCTACCCATCTTGTATCCCTCTCCCTCATTACGCTGTTCATTAAAATACAAGTTCATATTCAATGAAGATTCGTTGGCTCGATAATTGCTGAGGATTATTCAGGCAGTGGGCTCAGTTGCTTAAACTGTGAACTGTCAAGAGGAGAGGAGAGGAGAGGAGAGGAGAGGAGAGGAGAGGTTTTTCTATTACTTTTTTCTTTTGCTAGATGTAAATTCATCAGGGGGTGAAAAAGGTGATAAATAGGCAAACTCCCGATGGTGGGTCCAAGGCAGGACTATAGTTTTTTAAATGCCATCTTTAAAGAGTGAAGTTATAGTCAATAATATCTCAAGGTTATATCACCCACTAAATAATGTAATCCTACTGCTACAAAAATGATGTAATATATATATTTCAAACCTATTTTGACCTATTTTAGATTTTTTTTAAACAGCAATACATTTCCATCCCTGTGGTGTGCAGCAGTTTCTTGGCCAGTTTGGTTTTGCATGTCGAGCTTGTGCTGATCTCAGCAGCCCCTGGAGCAGAGCAGGGCACTGCATCAGAGCAGGGAGCGCTGCGTGTCCTGATCCCGAGGCCGGACCTGCAGTCAGAGTCTCAAAAACAAAGCTGCAGTGTAGAGAACAATGCAGAGGGAGAGAGAGGGTTAGAGTGAAAAAGAAGGTGGCAGAGTTTAAGAGGAGACAATCAGAGAGGAAGAGGGAGGACAGGAGGAGAGAGAACAGCCAAGACCAGGATTTAATAATGAGACGCAGTCCAATACATCTGGTTTGTGGCCGATAAGATGAAGTATAATGAGAGAAAATAGTAAGATATAAGACAAAATGTCAGGAGTTTAAAAAGCTCTAAAGAGAGTTTGTTCAGCTCAAAAGAATAAAAGGAGATTTTAAATATTATGTTGTAATCTTTAAAATCTAATCTAATCTAATGTAATCTTTATGATTTAAAGATTAAGATTATCTTAAAATATTCCTATAAAGGTTCATGAGAGGACATTCAGAGGGTTTCCGGTCATATGTTTCAGGTACTAAGTGCCTCATTGTCTCCCAGGTCTTTCAGTCTGCACATCTGAGTGCCTGAGTGCTGCCCAGGTCCTGCTGGTTGATGGGAAGAGTGTCCATTTCCTCTGAGTGGGTGAAATGTAATATTCAAGTAGAGCCGGGGCTGAAGAGCATATAAGGTAGAAGGGCAATGAACCACCGAGAGAATAGAGAAGGTAAGAGTTGTTAGCAACGATGCAGGTGGGCGTCTGGTGCCTGTGGGTCAACCGTCACACTCTCAGGCCCCCTCAGGGTTGTTATCATCAAGGCTGCCTGCATTGATGGACAAGTCCGACAGTCTCTCAGACTCAGCTGGACGTTTGACAGGTTTGGCACTGTGGTGACCAGCAGGTTGCGTGCTTCTGATGTGCTGTGCGTTGTTTGCTCTGACAGATGGGTGACACTGGAGGCCTGGAACACAGGTGAACAGTCTGTGGCAACCCATCTGGACAGCAGCCCAGGAGAAAATGTGCATGTGCCATTGCAAGTGTGTGTGTATGTGTCCCGAGAGACTGCAGGATTGACAGAGGGATCCAGAGTGGAGCGGCTGTGAACAAGTTTGCTCCATTACAGCCAACGCTTTTAGTCAGCTCAGCAGCTCTCACTTATCCGCTGATCAATAAAAGGAAGCCAGACCAAACTTCTACGGGGGGACCAACACATCCATCCACTCACAAACTCCTGCCTCACCTCCGAGATTCTACCTTATATTCGCTCCAGTTTTCTGCTTCAAGCATAATTCGTCAGGAAGTTGAACCTCTGTGACCTTCAGGAGAGAATCAGGCAACTTCCTTTTCCACATGACTGTGCACTGTGTCACAGATTACTGGATAATTAAATTTAGTGCAGTCAAATTCAAAACTTTACTCCGTGAACTCCATGAAAAACAGGGAAATCAAATGATATAGAGCTGCAGATATCAGGTGATGAGTTGATGCGTCAATCTTAAGAAAACTATATTGGAATTGCTGTCAAAGGAAAATATTTGTTTTGATGCTTCCTGCATCTCAGATGTGATGATCTTCTGCTTCTTTCATATAAATAGATTTATTTGGGACTTTCTGGGACATTTTTCGCAATTTTATAAGTGATGAGTTGATGACAACTTAATCAAGATAATTAATAGTTACTTGCTGCCCTTCATTTCAAAAGCTTGATTTACTACAAAAGAAGTTGCAAATTATACAACAACAGGAACAAAAAAGATGATCCGATCGTCTGTAATCTAATCATATCATGAACTAGAATAGCAGACAGAGAGCACATATACCTCCACCAGGGCCCAACAGTCCCCCTATGAAACCACGTTTAAATGGATCTGGATTTTTATTTGGATTTGCACCAAAGTGCAAACAGTCATAAATATCAGTCCCCCAAACATGTCAGATTTTTACTTATTCTTTGTGAAATCAACAGAAATGTTGAAAAGTGCTCAATGTTAACGAAGGAGAAAAAAGATGGATTTTTTTCCCTGACACATTCCACATCTGTCCACCAAGTTTCATGGTGACCTGTCCAGCAGTTTTTACATAATCCTGCTGACTAACAGACAAATGCTGACGAAAACATAATGTCTTTGGCCAAGGTGATTATTGAACCAATGACGGCCTGAATTAAACCTTTCATTGCCCTTTTGCAATACAATATTTTGAATGAACATCAAGATAAAGTCTGAAACATCTTCTGAGCAGAACCCACTCATCCACCCCAGCAGCCATGAGCTGGTCACTGATCCCCACTGATCCTGTTACTGCACCTTCAACTGTTAATGATCACAACCACACTAACCAATCGCATTAACAAAAACAGCCGGGGGAACCGTTTCTTCTCAGTGCCATTATGGAGATGAATGTCACAAGGCTCTATCAGCACACAGCGAAACGAAGATTTCCGTGGTGTAGGTGTGAAATGCTATCAACTCCTCTCATCTTGTGGTGTGTGGGGGAGCAGAGTTGCTCTGAGGTTTCGCTCATCACCTCCCCTTGTGCTTTTCCCTTGCTGTCACTCTGAAAAAACTGGTCTGTTATATATATGTCGCTGTAATCACTTGCGTAAGGTTTTATAACAATACAGAGATTTAAGTTCTGTGGGTCAACAGGGAAACCGACCCATGAATACACAACGATCCGACATGAGAGCTGCCAGGTTGCCATGGTGACAGATGCTGATGTAACTATCCTCATTATAAAATCAGTAAATTATGTACACACTGCATGTGTAAATCTGTACATTTGACGGAGCCACTGTGTCATTCTGACACAGAGTTAGAAATCATGAAGCTGCACTGCTGTCTCTGCTCATATTTAATTGCTTCTAGACACAGAGAGGGTGTCAGCGTCTCTTTTTTTTGTTGATCAGCTATCTCAGCTGATGTCTGGAGATGGTTAGGAACAGAGTTACTGGCTGTGTCTCTGCACTGTGACCTCCTTAAATCCTGGCCTGACTCAAACCTGAGCAGGGAACACTAAAGGAAACACAAACCCCTGGGTCTGGACCTTGTTAGAGGTCAGAGAATCTGAGGACGGGGGGTTGCACACATATCACATGTGCTCAGAATCTTTTTTACATCCTCTCCTTTCTCTCTAACTGAGGACCCCTTAGGAGACAGTGCAGGCGTTGCCTCAGGCTTTTTTACATCACTGGTCGTAAATGCAATGGCTTTCAGATGCTTTTTGATTTCCAGTTGCATTCTACAGCTCCGACATTTCAAAAGAGCAAAGGGCTTGAACTGAGACTGCTGTTTCTTTGCTATGTCGTCTCACGGTCTGTGGACCCATCCAGTGTTTGTTTAAATTTCTGTCTATTCCCCGCAGGGTTTAGCCGTCTCCCTTCTTTGTACCCCTCTCTGTTCCTCATCGCTTCTCTCTGCCCCCCCCCCCCCCCCCCCCCCCCCCAACTTGCCAGATCTCCTTACAGTCTCCAGTCTTTCATGTGGATGGGGGTGGGTTGGTGGTGGAGAGGCGGATGGGGAAATTGGCCACCCTGGGATCAGACACATGCATGCATGATGCCTGTAAAATGTATGATGCGACATGCCGGAGAAAGATTACTGAGGGAATGTCTGTGGTGGCGATGAACAGACGATTTACAGGGTTTTTGTTTGTACTATGAATCCACAAAATACATATTTTATCCAAATCTGTGAGCGGTGGACTCATGAACATGAGATTTATGCTCTGAGGTTAACCCTCTCTCAAACATTGTGACTTATGTTTGTGCAGGGGCCATTTTTACACAGTTCATTTGCATTGATCAGTGCGTTGAATCAAATGAAGAAAGTTTGGAAAAGCTCAATCTTCTAAGTATGAACACGGGAGGAGGATTGTGAATTTATTTTGTCTTTGAAGTCAGGACTCAAAATGGGCCATGCTGTGTTAGTGTGCCTCCTGCAGTCTGGGCATTACTGTGATAAGATCTTCCTCGATGGCTCACATAAGGAGCCCAGAAATGAGGTCAGTGTTTTCTTCTTATAAACAAATTCACAGACTTAATAAAAGCTTTCTGGAAAGTGCATTTTTGCAAAACCAAAGGCAAGTTATTTAGTTTTTCCACCATCTGTGAGAACTCAGAGAATTGCTGTGAAATCACTGCTGCGTTTTAGTGAAAATCCACCAAGGCAGTGAGTCTTAGCAGAGGAGAGTGTTTTTCCATCTGTAGGAGAGTGGTGATCAGGGGTCAGAGGTCGGGTCTAGGGCAAGAAGATGGAGGGGAGGCATGACTGACCTGCGTTTGCACACAGCAGATAAAACACTCCAGACATGCAGCTCAGAGGAAGCGCTATCTCGGGACTGAAGGAGGCAGGAGGAAGGGCGGCAGGCAGGATGGGAATGGAGGACAAGACAGAAAAAACAAACAGTCCCAAGCAAAGACCTTCCCTACACAGGATTAAAGTGGATGTCCGGTCTCAGTACCCCCCCTCAGCTCACTTCCCATGTCCTCCTGACATCACAATGTAGCAGCAGTCGATCTGCAACGGAGTATTTTTCACATCCTGACCTCAGCTGTCTGCCTCGCATCAGAGCGCGCACTGGTCATGTGATTGGACGCACGGCTCAAATATGAAAGAAAAAAAAAAGGTCTGTCTGACATAAACAGAACAGTGTGTCTATTATAGTGGAGCTCACAGCTGCACAGCTGTGTTTGAGGAGGAGGGCTATTTATATATCCACACTTTGTTTTGATTACTCTCTTTACTTCTCTCCTGGTGAGTTGACTCGTCTTGTGCCGTCAGTGCTCCATCACCTCTCACTGACCAACACTGCTGTTCTGAATGAATGGTCAATTCATATTTTCATATTTTCATTATTGTTTTCGTCCAAAGATTAAAATATTCATCAACTGAAGTTTGAATTTGAAGAATATGCGCTTTGACCCATTAAACCATTATTTTGAGTGTCTACTGCTTCTACTAATTCTCTTTTTCTCTCTCTTTCGCTTCCCTCCAGACTCGTACTCAGCAGCAGGCAGTGAGGGCAGCATCTCCACCTCTGTGGCGTCCCTGCCCCCCCAGGCTTCAGGCAGCTCAGCTCCCAGCTCCCCGGGCTCCAGACGCTCTGTGAGCACCCTGAAGAAGTGGCTCACGAATCCCGTCCGCAAACTCAGCGCCGGGGCCACTGCCAAAGGAGAGCGCCAGGTCCGCAAACTAGAGGGGAAACCTCCGTCTCTTCCATCCCAGAGCCACAGCCAGGATCTTGGCAGCCCCCCGAGGCCTGATGAGACCTTCACCATCTTGCCTGTCACCCACAGAGAACTGGTGAGTGAAGTCATATCTGAAGTTGTAATGATGATGCATTCTTTTTGATTTTGTTCTTGGTCACATGCACTTTGTGCTGTATGGTTCTGAAGTAAAAAGGCAAAATAAACACAGGGTAGTTTACGAATATCAGCAGAGACACAGGTTTGATGGCAGTTGGAAATGATATTAAATAAAAGCAGCATTACTGGCTCAGCCTGCAGGAACCCATGTTCTGTGACTCATGTGCTCTCTTTTCATGTTCTGCAGCTTCCTGTTTGAGTGTGTTTCTGTTGCCTGAATGCATGAGTGTGCTCCAGATATTTTGCATCATGTTGATATTGTGTTATTCTGACACCGTGGACGTATATATGCATATGTGTGTGTTGCAGGAGTGGAAAGATGGCCTTGCAAGCCCTGAGGACCTGTCACCCGCTACACTGCAGTCCCCCAGCTACATAACTGACTCACTTATTGGCTGCACATCACTGCCAAACACTCAGGTCTGTCCACATGATATACTATAGAACTAACACACTTTAACCTGTTGTATCAGTCACCATCTAATGGTTTCAAGTTTTTATTTTAATTAACATTTTACTGTCTGTGAGAGGAGTAATGTAGAAATGTTTTCTCTGTGAGGACCCAGCCTGGCAGGGCAATGACATCAGTTCTCTTTGTATCCATGGTCCCCCAGCCTGATCTGGAAATGACTAAGTGTACTGCTGCTGGCCGAGCTCAACTATCAACTCAAACAAGCACACAGGAGATCTCTGCTCTGTAACCACACACACAAACACACACACACACACACGCACACACACAATGGACGTACTGTAGCACACACGTAACAGAGTCCAAATGAATCCAAGGCGCTCTCTGAGCAGATCAATGCAGCCGAGAACCAGAGGGTAGAGTTTGACAGTGGCCCGTTTGATGCATGACTCACGTTCAAAATGTTACAAAAGGACATGCCCGGAGATAAATAGGAAATAGCACGAAATGGCAGAGAAGATGAGAGATGACTCCGCTTCTGTGAAGTGAAAAACAATACTGTGTGCGCACATACGCTTTCATTTTTCCATCAACCTCTCTGAGTCAGTCGCTCATGGCAAAGACCTGTCTCCAGTCAGAGGGTTCCTTTTTGTCTGTGAGGTGAAGGCGAGGCAGAGACCGGGATTCGCTCGAGCAGCCACAATATTGTATGAATCAGCAGAGCCTGAGTCCTGTCAATATAAAACAATAATGATATCTGAGCCTTCGAGCGCTTTGGAGTGTCTCCTGTTAGACACCGGTGCGCTTAAATCCTAATTTCAGTCTCAACAACACATCAAAAGCCATTATTCGATTACATCATGGGGGGGATGAGGTCAACACTGTTTTGTTTCCACTGCCAATCTCTTGCATTGAGAGAGAGAGAGAGAGAAATTGAATTATGTAGGTCAGTCACCTCCAAGATGTGGTTTCTGTCTCTCTCTTCTCCACATCCGTCACTGGCCACATGTCCAGTGTAATACGCGTTGTTGTTTTTCATCTTGTCTTGTTGTCTCTAAAGTCGACCGCAGAGGAGCTCAGAACATTTTGATTCAAGGTTTGTTATTCCATGGTCAGTGGAAAGTTTTTGTGATTGTGTGTCAGCAGTCAACTGAGCTGTGGTGTCAAATAGAAATCCAGAACCACAGATCATAGAACAGTTTGTGCAGTCTGTCATCTTGACCACTGATAAACACATAACTAAGGAACAACGCAATAAAGCAAATTGTGTAAAAAATGCATTGAATTAAATGTGATGTGAAATGTAAAAACTCAAATAGATGTAGAATTATAGTGACTTGAATATTGTGCTCGTAGACAACTATAAAAAACAATTTATCTGCATTTGTTGAATTAACACATCCAATATAAAAACATGAACAAAGGCACATTACACATCAGCCCCATAGAAAAAGTTTACAACAATTTAGATTTTTAAGAAATCACAAATAGTTTTACTTGAAATTCCTCTCATCTAAATTTTGAGAATAACTGAATTTTTATAAGATTCTCTAAATGATTTTCAAAAAAAAATCTACTCTCAGCTTTTGATAAAACTGTTTTCATTTTTTTCCGTTTGTGAGCTTCTGGGTAGAAAAACAAAACTTTTAACAGAGGGAGAAGGGGTGGGGGGGGGGGATCTTTCCTGTGGGCTTTGCCACTGCACATCTGGAAGTGATCAGGGAGCCAGGGAGACCTGTCAGCCAGGCTGGAGCACTCCGAGCAGGGCAAGACAAGCAGGGGGAGCGAGGGTCTTAATGGAGCCTCTTTGTCTCTCCCCCCACACCCCTGTGTCTCCACTCAGCTATGTCTCTTTCATTCTTTTTCTCTCTCACACACACACATCACTGTGACAGGAGGCTCACAACTCGTAGACACCAGCACATTTATCAGGGAAATGGCAGGTGAACAAGTGGAAAAGAAAGTTCTGTCTATCTTTCCATTTGCTTAAATGTCTATCTGTCCATCCATCCATCTATTTATTTCTCCATCCGCCTGCCAGGGTAGTCTGGGGATTAGGTGAATATCTGTGGTGGGTAAGCAGGTTTGTGTATGTGTTTAAGGTGGGGAGGTTCTGCTTGACAGGGACAATGGGACGTGGGGATTTAGGTGAAGACAGACGGCTGCTCCTATAAGTTTACACGGTCAGGAGAGTGAAAGGCTAGAAAGAAACTGGAATATGATGAGATATAGGTTATGGCGGCGGATAAGAGTTAAGGGTTGAGAGCAGATGTGAAGCCTGTATCCATTGAGTTTGTGATGATATTTGTCTTTGTGGGCTTTGTGTGCACAATGGCTATATTTGTGCCAGGATCCTCACAGGAAATGATTTGAATTCCAGGAAAAAGCGTGAAAAGGAGGTCATGTATATAACACATGAACACAATCGATTGGATCACAGTAGCCTTGGCTTTATCCTGCATGCATTTCTATTTGCAGCCATAAAGCAGTAGGCCGCTGGGAATTTATGACGTAGATGCTACTATTGTAGATGATGTGTGATGTGTTTACATATAGGTTTGAATCCTCAGGTGGCAAAACAAGGGAGTATTGTTTATAAATTCGTAAATTCGTAAATCAGAAATATAATGTAATATCCAGTGGACAATGGTGTAATTGTATTCTTCTTAACTCCATCAGGAACCGTCAAAGCTTTTTTTGACGTCTCCTGTGTTGGTCCCTCTCACTCTTGGTTTTTATCTTTCAATCTCTCTCTCTCCATCCATCTGTGGCTGATGTGCACAGCACGGATCATTAACGGTGACAATCTGAATCTGATCTTCTTATCATTCAATCTCTGTACCATGTCTCGCTCTGCTCTCGCTGGTCACCTTGGAAACCTGCATCACTATCATCTCTCTCGCTGCGCTTTAACTCCCCTCGCTTACATCTTCTGGCATGATCCATGACACCGTCCGTCTCTGTCTCCTCAGGACACGGAGTCCACCAATGTTTTGCCGGATGACAGCGGCTCCGTGTTGATGGATGACACCTGCAGCCAATGGTCGGCTGCTGCGGACACTGAGGAGGAGAGGAGAAGTGCCTTGGAGAAAAGCTTGTATGTGCTTCATCCACGCAAACATGAATTAAAAACATGAACAAATGATTCTCTGAGAAATCAATAAAATGTTAAAATGAACAAAGATTCCTGCATCTGCCCCCTGATCTGGATCCAGAATTCATTGGCTTCTTTCTTGGGTCATGGAAATTGGTTTAGAAGTTTTTGCATAATCCTGCTAACTAATAAACAAAGAAAAAATAAATAAAAACGAAAACATAACCTCACATTCCAGAGTTTTAAAAAACAAGGACATTATTAAAAGTAAATATAGTTAGTTAGTTATAGTATAGACTAGTTTTTTCATGTATGAGCTCCTGAAATCTTAATTACTGAAAAGACTGAAAAGAAATTTAACTGATGAGAATCTTAATTTATTTGTGTCAGTCCTTATTCTTCATATTTGCTGAATATAATTGTGTGTTTGTCCATAATTTACAACAAGACCAATTTTATCTTATCTCAGGGGTTGACTTACCTCCTGTAACTTTCAGCATCATCTCATGGTCTTCATCAGCTGAAGTTTCATACCGTCTTCATGTAAAGTGCCCCCTCCGTTACAAATATAAACTGTATTTCTTGATGAGGACTGTGAGATGCTCTCCTCTGTTACAATAGACATGTTTGTCTGTTCAGTTTACCTCTTGTTTACTGAGAGGCTGCGGTGAACTGGATTAAGTTAGCTGACAGTGCGCACTTAAAACCTGGCTGCATTTTCTCTGTAACTGTTACCAGATCGCACTCACTCCTTTCCAGGATATACAAATTTACAGTTCTGTATCGGTTCCTTTCTGGAAAATTACTCAGAAACCAGGAATTGTAAAATAAAGTGCTTCTGAGATTTTGATAAATAAACTCTAACACTAATCCTCCCTCATTTGTGACTTTGCAGGTACGTACTGAAGGAGCTTGTTGAGACAGAGAAGCACTACGTGGGAGACCTGGGATACATAGTGGAGGTAAACCTCTCAGTCTGCCAGCTGAGAGCACACAATCAGCACCGACAGACGAAGAAGACGGAACTTAGACATCGAGCGCCGTCTGTCAGAAAGAGCTTTCTAAATCCTTATTTATGCAATGTCTCCACTTCCCATCACACTTTGTGTCTCCATCCCACCGTAGAATTGTGACTATTTAGATTTATGAGTTATATGTTGCAAGGCTTATCAATATTAATATTATTGATAATAATAATGATAATAACAATAATCAGCATCAGCATAATAACAATGGTAATAATAATGAAATGATAAGTTAAAAAGAATAACAGTAAAAGAAGAAACAAGAGGGATATATAAAAGAAAAGAAGGGAAAGGGAGAGAGGATAAATAAGTGTATTAGGTTTGGCTCAGGGAGGTTTTTATTGTTTTAATTTTACAAGAAGGGCTAGAACAGGTAATACAAAGCAGTTACACCAATCTCATCATCATCATCATCATCATCATCATCATCATCATCATCATCATCATCATCATCATCATCAGGGTGTGTTTTTTCTGTATCCTCTTCCATCTCTCATCAAAGGGTTGTGTGTGTTTTCCCTTGCAGGGTTACATGGCCACCATGAGCTCCAAAGGAATACCGGAGGACATGAAGGGAAAAGACAAGATTGTTTTTGGGAACATCCACCAAATATTTGACTGGCACAAAGAGTAAGTCTGTGATTTAAAGAAATATATATTTCCTCAGGGGGGTAAATGCTTTAGATGCATTCAAACTGGAAGACAAACAGGGATTTGCAGACAATTGTGTTTGTGACTGAGTGGGGGACAAAGGAACAATAGGTCGGGAGACAAATCTGACCTTCCGTTTTGGGGATGATTGCGGTTGTGTGCATGTGCGTGTGTGTGTGTGTGTGTGTGTGTGTGTGTGTGTGTGTGTGTGTGTGTGTGTGTGCGTGCGTGCATATTCTCTGCAGCTACTTCCTGGGAGAGCTGGAGAAGTGTTTGGTGGAGCCAGAGAGGCTGGCTCAGCTCTTCATTAAACATGTGAGTATGACTACTGCACACACACACACACACACACACACACACACACACACACACACACACACACACAGTCAGTAGAAGTGTCTGGGTCTGCTTCTTGTGCTGTTTGGAGTGAGGGTAAATAGAGCTAAGAAAACACGCACAGCTCCTGTTTATCCTTTACCATACGTCTCTCCTTCTCTCTCAAACTGCCAGCGTCTCTCCTTCCACTTCCCTGTTACTGATATGTCTCCGTCCAGGCTGTGTTTTTACAACAGTGCACACGGCAAAACACACACACACACACACACACACACACACACATACACACACACACACACACAAATGACACACTGGCCGATTTCCAGTCTGGGCTGGACTGGTCAGGAAACACCAGGGAAAAAACAGCCAAGAGACAACATGAATAGGATAAGGAATAACACACCCTCAGCTCAGGCCCTTTGATTTGAAGGTTAGTTTTTTTTAACATAAAGAGCAGCCTGCTTCTCTATACATATCTGGAATCAAGAATTTTTTATATCTACTTTTGAGTACACTGATAGAGCCTGAGCCGGCATGGAGTCATGAGGTTTAAAAGGAGAAAAATTAGATTCATGCATATTGGTTAAGTGGTGGCACACTCACTCTGGGAAAACATGATTGGTAATTTGACCAACTTGCCTTTGCCTCTGAAATGATTAACTTTAATGCCTGTGTCGCTCTTTTGCTTTATTCAGTCTCCTTACACAATCCAACCAAGCTCAGTTCACTGGATAACTTTTAAAAAAAAGCCTATGGGGGCATAAAGAAACTTTTAACTAGATCTAAGCATGGTTCCACCTGTGAAGACAGGCAGAGTGAGAACACGGCTCGAAGGAGAAGCAGACACCCAGTCTGCTTTTAACAGGAGCTTTGTTACCAGTACGGGACATGTGTGATCATTAGCACATGCGAAACATTAGCACATGTAAACATGTGGCAACACAGAAGGCTGGTAGACATAGTCGCTGCCTTGTATTTGACATGCAGCTGTCGTCTGCAGTGTTACACCATGTCCACATTCAGGTGGAGTGGCTTACTGGTCTCTAGGATACAGAGCCATGCAGCCTGTTGCTAGGTACAGCCTTCCATCAGCAGGCTCTGAAAGGCTCCAGTTACACTGAGGGTAACCTGGGTGAATTATACATAACCTGATGCTCATCTACATGTTACTCCATTAGGGTGCTCAGGACCGCCACATCTGCGCCCCCATGTCAATCAGTCACAGAAGAGTAGGCACTAACCAGACAGTCAGCTTCAAAGGCCCCTCGCTCTGAGACTAATCATTAGCTCCGCTCGCTCTCTCGTCCCAAACAGCAACCAGACGCTGCACATCGATCGCTGAGGCTTTTTGCTCATGTTCAGTCGTTTTCATGTATTTGTAACGCAATAGAAGACACAGTTGTTTCATGTTAAAGTCATCATGTGTGTCAAAGGTCAGACTGAATGATTTTCTAACGAGATGTTTGTTTATGCAGGAGAGACGTCTGCATATGTACGTTGTGTACTGTCAGAACAAGCCCAAGTCGGAGCACATTGTCTCAGAGTACATCGAGACTTACTTTGAGGTGAGCACATGTTCAGATATTTTTCCACTGTTAACTGCACGCTATGTTTTCATGGGTTTGTTTGTCTCTTTTTCTGTTGGTTTGTCTGTTGGTTTGCATGATTTTGCAAAAAATACTGGACGGATTAGATCAAACCTGGTGGAAGGATGTGGTGTGAGTTATGGGAGAACCCATTATATTCTGATGTGGGGGGGTGAATCCAGGAATTTAGTCCCCTTTTTTAACATTGTGAGATTGTTTTTCAACATTTTCACAGATTTCTCAGCAAATAATTAATATTTGAATAAATCTGACTTGTTTAGGAGACTCATATTGAAGAGCATCAAATTGCGGTGCTCATCCAAACAAAAATCCAGATCTAGTGAATTTAAATGTGGTTTAATAAAGGTACTGTTGGGCCTTGGAGCAGGTATGTACCTTACTGAGTGTCATTCTAGTTCAATATTTAATCTTTGTTAAGTCAATACATTTTCAAAAATGAAAACTAGCAAATTCCCACACCCATCATGCACTGGTCACTGGCCACTCAAGTCTATAGTTAATAGGACATTAATATGCATGACTTCCTGATTGTTCCTTTATTATATATTATACATGTGGATGTCTTTTCAGCTGCCATTTATTATTCAGGTTGTAATCGGCTCCTTTTCATTGTCAGTAAATGCAAGACAAATAGACAAACAGGATAATTAATGAGATATATTGTTAAAGACAGACCGCAGTGGCTGTCAGCTTCTGTGCTTTGTGCTGCGGCCGGCCATCACGATGACTGGTGTTGTGTTGTTGTGTCTGTCTGCACCCTCAGGAGTTGCGGCAGCAGCTCGGCCACAGGCTGCAGCTCAATGACCTGCTCATCAAGCCCGTCCAGAGGATCATGAAGTACCAGCTGCTGCTCAAGGTGAAAAGCAGGACACTGCTGCGCTGTTGATCGCACACCAACACCCATGCACACGCACACAACGAGCAGCTGCCTGGCACACAGCAGGGTCGGCCTCGAGGATGTAAACATACAAACACACACAATCGCACACGTACACGCAATGGCACACATGGTGTATTGTCTGCTCTGACTACTTTCTAGTCAGAGAGGAAGAGGAACAATTACATCATGAGACTCCATTCTCACCACATGATTTAAATATGTCTTTGAAGATGATCATAAAATGACACCTCTGGTATAAAACTTATAAAATGTTGCCCTTTGGCATTCAAATGAAAGGTGAGTTCAACACTCATAAATACTCCTCCAGATGTCCTCACCTTATTCTGAGCATAAAACCCGGAATGCTCTGGTGACCATGCTGTGTTTATTTGAGCAGGACTTCCTGAAGTATTACACCAAAGCTGGGATGGACACGGAGGAGTTGGAGGTGGGTGTCCTGATGCATATGTCGAGATGTTTTTATATTTGCAAACTTTTTCTTTTTATTCGTTTTCCTGACATCAACCGTACTATTTTCAAACAGAAAGCAGTGGAAGTGATGTGCTTTGTGCCAAAACGTTGCAACGACATGATGAACGTGGGCAGACTACAAGGCTTCGAGGTACGTCTCAGGGATTTTTTGGCCATCCCTCAAGTCTTCCAAACATTTCTCATGTCAGCCCATGAAAACTGCACTGTAATAACTTCCTCTGTTATGTTTGTCTTCGCTGTGGTACCAGGGTAAGATCACAGCTCAGGGCAAACTGCTCCAGCAAGACACCTTCACTGTTACGGAGCAGGACAGTAGCTTCCTCTCCCGGGCCAAGGAAAGACGGGTCTTCCTGTTTGAGCAGCTGGTCATGTTTAGTGAGCCAATCGACAGGAAGAAAGGCTTCTCACTTCCTGGATACATCTTCAAGAACAGCATCAAGGTGAGCACCTGCAGTGAACTCAGATCAGCCACATGTGCTGTTGTAGCAAAATAAAATCCCCAAAAATAAGAAAGGCCAACTTCCTCCTGCAGGTTCTGCGTTACACAACAGATTCACGCCACGCTAGTTTTTGCAGAAATCAGCACACATTGCATAATCCCACATGGCAGAGACGTTTTAGAGCATGTGCATGTGTTAGCAAAGTATTTAACAAGCAACTCAGCAGGACAGATTCCTCACAGACGTGAATCAACTGTGATATGTTCCAGGTGAGCTGTCTAGGAGTGGAGCCCAGCGTGGACAGCGATGAAGCGCGCTTTGTGCTGACGTCACGCAACCCTGATGGGAGTGTCGTGCGCTTCCAGCTGCAGGCCTCCTCCCCTGACATCTGCAGGGCCTGGTTCAATGATGTGGTGCAGATCTTGGAATCCCAGCGCAACTTTCTCAATGGTAACTCCCAGCTGCTCTCTGAAGACTATGCCATTATGCTCCCAGATCCATAAATCATGTTTCAGCTTGGCATATTATCCATTTATTGACTTTGTTGTCAGGTCACATGTTGCTGAGTCGGTCTCGCTGTGTGGTAAAATAAAAAACAAAAAACAAAAATATTCCTGGTCAAAACTATAAGCTAGTAAGTGACATGTTGATATTTTTAGTATATATTATATAATAATATTATATTTAGAAAAATCTATATTTTGACATGGTTAATTATAAGCTTACTGTACTTTTAGTAACTTCTAATTTTAATGTCCTTGTCGAAATGAGACTTGTGGACAACTTTCAGACTAGATAAACTTTAAATACAGTGCCTAAACATCAAACAAATATTTTTATAACACACTACAATGTTATTATTTGTTTTTACAATTAAAACGCCCCTTGTGGACAGGGGAGGTTAGTGGAGGTGAACAACAAATAAATGAATGACAAAGTCGTAGAGATAATTTAAAAAAATAGTTTTCTAATACTGGATATTTAATAAATCTTTACATGATGACTCATATGAAGGTGAAAGTATTAATAACTGCTATTTGCTGTCTGTGTCTTCCAGCCTTACAGTCGCCTATCGAGTACCAGCGGCGAGAGAGCAAGTCTAACAGCCTCGGCCGCTGCATGAGGCCTCCTCTGTCTGCTGCTAGTGCCCTGCGGCCCCACTCCTCCGCCTCCATTGACCGCCATAAGCTGCCGTCCCTTCACTCCCACAACACCTCCTTGCCCACCCTCTACCTGCCCAGTCAAGGCCAGGGCCAAGGATCTCACGAGACGTACTCAGCGCGGGACGTAGGTTTCTCCAGCTGTCCTGCAGTTACCTCGCTCTCAAACACTGTTTTTAGCTATGAGACACATGACACACTGACTAAATATCAAATGAAATGATAAAAATTGGCTTTGTGTGCAATGCATTGCAGCATTGACTGACTACCCTGTCCTTTGCATCCACAGCCCACTGTAGTCCTGCCGTGCCCTGCTGATTCCCACACTGTTTCTCTCTCACAAGTCCAACTGGGCTTCACTGATCAGCCAAACTGTCAAGCTGTGTCAAATGGGCTGTACACACCCACCACACAAAGTGCACAGGTAGTGTATATATACATGCATATAAATAAATGCATTTCAAGACAAGGCTGTTAATTTGAGGGCCTCAGTGTTGCAGCTAATATGCAATTATTTTGCACATAGTTGAAAATTTTTCTCCCAGGTTGTCCAACAGTCATTATTCAACAGCAGCACTGGGAAAAATTAATGACAAAACAAGCCACAGGAAGCTAACCACTGGGGGAGTAATGGGCCATTGTAAAACGACTGACAATAATTCCAATACACTCATTAATTTTAATTAAAAGATGAAAGACTGAATCAAATGGTAACAATTTATTTAGACACACACAGATTGGGTGGATGCGTGTGTGTGTGTGTGTGTGTGTGTGTGTGTGTGTGTGGGTGGATGTGTGTGTGTGTGTTTGTGTGGGTGTGTCAATTCATAAGAAGAGTTATTTCTCCCCCTCTTGGAAATAAAGGGAATTGATCAAATTCCATATATTTTTTTGATTCTTTTCTCACTTGTTTCAGTTTGTTGAATGCAACCAAAGCATCTGTGTTTTACATGGAATTTTAAATCTTTCGAAATCTACGTCTTCATCCATCTGTTGCTGCAGCAAACAACAGGGCCATCCTGTTGTTGGGCTCTGCATCACCATTAGTGTCTCTCTGTCATCATGGCAGAACTGAGCTCTGTTGACAGCATTTGTTGTTCTCCGCCTCTTGTCTCTGTTTGCTCTATTTGGTTAGGGTTGGCACATAACAAACAGGAAGCAGACTGGGTCAGAGGGAGATGCCTATCGAAGGCAAATAATCGTTTCCCGTACTTGTACTGGAGAGAATAGATGGAACTTAAAAATTGCTGATATGCAACCTTTTTCACAATCTCTCGGGTGGTTGCTTCAGTACAGGATAGTTTTGTGTGAAAGTGAAAATAATTGGTGGAGTTGGATCTGAGAGAGTTGTGTGGATACACTGTGTGATGATTGTTCCCTCTCTTCCCAGCAGAGAGCAGGAGAGGCCTGTCGAAGGGGTCAGCCTGTTGACGCTGGGAGCCAGGGTCCACTGTCGGGTCTCTCAGCTGGACGTCGCCCCAGCAACCTGGCCCAGCTAGACGAGGATGACCTATGAACTCTCACCCTTACCCTGTCCCCTGGGTCAGGTGGAGAACAGCAGCTAAAGCTACCGCTGTGGAGACAAGAGGACTTGTCCACTGTCTGTTAATACCAGGCTGGACTCTTACCTGGTTCAACAATCATTTCTGGAGTATAACCGAGGAAACTGAAGGATCGTATGAAGGAATTATGAGCTGCATCTATAAAAAAGACTTTGCTCCTGTTTTTAGAGAGCCACATAAGTGTACATACATAGCAGCCACTGGGCTCAGAATGAAAAGAGAAGCACTCAGTGGAAACTCAGTGTTATGACGATTTCTGCTTTTTACCATTTTGAGAGTTTGTACGCTACAATCTTCTCTCTTTCGAAGGGCAAGGGGGATTTGCTTGATGAAGAAATATCCATTCCTATTCGGGGCGGTCACTGGAGTTGCGTGTGCCTGAATGTATGTTTATGCAAAGCTGTGCGGATGTGTATAAGTGCATGAGAGTGTGCACGGAGCGCTGGTGGCTCTTCTCGTACTCTCTTGTAAATTTTCTTGGTTATGGTTTTTCTGATGCCCCATTGTGAAGTACAGCTACATAAATATACTTTGTCATTCCCCTGCTGACGACTGAGTTTGCTGTTTATGTCGAGAAGAACAGGAAAAGGGCAGAACACTTGATGTGAACATGCCACAAGGACTCTGCCCGCTCGAGCTTCTTCTGAAAGAACCTTCTTTCTTGCCACAGCTTTGAGAGGCCCTGTGCTCTCCTATTCTGTTTGACCTGCCCTCCTTTTGATCTGGACAAAAAAGGCGTGAGGGAGCCCCCTGGAGGTTCTCTGTGGGTATGACGTCACTCCAGAATACTTTTGCACTTTGGGGCAAATTCCAGAGGAGTTGCTATATAGGTGCATTCAAAGGGGACTGCTGTGCTGACCCAATGTGTTACAAGCTACATCTCGATGCTAGTTTCTGTCCAGGCTGGAGTAGATTTGGGGACACATCCTTAAAATTGCATTGGTTAAATGCTGATTGTTTTATTAGTCCACTGTTGTCATGTCAAGGCTGTGCACCATTTATATAACCTCTGTTAACTTTTGCTTGCATGGGTTAAACACTGTGCAGTGCCTATGATTACAGGAATCATACATTGCCACTTGTAAGGTGAAGGATGACCCAGTTTATGCCAAGAAATGTTTCCGCTCCAGTTGGTTGAAATGAAGGATAATGTGATGCTGACGAATCTGCATGCAACCTCAGACAACAGTGCCAAAAAAAAAAACCTGCAACTCACGACTCAGATATTTCGTGCTCTTGTTCGATAGTTCAGTTTGCCATTACTCTTATGGAATAATTGTAGATATATGAGTTCCTATCTGGATTAAAGAGGAAAGCAGGGTAAATGAAGGGGACTTATTCTGTCAATATCAGGTCTGTTCTCTTTTGTGGCCAGTAGAGGTCCCCACAAGGCTTTCGATTCCAGATCAGTTGGACCATACAGCTGCACCAAAGATCAATAGGCCTCATGTTTCAGTGCTAGCAAGTCACTTCATAATCATTCTGAGACATAAAAGTAAACTGAAAGGTGAAGACATTAGACTTTACAGACATCGCAGCTTTAGTCTACAGGTGATGTGAACTGGTGGGTTTTCATGGGAAATACCAATCAGGCAGCTTTGCATGTGACACAAAAGGAATACCACTACAGAGAAGCAAAAGCAAGGACATATAAAACCAGGAGAGGGTTGATTAACGCCATGTTTGACTGAGTAGAAACTGTTGTATCATATCAAATAAAAAGTGTCTTTTTGAAGCTGATTGCCGTCTTTGTGCTTCTCTACACAAGCTCTCCTTAGCAATAACCATGATTTTCTTTTCAAGTCGACAGCCTGTTGCGGTGCTTTGTAATAACTTTGTGGAAATATTTGATCAATGCGTTCACCCATACTTGTTCACACAGTGAAATGAAAGTATTATTTAGCCGTGGAGGTCCTTGGACTCCACTGTGGGACCTCTGACAAAGACAAAGTTTTTTGCTTGCTCTGGTGTCCCCCCCTTTGGAGAAAGTTCAAACAGGATTAAAAACAAAGAGAAGAAACCCCTGGATGAGCAGACATCTGGTTGACTGGCCTCTTGAATAAAGCCCCATTCTGGGCAGTAAAGCAGAGTCGATCGTAACACGGCTGTGATATATGGAGGCTGTGGAAGGAGGGGGGCAGGAGGGGTATTAACTTTCACAAGGGTGCAAAATCAAAGGGAGTTCCTGTCACCACTGAGGGGGTCTCAGCAACAGGGGTCCCATTCACAGGGAATTCCTCTCCAGTGCCCTCTGTTGCATCTGTTGACTCAATCTTCTCCATTGAGAGAAAGAAAACACTCATTAAAAACCACATGACTGTGAACTTGATTGGAGCAGGCGAGACAAACAGCCCTGTCAATGGGATGAGTATTTGCTCTGAGGTGTGAAAACCTTTGAACAGCCAATACCATGGTGGGGCTTCTTTCTTTAGGAGCTTCTTCCTTCACACCAGCAGCACAATGAGCAGTGTTTGCAGCTTGAATGTATAAATCATCATTTAAATAAAATGTTAAATCTTTGAGGAGCTCCGGGGGCATCTTTGAAAATTCACACATTTACTGGATCAGCTGGTATTAGAGGGTTAAGACATTGACTCTCACTGTCAGTCACATATTTAATGAACAATCAGTCATTGAGATGTAAGAGAATAACAGCATTAGAAACAGGGAAATTGTTTCGGCAAGGACAGTGTTTATTAAAATGTACATGCGGCCATGACCCCGATAAAATTGTTAATGATATTTTTACATATTTTACAAAGAACTTAAACATTTTAAACGTTTGCTAATCTGGAGCAATGATGCTTCTCAAGGCTGACAAGATCTGTACATCTAACACTCACATGTCTGCATTTCAAAAAAGATCTTCACCTTGAAGTAGACAAATTAGGATTTTGTTTTTCTTTTGGAATAAAAATCTAATTACCAACAGCAACACAGTCAGTTCTCCACTCTGAGCAGACATGATATTGTTTATACAGCAACCTTTCACTGTACTAAGGCAATCGTTTATTTTGAACATGGAAATATGGACAAAATATAATATTTTTGCTCAGCGTCCTTCACATAGATAAAATATATACAGCACAGATTTCCACCACCAGCTGGAATTGAAAGTAATTGTTAAAGGCATGAAGTCTGTTTTCTTTCCAGTGAAACCTGTTTGTGTGGCATCATGAAAAGTACAATGAATGCAGCAAAAAAACACACTCACAATGTCACTGAACAGAAGAGTTCAAGTTTTCTTTAAAGGTGGCTTGCCTCAAACAGCACACAGTTACTTTCTATGATTTAAAAATGGTCTCTAAATATATTGGCATGGTTCTACTGGGTTTTAACAAGAGGAGATGTTCAGGGAGCTGGAAGCTTACCCACTATAGTGCAAACCTATGGCAGCAAGTGTGCGTCATTGTCACTCTGTGTTCATTGATGGTTATTTTGGAATGGTGGTGGTCACTCTCTCTTGATGTTGGTGAGCAGGGGGTCCGTGCTCTGTGCGGGCTGCGCAGACCGGCTCTTCCTGGTCTGGTGCGTCTTGACGTGCTTGGAGAGGTGGTCGCTCCTCATGAACCTCTTGCCGCACTGCTGGCACCCGAAGCGCTTCTCCCCCGTGTGCGTGCGCAGGTGCCGCTGCAGCTCGTCGGATCGAGTGAAGCTCTTCCCGCAGAAGAGCCAGTTGCAGATGAAGGGCCTCTCCCCGGCGTGCCAGCGCAGGTGCGCCTTCAGGTGAGAGGTCTTCTTGTACACCTTGCCACACTCCGGGATGTGGCAGATGTGCAGTCTCTTCTTGCCGAACTCCAACCCCCCGCCGTTCGCCTGGCAGTTGGGGCATTTGCAGCGTCGGCAGCGGCGCGTCGAGCTCAGCAGCCCCTTGGAGGTGCCCTGGAGAAGAGCGGCGATCTGCGGCTGGTGGCCCAAAACGAGCTGTCTGCCCAGGGAGAAGGGGTGGTTGGAAGGGGTGGCATTGGTTTGGGGCAGGCTCCACCACTGCTGCCCTTCCTCCACGTGTCCACCAGGCAGGTGATGCCTGGCGGAGGAGTTCTGGAGGAAGCTGGGGAAGTTTTGTCCCACACTGTTGTGCTGAGGGTAGTAGGGGCCGCTGGGCTGCGGCTGCGAGGACAGGACTTTCACGGGGGACAGTTCGAATGAGTACGATGAGGGAGGTTCAGCGGGAGGGGTGAGAGGCAGCTCATGGTGGTGGTGGTGATGGGGGTGATGATGATGGTGGTGACCCAGGCCGGACTGCATGTGTCCGGGGAACTGCACCTTAGGAACCGTGAAGGTCATCTGGTGTGTGCTGAGGGCCGTGCTGGGAGTCATTTCGTTGCTCCAGAGCTGAAACATTCCCGATGCGGAACTGACGGTGCCCTCGTAGGGAAACTGGGAACCTTCTGAGCCCATGGAGCCTCCCACCTGCCAGGCCTGGCTACAGGTGGTGGCCAGGAAGGAGAGGGCGTTAGGTGCTCCCTCTGGAGAGGAGCTGGGCGTCCGGTCCTGTGAGATGATTCAAAAACACATCAGATTACATGCGCCACTGTTAGGACAACAGGATTTAAAGCTACTTTTTCTATTACGCGGCACTCTCGTAAAAAGTCAAAAATAGTCACTCCAAGCCAAACGGGTAATCGATTTAATAAGACATGTTTTCTATTTTAAAGTATAACATGAATTATCCAATTACAATACAACATTTCATCACTACAACAAGTTTATTCATGTCCTCAGAAATCAAACATATTCATCCATTACGCACAAGTTGTGGAGAAGTGTGATTCCACCACAAACACAAGCAGGTATTCTGAAAACTATATTTTGCCCTGCTACATAAAAAAGAGACGATGGTGCAACAAACCTGTAAAAATGTGTGCAAAAAGTTGTCAGTCCTTTGTATCGTCAGCGCAGCCATCTGTCCTCGCGCTGCTGCTGCTCCACGCACCTGCAACCCAAACTGCGCCGCGCAAAGTCTCAACTACAGATCACAGCGCGCGACAGAGAAAAGATGCTCACATTCGGCTCTTCCGGCACTTTTTGCAGAGCAGATTGGGAAATCCAGTGTCACTCAAACGCCCATCAGTCCACTACAGTTCACAGCTCAGATCAGATCCAGATCACTTGCAGCCGAGGATGCTCGTCTGAAGTTAGGAGAGAGGAGAGGCGCGCAATAAATCCTCGCGATCATCTCACAGGCGCCCGAGCTGCATCTTCTCTTTATAGAGAGGAAAGATCCTCTCAACGGGGTCTCCAGTATGATGCAGGAGAGCCAGTCAATAGAGAGATGTGACGGAGGGAGGAGGGGGAGGAAGAGGAGGAGGAGGGGGGGTTGTTAGGTGAAGGGGTGGGCTACTGATAATTTCACTCAATTTCAACCAAATGCTGACCCCAAAATCATGGCTCCTCCTCCAACTGTTCTGAACAGAGAAAGGATTAAAATGCAAATAGTCCTGTCAAATATGTAGTTTTCACTGTATCATGTCTATTTCAACATCTCTGGAGGTGGGTTTTTTTGGTATGTGCCACTTCTTTCATTTTTAAATAAGGTCACACACACACACACACACACACACACACACACACACACACACACACACACACACACACACACACACACACACACACACACACACACACACACTTTTCATGAAGTTAACATTTAGTCTTTCAGCAACTTGCACAATAACAAAGTGCTTCGTCTGTTAAAATATCTAAGATTATCATAGCCGGCTTAGTCAAAAATACTTTTATCACTCTGGGAGTATTTGCATACGGCTTCAACTCCACTGTGGGGATTCAAGTAAAGATAGTAAATAAATGTGTTATTATTTATTTGTGGCAACAAATGAAAACAATCTGTGCTGTGTGACATGAAAAGCTGGACAAAGTATGATCCCATTCAACAAATAACAAAACAAACAACCATCGTGTTTTAATAAAATATTTCACAGGACAACATAAAGGTTCACAAGGTTCACAAGGTTCACAAAAAGGGGAGTAAAGTTAGTTTATATTTTATATTTTATTAATTGTGAGTTTTATAACAATAACATGCTAATCTCTGCTTAAGTGAGGTAAGCCATGCACTTTAAAACCCACCACCTGCTGGATAAAGTGCTTTTTGTTTGAGATGACACAGGAGGGAGTTTAGAGTTTATTTAATCTACTGTTTGATATTTAGTTTTTTTACATGATGACACAGACTCATTGTGTCTTCTTGCAGCAGCAGGCAGCTCACCGGCCTCTCTGAAGACAGCCAGGGTATTTTCCCTCACAAAGCTAATTGATAAAACTCAATCAAAGCCGCGGACTTCTCACCAGTAGGTGACATGTCAAATAGGACGCCCTGTGTGACACTCTCACATTTCGGAGTTCAAGTAGAGGCCACTTCAGATGTGTTCCATTAAATGCAGATTGAGGCTTAATCTCATTCTGGAAGTCTGTTCACCATTACAATGTTAGGAGTTTAAATCCAGGCTGGGAACCTGTTTCTCATGTAAATTCCTGGTTCCTCACTTATCTGCTTCTCCTTGTTTCACAGACTGTGATCCTTAAATAAACACACTCTGAGGAGATGCCAGCTAAAATTAGAAATAACTAAACAAAATCTACACTTATACATTAATTGAACAGAAATGTGAAATTCCTTCTATTCCATGTAAATTATTGACAGCTTTTAAACACAAGTGAAAGACAGTAAAGATAGTCACTAACCTGTGCCATTTGGGTCAGGCCTTTTTGAAGTTATTGGTGCGACAGCCGAGCAGACAGAGTGCAACACCATGTTATGTCCTTGACAAAGAGACACCCCAGCTTGAAACAAAAGGTTTCTCCAGACTCCCGATGACTTACAGACTTCAGCTGCAGCATGTTTTATCAATCTTACAGATTGTGTTTATTTTGGATTGGGGAAACCCTGAAATCTGTGTTTTAAAAAAATGATTCAATTCCTTTATAAAACAATTTGCAGGATGGTAAACCAGATTAACATTTAACAAGGACAACATGGCTCATAAATCATTATAATGACGAACTCCAGATGTGTTCCAACTACTCTGGCTAAAGAGGATTTCAGCAACCTCTGCAGATCAATACTGCAGCGATGATATAAAAAGAAATGAATGAAAATGCATTGATGCATTAATGATACAAATTTCCCGAGCAGATCTTAACAAACACGATGCAGCTCCAGCAGCTTTGACAAAACTGAAAACCCTAATTCCAAATTAAAGTGAACATGGGATGAGATAAAAAGAAAACAGCAGTAAACGGCAAAGAGCAGGGAGGACATGGAAACGGTGAGTGTATCTTGCAGGCAGAGTTATACCACGTCTCTGGTTTATTACGGAGCAGAAGTTGTTAATTACCCTGATTCTTATTTCCTGTCCCCTCTCCCCCACACCACCCCACCCCCACTGTACTGCTTCCCAGATGAGCGGCTTTGAAGTGCAAAGTACCCTCTCCTCACTTTGAACTGTGAAAACAATGCTCATGTGGTGGTGCTTACCTTCCCCATGTTACCTCATTTAAATAGACCTGGATACGGCTTCCACAGTTTTCAAGGGAAAACTCATTTCCAGAGAAAGAGGTCCCTGTGTTCATTAAACAGCTGGTGAGATTGCTGGTAATCAGGTCTGCTCCGTCATACACAGCATAGCCGCTCTATGACTGGGTGGCTGAGTCTTCAACTTCAAAAACCGACACAGACTCCCCAAAAATCCCAACCACACGTGTTCAAATGCATGTTTCCAAACAGACAGAAAGAAATCAAAGAAAAAAAAGATTTTAAAGGTCTAACGGGCGTCTTTGTGAGAGTTTAATGTTTCAGAAAGTCCCCAATCTGGGATGATATCTCTTAGTAAATTGTAGAAAGCAAAAGGTGTTGTTTTGGTTGCAGACATAATCTTACTCCTAAACTCAGTGCGTAGAATATGCAAGTGGCCACTCGAGCTGTTTTTTTTTTTTTTATCATGCCTGGGGGCCAGTTTAAAAGCCTCAGATCACTAAATTGTCCCAGCTGTCTTGACCATCTGCACTCGAAAAGGGCAGCCGTAAGTGGAGAGCGGCCTTTGTACTGGTGGCCATGTCAAAAAGCCAATTTTATAGCGCTGTGCCACCTCAATGGCCCTCATGTGACAAATGTGGCCTAATGGATGAGAGCAGCAGCATGTAAAAGCCTGCTGCTAACTGTAGTGCTCCACTCTTTAACCATTCAGCGAGCCAAGACAGGACAAGATGGGTCGTAATTACCATGACACTCGGCTTCATTGGGATGAGCGGCAACAGCAACAGCTGGACTTTTCAGGGCGACAATTTGATGTACCTCCATCAGGAGTGTCTTTCCTGTCTCCTATTGAGTGTTGACAGGGAGACGAACGAGCAAAGATTGATGTTTATGTTTGCGTATCAGGGATATTTTAGCTTCACCTCTGCGGACTGGAGAATTTCACGACACCACGTTGCCGCCTTCTTCTTCGGCCACAGTTAATCAGCTGTGTCACTTGATCTCTGAAGGTTCATGTCCTCGTCCGACAGTTAAGACTTAGGAGCCTGAAAACTGAAAAGCTCACACTTTTCTTGCCAGGTTGCTGCAAACGTACCTCTGAAAATCTCCTCTCTTATCTAACCTCAGTTATTTTTGCTCTCAATAATCTTCCTGCATATTTTGTCTCAAGACGATGATCGAAAAAAAAGGAAAAAAATTTTCTGATAATGCAAAGATACACTCTGAATTAATACCTCACACCTTAAATTGGATACTTTATTTGCATTAAATATTGAAGAGTAGCCTACGTCTGTCTATGAAAACACATTCAACTCATTCAAAAGAATACTTTATTATATTATATTTTCATAGTATTTTATTTTTAAATGCAGCTGTCATCACATAAAAGGATTTCATTTAAGATTTTATTACTCAGCTGTCTTAATGAAACCGTTTAATTAAGGTAGAATTTGGTTAAATTCTAACACGAAAGCATGAATCAGAGAATTGTGAGACTTTTGCACTGCTACTCAATCTACCTTGCTACCGCAGCAGGATTCTGTGTTGTGATTCCCACCCCTTTACCACAGTTTACATCTCTAGGTGCGCTAGGAAGCAGAAAAACCATAATAATAACTCCCTCATCTCTTGTCCATTAGCATGTACGAAAACCCCAAAATCTCCAGTCTTGGGCAGACGCAGGCAGACAGCACGCATCTCCACTTGTCAAAGAAAACTTTTATCAATACCAAGAGCACTTGAAGTTTGTTTGCATTTTGTTTTCCAGCACTCTTAACAACTTCAGAAGTCAGATCACAGGAGTATCTGATCAAAGCGCTTCGTGGTTAGTTCTGGAAACACAGGAGTGCTACACCACGCTTTGATACTCCACATCAATATTTCAATTCAACAATCACTTGACATGCACCCATACTCCCAGAGACGAAAGACGAAAGGGGATAGAGAGAGAAAGAGAGAGATAGTAGAGAGAGAGAGACGGATCCAGGGAAGATGGAGGGGGTTTGGGAAGTACATATAAAATGAGTAGATTGAAGAAATCGCTTCCTTCCTCACCTTTGTGGTGAAGTTATATAAAATGAACTGGATTGCCCTTTACATTACTAATGTAATCTACTGAAACACGGCAGCACAAGTCGACATGTTTCATCCTGCAGCACATTTTAGTCAGCGTACAACAACATGTTAAGTTACCCGGCAAATCCGTGCCACAAGATGAAAATGAACCCACGAATCAGACATTAACTTTTTTTCTTTAACAGACTCAAGAGTCACAGTAACTTCAGTAACTTCACTTCTGTACCAGCAACGAAGCTGAAACACTTGTCACACAGACTGGAAATCTGAGCAGAGGATATGTTTCATGTTTTATCAAAGGAAAGTAGTACAGGAACTCTGCAGTGATAAAGATGAATACGGTCCATCTGCCAAATGTCACTTTCATGGTGCTTCATAATCATTTCATCATCTCGACAGGATACGACGCGCTTTGAAGGTTTCGGCCTATAAAATATGGCGTTTGATCTGAAAAGAGACTTGTGGCAAAGTTGCACGAAGAGACGTGTAGTCAATCAAGAGATAATCAGTGACAACCACCACCAAAGACTGGAGTTGTATGGTTCTGTAAATGTATGTCATTTGCACTTGTGTGAAAGTGTAATTAAACATTTTGGATTTGCTTCTGTGCAGAAAGTGAGAGGATATAATGGAAACTGTTCTGTTCATATTTCTCCGCTCAGTGTGAAGCTGGACGTAGAAGCTGGTTAGCTTAGGTGAGCATTAAGACCATAAACAGCGGGAAACAGCCTGGGTTTGTCCAGATGTAACAAATTCCACAATAAGATTTAGATTAATACCACCAACAAGGAGTTTTTGTCTGTTAGGTAGCAATAAAACATCAAATCTACTGGATGGATTTCCATAAAACATGGAACATGGAAGGATGTGGTATGGGGGGAGGATCTTGGGGCAGATCCAGGATTTTTTTAAACTTTCTTTAACAATGTGAGAAAAGCCACTTTTCACCATTTTCACAGATTTCCCTGGGAACAATTCACAGATCTTGATGTAAAGAATCAGATCAGGCATGTTTAGGGAACTGACTTATGTAGGGCCTCTTTTCCACTGGTGAAAAAACCCACTGACACCTGCTAACATCTGGCTTTTGATATTCACTCCCAGGTCAAATGACTCTGCAGACAAAGATTTTAATTAGCAGATGAATGAGCAGTGATGGAAACATGTCAGTCGGGTGAATGTGGTAATATAGCAAGACAGCAAGGTGGAGGTGGGTTCCTGGGTTCTTGGCCTTGAGAGTGACTCACAGGGAAAAAAGGATATAGGCAAACTCCTCTGCTTGAAATGGGAAGGGAGACAATTGCCTTTTTCTTAGCAGCTTTAGCCACATTTAAAAAAGAGATATATGAGTGTGTCAAATTTGTGTGCACTGACATGAGGGTGGTAGCTCAGTGAATTTAGACATAACCACAAAAATAGATATATTTTAGTTTGTTATTATAAAGCAAACATCTTGTATTGTACGTACTGAATATATAACCGTACAACCAAACAGACTGTTTAAATTTGTTTTATTTCTTTTTAAGTAATCCTTCATGTAGACTATAAATACATATGTACATTTGAAAATATATATACAATATTTACGTGTATAATTATAGGTATGACTTAATCTAAAATATAGTTTTTAAATCTTAATTTTATTGTTTTTTTGTGTGTCATATTTGCATCTACTGAAAACCGCAGTCAATCCTTCTATCTGTCATGTTAACTGATGACATTGATTATGACTTCTGTTTGATAAAATCCACCGGCAGCATGTTTGTCAACTGTCTGACATCCTCTGTGAATTTCCTGTTGGTGCTCTAAGTATCCACTGTTGGACCCTTTCTGAGCACAGTACATTTATGTTGATTCATTTTCAACCAACCCAACATTCAAAATTAATGATAACTAATTTACCCAGGAAAAGAATGGATTGTTTATTCATAGGGTTTGCTGTGCAAATTCCCTAAAACGATGAATTCCCCTACAAATGCCTGTCTGTGCAACGCCACATAAAATGAATAATAAAAAAGCAAACGCGGAGACAAAAGGAAAAAACAGAAACAATGGGATTATCAATCATAAAGCGTCTCCAAACGTGTTTAGACAAAGATGAGCAAAGGTAAATAATTAGCTCTAGCACTTGACAGTATCACTTACAGCCATCAAGCTAATGGGTATTGCAGGCAGGGACCCGCGCCAAGTGATCTTATAGCTTTGTTCAGTGGCTGTGGGAGATGTGAGCACCTGTCACAGAGATGCTGGCGTCTGATCTAAAGTACTGTACTCAGGTGGGACTGACTCCAGTAGGAAATAGGAATAAAATAACACATTATTCAAAAAGAAGATGTATAAAGCCTGTGTTTTATCGTATTTAACTTTCAATTTGAAGATCACTGGGCAGAAAAAATAATATTCTGCAGAGCTATTTTTGTTGCAGGAGGCCCCTACAGTAGCATCAGACCTAAAACGTCATCCATCCCATTTCGTAAACATTACCTAAGAAGCCCAAACATGCCATCTGGGAAGTGGGACTCACATCAGCATAGTAACCAGATCTAAAGGCAATGGGCTCAAGCTGGAATCCAAAATGCAAAGCGGCGGCAGAGATACAAGGGCTACATACGCAGAGGAGTGCCGCACAGCCAGAGCAGTAGATCTTTTTTTTTTTTTGTTGTAAATGTACGCCTGTGATGCCACTATCTGTTAAGCCCCTCAGTCAGCTCAGCCGGCGTAATGTGAGGGGAAGTGTCACCCTGTCACCACCATGCCAGGGATCAGCCTGCTGTTTGTGTGTACTGCAAATCAGGCCCCGCTCCGAGGAGGAGGGGAGAAAATGACACAGAGGCTCTTTCATCTAATCCTTGCGGTGTAATTTGCACCTCAGTAAGTTTAATTGATGACTACTGATCAAATGCTTGCCTTTGAAAATAAAATCTTTGGGATTGTTAGTTTCCCCTTCAACCTGCAAAAAGAATTCTTAATGCACCTGATGAGAGGTTTCTGAGTGATGGATCCGTTTTTGAGAGTTTGAACCTTGGTACAGAACTGACTTACTAAAACTGATACCAATATTGTGTTATTTCCTTTTATACTCCATCAACTTTGCGACAAACTTCATTAAGCAAAGTTGGATGGAGTAGACTTTTCTTTCTTTCAATGGTGGAGCAGCAGCAGCAACAGCAGCAGCACCTGGGTTTCTTTGGTGTGTGTGTTTGTGCTTCCTCCAGAGATCCAACCTGAGCATCACTGTCATTCAGACAAATGGATAGTGACAGGCCAAGCTTATCAGTGTCAATGTTCGGCTCCTCTCCGGGACTTTGATTCCGCACTTTTCCCACAGCTGAACAGAAGGCTGTGCTTTGCAAAACAAACCAACAAACAGGGAACCTGAAGAGTGTGATGAAAGAGTAAACAACACGGCCCGGTACCATGCCCCACAACCATGACACTTCCTAAGTAGGTTACCACGGAGGGTAACCCAATTTAACACGTGTGTCTGCGCACAACACGCTGAGAACTTCAGGAAGTTCAGGGCACTCCGGCCTGCAGGGCTGATGGAGATTGATCCGACTGTGGCCTTTGAAAAAAAATCAAGTGGCCCCACCGTTAATGCCCGTGCACATGTACAAAGCAGTTCATTATCAAGAAAAATTATAGGAAGTCAATCTATTGATGTTGCCTAACTAATTGTAAGGCAGGGGGATTCAAAAGCAGATGTTGCATTTCAAAGCAGTTGTGAGCAAGGAGACAGGTTATGATTTATGCTAAAATGTGTGGCTTCAAAGCATCCAACGCGGCTTCTAAACAAATTGAACAAGTCAAGCGCTATTCACCCAGGACCAGGAGGGAGCCCGGCGCTTGTAGATCAGAGGCGCACGGCTGCCGCTTGTAATATCACTCAGTGGAGGAGGGGTCCCACAGGGGGGAAGCAGCGCAGAGAGGGCTAACGCCGAGCACTGCTCACACAGAAAGGAATTATGTACGAATGCAGCTGCAACACCTGTGCAGAAGCTACCCCTCCCTCTGCTACGCTCCTGGAGCGGCATCCACGCAGGGGGAGTGGAGAGGGGTGGGCAGCACCTTGAGACTTGACATCCTTCCCGTGGATGGCACTATTATTTGGGAGGAGATGGGAGAGATGGTAGGAGATTCTGGGCCGATGTCAACACACTGATGCAATTTTAGTAAACAAGGATACTTGTATGGGCTGATTGGTGAATGGGGGGAGGTTTTAAAATGTGTTTATCACTGTTGTGTTCTGAATGAGGCAGGCCATGTGAAATGTTTACTGATGGTTATTGACGTGACTGATGTGAGATCGTTCAGTAACTTCACAGGCCCAACCTGCAGATTTGCAGAAATAGAAATATGGTGATTGAAGAAGTCCGAATGAAGGGTTGTCTTCAAAAATATCAAATACAGAAATAGATATACCACACACTAATGCATGTCTTAAAGATACACACTTCATGAAGAACAGAAGAGATTGGTGTATTATCCTGAATTCCACATTGAAGCCTCATACCTCCTTGTGGACATTAGCATACATGTAAGAAGACAGACTACACAGACTTCTCTCATTTTTCCGTCTGTTTTCCTCTATTTGATGCAGCCTAAATTGGGACAGGAGAAACGAATTGCTAAATTTTTAATTAACTTCATAACATCTGCACTTGTGCTTTGAGAGAGCAGCGAGATTTCCTTTTAACCTATTCCAGCACATTTGCACACCAAGGTAAATCTTGATGCTGGCACTCTTACAGAAAGGAAGAGGGAAAAAAAAAAAATCAAAAATGGAAATGAACTCTCACTTGTGTGTGCAGATCAAAGAGGCAGAATTATTCAACTTTTTTTGCCATTGCTTGATCTTCAAAAAAGACGAAAGGAAAAGTAGAGGAGATAGATGGATGAATCAGTTTGAATGTTCTTCGTTGTTTTTGTATGGGCTGTCTTTTTTCTTATCCACTGTATTTACATCATGACTTTAATGTCTTCATTCTGGGCAGCTTCACTGTGCAGGTAAAACAGACTCATGCTCAAGGGTTTTTTACTCCAAAGCATACTTAAAAGAATTGGATCCCGTCCTCTATCTCAAGTAAAAGTGTTTTAAATATCTAAAAAGACACGTTTAGGGTAAATTTAAGAAAATTCAAATATCAGTGTAGGTTTTAATAACTGAAACATACATTGTTGTTGCCCAGCTTTGGGGAAACCAGAGCATTACATAAAGATGACCTCTCTCTTTCCCCATATATCAGCATATCTGGTATTGTGTAATATAAATAAAATAAATTCAGACATTTTGCACATTTCTAGTTGCTCTAATTGCTTTATAGCTGCATCCTGTATTCTCATGCAACTCTTAATCCCCAATGAGAAATACCCACATAATGTTAGAGAAATATCTGAATTATCCTGCCGGAGTCTCTCTTAATATTTAATCAAACATTTATACAAATTTATGTGAAATAATATTTATTCAAGATGTGACCATGTGCAAATAGTTTTCCGTCACATCTCTGCTGTGAGATAAACCGTGCACATGTGATTTAGAGAGAATAAATCCAATCTGTTCCACTTTATTTTCCCACCAGTATTACAATTTCACCTGATCTTTTACCTGGTACTGTGAGGTACCATACAGTTCATTACCACCCCAGTAGAGAGGGCTGTGGTGGAGGCCACACAGTTCACCGACTGACTGTTCCAGGACCAAACAGAATCACAACTGCATCACTTTACAGAATAAAACAACTATTTACAGTTTCATAAAGAGATTGTTAGAGAAGAGGAGACTGATCCATTATTTTGCTTTAAGTTGACTGTTATACAGCTTCACCTCTACAGTTACAGTCTCTCCTCTCAGGTCAGAAGCCTATGAAATTGGAGTAGGCAGCTAGTCCACAAACTCCCCCCACCCTGGTTATAGGCACCTGCACGGGCAGTCCCGACTGATGTGGGTGATATCACAGCACACACCAAAGCCCCTTCAACAAATCTCCCTTTGATACAGCACACACAATGATGTCTCTATAGGACACCCCTCAAGTCTGTGTGTGTGTGTGTGTGTGTGTGTGTGTGTGTGTGTGTAATGTGTGTGTGTGTGTGTTTGTGTGTGTGTGCGTGTGTGTGTGTGTATGTGTGTCAGCAGAAAAAAAACCAGTCCATTGCAAAAAAAATGTTCAATGAGACAAAGCTAATTCTGGATCAAAAGGAAAAAAAATACTTTGTTGCATTTGCTTTACCATACCTCACCACAAGAGGACGCTGCTTCCATATCGTATCTGCTCCAGGCTTCCTTCCAGTTAGACGGTCACTCAGCATGTGTGTTGCATTGTTTGCAAAACTGGGGAAGTTTATTTGGTATAAATAACAAAATTGTAAGAAATGATTAAGTTGAAACATTTGGTCGAACTCTATTTCATTAGTTTGTGCCTCCTAACTAGACAAACATCATGTCATGATATAAACTGGCACATTAGCTGCAGATTTGTACCTTTTATGTGATAAATCTGAATTTTTCTCAAACAACAAGTCATCACACAGATAAACAAACGAACATCACAGAGGGTGAGTTTGTTATTTGTTCCCCAACCTGACACGTTTGGGTGTCATGTGCTGTACCGATTCTAAAACCTTTTATATGCAAATGTGTGATTTATGAATTTGAGCTAAACAAATAAAATTGATTTGACTGAAAAATAAATAGACAGATAAATACTAATAACATTTTAGATTTGAACAGAAGGTTTTGATAAACAAAGCTCCCATGAAAAAATACCGCTCCACTTTTCAAAAGCATTTTATCTTCAGTGAGTGAGGAAACTTTTTGAAACAAAGTGGTTCACAACACAGGCATAAAATATAAATTTAAACTGTAACAAAACAAAATCTTTTTCTAAAACAGAAGAGAAGTGACATCAATAAACATCAGTTTAGAAAATTGGGAGACTATAAACGTGAAAACCAAAAAACACCAAAAAATATTCTATTCCTAGAATAACACAACTAGAGCCTTCAAAGTATTTTTTATATTTTTTTTAACACTATATTTATTTTTCCTGTTTTGGGAACTTGAATCTGACAGGCTTGTGTCATGTTAGACTGACCTGCCACCCCATGACTTAAGGCTCCTACTTTCATTTTCAATAAAACATGTACAAAGATTTAATCTTATATATTTAACATCTGGCTGTTTAACTCTTCATTTGATGTGACATCTTTTTTCCTGCTCTGATTTTCCTAACATGTCTGACGTCTGGTTCCACGGATGAATCGGTTACATTTTGCTCCTATTTTAATTCTGTTGAATGATACAATTCTCTTGACTTCCACACAACTGTAGGTGTGTTATCCAAATCTACTTTATTAATAAAATCTTAATTATACCTGCACAGATCAGTCTTCCTTCCATCACTGCATAATGACTTTTATCAACTGGTCTGTGAAGTCCAGTTGGTTAGAATTAATCTTTAAATGTGTAGTGGTGTAGTGTAATGCATCTATCAGTGTTTGCAGAACTCCTTTCTTCTATTGACATGTTTAACAAAAAAAGAAGAAAAAAAAATCAGGGAGAGTCTCATCACAACCAGCGAGGCGGGGGGAGCCCCCAGGCCCTTGGCTTTGTCTGCCTGTTGAGTGGGGCCATCAGATAACAGTCAGGACAATGGTGCTCCATTCTGAGGGCTCTCTTAAATGAGCAGGAAGCGGCGGTGAGCGCCTAGTGGAGGCTTCTGGTGGACTCCCTGGGGTCCGCTCAGCCCTGACGGAGCACGCCACTACTGAATGGCTGGAGAGCACGAGAGGAAATGAGAAGCTGGTGGCCACCCAGCCGGAGCCACGGGTGGCCTTTGATGCTGAATAAGTACGGGTGGGAGCAAGGGAAAGGTGATGGAGAGGCGAGAGGAGAGGAGAGAGGGGAGAGGAGCAGAGAGGAGCAGAGAGGAGCAGAGAGGAGCAGAGAGGAGCAGAGAGGAGACGAGAGAAGGGTGAGGAAAGAGGGGAGAAAATGAAAAAATGAAGGCCTCCAGAGATGATATCATAAAATTCTGAAGCTGATCTGGGTCCAGCTCAGGTGTTAGCGCCTCAAAACAAAAGGTGTTCATGACAAAAACAAATCCAAATCATCAGGCTGATATCTGAGGAGAATGATTGCTCCATTGTTCACCACCATGCAGATTGTGTGACTTTTGATGTTGAATGTGTTCGTTAGGTTTCGCTCACATGGCCACACTGTGATGATTTATCAGGAAAATACTCAAACACAAAACACTCTGTGCCTTATGGTGCATCCATCTTAAAACTGTCTTTTTTCAGCACATTGTTTCTGTTGCTTTGGCTGCATGTGACACCAGAGTTCATTCATAATAACTTCATCAGATGTTTATTTTTTGCACTGGTTCTGACTTCTTGCCCAGTGTGATTGTAATTCCAAAGCCCTTGTCCTTGTTTTACTTTTGTTGTCTGGCCTCAGATGTTCATGCATGAGTGATGGCACATTGTGGCAGGAAGGCCGTCTGGCAGCGACTGCCACTACAGCTCTGGGTCCACGTCTCCCTGCCCTCCACCCTGTTGCTTTCAGGCGGGTATACGTGCTGCAGACGGTGTCTGGTGATGCAGCAGCCCTGTGAACACATCCACACAACTCACAGGCTGCAGGACGTCAGGAAAATCCACTGTTGGAATATGACGAATTAGCGATAGGGGTTACGTAAGAGACTGAAAATGGATACGATCCCAACTGTAACTGAGCACGCTCTGCTACTGTGATCAGCCTATTTATAACTGCACTGGGAGACTATATTAAAAGATTATAACTTAATATAGACAATATTTTACGTACTTCAAAATCCATTGTAAACCGATGTTTTGGACATCTCAATAAAATTTGGGAAAATCTCATGTTTCTCAGATTAAGTTAAATTAAGTTTTTTAAATTACTGTGTACACTTGTTTATTTTTTCAAACTGAAAATGGTGGCAGATTTTAATTTGGATACTATAGCTTTCATTTACTTTTTAGGCAAATTACTACTTTATCATTATGTCATTCATAACCTGCTGATATGAGCAGCGTTACAGTCACTAAGCTCTGATTGGACCAACACCTGACAGTATGAACAGTCATTGATGGATGAGGAGGTCAGTGGATTGAGCATCATATTGAGCACCAGCAATGCTTTGAGCATCATAAATTAAATTCCACACTTCCACTGTACTGGAGTAAAAGCAGAATCATATATTTCTTTTTTTTTTGTTGCGGTGCACACAAATCAAATTAATGAAAACTGTTGAGTCAACGTTGAAGGGCAGTGAGCACAACCTGCCTGCTCTGAACCCAGAGTGAGGTGAGCCTCGCTGCACTGGTGATTCTCAAGGACCCACTCCATCGAAGTCTCACGCACAAGACAAAGTCCACCAGAGTCACTGGTGGATCGGCGCAAAATCTCATTTACTTCAACCCCCAGTGCTGTGGCTGAATATCTGGTTGTATGAGAATATTTTTAAGTAACATACAAAAATTTTCTCACCCGGTGTCAACCCCTGTGACCCTCAAGAGCATAAGTGGTATAGATGATGGATTGATGGATGGATGAATTTTCACATGGAGGTCTTTCTTCCATTTTCATGCCCATTATTTTATTTGTACTGAATATGGAGCTAGGTATTATTCTCTAGCCTAAATACACCAGTTATACAAATCAAAGCTTAGGGAGTTTCCTGAAGGCTTTGAATGACAACACAGGGAAATATTTCTCCGCTCGACAGCTGAAAGTGAATCTAGTGTTGACAGAAGTATTGAGGTGAAGCAGACAATGTGAATGTGAATGCTCACAATGTGGTTCAAGGCTGTGTCGCCGCCGTGTACTTGAGCTGGACAATGCTTTGGCATGGGCTAGGAAGGGACACATCCTACAACCAGACTCTCCAGCCAACCAAGTGGCCTCTATAAGTCAAATTAACTCCCCTGTATGGTTTTGTAAATTATTATTATTTATTATTAGTTGTAATAATATAGTAATTTATCCTAATATTACTGTGAAAGGACCAAAGTGCTTGAAGGCAGATTTTAAATTAACAGTGCAAGTGTTTTGGTTCCTTATCAGTATTAATCCCCGTCTATATGAGCACGCCCGCTGGACATGGGAACTGTCGGAGATTGCTTGAATAATAGCTCGTTTCCTACATAAGTAAACAGTGGCATTATTGTAAAATGCCAACTTAAACTGCACCACATCTTTTAGCAAAGACTTTAGCCGAGTCTGGTTGTTTGTCTAGTGATAGGAGTCCCACGAATCAGCAAAGGCCGTGACCGAAAAGACCCAATCGGCAGGCGGTTGTAAGTGTCATCATTGTTTCTGAACATCTCCGTTTCTGCCCATCAGAACTAAAAAACGCTATGCTGGAGTTTTCAAATTAAAACCAAACTTTTATCATTTTAGTGGCTGAAGTAGTGTGGATGCCCGGCATATCTGTTGCCAAGTAATGTAGACTTATAGGTCACCAGTAAACAATAACATATCCACACCTCATGTAAATGGAAACAGCATCAACCCAGATTAAATGATTTGTGTCGTCAAGTCATCATCATCTTTGTTTTAACCTCAGTGAGAACATAAAAATGTAACTGTGGAGGATGCTTTGTGAGTGGAGAGCCTTGGGGAGCCTGCTGATCTGGGCGTTCGCTGCCTCACCCGCCCGGGAGATGCATGACCCAGATGTTTGAAAAATGGCCATGACCAGTGTAGGTGTGGTGGAGGTCAGGAGACGTTCATCAAGAATGAGAGGGAAATCAGTGAATCACTCCGAAACATACTGGACTCACACAAAGTTAAAAGTGCAGCTGGAGAATATGAGAGGAATGAGAAACTATGACGCTTTACCACTGTATGAGAATTGAGAATATTAACATAATGGAAGGGAGATTCCCCACAGAGCTTTGTGTAAATGTATTTAGATTATAATGTTTTGTAATTTCAGGTACAATCAAGAGGAGAAGAATAAGTGGAGGAATCACAGATTAAAGAAAGCAAGAACTGTGTGATTATTGTATTGCCTTAATAATGACAGGCCACTGTAACACACATCAAAGGGCTGTATGACAAATTCCTGGGTTGTGCTCGGCTCTTAACCCCAGCAGAAACTTTGTATGGTGTGAGTGACAGATCACAACAACTTCTCGAACTGACAGGAAGAATTCTGCACCGAGGCATGATTCATGAAGTCAAACAATGTAAACCGGTCTGAACAGGCTCTAATGGATGGAGAGGAGCACGGGGCGGAAAGGGATGGGAGAGGTAAGGAGACAGGGATACAAGGAGAGGGTTGGCTGCCAGCAGTCAGCTTCATAGACAAGGTCATTTCCAAAGCAACATGCCATGGGGGGTCGGGAAAAGCATCCCATAAAGCAGATAAAGAACAATAGCAGGAACTATAGGCCACAAAAATCACTGGAGCCTCTCCCTGGTCGAGAGTAAAACAAAGACCCTGCGAGATCATGACACACACTCAGCATGAAGGGGACAGGGTGGGAGAGATATTTTTATAATTTGATTAATGCTAATGTAACAAGCAAAGTGGGATCATGAGGTTTACGCTGCCAAACACAACTACAGTTGTTGTCAAAGCGTGAAACAGAAATGGAAACACATACCACAGAGTAACAGATTGTTGTTCATTTTCATCTAACTTCAGCCATTAAAACCCGTGACTTCACATTTAAAGTATGCGTGTTGTGTATGTTTGTGAGAAAAAAAACAGGTCATATCACTTGACACATCTTGCGCACGAAAAGGTGTTGAGACCCTGTTTGTTGGTGCTGCCGGGCTAATTGAATGCAAGCTGCGCTGTATGAATGGCTCAGCTGTGTACTTTGTGTCTGGTCGTGCCACTCAGGTATTCACATTGTCATTGTTTGAAATTCATAAAGTGCTGCCTGTGTTTTGATGGGGCAGAAGGGTTTTCGTCTCTGGTTCGGGGTTAACACTCATATCCTTTTCCATTCAACACATTGTTCCCTTTACCACTGATTAATATCTTGTTTAAACAGCCCACAGACACACCAGGCCATCGGCATGTTCATAAATCCTCAGGAGCTGATCAACACAATGGCCCACATTCCTGGCATTTAAAGGAAATTCCTTATATCACTGTGTCTCCTCTAAACCAGAGAAACAGAAATTCTAGGAATATATGACACTGGAACGAAAACAATGCAGCACACCTGTTTATTTCATTTAGCGTATTGGAGGTAGGGACACATCTCATTCTGGACCTCTCACCTATTAACTGTTTGACTTCAAATACATGTTCAGTAATGTTTTCTCCTGATGGAAACACAACAGCATGGGGCGAAATTTGTTAAATTTAGAAGCAACACTCATTAGAAAGACATTGAGATGTTTATCAGGGTTAAATCGTTTGACCCGTCTCGTATTGTTGCTGTATGTAGGATTACTAAACCTCCTCTGCTAATTATAACTTCATCAAGTGACAAAAATCTAAATGATGAGTTCATATCCAGCATTTATTGACTTTTTTTATGTTGTTGTTTTGGTTTAATCTTTAAGTCAAATCTTCCAAAATCCAATTTCAAAACTCAGACTGATTTTATAATTGTCCTCAATTGCTGGAGACCAATATGGAGCTAAAGAGTGAATATTAAACTTATTTATGGAGAATTCTTAATAAACATTATTGTTGCCCAATGTCTACTGTCTGCACACACAAGAGCTACCAAGCTTTTATAGTGATATAATGTCTGTGGTGGATCACAGTGTTTTCATTGAGTTTTTACACATAAATGTCTGCAAGTCCAGGCCATGGACCGTATACAAAGATGGATGACATGACAGCCCCCCCCCAAAAAGGAGCCCAAGTGTTTTGATTGTGTTGATGTTCAAGTTCATGTTTTCCAGTAATTTGGTTTTGATCCACAGCCAAGTCTGACCCGTGATTGGTCGAGTATGTGTATCGGGGGACCTCACTACCTCGGCTCCATCCCACCTGATCGCCACTGGCTCCAAATGTGCACGATGGCAACGTTTGTAGAGACGATACCCTTCTCTGCATAAACATTCCAGTCTATGCAGAGAAGGGTATCATGGGTAACAGTTGATGCAATGACTTCGATATGAAACAAATGCATGTTCTCCTATGTGCAGCATTAGAAATTTTTTTAGACCCATATTATTTGTTTTCTATACTTCACAGTCTTTATAGTTCATTGTCACTGTGTAGAGTAAAGTTGACGATGACAGTAAAATGAACTGTATCCTCGTGTTCATGCTACGTGTGTGGATGGTATGATTTTACTTTGAATTACAACAAAGGTTAAACGTCTTAACAGATACATCAGTACAATACAATGCTTTGCCATCTTTGTTTGAAGTGTAGTGAGGTTTATTTTCCAGCTTCAAACGCTCGATCGTTCTGCCCAAGGTCTAGGCGCGTTCAAGCTCAAATCCTTGGGTGTTGCCCAGCGCAACAATAGGAAATGTTGGCATTGCCTGCACTGCCTCACGTAGCCTCGTGAGATGGGAGAGGTTCATTCAAAGAACCACAATCAGGTCACAAATCTAAAACAAATTATTTTCGTCTTCTTTGTTTCACGATCACCCTCATGCCTCATGCTCACTCCTACATATGAGAACATCTCTATTTTGATTACATTTGATGCTGATTTCTAGATACATTTTAAAAACATTATATTAATAGCAGTAAACACATAGATCCAGATTTATCTATTTTATATCGTAATTATCCAAAGTTCCCGTGTATTCACTCCTGCAAGACAAAGAACAACATCTCACTCATCCCACGAGATCTCTGATCAGAGTCAAGGTGCAGTTTGATCCATGAACCAGGCTGCCATGTGTGATCGGGTTTCACAGGTGGTCTCACGGGTACAGGACTCTTTCTTATGGCCACACAGTTTAAACTCCCAAAGCTATTACAGACATCCATCCTTCTCGGAAATGAACTCCTTGCTAACAGACGATGGTTTGAGGTTACACCTCATCTCCAGCAACAATGTCACTTTGATCCCTGTGGGCGTTTCACAGTGCTTTACATTGTATAAGTCAACTGTGCCTCTTCTGAGTTTGTACCTCCCGCACAGCTCTCAGGAGGCAGGAGATTAGGGAGGACAGGGGCGTGCAGGGCTAAGGATGGTTGTGTGTTGGTGGAGGAGGGGGTGTGGGTGAAGGAAAGGCAGATTGTGTGTCTGAAGTTTTACTTTCTGAAAAAAAAAACTCTTAGCAGTAGGACCCAGAGGATTTATTGTAAAAAAAAAAAGTCCCAGCACACCTTGATGTTGTGAGGCAGGGCCAAGATGTGGAGAAAAAAAGTTGCTCAGGACTGTAACAAAAAAAACAAAAAGTTGGAGCTCTGAGCCACGTCATTGGCTGCTGAGGGTCTGGCAGGAAAACACAATGGCTCCTGAGGTCACAGCTGAGATTGCTATATATTTATAATCACAGACTCCACTGACTCCACAGCATGAGCCTCCACCCCAGCAGGGACAAGATGAGCGCGTCTGTGGCCGTGTACAGGAACATTTACACGGAGGACCGCTTCCAACAGGCCTACGGCTCCGAGGACAGCGCGGATGGAAGTGTGCGGCTCCGGGAGAAGCTGGCCGGGAGGTGCAGGTGCTCGAGGCGGGCCTGGCTCCACCTGCTGAGGGAGAGAGTCCCCATATTCAGGTGGCTGCCGAGGTACAGGCTCCGGAAGTGGATCTTAGGAGATACTGTGGCGGGACTGACTGTGGGTATTCTTCACATCCCCCAGGGTGAGTCAACGACCATTCACACACAGGAGAGAGACAAATCTATGGATTCATTGAATTATTAATTAATAGGTAACTAAATTAAATATGATCCAAATATTGTATTACTGTATACATGTAATATTTAATTTTAGAATCAATTTAGCCAATATTTTACACCAAAAGCAATATTAATATTAATAATGATATGTCAGATCAAATCAAATAATCCCTTTTTAATCCCACAATGCAGATCAGTAAACCTAAAAATAAGTAAACATCTAATATAAACACAAAGACATATAAAACTCTATATAGAATAGAAATAATATGTATAGTGTAAACAGAATATGGGCTATGCAATATAAATATAAAATATATACAGTGTAACTGGACTAATTTGCCATTGAACTGCACGAATAGAAATTAAATATATGTAATGAAATTACAACAATGTCCATTCAATTAATTAGTGCAGATAAATACTGGCTTATTATTTATTATCCTATGTCCACATCATTTTGCATGATGATCCCACAAAGGGACAGATTTAATTTATGAATGTGGATGAAGTGAAAAAAGTGTGTGTTTATTGGTAACTCTTCTTTTAAATGTCCCTCACTGAACAGGCATGGCTTTTGCTTTACTCACGTCAGTGGCACCAATATTCGGCCTCTACACCTCCTTCTTCCCTGTGATCCTCTATATGTTTTTTGGCACAGGTCGCCATGTGTCCACAGGTAAAACTCATGCCCACATAACATCTGTTGTTTACTTTAGAAAAACATTGTTTTATACAGCATTGTGTGTGATGTCTTTGTCTGAGATGATGGATCCTCTCTCAGGTACCTTTGCTGTGGTGAGTCTGATGACTGGCTCCGTGGTGGAGCAGCTGGTTCCCAGTCCTCTGAACTCCACTGCGTCTGAAGCGTCTGACTTCGAGGCCCAGAGAATTGGAGTGGCCTCGGCCGTAGCACTCCTCTCAGGGATTATCATGGTAAAGGCAGACGCACAAAGTCCAGAGGACACCAAATGGAATAATAATACAATTGGGTTTTCTGATTTATCTGTAAGTAAAAACAGTCCCACTGTTACACAGCTCATGATGCTTTGTTGATGTCTTATGTCACAGCTCTGCATGTGTGGGCTTCAGCTGGGCTTCCTGTCCACTTATCTGTCAGAGCCAATCGTTAAGGCTTTCACTAGTGCTGCTGCCTTCCATGTCACCATCTCACAGCTGCAAAGCATGCTGGGCCTGCGGCTCCCTCGCCACACTGGGACCTTCTCCCTCTTCAAGGTAAGCAGTGCCTCACAACAAGGCCTCAATGCTTTAGTCCAACAGGTTGTCTGTTTTCTCACAGCTCACAAACTTGTGTGTTCAGACGTTAGCGTCAGTGATGGAGAACCTGCCTCACACCAACATGGCTGAGCTGCTCATCTCCCTGATGTGTTTGGCCGTCCTGGTCCCAGTTAAGGAGATCAACATGCGTTACCGGCACCGCCTGCGTACACCCATTCCTGTGGAGATTCTCACGGTTAGTGAAGTGGCTGTGTGAATGTAGAAATTATATTTACTGTGAAAGTAAGAGATTATAAGGGTTTTTTTATCCTTCACTCTTCAGGTGATTGTTGCTACAGGTGTGGCCTATGCCTCCTCACTGGACTCGTCTTACAACATCGAAATAGTTGGTCACATCCCAGCTGGGTAGGTTTCTTTTTCAATTTGTAAAATACTAATTAAGACAAGACAAGATAAGATAAGATAAATGAGGAGTTCACTTGATACAGCAGCAGATAATGAAAATGAGGTAGACAAGAGAACATGTGAAAGTATGAAATAGAATAGGGAACAGGCCATAAAACTAAATAAATGGAATAAAAAATACAGTACGTTATATACATCTTTCATGGGTAGAAAAAAGTACTTATAACTGGATGAGGATGTATACTGTGCATTATGTATAAGGAGATATTGAATAAGGACATTTTAACCTTTAACTGACTTTTGATTCTCTCTTCCTCAGATTTCCACGGCCACGGATGCCTGCCTTGCACACTTTACCTGACATTGCTGGAGACACAGTAGCTATAACATTTGTTGGTTATGCCGTGTCGGTTTCGCTGGCCATGATTTACGCTGATAAACATGGATACTCTATCCATCCCAACCAGGTAAAGTATGACAATGGGAAGAAACAGCCGCTGGTTGAAATCTCACCAATCTGTTAACTCTCTGTGTTGAACCTGTGTGTGGTTTCAGGAGCTGCTGGCTCACGGCATCTCCAACACAGTGTCCTCGTTTTTCACCTGCTTCCCCAGCTCGGCCACTCTAGCCACCACTAACATACTGGAGAGTGCTGGAGGATACACACAGGTAGTGCACATGATATACAGGAACTTCTGTGCATATTATACTGATTATGTCATATATATATATATATATATATAGTCATTTGAATGTGTTGCTATCACTAAACTGATTGAACGATCAGTTAAAATAAGAACAGACACTATATTTAGATGATTACATAACCTTTAAAAACAGCAGCAGATTAGTCTTGCACATTTAATTGTTATCATCAAATTCATCCTAATGCTAAACAGAGAAATACAAATGCTGATTTCCAATCATTGTTCGATCATTAATATCTCAGTGTACCTTATATTTATAATCTATAAAACAGTTTAATGTCAACTTGAAATTGAATAAAACCTTAATATTAAATGTATATTCAAGTTTTTTAACTGCTCATTTATTAAACTTTTATCTTGCAAAAGAAAATGCAGCTAATGAGGAGCAAAGATTGTCACACAGATATTCAGACATGTGTGTGTGTGTGTTTTCCTGCAGCTCTCTGGCTTGTTCACCAGTCTGGTCGTTCTGATTGTCCTGCTGCTGATTGGACCTCTGTTCTACTTCCTACCCAAGGTGCATTTTATGTGTTTGTGTCTCTAACAAACATGGGACAGAGGACAAGCGAGGGAACGTTCACTCACCACATCCTTTATCTCTCTCTGCTCAGGCAGTCTTGGCATGCATCAACGTCACCAGCCTCAGGCAGATGTTTCTGCAGTTCCAGGACTTACCTGAGCTGTGGAGGATCAGCAAGATGGATTTCGTAAGACTATTTATCAGCACTATAAGAGAGATATGAAGGTTTTCTGCAATGGGTTCACCATGCATTGGAGTAAAACACAAGAGCGTGGAGGCAAGATGGTTAATTATACTGATCCAGTGCAGTTTATTGGTTTTAACAGTAACTTGACAAAGTAGAACATGTAAAAAATCGAAAACATTAAAAACTGTATTTAATGCATTCTATCTTGAGTGAAACATTATTCCTTTCAGCAGCTTTTTACCCTCTGTAATTCATAGTTTAAATGGCAGATGGACACACATCAATTTCATTCTTGTGATTATTTGAAACATTTCTGTTTGCTGCTATCGAGGGATTTTATACGGTTTGCATGAGCTGCAGTTTAGCATCCGGTCACAAACTGATGATGCATGTATATTCAAACATTAACTTGCAAGGCTATTTGAAATAAATGCCCCTCTAGTAAATGAATAAATCATCTTCATCCTCCTCTTCTCAGCCTGACTGATGTTATAATTATTGCAACCTGACATGACGATATGTTTTAATGGTCCTGTTTTTGTGCAGATGGTCTGGTTGGTAACCTGGCTGTCTGTCGTGGTGCTAAATGTGGATCTTGGTTTAGCCATTGGAGTGGTTTTCTCCATGATGACTGTCATCTGTCGCACACAAAGGTACAATGTCATTCCCTCTGCACAATATCAATATTAAGTTACAGTCCAGCTTGTACCTTTGCCAAACGTACATGTACATGATGTATATCTGAGAGACACGAGACCTGAACTGAGAGCACACGCATCTGCATCTGTTATTGAGATATTAAAACCCCACAAAGACAATGATATGAATCTATTTAGATGTTTCTCATCAGACACATCTTGTCTGTCAGTCTAAGTAGATCACGTTTCATAATGTGTTACCCATGATTCCACAGGGCTGGTTGTTCAGTACTTGGCCGAGCCAGCAACACAGAAATTTACAGACCTCTGGAGAAACACAGCAAGGTGAGAACGTACTCCAGCTGCTCTCTGAGCATTATTCCATGCAGTATGAGCAAGTAAACCCTCCACTTCAAGAAAGTTTAAATACAGTTACTGTAATTTCGAAGGCCCATGAATTTGGAATTTCTTATTCAACTTAAATACAATGTTCATAATTTCAGAAAGTAGATCATGAGCTCGTGCTGGTTTCTTTGCAGTGCTACGAGGTGCCTGGAGTGAAGATTCTCACTTACAATGGGCCGATTTACTATGGCAACCGTAGCTTCTTCAGGGAGGAGATGAGCAGGTTGCTGGGCCTGACGCCAGAGAAGATCCACAGCTGGGAGAAGGCCAGGAAAGCCCTGGAGAAACGGGAGAGAGAGGCCACCATCAACACCGTGGTACTCTACTGTAATCACTGCCACAGCTCAGACCAAACACACTGTAAAATATAATTCAATATAAATTTCTTATTGTTCTCCCTCCTCTATTGTTCTATAGGAAAGAGGCATCGCAAACACATCGTTTTCCTCAGAAAACGACTTCTTCAAATCAGGTTAGTAATGACTTTATTGTGGCCTGTGTGCACGAAAAAAAATATGTACCATTAACATATTTAACTAAATAAGGTTCCAAAAACGATCACTATATTTACCAGCATTTCTAATTCTGCATTTCATCAGATTACCTGTATTTTCTTGTGATTACTCCTGTGCTGCAGATCATTTTAAGGAAAGCTAGAATTTATGTTTTGTCCTGCAGAAACGTCTCAGAGTGACGTCCAGGCAGTGTTAATCGATTGCAGCAGCGTGATATTCGTTGATGTTGCTGGAGCAAGACTCTTCACACAGGTGAGCCTGATAAAGCATGACATGGTGTCAACTACACTTTATAGGCTTTTCTCCACGACGTTTTTTCATTGTGTCTACATGATTGGTTGCTTTTGCAGATGTGCACTGAATGCCAGAAAGTTGGGGTTCATGTATATTTGGCCAATTGCAATGGTAAGGATGATATTTATATACAGAATACATTTGTCAGACTTCACCTGCATGATTGAGTATTGATCCGGGATTTCTGTCCCCCGTAGAAAGTGTCTTAAAGATCCTAACATCCAGCGGTCTAATGAACTACATAAATCCTCAACATATTTTCGTCACAGTTCATGATGCTGTGATGTATATTCAGCAGCAGAAGGTAAGATAGAAAGCACACATATACACAAATATACAATATACTTATTTGCTTAGATTGTTGTTAAGGAATCATGATGTTGTTTACTGTAGGAAAAACCTCCAGAGAACACCACAACTGTTTGGGTATGAGGCACGACGACGCAGATGAACCATCCTTCTAATGGAGGGCGACAATTTGTTTTACCTGCTGAGTCTCCAGTGTAGCCTGTTGTAGCACTATGTCATGAATTAAAATTATAAATATATTACAGTGTTAACTAGTTTCCATAAGACTACACCGTGTCACACTTTAATCTAATAAACAGTCACACATTCAGAGAGCTGTCAATGCCGCAGAAACAACATACAATCATATATTCAGTATAAACACATCTGAGAAATCCAATATTTTGTACTTATATGTGACGGATATCAGTTGTTTGTTGCTGTGTGTTTTTTATTGTCATACATGCTGGAACACTACAATAGAGATATTTATTTAGTTTCTGTTGTGTTTCTGTTGTCTTTTGCAATATGGATAAATATACATGAAGTGCACTGAACATTTTGTTTAAATAGTTTGTATATTTATATCTTGTTTTTTTTTTTATAAATATGTGGTTGAATATGCAAATATGTACATTAAACAGCATCAAATACAGCCTTAAAAACATTCTGGCTTTTAACTCCTGCACTAAATACTTGGTGACTGATTTTGTATTTGTCAGCAACTGTGACAAGCAGGGGCTGTTTTGACAATAAATGTATCTAAAAGAAGAAGAAGTTTGTAGTGATTACAAACTAAATTTATTAAATATCAAAGAGAACTGGGTTATAAGTGTCTACAATATTTGGATGAGCATGGTTATTAAATATGGATACATCTGAGGAGGAAAGAAAGTGTGGAATGTGAAGCATGCCAGTCTGTCAGATATTGGAGAGAGAAGAAGAGCAGTCTTTGTATTTGGTGAAGTGCAGCTTACCTGCATATCTGCACTGAGACTTCATGAAAAAAATACAGGATTCATATGACAACAAAGACAGAGGGAAGTTGTGCAACAGAAAATAATGAAATTGGGGAATTAAGACCAGGCTATTTGTCCTGGAGCATTCTGCTTTATTCATCATGCAACATGAATCTTTTACCAGATGTAAATGTCATCACATCACATTGGAGATATGTTTTACCACCATGCTGCCCTCTGCTGTTCAACAAACACAGCTTTCCCCTCCGCTGCTCCTCATCTGAGACCTGATACCTTGACCTGATAAAAGTATATGTAGTGTGAGCTCAAAACCAGGACAAAAAAAGAAGAAAAAAAACTAATTATTTCCTTGCTTGATGTTGGATAGCCAAGTTATTATTTTTTTCCATATTTCAAAGAGGCCTCTAGACACTGCACCCTTTGGGTTTTCCCTTTAAAGCTCAAGGAGTGTTTCACTAATTGGCAGGAAGTAGTCCACTTCAATTAAAACATGGTATACAAGGCTCTGGCCAAATGTTTACCACGCCAGATTCTACCGGCAGACCTACTAACACACACACACACACACACACACACACACACACACACACACACACACACACACAAATGACTCCAAGGAGGTCAGCAATCTAATGACAAGCTTTGATTTACCTATGAAAATGTGTTCCCATACAAGGCTGTTCAAATGGAGAAATCAACATATTCAAATGAAAGAAAGGAAATAACACTTCTTTCACAGTGCCTGTGACGTCAAACAAAGAGGAGCAATGTTTTTTAATAGATTTTATGACATCAAGTTGTTTCTGTTACTTATGTGGAAAAAGCAACACAAAGATGTGGTGGAGCAGACTGTTAACACTGCTCATTAATAGTTTCAAATGTTACTACAACTACTATTACTATACCTCTACTCCTCCTCCTCCTCCTCCTCCTACCAGTACTTATTTAGGCAACAGTACAAGAAGTGACTCATCTAGAGATATTTTTGTTTGGTCTTTTGTTTCCATCTTGTGGTGAAATGGTGGAATGGCAAGTCCTTTACCCTGAGGTAACGTCACTGTCACCAAGTTACAAACTCAAATCGTCAATACTCAAGTCAAAGTGCATTGTCAGATATTTAATGGAACAATGTGCAATCAAACATTTACTATTGTTGTCTTGACTTGAACAACTTTTCACACAATTGGTTACAGGGGGCAGTTGTTTCTTCAGAACAAAGAAAATGCACACTCAATATTTTTGAGTCTCAAAAAAAGTATTAAACAGTGGTCGGAAAGAATACCTGATGGTTGGAAATTCAAGTGTAACAAGTTTTAAATCAAAGCTGCAAAAAGGAAGCCTTATTATTATAGGTACAGTGTCTGGATATGGAGAAAATGATTTTATATTTCATATGCATGAAAATATTTACTGAACTCATACATTTGTGACTGGTGAAAAATGAACACACTACTACATTTACAAAGCAGCAAGATGATCTTAAGTAAATAAATCATAAATATTCCAGCGAGCAGCAGCACAGAAAACCCTCCTGCCCCATTCATGACATCTTGACACCAAGTTTGCAAAATCATTATTTATACGCCTAAATAATGATTACTGGATCAGTGCTTATGTTTGTAAGAATTCATACGTACATATATGTACGTATGAATTCATGAAGGCAACAAGACACCTAGGAATGGATAAAAGCTCACAGTTAACAATACATTGAAAATCCACCACATAAATACAGAGCATTCACCATATAGTTTTATGTTGTATCTATATATTCAATGACACCTCTACTTTTATTCTCTGTTGCCTTATTATTTGCTTGTGGTTTTTTTTGCAACATATCTCTGTTCACCTTGACTGTTAGCTCTGTACGTTTATCATCCGTAGATACGCTCCCATGTAGTATTCTCACCGAGTTTGGTGAATATCCAAACTGCGATATTGACTTATTTTGTACACACACACACACACACACACACACACACACACACACAGACACACTCATACTCATATATACACATTGAAAAATACATTTCTACACTTACATACAGACTGAGTTCTGTTCTGTGCAGTCTGGCAGCTGGAGGCACTGAATTTGTGTGATATAGTTGCTGCAGTTGTTTGTATCATTGACTCTATGGGAGTTTCAGTTACTAGTCATGCACTGAAACCTGTTCTTGAAGTAGAAATCTTCATTTTTAAGGCTGTCTTCAACGTTGGTGTAACGGAACTTTTTGTAGGCCTTTTGTGTGTCTGTTTCACCCCAGGGTAGTTTGATCTTTGATGCATGGTTTACAATGACGTCGCTGCAGGAGCCGATGTGGAGGGAGCCCAGAGCATCAATGAAGAACTCTGCAGCATCAAAGGAATGTTTAGTTTTCTGGCTTTTTAATTTGAGGCAACTCTGCAGTTACATACAGATAGACTCACCCAGATGAGCCTTCCGTGCCAAGCGGGGGTTGAAGCCGACCTGCTGCACCTTGTATGTCCGGCCCATGAAGAAGTTGATGACAGCATCAGCAACCACACAGTTGGGAAATTCCTCGATTTCATGGTGGTAGCCTTTTCTGATGTGCAAACAGTCGCCCTCCTCTCCTCCTTCCTCCACTGAGATGGTGTGACGATATGTCGCAGTGTAACCTGTCACCTCTCTCACTGCACCACCAACCTACAGTCGTTACGTGGCAATGTTAGGACTGTGGATACTTGCAAACAAGAACTCAGATGTAATCATAAGATATAAAGGTTCGGCTGTATAATACAGATGGGAAAAATTGCAATGTACACTGAGAATGTGAACATTCTTTTCAACGCATCTTTAATTAAAACTTGGTTATTGCAATTTCAAAAAAGAGGTTTGGAAATTGTGTTTTCATGTCAACAGGTAGAAGTTGCCATTGCAGCATCTATGTATGTGTCTGTTTTTTCTGCATAGATCTCCTTAAATTGAAATGAGTTTAAGAACAGGAAAATTTTGTTTCTTGACATTGTTTAATTTTCTTTATGCAAATGTTTGTATTGAAGCGGAAAAGTGATGAAAAGGAAAAAATTGGCAATTGGCCAAATTAAGGAGAAGCGAACTACAGATGAAAAGAGCCTTGCTTTAGCATTACAGGCACAATGGACACAACGGCACGCTCCTCATCCTCTCAGGAGCAGACTTTAGTGCAGTATTGATTTCACCATTAACTCAGCAGATACACTCTATTCTATCTGGGGATGAATCTCACCAGATCTAGAGAGGTCTTCTCTAGGATGTCCACCAGCTTCTCCAACTTAGTGTTTGGACTGAAGATGAAGTCATCATCCACCCACAGAACATACTTGGTGATCACTTGAGACACTGCTAGGTTTCTTCCTGCAAACCAACCCTGTATAGAATGGATGAACAAAAGCCACAACACATTAACTGAACTGCTTCATAATTGCTATCAGTCAGCAAATATAAGATATCTCAGGTGAGCTTGAGTCTCATAAATATGTTTGTGATTTAACAATCCTTAAATCTCAATGATTAGAGTTCCAGCACACAAACATACCAACACAAAGGACACTTTCGCGTGCATCGTGAATGTCAGGTACACAGAGGAGTCAGAGGATGGCTACTGAGCACCTCTCTCCTTAGAGAATGCACATCTAAAGCAGAAACTACAGGTGTTCGTGGAGCTCTGCCTGCCTGCCAAGGTCAGTGATAATATTATTGATTTTATGATAATCCACCCAATGCTGTGGGATTTGCTCTCAATGGCCAGTACTACTATGGCTGATGGATCTATTGTCAATATATCTGTGAGAAAGAAATAGCGATAGGAGGGCATGGAGGCACTCAGCAAATCAATCCACTGTACAAAGATCTACAGTGAAGGAATGATGTGAAACACTATGTTACAGATCTTATCTTATGTTAGTACAAGTAGATTGGTACTGGAGGGCCAAACGTGCCGCAGATTCAGCAGTTTTGGACAAAACATCCGGAAGTGTGAGGAGTTTGCGAGGGCTATAGAGAAGATTCAGGCCGAAACAGGCTGTGGAGGAGGAAGTATTGATTCTGTGTGGGGATATCATCAGGGTGATGGAAAGAACACTCCTCCTGGAAGAATTTGAAAATGTTGCCAATGAGAAGGATGTCTGTACGACCCAGCTGCCACCACGATCCAACTCTGGGTGCCAGAAAATGGATGGATGGGTTGCTAACAATGCTGAGCTTTTGCAGGTGCACAGCATATGAAATCATTATTCACATTTAGCTGATGTATTCAAACATTTAAACCACATTATTTTTCTCAAGCCGTAGAAACAAGACCTGACTGTCATAGTCTTTGGCTCAGTGATCATGATGATACCATAGACAAACTTCAAATTTCTTTACCTTTCCAAATGGCATGATGTAATGTTCAATGTGAGGCCCCTTCACTGGCTCAGGGTGTTCAGAATCATCTGCTATCACTATGGTGATGTTGGGATAATACTGACGTATGCTGTTGATGAGATCTTTGAGTTTGTCATAACGTAGAAAGGTCTTGGTGGCGATGGTGACAAGTGCACTAATATTGTACTCTGAGTGGAAACAAACAATCAGAAAATTACATCAATAAACATGTTGCAATGTGGCATTCAAACATTTTCCATCAAATTAAAATGATAGCGATATAATTTATCACAAACCTTTTTGGTGTCCGGTGTTGTAAAGTCTAGGGATGGAGCCATGTCCAACTTTAATGGTGAAGAATGAGCGGTGACCATCAGTCACAAACTCAACTGCAGAGCAAAATAACCCTGTCATACTTTTTCATATTTGAGTGGAGAAGATCTAAAACATCACTTTGTTGCCTCTGTGTATTTACTGTGTCATTGAATTACTCTGTGACACTCACTATTGCTGCTTAAAGTTATTCTTTACATATCAACAGCATCACCCCCCCCCCCCCTCCCCCCACACACACACACACAGACACACATATATGAATCAAGAACACTGAGCTTTAAACACACAATAAAACACTCTTCTAACCAAGAACAACCGAAGAAACAGTGGTCATGAGGTTGTACTGTTTCCAATTTGCACACTCGTCCCAATCCTGTTGCCCTGTGGATATATAATTATGCAGAACCTCTGCATTTAAGGATATTAGTAAAAATGTTAGGTGAAAATGTATGATACAATTTCGGGATGGTATAAAAGTATAGAAAGGTCTTGGATATGAATATATTTGCATGGTAGGACTGTACCTTTGACTCACAGATCTAAAGTAGCAATGGCATAACTACAGCAGTGGGGGGCAGCAATGCACTAACTGTGCAGAGTCAGAGAGCAGTCAGAAGCAGGAAATCATAGTCTGCAAATGATCTACTAACTATGGCTTTGTTCGAGTTCAAACTATACTGTGAATATGGTGTCCAGTCCTAATTTCACCATATCAGGCAACAAACAGAATGTATATAGTGATGTTTCTGCAGAACACAGTGAAAGTAATACATTTATCATTGTAATAAGAGAGAATGAAAATAATTTTGAGCGCTTGTTGTGCAAGGTGAAATGAAATGTATAGATAAGGGGTCCATAGTCCTTATATTGCTCCTGGTTTAGTGCTTCTTATCAACCACTTATCAAACAAAAACCATGTGTGACAGTGTGTGGGGGGAAAAATCACTGGGCGGTTTTTCTGCTGATGAGTTACAGCCAGTTACTGTTTGACATGCCCAATACCACTAAGTCATCAAACATTCATTTTTACCGTGGACAAGGAGAGTTGCCCATGAATGTTCAAGGTTTTATGCCTTTTCTAACTTCTACTTTATCACTTCCACCCACATAGGGACTTTTTGTTCATGAATATTCCCACATCCACCAAGGAGTCAATGCATCTAACATGGGTGAGTTAATGATCGCAACTCAACCAAACACTCACAATAAAAACAAATTCTCGCAATTCAAACACACAGAGATGTGTTGCCATGGTGACTTGTGGCGTTGCTTAAGTTGGCTATTCCTCAGGCTGGTTGTTTGCAGTGTGTAGTGTTGGTCACAGGGATGGCTACCGTACCATCCATTACCATCCATCTCGTAGAAATTAAATGCAGTGTACTTTACAGATAAGCTCTGATACTTCATGAACTCCATTGCTTATTTACCATCATGTCCAGTAATCCATTGATTATTTGTTCCAAAAGAATGTTATGTGCTACACTGTGCATAAGATGAAGTCAGAATTTACAAATGACACTGTAACTTTTAGACTAGTATTCACATAATAACCTCACCTGTATCTGCTGTCTTTGGATGGAAAACTGTGTTTCTGTAGGTGACGAACTGTAGCTGCCTGTTGAGAGCGGAGAGAACAGGACTAGACAATATCATGTGCTTCTCTCCTTCTCCTTTGACAGAGACACTGTCCACTGTAGCAGCAACATCAAAAGTCCCAAGAGTTGCAGTTAAAGACACCTGTTGCACAAGTAAAATGATTTTAAGTAAAAAAATAAAACAAAAACTTTCATATTCCTGTATGTACCCACATGAAAACCCTAAAAGGAAGAAATTACCGTATGCTTTGATTTCTTTCCTTCTTTAAGGCCCAACCCTTGGGAAAAAGGGAAATTATTATCGACATCAACACAGGATGGTGGTTAGTGATTTCAATAAATAATTTGTGAAGTGTTTAATCAACATATTTCTTTGATATTTTGCTATGTTAAATATACTGTTACCAGGAATGATTATTGTTTTGAGGGGTCGCACCTCCACACCCTGGGTAGGATACTGAAGAGGATTGTTGGCCTGGGCTACAATAGGTACATCTGCAGGACTGTAGGACCTTTACTTAAAGAAAATATCAGACAGAGATGTAGTTGCACAATCAATATGATTTCACTGCATGATTAGAGTCTTGAGGTAAAGGTAATCATTGTAGAGCTGATTTGGGCACTAATGCATTTATGTTTAGGTGTTCAAACTGCTCCTGGACACAACTCTCAACCACTTTTGGTCACTGTGTGCCCCATGACCCATGAAGTCACGAGGCCAATAAAGCTTCCCCTCTCCTCTATCTCTTTCCTACTGACCTCTCCCGGAGGAGTAGGTACTTCTCCTGCTCACCCAGCCAGGGAGACTACCTACCCAAGCTCTCCAACTTCTAGTAGGCCTGCCTGGAGCAGACTGCTTAAACCTTCCAAAGGCAGTGACTTAAGAGCCTGCCTATGAACTTCAGCATGGGCAATTGGCCACTAACAAGGTCTGACCAGCAGATGCACAACAGGAGCCAACAAACCAACAAGACCACTTAACTGAACCTCAAACAGCACATCAAAAAGGACCTTTCCCCCTTTTTCATGGACGGGTTACACCACTGGGCTTTGTAATTACACTAGGGCTGAGCAAAGGACTGTTCTATCTGTGTCATGTTTCTAAGTTTGATTTGTGTTGTGATATTTGGTTATATGTGAAAGCTAATGTTAGTTCTGTTGTGCTGTTCACTCTCTTTGCACGCATCTCACTACTTTCATTTTGAATATATTCATTCACTTACACACACACACACACACACACACACACACGCACACACACACACACACACACACACACACACACACACACACACACACACACACACACACACACACACACACACACTCACACACATGTTGGCAAACCGGCTGCTAGTCACCGAATCAGATAAGCTGAGTCTGTGGTTGGCTCAAAGCTTGTCACCCTGGAGGAGGTGGTGGAGAACAGGATGCTGGCAAAAATGGCTGGCAATCACTCACCCCCCCCACAAAACACTGGACAAGCTAAAGAACAGCTTCAGCAACAGACTCATTCAACCCCGCTGCTCTAAGGAACGATACAGGAACTCGTTCCTCCCAACCGCAATAAGACTTTACAACTCATCTACCTCTGTAAGAGCCACCATCACAAAACTGCACTAAATCTACCTGTCACCTTTGCACTGTGTACCCTGTACAACACTCTGCTCCAATACTGGAACATTTACTTCATATCATATGTGATATGTGTTAATAACCGTATATTAACCGTATAGATTATATACATTTTTTCATACAATATTCTTATCTTTTTGCACATTCTAGCATATTCATATTCATAGTATATTATCTATGTATGTATATCATGTATAGTCAAGTATTTATATACATATATTATACCTATACTATATATTATATTATATCATATCCTGTGTATATATATATTTATATATATATACATATATTTATACATGTGTACATATTATATATTGCAGTTATGTACATATGCACACCTTGCACAGCCAAATATATGACACATTTCTATGTGTATATTATTATTATTATTATAATATACTGTTGCTGCCATTATTACTATATACTGTTATTATTATTATATACTGTTATTATACTGGTATTGTATATATATATTATATATTATTATTATTATTATTATGTATTATATTATACACTATATATACTGTACTATTATTATATACGGTTTAGTAACAATAACATTACCATCATATCATCAGTACTATTACCATCATCTTGCCACTGCACCTTATCTACCTATTTATCTTGTGTTTTTTAAGTGTCCTTGTCCTATTCTGTGTTTTTATTTTTATTCTTATTTTTTCTGACTCAGTATCTTATTCTATTGTATTTTTATTGTATCAAAATACCGGACTGCTATGATGACCTAATTTCCCTTTGGGGATGAATAAAGTAATCTATCTATCTATTTATCAATCATTGTCACTGATTTGGAGCAACTGAGAAGTTTTCAATAGTTCGTTTCATCTTAATTGTATGAATTGTAGTTTTCTTTACCCCAGAAAAGGCCCTTTACATTTAAATACTTTATATTTACATCGAGAGGACCCTCTTTACGGAGGCCGCCATGTTTTTTACATTAGTCCAGACTGGACAAACTAAACACCTTTTGAGTTTTCATGACAATTAAAGGCTACCGCAGTTTTCTTTTTCATGTTTGGAAGGAGAGGGTGAGGTGAGGGGTATTCAGCTGCAACATGCGATTTCAACACTAGATATCATGAAATTCTACACACTGTACCTTTAAGGTATAATAGTCACAATATAGTATATTTTCTTGATTTAAGTTCTATATATTTTGTTGTATTGGGTGTTAACTTGAACTTAGAAATCATTGCCGAATTACATATATATTTAAATATGCCACGTCATCTGATATTATTTACTCCCCACTATCAGCAGCAGCCCCCCAAAATATCAATTTTGGTCAGGCTCTAAAAATATGGAACCGAGGACTAGATGATTTGAAGTTTCCTTCATGGCAAATATAATAATTTGCATAGCAAATATCACAAACAGCAGATTAGGAAGCTCTGTGGTTGAGCTGCAGTGAACACACAGACAGTGTAGTGTATTGTTAATGGGCCTGTGCTACTTATGACAAACACAGTATTTGGGGTACATAAAAGCCTGCAATGCATCCTTGCATGATAACCGCCATGCAGCCCCACTGAAGTACATACCTTAGCTTACATGTGGGCATAGCTAAAACCAATACAACCAGGTGAACACTGCAGTGGCAACAGTAAAGTGCACCATTGTGCAGACACAACTTGAGGCCTTTAAATAGATCACAGAGTCAGTGTAGTGAGAGACAAAGTGAGTGGTTACTGATAAAGATGGACTGAAACTAGTCCCTAGCTATTCATGACTATCTCTTTTTGCAGAGCCAAGCTGACAGTCAAGAAGATTACTTAAGGGTTTACTACTGTTAATTTGTTATACTGAACCTTACCTGATCTGCAATTTGCTGTACTCCTGAGCTCTGTGAAGCTTTACACCCTCAGGGTCAGGATGGGACTCTAAAAACGCAATATCGAGTTTGTGGGCCCACACGCGCGGGAAAAGCAGATTGGAGAACGGCAGTTGAAACATCTCCTTTTCAGCCAGACATACACATGTGTTTTGAGTCAGTTGTCTGTGTGGAGAGAAAACGGCAGTCAGTTGATAAAGATTAAAAATATGATTTAAAAACAGAATTTAGTCAAAATTACAGTCAAATAATTAACACACCGTGCCACTTGGTCTTTTATAAGGAAGGAAATGTCGTCATAGCCACTGGTGATGTCTTCAATTTGTTCCGCAAGGAGTTTCTTAACTGAACTTCCGTGTCTCTGTCGTAAGTCAACTCCTGAACTGGTTTCATGGCTCAAAGTACGAAACAAGGCTATCAGCCCACCGACAATGAAAATCAGTCCAAGAAACTTCCTGCAGGTGTTTCGCATCTGGAATGAGGATTAATACTAAAGTGTTACACATGTGGGCCAAACAGCATAGACAGTCAGTGCTGGTTTAAACATAACTGAGTTTGATTGCATTATGCCCCATGAATTCACACGTTTGATTATTGTTGTTATCACCAAATCTTGTATTATTCATAATAATCAAAAATATTGTTAGAGGAAGAGACCTCAAATAATGGCAAAGTTATAAAGAAAGACAAAGATATATACATTGCATTCTTAGGAAAAAATATTTATAGCATATTGGTGCAGAAATGTAAGTTAGTAGCCGTCCTTCAAAAACACTTGGGAATTTCACACTTTTTTATTTCCAATCCCAGGGCTTTAAAAAACAAAATGGTACAGTACAGGCTCTGCTATGTGTTACTCTTTCCTACTTCAACATTTGGTGAGGTGAGGAACAATACAAAATGCAGATCAATGGAAGTCAACAACAGTGAAGCCACAAACCACAGAGAGAAGTCTGCACAATAGAAATCAGGGGAGGGTTGAGGACCCAACACCTGCTTCACAAGAGGAAACAAGCAATGTGCAAATCAGAGCTGCACGCAAAATAAAATGGCGCCAGTCAGTTACAACAAAGAATCCACAACTACAAAGGGATGAACAACAGCACAAGAAGATGGAGGCTGAATTGAAAATTAATAACTATTGGCTGAAATTTAATTTAATTTCACGAGTTCGTTTCATCTAAATTGTATGAATTGTAGTTTTCTTTACACCAGAAAAGTCCCTTTATATTCAAATACTTTATATTCAAATACTTTATATTCAAATACTTTATATTCAAATACTTTATATTCAAATACTTTATATTTACATCGAGGGGACCCTCTCTACGGAGGCCGCCATGTTTTTAACATGTTTTTTACATTAGTCCAGACTGGACAAACTAAACACCTTTTGAGTTTGTATGACAATTAAAGGCTACCACAGTTTATTTTTCATGTTTGGAAGGAGAGGGTGAGGTGAGGGGTGTTCAGCTGCAACATGCAATTTCAACACTAGATATCACAAAATTAGACACACTGTAACTTTAAATGGGGTAGCTTTTTACTCTGTTGCCTATGACAGTATGTGTTTGGTTTAAAAAGGCATAGAGGTAATGTTTGATCTTCTGAGCAGGCCATGTATTTATAGCACTGCAATACAAGCCAGTAGTCAGTCAGATTTAGCTTTAGCCGCAGTGTTATTTCTATTTTTTTTTTACCATGTATTTTGTGAAGCACTTGTTAACCTTGTTTAGATAAGTGCTACAAAAATTAAGTTATTATCTGTAAGATGATGATTTATAATAACTACAGGGACAGATTAATTTAATTCACTGCTGTACTTTTGTATTCTAAATTTCACTGCTTATTTTTGTTTGCTCTAGAAAGTATTAAACAAAATGTCCCACCTGCATTTAAGGTACAGGTCGCTTTAGAGTGCCAGCAACCTCTCCTCTGTTTTATCATATTACCAGTTGCGTCATGTCATATGACGAGACTATTTACAACATGCAGAGCGTTGTGACAAAATACATGTAAGAATATACATGTATTTTGTCACAACGCTCTGCAAAACTGACTTTTTTGTAGCTTCTCCAAACTGGTTCCGCCCCTGCTCAGACACTTGACAGATAGATATTTAGTCCAAAAAAAAAGTGCGCACGCCTCTTAAGAACCAATTCCAACACGGACTCCTCCAGTAAAATATGATGAAACTTCATAGAAGTGGAAAAAAAGAGAGACAGAAGTGAGATAAAGCAGGATTCTTACTGTTGTTGTTGAAGAATTAATAATCCGTGTTCCTTGAAGCCAAACGAGGCACTAACAGTGAGAGAGGCGGAGTGCCACTCCTCTGCCGACACAAGCTGAGACCTGCTTAACAGCATGGCCGAGTCCTGTTTAGTATATAAAGTCAATACATTGCTAGTGTGGTTTGACTTGTTCCACCAGTTCAGAAAGATAATTTAGTCAGGATACAGCCGCAGGTGCCATTGAATTTGAAACCTTAAGATCATTTAATCGTTTTAATGTTTTATTAAACCAATCAGCAGCATTTTTATTATTTCTGTATCTGTGCTCTATTGTGTGATCTTCCAATAGCTTATTCTTATCAAAACTTACATGAACTTCTGACCATTTACAACAATGCAAGCAAACTTCAGAAACGACAGAACTATTCGAGCAAATATATATAATTTGAATAATATGTTTTGTCACCAAAGTGTTCGCTCATTGTGGGAGCTGTTGGGGTTCTCTATAATTTTTAAGGTCGTGTAAAAGAGATAAAATATATTACGATTTGGTGCTATGCAAATAAAATTGACCTGAATATAATGTAAGTCATACACACATCCTGTAGATACGGAAGAGGTTTAGGGCCAGTGTGGGAAAAAAGTGAGTTCCAGACTTCCGTATCTACAGGCTGAATTCTCAGAATTCTGACTCTGGGTTGAATTCAGTGGCCCTAATCCTCTTCTATGTAGAGGTATGCATCATCACTCAGATCTGTTTCATTAAGTAAGATTTTAGAGATGCTTGTGTTTAACTGGTTAAATTATTTTATGGGCACTGATAATATTTTTTAAAAATCTATCCAGTTTTTGGACCAATCAAAGTACAGAGACAGCCTCAGTCAAGATTGTAAATGATTTCATTTTAAATGACCATTTCTCCTGAGGAGCCAGGGCCATTTGACACCTTTTTAACCCTTTTATTTAAGATATCAAGTTGTGGAATGGAATCATCCATCGAATTAAAACCTGCCATATTATTTGTATTAATTTAATTCATCCAAATTAATTGATGAATCATGGTGAATCAACATATACATGATCATATAAGGTAGCTGTGCTAGAGATGTGATTTTTTTTTACTTTGTAAGAGTGACACCTAGTGGTCAAAATGGATACAGCTAAAGTATCCGCTTCAAGTTATCAGCTAATTGTATTTAATGCATCTCAGGAGGTGAGAGGCGGCTTCCTGTGTACGTCACCGCCACCCAGCCAATGAGAGGCCGTCTCTTTCCCCGGCCGCTCAGCCTGTGATGCTGAAGAATGTAAATGTTGAGTCTTCCTCTTCTGTCATCTCCTCATTTTACAGACTCACGATCATGTCCACGTCAACACGAAACCACACAACGGATCAACGTGAGCGGCACGTCACCATGTGATTGACAGGTGCGGTTTTCTGTTTTTGTTTCTCTCGCTGCTTGAAAACAGATCGAGCTCACAAATGTTCGATCCCCCAGCGAAGGTAAAACACACACACACACACACACACACACACACACACACACACACACAGACACACACAGACACACACAGACACACACAGACACACGTAGATGTTATATATACACGTATATGCGTGCGGAAGTGCATGGTGGGAACTGCAACACACCTGCGGTTGTGTGTAAGGGACGGTAGGTTGTAGAGATTCGGATACCACATGGACTGGGTTTGCGTTCCCATCAGTCGGTGTCGGTCATGTGTTTCTGGTTTGAACGGATGTAAAAGCCACTACACACACACACACACACACACACACACACACACACACACACACACACACACACACTGAGAGCTGAGTTTAGACCAAAACAACCCACTAATCGCTCCCGTCTGTCTCGGATCAGATCACCGGGGTCTTTAACCTCGATCCGTGAGGCGACAGAATGAAAACATGTGTGTGACTCTCTCCTGACACTGTCAAGCGCGTGGGTCCACTTCCACAGAGAAACTGCACTGAAGTCACTTGGCAGATAGATAGATGGATACTTCAGCAATCTAAATGGAGAATATCGGCACCCATTAGCAAACAAAACAGTCAAACACGAGAGCATAAGAACAATAAAAGGTCAAAATGAGTCAAGAATAAGTTCACTGCAGAGAGATGAAGGTCCAGCCACCAGAACTAGAAAGCTGTCACTGTCAAGACAGTATGTGTTAATGGAGATATTGACAATACAAATATTTGAAGTATAAGGTGATTGAAAGACACAAGTAACTTGAAGACAAATATAAATACAGATTTTAAGATAAATAATGGAAGCTGTACAAAGTTGTGCATTAGACTAGCATAGTAGAATGATGGTACATCAGATGTAAACAAGTTCACAAGTAGCACTCCAACTTAAAGCACAACAGAAATCTACAGAAAGCACAAAACCGGCATATTCACTGTGCCAGACTCTGTTACTCTCCCTTTGTTGTTATCTTAATGATTAAATATCCGCCAGATTCAATTTAATTCCAGTAGTACATCGACCAATACATCAGTTTAGCATTAGCTTGTAGCAGGAGCAGTCTATGGTGGAAATTTATCTCGAGATGTGAAATAAAGAGTTTCTCAGACCGGAGTTGTCTTTAGGTCATCTAATAGGAAGCAGAGGGTTTCACAGTGGAACAACCCCGAATAGGGAAAGAAGAAGGTTTTATACAGTCAGGTAAACAGGAAACCTAAGAGAAATCTGTTTCTGAGTAATGGCATGAAAAACTGAAGCCGCCTGTAGTCTGGTTAACACAGGAACACAAAGGAAACTGTCTGCTCTTGCTTCTGCAAGAACAAGGGCAGACAGCTACTGCAAAGATCATGGTCATCAAGAGGATCCTCAATGAGAAAGGACAAGAACTCTGAGGTTACATCTGCCAAGTGCATAGCAACAGTCATGGCATTGGATAGTTAAGGGTAAAAAAGTAAAAGGTGTCTGTCTAGTTTCAAATCGTCCGTCTGCACGTATGCCAGGCAGTTCCTCTTATGCAAGCACAATTGGGTTTCTATATGAGTTATTGTTGAACACAGCACACGAGCATTGATCAGACAGAAAAGATTTCAAGCTACTTTCATATGCAAGTTTTCCATTACAAGTCCATGTTCTGTTTGCCAGATCTGGGCCCCAAGTAAACCACAGCAATGCCACATGTCAACCAAAGATGGCCTGAATTAGTGAATAGTGCTATCTGTGCCATATTTACCATGTGGGCCACTTTCGGCTCACATCCAGATGAAACCTATAGCGCAGCGCATGTTTGCCCCACATTTGTTTTGGGCTACTTGGGCCACATTTGCCATTTTATAAGTGGGCCATATCGGGCTTACAGTGATAATGTACAGGCCACAGGAAGGCCATAAGTGTATGCTGATAACAACAGCAACATTTTACTGGGGCACATCTTCTGATCAGTCATGTTAAAATGATTTATGTGGTCCACAGTTTAAGACGCAACTTCTGTATGGTCAGTGCATTCACTCCAATACAAGTCCAGGAACGTTGATTTCCAGCTTCGTGAGATCGTTGTCCAATCTGTTTTGTTGTCTTTTCCTGTCCAAAAGACTTGTGTCAACGCAGAGTGAAATTAGGTTTAGGGCAAATGTCAACTGTAAATGTGATTTGGGAAATTCAGCATGTAAAATTTGTCATTGTTGGATCTGTATTTAGACCCAGAAAGTGTTTAAAAGTGTATAATATGAAACTAATGTATTGCATCTTTTAATTCCTGTAATGCACATGTTAAAGACAATTTAACCATGCAGATAATTGAGTTTATTGCCCATCCTGACACAATAGTTTGCAATTTAATATTTTGTAAGTCTTTTTATGATTTATTAACACAATACTGTCCATGCAATCCTTTAAACTGTTCACTTTAGTAATACAAATAATACAAGGAAATGTTTACACACAACTGATCCTATTTGTGTGTGTGTGTGTTGTAGGTCTATGTAGACAACTTGGACATTGCAGTGCTGGAGAGTGGAATATTAGCATGAAGGGCCCCAGCTCCAGATGGGCCTTCTCCCTGGGCTTCCTGGTGGGAGCCTGCAGCATCTACTTCTTCCTTCACCAGGTGTGGTTTGAGAGGAGCTACCCTGTGCTGTCGGAGGCTCAGGAGCGGGCCACAACTGTCGGGGAGACACCAACGAGTTGGAGGAAAGAGGGAGCCGCTCTCTTCAGCCTGCTCCACCCTCAACATGCAGGTGCTTTACACATCACTGTATCAAACTTATTTATTTATGACCAACTAAAAGTCAGGATGGAGCACTGATATTGGTCAAACTCTAACAGTTGTGTTGGTTGTGTTGGACATTGGGGCCGATCGAGTCGGTACAATATTTTTCAGTCTGCATGCATCATCACCAAACAAGTAGCATCTTAAAGCACAACAGAAATCTACAGAAAGCACAAAACCGGCATATACACTGTGCCAGACTCTGTTACTCTCCCTTTGTTGTTATCTTAATGATTAAATATTCGCCAGATTCAATTTAATTCCAGTAGTACATCGACCAATACATACGTTTAGCATTAGCTTGTAGCAGGAGCAGTCCACGGTACGGTGAGAAAACACATCAGTGCCATTCTTCTGCTGGCAGTTAACTCTTTTATCCCGGGTATCTCTGGAGGATTTCTGCAGAATTGGTTCCAGACTTTCTCCGGAGGTTCCTTTCTACGCATGCAGTGGTGTAAACAATCACTTTACCAAGCTTTACCATCCCTATGTGAGCTTACTACAGGCATCATGCACCCTATTGTTAACCCTGATTTTTTTATATATATTGATTTTGTTTTATTAGATTATCTACAATATATTCTGGACATAAAGGGAACCGAAACAAAGGGATGGCAAAATAGTTTGTTTAAATCAAGTTTAATCTTTCAAAGAATGATTCAAGTGTCTTGCACAAAGCCAAGCCTACAACTTAATTAAACACTACTCTCATATTGGCCCATACCAAAGTCCTCTTATCATTGTTATTAGGAATGACAATATCATATCTGTGCATCCCTAACTAATAGATGACATCATATGATAGGAAACAATGAGCAGATAGGGTGTATGCTATTTGGTTTGGAATTAGCCATGGTAAAAGATGGAATTGTTCACAGAAGCACAAAAAGACAAAATCTTATCTTTCAGTTGCAGTGCATAATCTCTTCACATTTGATTTAATCTAGACTTTTTCAGGAAAGTTGTGCAAGGTTTTCATTCACATATTAAAGGAAATGGATCATGTAAGTACAGGCTTAACATGCACACAGTATTGTTAGTCCACTGATTGGACGAGAAGTCATGGTCATGCGTGAAGAGTGCCAGGATTTAAACTAATTTTTGGAAGATTCATGAATCTCTGCAGACTTACACAGAGAGGGGTATTGTAGGTTTCAGAGAAACTCTCATGCACACATCTAAAATCCTAATGATGCATAAGATCTGTGACAAGGAAGTGGGTTGGTTGATTGCAAGGTATGACAAACAAGTATAAAATAAACTATGTTAATGTATCTGCAAATGGAAATATAAAATCAGCTTTACAGTTCGAATCACAAATAGAAAAGTTTTACTGCACACCAGTTAATATTTTCATGTACTGTTTGCTTTGTCCCTCTTTTAGATGAAGACAGCAGGGTGGCAGATGTGTTGTACCAGAAGATCCGTATTCTCTGTTGGGTGATGACAGGGCCGTATAACCTGCAGAGTAGGGCCTACCATGTCAGGGCCACCTGGAGTCGCCACTGCAACATGGTGGTGTTCATGAGCTCCGTGAAGGACACCGACTTCCCCACTGTGGGACTGGGCACTAAAGAGGGCCGTGACCAGCTCTACTGGAAGACAATCCGAGCCTTCCATTATTTGTACGAGCACCATGCAGATGAAGCTGACTGGTTCTTAAAGGCAGACGATGACACCTATGTAGTGGTGGACAACCTGCGCTGGATTCTGTCCAACCACACCCCCGAACAGCCTATTTATTTTGGTAAACGCTTCAAGCCTTACACCAAGCAGGGCTACATGAGCGGAGGAGCAGGTTATGTGCTCAGTAAAGAGGCCCTCAGGAGATTTGTGGAAGGCTTTCGGACCAAAGTTTGCACACACACCACCCCTGTAGAAGACCTAGCACTTGGGCAGTGTTTGGAGAAGATGGGCGTCCTGGCTGGTGACTCCAGAGATACTTTGCACAGAGAAACTTTTCATCCATTTGTGCCAGAGCACCATCTAACTAGCAAGTTCTCCAAGAGCTTCTGGTACTGGAGCTATTGTTACTATCCAATCGTTGAGGCAAGTCCTTTATCCTCCTCTTTATTTGTAAACTATTGCTACAAAATGGTACTCCAGGGTGAAAAGCAGAAAAAAAGTGGTGCAAGTATCTATCACTTGAACTCAAAGTGTCTCAGAGAATGGGCCGTCCATTTTGAATCTCGCTGCAAAACTTTTGCTTGTATTGTTTTATCACTTGAAAGTGTGCATGCCTGTCACTAGACACTGGCAAGATTGTCATAACGACAACTACTGCTCACTAATGGATGCATGTGGACACATAACAAAGTAAGCTTTTGCGCAAACAATGCCATGCTAGCTGTTCATGTGATGCTAGAGGCATTTACATTTAACAGCCATCTCTGCCACCCTCCAAGCTCATTCATCCGTTCGATGTCAGATAGGACCTGTATTTGCTTTAACGTAATTTGAATGGCAAATGCCTGTGCTGCAACTTGTGCTCTAACTTGAGCACTCCGCTCGCAACGCAAGCCAAGCAACCCCAATTCATTCTGGCAAAACATGACGTCAACCCATTCAAAGTGAATGAGCAGTGTTTTTGTTGAAGTCTCCAATGCGTGCTGTATGTGTGAGTGCTGCGTAACTACCTCAAAGTGGCCCTATAAAAAGAAAAAGACTCAAAGTGGTTTATGGGTAATTCCTCGATTCAGACGGACTGGGAGTTAGTCTTATTAAAAGGGGGCATGTGAGGTTAGGAAGAAAAGCCACTGAATGAGAGACCTGGTGAAAAATCCTTTAATATCATTAGCGAACACCTGCTTTTAAAGTGAGAGAAATATTCTTTCATTTGGAAATGTACAGTCAGGACCTACTGAAAATGATTCATATACAGAGTAAACAATTTTACCTTGTTTTTGATGAATCAAACTAAATATTGGTTTTGCTGTTAATCCGTCATCAGGCTGATAGTAGCTAAATTAATATGTGAGTACCTGGCACATTTGAATTCTGTGTCTGACCTCTGAGTAGAATGGGTGAATTTAAATAGGAATGAGTTCATTTTAAAGTACGCAAATGCAGCCGAGACAATGTCTTGGCAACAAAAGGAAAATTGGTCAATTTGTAGCTGAAGATGCAACTAATTTATTGTACTTTGCAATTATAATGAGTTGGGTCCATTACTGATCTCGTCAGACGCTGCCTGTCAGTGTATGGAGCTTCTTTGTCCTTGGTCTGTGAAAGGAAACGAGAAAACAAATTTATTTTTGATACTAGAGTAATTGTCTTGTATGAATGTCAGTAAATGTTAATTTATAAGAAAAATAAGGCTGGAGATCTTTTATATTTTTGTTATTATGAACAAAAACTAATTTTGAAGGCTGTTGACCTCTAACAAGTTTTTCCATGGAGCCAAGAACTGACATTCTCATCTTTATAAGTTTGTTCATGCCTCAACTGTTCAACAACATTTGAAAATGAAAGCCACTGTGTTGCAGCCTAATGAACACGGACACTGTAGTTATTCTGTTGTATTAGTATTGTTTAAAATACTCACTAGAGCACACAATGTGTTTTAATCTACAACAGAAAGTACAGACTACTTTTTGATAAAATAATCACTGTCTGATAGTGGAAAATTACTTTTTTCTCATAAATGAAACTGTAGATTTTTGAATTGTTCACCAGCTCTGGGAACAGAGGGACATGTTTGTTTTTGTCTTTTCCTTGGATTTGTAGAATAATGCCGACCTAATCCTTTAAACAAACACGAGACGTGTTACGTGACTTATTTTTCATGCAAGATTAAGTCACCCCATGTACAGTATATTACTGTATAAATGGAAGAGTGATGGCTCAGAACTGTCAGTGTATGTTAATTTATTAAAAACGGGATATGGTTGAGGATTATATTCTTATTATGGACAAAAACCAAGGCCAGTAATGCATTGTTCCATGAAAAAGCATTGTCTTATACATCTAAAGACCAAAAGTCTGTTATAGCCATGAAACTTGTGACATCTGACTGCAGCGTGGTGAATGACGGAGGCTCCCATTTGTTTTGTAAATATTGCTTTAACCCACTGAGGAGCAACTTTTATATAAAGTCCCTGTTTTCAGAAGCTCACAAACAGTTGGACAGATTATTTCAAAACTTGGACAGAAATTCTTTTCAGTCAAATCTGAAATATGGAACCCATGGGCATCGTCAAATTAACGTGTCCTCCCTTTAGATGCTTTTCCAGGCCTTTACTGCAGCCACCTTCAGTTGTGGTGGGTCTTTCTGCCTTGTTTCACCTTCCCAAAGTGAACCATGTGCTCAGTTGGGTTGAAGATCGAGGACATCCTGTTTGTTTTCCTTTAGAAGAGCTTGGTTTGTTTTGACAGTATTTTTAAGTCATTATCCATCATGCATCAATACCACATTATATATTTATATTCTGTTCCCATGAAGAGATGGCAAATGCAAATTCAACTCTTGGAATCAACTCCAGACCTTTTTTGTCAGGCCTCACTTTGATCATCAATTTTCCAGTTACTTCTGAGGCTCTGAAAATGGAGGAACCATCTAAAAGATTTTTAACGTTTGATGTAATATTTTTTGTTAAACCCCTTTGGGATTAAAAAGTCAGTCACATCCTGACGGCTTTCGTCTTAAATCCATTGTGGTAGAGTCTAGAAGTAAAAATGTGAAAACTGAAACTTTTAAAGCTAAAATGCATCTTTAGTTAATGTTACATTGCTCTGTGCATGTGTATGTACGCGTATGTATTTTGCATGTTTCCTCGTGTGTGTGATCTGTGCTTTGTTCTTCCTCAGGGTCCACAGTGCTGCTCTGACCTGGCAGTATCGTTCCATTATGTGGAAGCAGAGCTGATGTACACACTGGAGTATTACACCTACCACCTGAGAGCGTACGGCTACAGGCCACGCTATCAGCCGTCGCTTCGCCGGGGTCTTAGCCTCGGTACCCTCGCACAGCCCGCTGTGACGTCAGGATTTAAAGGAGCTCAAGAGGAGACTGCTGGAAGGTCTCACACGACTGCAGCCTTTTCTGTCAGTGGCAACCAAACCAAAGCGAAGATGGAGCCAGAAGAAGGCAGGAGAGACCATCAGAACTCACAACTCACTGAGAACAGGACGACAGTCTCACACGACAGAAAACACTGATCCTGTGTTTAACTCTAATGTGTCTGATTGAATGTAGAGACACTTGTTTCTACTTGTACTCAGTGATCTGGCTTCCACGTCTGTGCCAGAGAGTGTATGACAACAGCCAGTATGACACTGTAAGCCCTTGGCACAGTCTTATTCAGTGGCAGCTGCAAATGGCTGAGCTATTTTCAAAGAAGATAAACACTTTGTTTAGATTAATTAAACCTGACATGTTTGAATTATTGACACGACACAGTCATAGATGTGTGCTTGGGGCGATGCAGGATATTTTCATCTGTTTCATGTGGGGGCCAATAAGGCAGTGATGGATGTCTGAAATATTTTTTTAATATCATTAATTATTATTTTTATTTATTTCTGTAAATGGAGAACAGCAGCGAAGTATTTAGCCTCTTACGGACACTTTGCTTTTCTGATGTTAAATTTGACATTCTGGTGTTACTGTTACTGCTTAGATGTTTAAAGGGATAGTTCACCCAGAAATGAAAATTCACTCATTATCTACTCACCACTATGCCGATGGAGGGGTGGGTGTTTGAGTCCACAAAACACATTAGGAGTCTCAGGGGTAAACAGTGTTGCAGCAGAATCCAATACAATTGAAGAAATTAGTGACCAAAGCTTCAGACATAATAAAACAACAGAAAACCTGCCTCCATACAGCTTGTGTGGTGTCATCCAAGTGTGCCCAAGCCCTGACATTCATCATAGGTCTAAAGCCTTGGTCACTAATTTCTTCAACCTCTCCATCAGCAAAGTGTTGAGTAGTAATCGGGTGAATTTTCATTTCTGGGTGAACTATCCCTTTAAATTTGATTATTAATTTTTTGGGATTTTGGAACAAATTAATTTTAAATATATGTTTTTGTTGTATATTACCTTTTAGTTTTCTTTTTGAGTCCTCTGGAAATCCACAGTCAGTCGTGATGTTGTTTTCAGAACTGTGCTTATTATTTTATTGTGTGTACCTGAACCCCTCTGTTTGAGAACACTGCTTCTGATGAACACAGTATTATACAAAACTCCATTAAATTCCTCTTGTCAAGTCATTTTACATAACACAGCAGTGAAACACAGCAGCAGATGGTATTGAATGTGACTCTGTGCATTTGAGCCACAAGTTAAAGATCTCTCAAAAAAGCAGCAGGAAAAAACACCCATGTTTTAAATGAATAAATTCGGTATAAAAAAATTATGTTTATTTGGAACTTTGAAGAAACAGAATGACATGATTTTTTTCAGGTAAATCAAATACAATCTGTGTAGTTAATGGTCACTCATGAGCCAGTTGGCACTTTTACACGTGGGAACCTTGTCGGTTTGGTCGTTTCCACCAGACACTTGGTTTATTATTTGTGTTCGCTCTTATCTTTCATCTGTCATTGTTGAACGTTGTTTCAGTGTTTACAGCCCCTGAAGAAACCTGCAACAAAACACATGCACCACACATGTATCAGTTATCAGTGATATATATATATATATATATATATATATATATATATATAATCAATATAATGGGTAAAATCAATGATTTAATACACAGTCAAACTAATTAAATTCCTTTTTATATTTGAGAAGAGTTAATTTTCTGTATTACATACGTAGGATATAAAGACATATGAGTCAGCAGCACTTTGAGGACATTAAAACTTGAACAGCAGAAATCATCTTTTATCCTTTATTAGTCAGATTAAGTGTCAATTCTATTTGTATAAGTAGTGGAGACGTAATGTTCTATCTGTTGATTGAGAAGGGAGAGACACCCACCTCAGCCTGCACTTGTTCAGAAAAATGCCTCTCTTCTCTGGATACTCTCTCCTCAGGCCATTATCTGTGAGAGCAGACATGATAAAATAATCCCATACACTGTGTGAGACAACCCTGAAATCTAAATGCCCATACAAGCCATTGCAAGGTGATTTAAGATATTTGACTTTTTGTAAACTGACTCACCAGGCTCTGAGTTTCTCCTCCCCATAAGACCAACAAAAATGTCATGCATTTCTCCTATCAAGAAGAATGAGATCCATTTAAGTGTTTTTTCAATCACTTCGTCATATGATTAATAAAAGACAAAGGTCTCACTTTTTTGTGGAGACTGTACAATGTTGGCATCTGATTAAAAAAAGGGAAAAAGGTTTCAGAAACAGTAGTTGGAGCATTTGATTGAAAACACTGATCAAAATAAAAACAGTCTCTTGTATTTCTCGCTCCAGATTTTATTATTAACACAAGGACACTTATCTTTTACTATAACAAATTGATTTTATCACTGGTCGTCAGTTGGAAAGAAGACTCACCCGTATTTCTTCTGCCCATCAATCCCACAAAGCTGTCATAATCCAAATCACTATACCTCTTCAGAATGTTCCGCTTTAGGTTGTTCAAACCTACAGACTGGTGCAATTATAAAAAACACAAAAACATTATTTTCTGTTGAAATATATTCTGTACATGTTTTTGGCCATTGCGCACGAAGAAACCTACATCTGAAGTTGATCCGCGCGATCCGGTTTCTTCGCATCTGGACTGGCTGTGCCGAAGTTTCAGGATGAAGAACAGAGTCACCAGCAGCAAACCTCTCCTCATTTTCTCAGCACCACCTACGCGAAGAGATTTAGGATAAATCCCGTTTTATTAGATTGTTTTTTCATGAGCAAATACATCGCATTCTCATTAAGGAACCAGTTGTACTTGTTGCGCACAGTTCGCTGCGTAATGGATGCGTAAAAGCGCATTTAAGGTACAATTACAAAGATATAGTAAATAAATACTCATACATTCCCTTTGCAAAAAGTCAAACCTTAAATCCAAACCATCAAAATATAATAATCTGTAAATATTTTTTACTTTAAGCAATACGAAGTGCATTTTTCTTTATTCTTACCTGATTCCTGACGAGCAGGGGATTTTGTAAAAGAGTGAGCTGAGTGCGCCCTGGTGCAGAGTGGAGAGGGTACGGATAGATCCTGCAGTGAGATCCGGAGAAGATAACCAGGGTGTTCCAGGCTTTGGGGTAATAAGCAATAGCTGGATACCTGCGTAACGCCAATCAGCAACTGATGCGTAGGAGGGGTATCAGGTCTTATATCACGTTGAGCTGAAGGCTACGTAGCCTAATTATTGATGGTCATGATGCTGCTGAGAGCTGAGAGAGCCCCCAACTAAACACGCACGCGCACACACCCTCATAAAAAAGAAATTGGTCCACGCAACGTCACGAGAAAGTGCATGTTCTTGGATTCAAGCCCATCCTTCCATCAGGGGATTTGATGGGAGATTTGGCTCAAAAAAGGCACGAACCAACATAACAATTTTAATAGAAGTTTCACTGTTTGAGTTAGAAACTGAACTAAAGTACACCAGTCTCATTTATCCATCTCACTGCCATCACATGCTCCTCTAGGCTCCACTGACCAGTTGACATAATCACTGACAAGATAATAATCTTTTCAGGAAGTCATTATACAAAAGAGCTTCCTCTCCATGTCAGTACAGAAGATGGTGATGTATGTGACTAGACAGGTTCCACAGATGGTACTGCAGTTGACTCAGGGACTCATTCATACACAAAATATGAAAAGACGACAAATCCACCTACTGAACATCTGAGCAGGTTCACGTTAGTGAATGGAAGAGCAAGTTCATTTCCCCTTCGTAGTAAATTTGATTAAAAATAAATGGACATTTTAAAAAACAGACCGAATTCAAGTGCATTGCTTATCACGTGGCATGTTTTTAAAAAACTGTTCTTCATTTCAGTTAATTTTCTAGCTGTGACCACAAGTGAAGCAGTAAACGCAGACATTATCAACACAACCACTGAACAGGCAGGCAGACGTTCTAAGTTGTCACGACTAAAATCCAGACGTGCTGCTTGGACAGACAGATCTTCATACCAGTATTGACGCGATGAGTAACACGAGGTTCTGAGGGTCACTTGAAATCGTTTTCAATGCAGCTAGGTTCCCTGTTAAACTGCTCTGACAGGTGGTGAGATGAAATGTCTGTCCTAGACGCACCAGTAAAAGCAGCACTATGTGATTTAGCTGCTCTGACGCTGCTCATTTCTGTTAAAATATACATAGGCTGGGGAATAACATTTAGTATTCATGTAAATAAATGTGAGTGAAAAAGTATTTACCCTTACGTCATCAAAAGCGAAAAACCCAAACCCATCGTTTTTCTTGCAATTACATGAGCGATTTACGCTGATGTTTGTGCACAGGTTCAGATTCAAACAAGCATGAATATTTCAGCAAAGCAAAGTTAGAGATCATAGCTGTGAAGCAGGCAGCAGGGACGACTGCACAACGCTGTGGCCTCTGGAGACTGATGGGCAAAGGAATGACACCAACAACAAAGCACCAGGCAAAAATCCAAATTCCAGGAAAGGTTAACACCACCATGTTTTAGTGATGACTTCCCATTTCCATATTTGTCCCGTTCCTGTACGGTGTGGGGGTGAAGTGAGGGATCTGCAGCAGTGCAGGGGTTCGGGATGGGAGATCTGACAGAAGTGTGTGGGGGGGGGGGGGAGTCATTAATAGCATTTTTACATTATTAATAATGTTTTTGGACCAACAGTGAGCACGGGGGAAAGAGAGCCAGGGGCTCTTTATTCCTGACATGTCAGGGCACAGGAAGCCTCTCATCCAACTGAATATTGGGTCAGGTGTGCGGCAGGGTTGGATGGATGTCCTGCTATACATCAAAGGTAGTCACATGCCCTGTGGACCGCTGAACACTATGACATGCACCCTCTTCTGTCGCTATTTCTATGTCATTCATTCCTGGCACTTGACGCACATCGAAAATGGCTGCAGTCCACACAATTCATGAGCTCCCCTCAGCGCTGCAGACAGTCGTGAGGGTGATTGGACAGTATCGCCCTGACATTTCAACAGGACGTTAATAGTCGGCTCCGTAACAGCAGGTAGCCCAGGGTGGCTTTAGGTGGACCAGTGTGAAAGAAGACCAAAGTGGATTGACACAGCTCAGCTTCATGCTGAGGTCACTTGATTTGAATAAAGGTGTCTGTGCAAGACAGATTTATGTCATATTGAGGTCTAATACTTCTCAGTGACTTTAAATTCAATTGGCAACTGGAAAACATTTGGATTTTCCTTTGTTAAGTGAATAAATGTTAATCTAAATTTAATCTCCAGTGTCTGGTTTCATCATTCTCCCCTTCAGTTGTTTTTCTGAAATAACCTTGCTGTGGCTCATATATTAAGAGAAATACAGAGAAGGAAAGTAATAATAAAAGACGGTAGAAAGCCAAATAACCATGCAAGCCTGAAAGCAAACTGGCCTTTCTGTTTCTTGTGGGGTCCCTGTAAGGACATGAGAACAAATTCATTCCTCTATGGTGGTGGAGGAGAGCAGCAGATAGAGCCTGGAGTACAGTCACACTGTTATTCTGCTCCTTTCTCTCTAATGGAGCTGTCAATCATGCATTTGTGCAGGCTTTCATGGCCTGAGAGGGAGAAGATAAAGTAAGATCCACCCTGGAGTTCAGAGGAGACAGTGACGCCACAGCCCTCATATGGGAGAGGTGTTATGAAAGAACGTGCGACCATGGGGAGACGGAAGCAGTGTGTGAGGGCGAGAGAGTGAGATGTGCCAGAATTTTGCAGGATGTAGATTTTGCTTTATGTGTGCACATGCAGGCTGGGGTGGAGGCACGGCTCGTATAATCTCTGGCCAGTAAGTCCAGGTAGTTGCATCTGTGTAAACATGAAAGCAGTCCTTCACACACTCGGTGGCCGTCCCTGCTGTTTGCTGTTGCTTGTGGCGATGCGAACACTAAATCCAGACGCTGATGCACACACCTTTCAATAATTGACTTAATGGGCGCTAATCTAAAGGGGGGGTAACTTTGAGTCCACTTTAGCTTCACCTTGGGGCATGCAAAATGACTTTGATGAATGCATTTTTTTTATTCCATCTACTCCTCCCTGATCTCTGACTCGCGAGGTCCTGGAGTGTCACTTCCATCTAAATGTTAATTTGAAGGCTGTTTCTTTAAGACTGCAACAGATGCTGTGAAGGTCTACTTGCATTAGTCATCAGTGGGTATGAGAAACTGAGCTGTGGTGTTGCCAAAGCAAAGCACAATGTCTCTCTCCCCCCTTGGTTGTGTTTTTCTGTTTCCTCCTTATCAACCGCTTTTGTCCCCTTAAATCTTCTCTCAGCGACAGTAGTTAGCACAGAGGCATATGGGAGAAAATAAGACACTCTGAAACCATTTAGACTTTTGGACCTCTCTCAGATTGGGCCACTGTTTTGGTCTATCTCCTAACAGTATTGCCAATTTTCCACTCATGATGCCATGAGAATACTCTGAAAGACACATCAGCATCCTGTTTGTCTCAGACAAAATCAGTGCCTTGCACATGCATCGAAACAGATGCAATCAGACACTCTAGTCGTGTTTTCAACTCTAGAAATGTGTTTTCTATCTTGAAGAGTTTTGGTGTTATAAATCAGAGGAAATCGCAGAATATCTTTTTTTCTTTGGCCAAATGGTTCACCTTTTTATATTAAATCTTTATTATTAAATGATCAAAAATGATTATATTCACTTTATGAAAGATTTTCCACTTCCAGTGTGGTGCTAAATGTGGTGAGATGTGATGATTCATTCTACATTTCAGTCCTCTGATATCCTCGTCTGGAGCCGCATTAACATTCGCACGCACACACTGCACACAAGCTCTTGCCCAAGTGTAGCATTGCTACATCTGCTAGCATCACCACATCCACTACCATCACTACATCCACTACCATCATTACATCCGCTAGCATCACTACATCAACATACAATTTTGAGTCGAATGAATGTAGGGAGCAGCTCAGTTTAGAGCATGACTTTAAAGTGAAACAGTAAAACATGAAACTCATCTTTTAGATTCATTGTATCAAACTAAAAAAATATTGATGTTTGATTTGATTCTTGGTGTGTGGTGAGGGACTGAGGCTACATCCACTATACTACTTGTTCATTTGAAGACGCATCAACTCTGGAATGGTTTTACCTGGCTTCCACACAACCCCAGAGTTTTATATAGTTTTATATAATCAACCAATAATGTCTCTGACCATGTAATCTTTGCTAACTAACTGTTGTGCAGTTAAATTCTGCAATTTACAACAATGCAACTGCTTTAATGTGTAGAAAACAAGCTTTTATTTGAGCTATTGTGTTTGCAGCGTAGCTTCCTGTTAATGTTATGAGACCTGCAGCGAGAATGATTGAATCTGACTTGTTTGCTGTGCCATGCTTTAATTAGCATGTTTTCATTCTTTAGTTTGAGTTTAATCAGGTTCAGTGTGCAGTGCATGCATCAGGACATAACCACGGGGGACGGCAAAGCTCAAGACTCCTCCCCAGCACAGGTGTCAGGTATTTCCCAATCTGCAATCAAAGCAAACTGATTAGTGGCAGTGCAGAGTGGCCTCTGTTTTTTTTTTTTTGTCTGCATGGACTGTGGAGAGAGCTGATGCAGATGTCTGTGGACCTGGAGCGTTTCTGGTGTTTTTTACGTTGATTTTTACCAAAAAAGGAAACTTGACACTTGATTATGTCAAAACAACACCTGTATCTGTGGATTGTGAAAATGGCTGACAATTTCTTGGAGTGTTGGTTTCCTCATGAAGGACGCTACAAGGACAGGAGCCACTGGACCGAACAGTGCTAACCTGACTAAGAGAGTCGGCCAAGGAGAGAGGTTTAAAGGACTCTTCTCCAGCTGCTGCACACCTGAACGTGTCTAGGTGGGTTCCATTTTCCCTCTTTAAGACAAACCATAGGAGGCAAATACACCGAGGTGAATTCACCATCTTGTTTCCTTGTGCCTAGAGTCTACACCAGCTGGACCACAGTTTGAGCTGACCCCACCTCCATTGATTGTTGCACCTTAAGTAAAATGAAAATAAATAAATTAACCAACAATTCTCTGTTTGGTGTGGTGGTTGTATGTCTGGTCACTCCTTCAAGCTAGGTTTTATTTTTATTAAAAATACCTAAAATCTCAACATTTACACCAGCATGCACATCCTCTATCAAAACTGATAAGGAGCCAAAACGCTGGTGTGGACATCAGTATTTTTATTTAAAAATTGCTGTTTTCAAATAAAAACGCAGTAGTATGGATGTAGCCTGAGACTTGGTGACTGCTTCGGCCTGTCAGCCAAATAACAAGACAAGTCATCTGCATGTCTTCAACTGGGGGACTCAGTAGTGGAGTGGACATCTTGCGTGTGTGGTTTAAGTCAACTTAACAGTGTGGCAGAACAGTTTTGAATTGTTTTACGTTATTTTTACACAGAGGTTGAATTGTCAAATTTTACTAATGCATTATGTGACCATTTAGCACAGCTGTACCCCAGACTTACTGATGGTGCATTCTGACCCCTCACTGTTTAGTTTACAGGGTTTGTTCATACAAAGAATGTTTAAATTTTAGTGTCAGTTGTACAGTTCACCTCCATCCCTGTATTATTTGCATTAAGTGTTCCTATTGCTGCTGTCTAGTTGAAAGAGAAGCCTTTAATTTCATGCATTGTAAATAAAATCTGCATATTTTTGGTACATCAATCTGTGGTTCCACTTTATTCTGGGTCTTGTGTCCCTCGGGGTCACATACTTCATTTCAGATGCTTTCAGGGTATTTTTGTAGCTGTATTATTTTGCTGAGCTGTTTTTAGTGCTGCAGATTTCAAATCATCTATTTGTCTCTTCATAGTCACACGTGTTGTCACTCTGACCTCTGTGCTGCATAACTATCAATCTGAGGCATTGTAATTATACTTGAGAATTCACCTTAGAAGTCACAATAGGCTTCTTCTATTTCTTCTTTCACAGTCATAAGTATAGACAGCAGCTGCATGAGTCATGATGGGGCTGTCAGTTTTTTTGAGCGCTGAGTGGATGATGGAGATGTAAAATGGGGTTTATTGCTCATTACAGTGCTGTGAGAGAGAGCTGGAAATATTTGAGTTGAGCCTCCAACACACCTTGATATTAGACTGAGTGACTGTGCCCAGGTGTGAACTCTCTCCGCTGCTTATTTCAGTTCTGTTCCGCCTGCTCAAGGGAAGTTATGGAATCATAAGATCAACATATGCAGGGTAGTGACTGAGACATAAATTGGAAACCATGAAACACTCCATAGTTGCATTATTCAACGTGTTTTCCTCACTGGGTTCTGTTTCAGTATGTGACCATACAGCAGTAATGACGACAGAAACATTTTAAGCTAGAGATTGAATACACACAAACACTAAAGTGCACATATTTTATTGGGCTGTAATGTGACACATGCCCATGAGACAATGTTGAAAATTTCCCAGGACAGTGCTGGAAATACTATAGGTCACATTGATCTGACCTCCTCTAGCAATTACTCCAGTCATTTCCTGGGGGGTGTTGGATTAGGTCACTGTTATTGCTAATGTGGTCAGTGAGGTTCCATATTAGTTATAACAAAGGATTTAAAGTATGATCCACCACTGACCGCTGCCCACTGTATGCTCATAATTGCAGAATTTCAAAGCAGAAGACGTGTTATGGATCGCCACAATGATGAGACTGGACCAAAGGTGGAGTCCAGCACAAAAGGTAGTTTCAGAGACAATAAAAAACTTGTCCATGAATGGCCTCTGGCATTTTTGGGTTCCAATTTGTCTTTTTTTTTTCACAGGAGACCAAGTCGATGAAACACATTATTCATGGGGCACTCATCTCATTTACTGGACACATTCCCTGCAAGAAAAAGCAGTTATTGCTTTCATGGCATGAGGGGTCAGCTGCTGATGAATCCTGACACATCAGCACTGTTGGGTCTCTCACAGCTCAGTGTGGAAGGCACACAGACGTCAGGTAATCATGAAATATCACAACAGAACTGCTTGTAGATTGTAAGGGGTGTTGCGGTATTGAGTAAAATCAAATAAATACATTAATGTAAAAAATACTTTTCATTTGTTTCATGTAATTCTACAGATCTATTAATTTTTCAAAAAACTTTTATCTGTTTAAAAAAGAAAATAACTTTCTATGTGCCGATTTGAGATTTTCATACTTTGAATCAATCGATCTTTGAAACCAGGATTTCGTGAGACTGACCCAGTTGTGTCCACACATGGTTGGAATCAGGATAGTTTCAGGTTTGGTTGGTTGGATTTGAGGTAGTATTATCGATTGTGATAATAGTTTTATGTTAACAATGGATGAAAGTAGGTTTGTGTATTGGCAATAATGTAAAAAAACAGCCCCAGACAAGTATGCTCACTGTCATAATGTGTGAATGCCAACATGTAGTGTACTGCAAATCGCACTTTTGACTTTGTTGCATTACCCAATTCGTGCAAATTGAAGATCTTTCTTCCTTCCATGTCAAATATTTCTCAAGTGTGAGAATGCAACAGTTTGTTTTGCAGTTGAAGTCATTGTCTGTTGCCCAACTGGGAATTTTGGCTGCACTTTCATTGATTCCTGTCTGACTTGCTCACTAATTTATATATAATTGGTTGGTAGTTGGTAGAGTCCTGGGAGGGCCACAGACAACTATCAATTCACAGCTATTAGGACATGAAGAGAATCTCAACAGTTCAGTGTTTTCAGAAATAAATCATACAGTTAAATTCAGATTATTTTTTCTGAGAGTTAGACTCTGGTGGCCACTGGTGGTTTTAACTTGGTATACTCAATCGATCATGATCTTTCTATTATTGTATTAATTTCTGCCTCATGCATTATGTTATTGAAAGATCACCAACAAATCGAAAACATTTTGTCGTAGGTTTGAATTTACTCAAGCCAAATGTAACTGAGAGCTGTTTTGCATATGTTCTCATTGCATCTGACTATTTGTGTGCACTCATCTGTTCAAATGTGTGTGTCCCTCAGTGAGTGCAGCATTTTCATTTCGTCTGATTACTGATCATGTGTGAGAAGATTTTAACCACCCCCTCAACTGCAAACAAACACACACACAGTCTCCAAGACTCCGGAGGACATTTCAGTGACTAAGATTCATTTCTTTGAGTCACACTCTAACCTCAATAATAATAATTATTACCTAGACTGAACCTTAAAACATGTCCTTGCCTTCAAATGTATGATTCATATATGTGTTAACAGACTTAGGTCCCAACAACATGGAAATACGTAGACCACACACCAAGACACTCTCAGATGACTGATGGCCCTGGGCTCTTCTCTGTAAATGACAAGTGCCATCCATAACAGGCAGGCAGGGGCTGGTAAAGTGATTACTTTCATAACACACAGTGTCCTGGTAAACACAGCTGGCACCACGTCTGTCACGCTAGACACGAAGGCAAATTGCTCAGTCTATGTAAAATTACAGATTATCTTTTAGGTTGGTTTTAACAGATGGATGGACTGCACCTTTATTCCACCTCACTTACTGTAGCAATGGCCTGAGTCAGGGATGGACAACTTTGATAAACATTGATAAGATACCGGGAGGACTTTGGGTCTAATGTAAGCACGGGGGAGCAGATTATAAACTCATTATATGTCATTATCTGATAATTACATGCATTATAATTCATTACAAATCTGGCACAGCTGTATAATGTGATTTTTATCAGACTGCACCATATCCTGATTATAATGACTGTACTGAGATTTGCTTATCATATTACAGTGTAAAAACAAACGTAGTGCGTTGTGAAAAAGGGTCATTCTGTTAAACATTTCAAACATACATACCCATGGTATACCCACTCCACTTTTGTATTTTTGTGTGATTAGACCTGTGGGTGCAGCATAGACTGTTTACATAGCAATTCAGCTCTCATATTACACACTTAGCCAACAAACAATAAGCAGATTTAAACTTTGGGACGTCGCTGACAGTCAATTCTGTTTCACATTGAGAAACTATCAATGTTTTTACGGCTTTTGTTCTCCAGGTCTGCATAAATATGTCATCAACTTCCATTTTATGTTTTGATGTTGTGCAGCTGCCAGTGTCATTGTGCATTGCATTATGGGACAATAATTGACTGCATACTCAAAGTACGAACACTAATGTTGGAGCCAAATGGGTGTCACTTTGTATCATCAACATGTTTTTGCATAAAGATACAAAAACATGTTAGTGATGGGTCATGTCCCACAATCAAGTATTAAATGTGTATATATATATATATATATATATATTTATATATTACGATTTACACAATTCAATTTCACAAAACTATACAAACAAATACTCATTACTAAGAATCTACATTCTGGAACTAGACCAAACCTGGAGAAATTACTGAGGTCATGTATGTAAAAAATACACTTCAGCTCTCTGAACAAATTATTTAATCTGACCTTTTTGTGGCAGACGTTGAAAAACCACTGGTACAATTACAATAATATATTTTATGGTCTCTTTATCGTGCTTTCTCACCTTTTTTATGGAACGTACATCATTAATAAGCTCAGTTTCATTCATAGTCATTTTTCCTTCCATGAAATTGTTCAATTGCTGTGAAAATTCCCAACTGAGCTCAACATAACTTCATCAGCCAGAATATCTGAAAACACCAGTGTGGACGTGTTAATAGAAAAAAGAGGGAATGAGGTGCGGGTTGTGATTCCATTAAAATATATGTAAAACACTGATGGGGACAACGTTGATTATGAAGAACTTGTTTCATCTTGAAGTGAAATGAATAAGGAAACTGAGTTTAATCATCTTTGTGGCTGAGGATTGCAAATTACCTTTCTTTCTTGCATTTGTATCCACCTCATTTCAAAGATAAACACTTGCTCATAGATGTCAGTTCTTGGAGTCTTCATCAAGACTCAGTTATTTTCTCAATTATGATGCTATGTGTGATTTTTGATTACAGCGGCGTGTGAAAGAGATATTGCTTTGGAGCAGAGGAGAGGAAGACACAGATGTCAGGGGACATAGAGATAATTAGTGAGTGGCTGTCACAACAGGATACTGTTGAATGACAGCATTATTTGTTTCCCTCCATCACTAACTCATCATCTAATTAAAGGTGGCACTTTATCTTTCACATTACGTCCAGTGTCTCACCATCAAGCCTCAGTGTCACTGTTTCCCCGTCTCCCACTTTTCCCACCATTGGTTTTTATCACCACTGTTCCCTGAAATGCTCCAGGGTTTTACATTGCATGCATTGTGGGAGATTTAAATAGAACATTCTTGGGAGGACATCTGTGACGCACTACGCCTTTAGGGTAATCGCATCAGTAAGGGGCTGTACAGTATGGACAGTGGTTGTACGGACAACTGGGCAGGAGCTTGAATACCAGAGGGTGGATGTGTAAGAGTGATTCTCAAAACATCGTTGTAGATAGAAAATATATATTATACAGGATTGTTTTCAAAAATAAACAATATTGAACTGGAATGTTTCAAACCTGGCGATCAGGATCCTCCGGTCTGCATGCAAACTTCTCCCAACGTCTGATGCTGAATGGTTTTGCATTTTTCTCTTTCGTCTGTATGTAGTGCTGTAGTCTAGTCCTGGGTTTTATTTGCGACCTTTAAGTTGTTGGCTTTTTGAGTAAAAGCACAAGTGTATTTCTTTTTGGATGCTTCAGTTTAATTGTCGTGGTATTAAACATAATTGTCATACTGTTTTAGGTTGTGTTGGTTTACTTGACTACAACAGAGCTTATGATTTGTCATAACTCTCTTTTAATCTTTTTAATATTCTATTTTAAATGATTCTACTGATCAGTGGATTCTGTGTGTCTTGCTGTTTTAATTTGTGTGTTAAATGTGCATATGGACTGCAGACTTGATGTATCACTGTGCTCCTTCCATTCACTCGTCGATTCAGATGATTTTTGTTACTTAAAACCACCTTTGTCTTTTTATGGAAATCTAAACTTCAAATAAAACAGCACATAAGTTTAAAATATTGGACCGTAGCGTGTGCACAGCAAAAGCTCTGCTGTAAAAAAGTTAAAGCTGTTTTATCTTTTGTAATTTCTTTTGACTCATGAGTTCACTCCGTCATTACATTAAGTTTCTAAAGATTATTTCCCATCATGCATTGGTCACGTATAAAAATTGTCGAGAGACATTTCTTCATAATCTAAGAAACACCTACAGTAGGTTGGGAACTATATTTGCGTCTTCAATAAAATGTTTCTTCTAATTATAGTTAAATTAGAGCAAATCACAATAAAGGTCAGTTTAAATTCGGTGCTTTCCTGTGTCTATATTTGAATAACAGCGTTGGAAGCAGCTTTGTATTGTGTTAATAATGAGCGGTGGTAAAAAATGGCTCCATGAAGCAGCTGCACCTTCAAGTTCATCGTGTCAAATGAACTGATTATTCAAACAGGGAACATATAAGCAATGTACAACTTATGATCTCGAATTTATTGAAAATGATGATTTAACAAAATCTCATGAAACTGCTTAAATTGAGTTAAAGCCGATTTGTACAGCAGCAGGGTGACTTTTTAAATTAAACTTCAAATGATTTACATTTATATTTGCTCTGCTGGGAACTCTAAATTCAGTTTATTACATTATGAAAATTTCACAAGCCGATAACCAGCGTCCAGGATACTGCAGTTCTTAATGTTTTCTTTGACAGTTCAGTTGATATATAAATATGTTTTCACTTGTACCTGCAATTCAGCCATGAATAATTTGGGCCTTTTAGAAGCTATGTTATTATCTAATTTGAATTGGCTACTTGCATCATGTTTGCAGTATTTAGCTTTTATTAATATGACACTTCTTTTTAACAGTCAGTTAAAAACTACTGTAATGAAACCATGTTTGGCCGTAACTCGTCTCTCTGACATTAGACAGATATTTATTAAATGTCCTAATTTACAGAACATTTAATTTCTTTTCTGAAGTCATGTTCTCGCTCAAGGACAAAAATCAATGTTGGCTCACTATAAATTTTCACCAACCACACATTTTATTGAAGGGAGTCCATTCACTGCTGAAAACAGTTAATCAGATTCACCCTTGCCATGGCCTGTGCTGCGTCAGTGCAGGAGGGCAATTTTCCTTGACCGCCTACTCCAGCATGAAGCACCACAGACCATTGTCTCTCAACTGTGGATTTTGTCTTGGGCTGCTGCCATGCCAACATGTCTGAGCCACCCGGCTGCCATCAGCTCAGCCCTCGGACTGATGTCTTGCAAGAGCAAAAACTGTCACTTTACAGCTCCTGTAATGACGAGAATATTAGATTTACTTCTATACACCAAAATTAAAGTAAAGTCATATAATCCCCTTGTATCTATAGTGTGTTCATTTGGGAGTTTAATTATTGCATGTATTGTTGAGGACATAATTTCCATGAGGAAGACAAGATATGAGGCAGGGGACTGATCCCTCTGTCTCGTGGCCTACACAGATTCCAGTCTTGAGGTTTCCACATAAATACTGCAGCCAAGAGAGGGTTGATAAATGGAGAGTGAAGAATGGAGAGAATATAAAAAGAAAAGAACATCATAGAAACAGAGGTAGACTTGTGATGCAGAAGGGGAGTCAAGTCTTAAAGTATAACAATAAAGCAGCTGTCCTCTGATGAGTGTCCCTGTGTGAGTAGCTTCACAAATGAAATCCAGCATTTCAGACGAGACAAGAAGCTGCAGTGAAAATAACGAGCGCTACAGTTCGTCACAGTTTCATGACTAGTTGAAGAAAATTAGTTTACAGACTTGCGCCGCTGTGTTTTCTATCTCTCCTCCCAGGCTAGTTATCTCTGATGCACTTGAACCTGCCAGCTCATGTTGGTGGAGACAGACAGGATAGCGCACGCCTGGATTTACCTTAACTGTAACGCTGAGGGAGATGTGTTTTCATGCTGATGATGTCCTCTTCCATCCCACTCTGCCTCTGATATGGTGTTATCTTTGGGTTCTGACATTTTGCATTGGTGATCAAATGTTTGAGCTTGTTCACTTTGTAGATGAAAGGCAGTGCAGAGTGTACACACTTAGTCAGTGGCAAATGTTTGCTCTGAAGATATCTCATAAAATGAATGGCTGTCATATTTTTAAAAAAGCTTTTAAATGCTTTTATGCTCATATTCATGTAGACTAAGATATTAATCATGGGGACTAGTTTCCTGTGTATGATTCATTCAATTCATGCTCTTTCAATTTTATAGCTCAAATGGTACTCTATTAAGATTCTATATCAGGGTTAAGTTAAGATTCAGATATTTGAATATATTTAAAATAAAATGAAATTGTCATGCATCCACAATATGAAAAACTGCAATGAACATTCAGAGCTTCTTCTAATTAGGCATTTAATAGAAATACAGCAGGGGAGTATTTCTAATATCAAATGCCTCAGACGTTTTAGCTTCTGAGTTTATTCAGTGCTGAAAAGAACATGTTCCCTAATTGGATTGGGAACATGTGCAGTGAATGTAATTCTAACATCTCAATCATGCACAAAATGTCTCCTTGATTGTTTTATCTCATTTTTCCCCCTGAGGCTGCCAAAATGAATTTGTCTGATTCTTGTTGGCAAACAGCTGTCGACAGTTTATCTTCTTTAACAAGCAGAAAGGGACATTCTTGTTTTCTCATTAGTATCAAAGATCAGATGTGTCTTGTAGCTTTGCTTTGCATACACACCATGTGTGATGCAAAACTCTTTACACAGAGAGGGAGCCAGCGAGGAGGACAGAAAGGGCGACTAAGAACATGGCCTCTCTTCTGAGGTGCAGACTTCCATTTAGACAAAAGTGCAGGTACGTATCTCTACCTCTTCAAATTCCATTTGAAGATCCCGTCTGGCCGTCTCAATGTGTTATTGCCACATCTCAATGCATGGAGCTCTGAAGATAAGAGCTTTTTGGTCCCCCTCTTATGGCTATCTAGTGCAAACCAAGGTCAGTGCCATTATGCTTTTGCTTTTAGGACTCGTGCTCTTTAGAATAGAAACAAAAAAACTCCACATTTCAAGTGAAAAAGAGGAACAAACATATTGAGGGCTCCTCATGTCTTCTGTCAAAAGTAATTGATGGTATAAATATCTGTCAAAATAAAATGCCACAGTGAAGGTATTGTACTTCGAAATCAATGTTGAGAACCGTTATTTTCATTATTTACTATTATTAAATATTACAGCAATATTGCACAGACGGGCAGTGTCTGTTCATATGTGCATAAAGCAGCCTCACAAAGTGAAGATGGTCAATGTTCCTGTCAATGCTTTTGAATTTTAAATTCATAGGACCAAATAAAAAGGGTAAATTAATATGACTATTTATAAAAGTGGTTATGTTCCCACAATTCCAAGCAAGGATGCCGATGTGCAAGAGTTTCCTCTGCATATACTGTATATATTAGGGTTACACTCTTTATACAGAGACTTTGATATCAACATGTTATATAAAGTCGTCTTTAAGTTGAAACCTTTTCTTTTTTCTTTACATTGCTGCATAATTCTACTGTATGAATCATTTTACTTTACAATGGCTGACCAGCATTAAGAAAGTGATGATGATAATGATTTATACTGTAAATATTTATATATTCACAGAGCTGAAGGGAGGGCTCTACATAATGTACTGCATAGATACTTTCTGCAAACATCAGTACTGAATGTCCTCGATCATCGGGCTTCATATTACATCTAAAGCACTGCATTGTTACAGAAGGCTGACATGCAAATAAGTTTGACTGCTTGTGCAATGTTGAATAAAAAGAGCTCTTTGTTAGTCTCACTGCATTGTTGAATATGGACCTGCTTCCCAGTCAGGACAGTAGGACCATCTAGTGGCTGGTTTCTAAATTGTTACAAGATGCAGAGAATTGCAGTCATTGTAGTTGCAAATGGTTAAAGACAAAAAGTCCCAGTGGAAACGAGAAAGGTCGTCTCTGAGAGGAAATCAGCAATGAGCTGAAGGCAGAACAATGCAGCTCTTCATCACACAGCACAATGCAGCAACAGTCTTCTGACTGAATCTGCTCCTCAAAGACATATTTCTGATGTCTCTGATATTCTGGCCCGTCTGAAGAAAAGTTGAACATTTTGAGCTTCGTAAAAAAGTTGTATTAGATTGCTTTTGTGAAGGAAAAATGTGATCTTTTGCTGCTCAAATATTCGACCAAAACTGAAGAAAAAGAAAACTGAAAACAACAAACATTAAACTTTGGTTCTATAAAGAGCATGGTTTTCTTTAAATTCGGGTCCGCTCATGATGGCATGTTCAGAACCTGAACCATGACATCATGGGAGAAGCTTCCTTCTCCAGAAAACAATAATATGTAATTTAATGTCAGTGAGTGATTTCTTCAACCCCTCCATCAGCATAGTGTTGAGTAGATATCGGGTGAATCTTTATTTCTGGTGTTGAGTAGATATTGAGTCAATTTTCATTTCTTGGTGAACTATCCCTTAAGTTTGATTATTAATTTTGGAACAAATTACAGTGGGCATCTTTCGATCAAATCTGAACACGTCTTCTCTCTGTTTGAAAGCAACAGATGTGAGATTGGTGTCATTTTGGGATAAATCTCAACAGAGTTAATTGAGCGACTCCTTTATGACAATAGATTACTGGGAGGAATGTGTTGTAATTCACACACACACACACACACACACACATATATATATATATTCTACTAATTAATCATTTGAATGGTTGCACATATTCACTCTTAATAAATAACCTTTGATTTAATTTTTTTAGTATTTTGATTGATCCAGCTTTACCATCTAAAATCATTATTGTCAAGTCAACCAAATAATGATTCATAAAAAGCCCAGACATACATTTAATTTAATGATTTATTGACATGTACTTTTTTATTTCCACCATGGTTTCTCTTGATACCAATAGTATTTACCATAAAGTTTCTTTTTCATTTAAATTACATTTATGTTTTACTCACATACACATTTATTGTTTCATTTTCTTATTGCAATAAACAAGAGTAGCCAGAATGAGTCAGGTATTGCTACAGTTCGCCATACAAACTCGTTGTCCCCCGTGACAATGAAATTCAAAAATAACTTTATTGGCAAGACAAAAAAATTACACCATAGCCTCTCCATCTCTCTCTCTCTCTTCTCTGGGAGAGACTGAGGGCAGAATAAGGCTAAGGCTAGTTGCCTAAACACAGCTAACATGAAATACCTGCCCAGAAAAAAGGAATCTAACATTTATTTCCCATACGTGAATGATGAAATGGATCAATGGGAATAACCACAGACTGAACGTGTTAAGGACGATATGAACATATCTGTGGTGCTGCTACTTGACTGACCTACCAGGGACACTGCAGTACTTTGTCAGGTCGGGTCATTGATAAAGTCTGATAGTTATCCAAGGTGACTGATTAATCTTCCTAAACCAAACGTGTGCATGTTTATGTTTTGTTAGGGCACTATAGCTCCAGGTCGCTTCTGTCTCTGATTGGCGGGGGAGAGGGGGGCAAGGGCTGGTCCCAACACACACAAGAATACATGGTAACACACACACACTGACACACACACACACACACACACACACACACACACACACCAATGGGCGAGAGAGAGAGAGCATGGATTCTAGAAGAGTTATCTCACACACAGAATTAACTCTGCAAAGGAGGCTTCGTCCAGCAACAACAACAAAATAAAAAGCACAACGGTGGAAGCGGACCCCGAGCCAGTTTCTTCTTTAAGTAATGGCATTGATAATGTTCCTCAGGACTTACACTTAAACACATTTCACACACACAGAAAAAAAAATGCAATTCAGTAAGTTGAACTAAAAAAAACACATCTGTCTTTAATAATCCCTTGATACCTGGCACTGTACCCTGTTCCCCAAGCAGAGATTACCATAGTAAAAAGGCCCTTTAATATGAAGGGTCAGTACCTAAACCCAGCTCCACCTCTACCTCTCTCTGTCCCTCTTTAAATCCCTGCGAGGGCTCGCACTCGCCTCATGGAAGAACAGAAAAGTCTGTCAGCTGGCATGCTCCCGGTTTACACATGACTCCAGACAACATGTCACAATGATAACAAGTCACTCTGATAAAAATTGCTCATTGCATTGCAATATTCAGACAAAGGTAAGACATTAGAGCTCATTGCTTCTCAATGAAAGGGCACAGTGTACATCTTGTTCAGAAAAAAGGGAGTGAAAGCTTCAAGCTGTCGAGCAAGACAAGTCAGGTCTGTGGCTGCCCGCTGAGTTAGTTTCTGTGCCTGTACGTCACTCAAATCCATGATCTGCTGAACTCCAGCCTTTCTGCTTTTCCCTTCACGGATGCAGATATCAACATTTTCTACCTACAAAAATATTTTTTATCATGTTTTTTTCTCATTTTGCTCATTTTTATGCATGATATAAACAAACAGTCCAAACCAAACAAAACAAAGTGCTCACCAGTCTTTGTAAAAGAAAACAAATCATGGTGCATTTCATGGCTTTCAATTGTAAGACAGGAAGTATTGATGGACGCCTTGGGCTCCAGCTCCGAGTGGCTTCGCTGTGGGCTTCTGAGCTCGGCTGTCACTCCGGCTCCACATCATCTCTCCGAGAACGTATTTGGCTTGGCTTTCATTGTCCTCTCTTTTAATTTGTTCCCTTTCAGCATTATGGTTGCCAGCGCCAATGTGCCCTCGACCATGGACTAATTTGAACCTTTGGATACGGGGGAGGTGAGGAGAATGGGGCAGGAATGAAAGATGTCCACCCAGTGATGCAGAGGCCTGACCCTTCAGGAGCTTATTGCATGGTGGCGGCTGCATGCAGAAAGAACATGAACACATCGGAGTCCAGGGTCAGACCTAAGTCATTACCTTCACACCTACGCAGCCAATCAAAAGACCAGGGTGATGGTCAGGATGTCAGTAAATGCTTTTTTGATATCTTCATGTGAATAGAAGTCTCGCTCTAATCGTATGAGTTATGTTCTTAAATATTACTCATTACTGTGAGCAAAAGCACACAACCTTCCCATCTGCATTCTAAGCTATGGACAGTGATTGTGTATAATACAGCAGTACAGTACGCACCAATGTGTGAATTCTGTTGTTTTCCCCGTCGTCTCTCCCCTTTGAGAGCTTCTGCTCTGACTAATATGAAGGTTGGCAGATGTGCCCTGCAGCGATGCTTGTTGGTGAGGTCTATTTTAAAAAACACAGATTCGTTCTGGCCTCTGTGTGTCTGCATGCCGCCTGGGGTCACTCCCTCCACTGACCCGTGCCAGCCCTCCTCTCACCTCACCCTCTCAAGAAATGACAGTGGGGAACACAATCCCCGCAGTCACTTCTCTGTCCCCCCACACAGACACACACACACACACACACACACACAACCATCAGACGCTCAGATGCGGTCCTGTCAGCCCGAGTCATGCTGTATCTAGCGAGAAGCTAAGTGTCACAAACTGAAGAGTTGCTGGCCTCCAGTGCAGAAGGGGGCATGTACAGAACGGCAGAGGCTGCCACAGCTACATGTGACGCAAACAGCGAGGACCCTACTGACAAAACATTACTGTCTTGGTTTTTGAGGTGCATAGGATGAGAAGAACACGTTGAGCCATGATGACAGGAGAATAACCAACCTGGCCGGGAATAATTATGTAACACTACATGTGGTTTAATGTGTCCGGAAAGGTCTGCATGTGTTTTGTCTGTAGCCATCGAGGCGGCCGTGACAGGGCCACAGTGCAAGGGAGAGGGACCAGGGGAGGTGAGAGATGCCCAAGGGAGTTCAATGCATAATGAATATCTCTCCTCTGCTTATTCCATCACCCAGAAGTCTTTGAAATGAAGGGAGAGTTTCAGGTAAAGGGAAGAAAGAGAGACATATACAGTACTTCCACTCCTCTCTGCTGCTCGTTTCCCTTGTTTTCTCAGTTCAATATTTAAATGATTGGATTTCCCACCCCCCTATCAATTGCTGTTTGTTGATCATGTTTGTATCTTCACAGTGTGCTTTTGGAGTGGCTGTTCCTGACTGGCCGAAGTCAGCAGGTAATGTGTCAGTAAGGGGAGAAGAGGATTGGCCCGTGGGTGGTGCGGATGGGCCCCGGAGCAGGTCTTAGGATGGCGTGGCTGAGAGGCGGGCCTTGCAATAGGTGATGGTGCGGGTGAGGCCCTGAAGCTGCCGCACGGAGGGCCAACTGGTTCGACGAAGCTGCAGCGGCCATTGCAGCAGCAACAGCCAAGGGGCTGGGCAAGAGGCCTGCACCCAAAGCTTTGGTGAGATCCTTAGAGAAGGTCAAAGAAGACTAAAAACAGAAGGGGGTGACGCAGGAAAAACAAGCGAGGGGGAAGGGAGAGAGAGGGATAAAAGCATTAGAACCAGAAGGTCAAAACATGTCGGGGAAACAAATATAGATCTTCCTTTTCAGACTCTTTGGATTTGTCATAATGCAGAGATTTCAGACACAGCCAAAAACAGACACACTTTGGAAGGGACCAGATCAACGTGCCTTAACCACACTTCGTGTTCTTGTTTATCACTGTGTATTTGCTCTGTGGCTCTCAGGTTTGTTGACTGAGTCAGAATTAAACTGGGAGTTTGAAAGGTTACCGTCAGATCAGCTCCCCTGTGCTTCTTGTGTCGGCTGAGGAGGGGGTTAGGCTTGCCCGCCATGCCGTCCCGGTGCCTTCGACTTGATATGTGCTGGAAGGAGAGAACACAGGAAGACAGATTAGCCCCACTATTTGTAAGTTTAAATGTTTTCCATGGTGGACCATTAAAACAGATGAAAAATCCAGACACATTGGTTGATTATCTTCTTTCTACCTGTTTGAGTTGGAGTTCAGAGTTGACCCGCACGTTGCAGATCTCACAGTGGAAGGTTCTTTCCTGAGTGTTGGGGTCCACCGGCCCCCCTCCCTGCTCTCCAATGGGTTTGGGGCCCAGGCGAGGATACGCCTTGATGGGGCCCAGCCCGCTCCGTGCCTCCAGAATAGTTTTGTGTTTGGTACCTACACAAAGAGAAGCACACAAACAAATACACGGCAATGTCATTAACCGAGATGAAATTACCTAGAAACTAATGGAATAAAATGGAGTAATACATTGGAGATGTATCACTATTTATAACATATGAGTCATGCTGCTTCCACCTGACTAAATGAATATGAGCATGGACAGTGTTTCTCTGCAGCTCAAAGCACGGAAAATCAGTAACAGCCACAAAGATCAGAGCCTAAAGAAAAGAATATGTATGAGGCTCTTGATTCTCCAGTAAATCACAACATATGCAGGACATAAATTACAGAATGTGTTGCGATAAGAAGTTGTAGTGCCAGCTTTTCACCAGTAGATGGCAGCAGTTGGACAGCTGTGCAGCTGGTGATGTGGAGGACAAACTCAAAGCCCCCTCTGATGTTATTATTATAACAGATTGATTATGTTTGAATGAGTGGAGAGGTTGAGATGAGGTCAAACATTATTTGCAGCATGTAGTATCTCCACCACATGTGCCAACATCGATGAAAGCACAAAACCGCCGAAGCTTAACTTTCAAAATAAATAATTCTGTCCGTAAATGTCAAAGTTTGAAAATTGAAGGGCAGGTTATTATGAGAAGCAGGTTTGTCTTGGCGTGGATTCCAAAGTCTTTGCTATAAAATCATTACACCTGTGCTTTTTACTGTTTCACAGTGGGAACAGATAAAGATGTTGAATTCTGAATGAAGTCCACACTGTGTAATGGTTCCCAGCGTTTGAAATGCCATTGTTTCTGTCAACCATCAAAAATGCTGAGCATTCAACACACTGAGCAGCTTCATTATAGAAGTGTGTTTAACACAGTGGACATAAATCAATATAAAACACACAAACTCAGTCATCTTAATGTTCTGACCCCCTGCATCCTGTTTTAAATCCAATTATTACACCTGCAATAATAAAAACTTGAATACCAAGCAGTTCAGAACAAATATATTCTGTCAGACGCTGGTGATAAATGATGTCCACATGCTAAAAACAATTTAAGATATTCTGAACTGTGGGGATGCATGTTTCATACTTTCATGTATAGCATTTCTATGTTCAGTATGTTTTATAATATCTCTAATTTTGCAATATATAGAGGAGAAGAGCTGTTACTTTCCATTTCTAATGCTCTGCAAAGCAGCACGCGACATGAGTGTTGCAGAATAGTTTCTCAATAATCACACATTTTGTTCCTGTTTTGTTCAGTGAAAGAACAACTGCTTTGCCTCTCTGCTCTCAGAGTAAAGTCTTGCACTGTCACTGGCTCTGACTTTGAATCTGACTCACTCTCTAAAATCCCTTTGAACATAGTTAAGGTTACAGAAGAGAACGGAAATCGTGGAGGTCGGGTGGCAGGTAGGGACATGGAGGCTGTGGGCTCCACTGTGGAGCAAGGGGCTGGAATGGTGGATTTTGCTTGTGGCCAGCAATGTGCTCCTGGGGTGTCTGTTTTTGCCTTTGTTCTATTTTGGTCCGACAATGGATGGCTCAGTGGAGTTTTCGTCTTTGTGCGGTTGACTCATAGCGTAAACTGTCACATACGGAGACAAGGAGCATTTGCAAACTCACAAAAACATGCAGTGTGTTGACAGGAAACTGCATAAATACTAAAATAACATTACATAAGCTTCATCAATCTTAGTCTTTTCTCTCTTTTTTATTGGTCTTCTCTGCAGTTTGTTCTGTGCCACGCATGCTGCTCATGTCTTTGTGTCTGCACGGCATATGCTTTTAGTTTTGAAACCTGCTAACATGCACCGTATTGATTTTGAGAATGATTAAGGGTGATTACTTCCAGATCATTTCGCTCATAGACTTTCAGCCATTTCCTCTCTTATTAATCCAGGCGATAAACTTTATTAATTATCTGACGAGGCTGTGGTCATGTTTAGAAGCTGTAATATACTGTGTGTTTGTGTTGTTTTACTTCCATGTGCATGTACATAATCGATGTGCTGGTGGGCAGATGTAATGCAAATGTACTGTTAGAAAGTTGATCCTACAGAATGAATCAAAGCGTGATATGTGAATTATAAAAATCTTCCATGGGTTAATCGGACCATGAAGTGAGTCCACATTTATTGATTAACACTTCAACATTAAGAGGTATCTGTTGGCAGCCGTCTAACAAACCTCAAAGGAAGTGGGATTGAGTTACACTGATGTGGAGGCCGTCCCTGCTGTGTGTTGTAGTTTTTCTATTTGGAGTAGATGTGCGTGGAGGAGAGTACGACTCCCTGAAGACAGAGCGGAGATCCAGCAGGTAGAAACTGCTCTCAGAGGTAAACAAGGTCACAGGCAGTGCTGAAGTGTAGGCCATAAAGAATTAAAGCAGGCAGACAGCAGCTCGGGGATATTTGGACCCCCTGAGAAAGTGTCGTCATGTGTGAAAGCTGTCTGACTGAATGTTGAGGCTGCTGTTGTAGTGAGCTCACACACATAACAGCCCATATCTCTTTTATTTTCCCTCTAAATCCCCATACAGTGGTTATCCGCCTTAACCATCCCTCTCTACAACTTCTCAAGAGAAAGGCTTCAGGCTATGCTGAACACATTTTTTAAACATCTCCTGCTGCCAATGACAAGATAAATCATGAGTCTCTGAGTCAGGGGGAAAGTTCTCTTTTACATAATGATATGTTCTTGTGTGATTGGGGTGTTGATGTGTTTGCAGCATGCCGTGTGAGCGAGCAGACGCTCAGGTGAGGTGAGGCACCTTGACTGAGCCGCTCGGTTGCGGAGGTGCTGCCTGTCAGTGTCAAACAGATCAGTTATCTGCTGATCAGAGTTATTCTCAGCGTCCTCTGCTGGGTCGCACTGAACCTGAAACACTTACTCAGGACATTTCTTCAATCAAATTTGTGTGTGTGTGTGTGTGGGTGTGCAACTGTGAGGAGGATCTGTAAGTAGCATAAATTGTGTATATATAGAAACAGTAACAGTGTTTAAATGACTATTTAATTGCTCTTTGCCCTAGTTTAAATGTGTTTACCACCAAGGAGCATACATTTGTTTTTTTATTGAGCAGTATCTGAAATTGTGCGAAATCTGCTACGGATCCAAATAAAAAGCTGGATCTTGTGAATTTAGATGTGGTTTAATAAGGAGGCTGTTGGGCCTTGGCAGAGGAATTCACTCTACTGAGATTCTAGTTCTTTATGAAGTTACTATTTGATTTTCCTGGCAACAGTGATTGTGAAAGTTGTGAACTAACGGAGAAATTTTCATTTCAATTCTCCCCCCGCTTTCCACCCACCTCTCTTCTCTCCCCCATTTCTAACCTCTCACCCCTGTCTAGTCAAGGAAAGTTGAGATGATGTAAGTATCTTATCTTCACATTGTGCAAAAAGGTATTCTACTAACAAGCATTTGCATTTTTTAGGTCAATTATAGAGAGTCATAGTTTTAGGTTGCTTCATGGGACTTTCCAAGCAAAATTCCTCAGACACACAGGTTGGGAAACATTTTGTTTGCAGTAGTTTTGAGAATCCAACCACAGAGAAAAACCAGACACCCAACACAACATCCAAAGAGAATCACACTCAACTCGTGGTTGGATTGCCAGTTAATTTCTGGCAGCAATCAGAGGTCATGCATGAACCCACCTTTGTTATGGGCCTCCAGCTGTGACAATGAGTTGACTGCCACCTTGCACAGTGAGCAGTACAGCAGCTTCTTGGCCTTGTCTTCCTCTGTCTCTGGGTTGGACGGGCTGCTGGAGGCCGAGGCGCCGGCGGCTCCCGCTCCGGGCTGCTCCGAGGTGGCGCTGCCAATTCCGCAGCCTGGGGAGGGGGAAGGGGGGATCAAGGGAGGGGTGAGGGTGGGCAGGAGGGGGCACAGTGTGGGCACGGGGGAGTCCATGGGTGGGGTGGGCGGGGTGGTAAGAGTGGGAAGGGGCCCCAGGGCTAGCAGGGGCCCATTTAACTGCGAAAGAGGCCTCGGTTCATCTACAAGAAACAAAGGAGAGATATAAAGTAAGCATCAATGCAATGTGGGAAAGAATATAAGCACTTTTACTGTCCAAAAAGTTAATAACACCCAAAAGAGTGTGACTTTATTGTCTTTAAACTCTGTGGTGAAGGCTGGAAAAAAACGACCACGTCAAACCACATGGGTAAACAACTCCCAGCTGAACGAGGAAGGCTGCTTCACAGATCAGACAAACCAGCATAAAGCGCTCACAGGCGGAAGTGCTTTCTATTTCCTACTGTACAGGCCCATTCAGAGAGCACTCCTTTTAATTTAAGTTACACATAAAGTGGTTTAAGGGAGGGAAAACTCTTGTCCCACATGTTTAAAGGGATAGCCATGTGTTTAATATGTTTCGAGGCTTTTTGAAGTTTGCAGGCCAATCTTTCACTGATGTGGTCTGAATATCTTCCGAAGCGAGAAATAGGAAACAGATAGCTCAGCCTGCATGTGCATGTTTCCACACTTTTCTACACACCTGCTGTTTTTGACTGGAGTTCAAGCTAAATGACACTTGCTTTGTAATAGGTCAGTAGGAGTCCAAAGAAAATACCATTAGGTGAGCTCTGCTCTCACTGTCTGCACACTCCTCCCACACTTCTCTGTAGTTTCTGATTGTTGCGTGTGTTTCAGTGTGCAATGATTGCTTTTTTCTCTTTTCCCTCACAGAACATGCTTATACATACATTTCCAAACACATGTTTCTGGTCAGCCACTCCCATACGCAATGCCTTCGGTATTCACTAAGCAGTGGGCGTTGGCTGAAAAAAGACCCCCTAAATTTGGGTGGGGTATTCTGAACTCTCCCATCAGGAGGGACCAGCAGGCCCCCTTTCTCAAGCTCCCCAGGATGTAGTGCCAAAGACAGACAATGCAAAAGCCCCAGTGGATTATAGTCTTAAAGGGATAACATGGAATATTTCTGTGAAGAAAGAAATATTGACTTCAACTATCCAGATTCCTTTTCAAGGATCACATGCTTTGTCATTTTGTCACATGACAGAGACCATGGTGTTTTCTGCTTTTGATCCACCCTGCGACTCTTATGTGACTACTGGTAATTTGTGCATTGTATAACTACAGAGCTGCTCTGCCTATTCTATTGCATCATCTCCGGTGAAAATGCCATTTTGAGTGCTTTCCATTCCACCGCTTTCCAGGATCAAAATTCCCTTTCTTTCCAGAGTGAAAGTTTCCAGCTGCAGAGCTGCGGCTGCATGTGGCGTTTGTCAAACAGATGTTTAATTAAAAAGAATACAATTATTTCATGCACTGACTTTAAACAGCGTGAGAGAGTTAATTGTGACTCTAATTGTGCCTGTTTGTGCCACTGTGCAACTTAGCTAGTTGGGTTGACTAGCTCAGAGGCAGAATAATAATAGTAACGTTTGCCCACACACAGCACATACACATGCCCATTAATTCGTAACAATGTGGAGAAACAGACGCAGGATCCACAGAGCCAACAACATGTGGTTTGAGTTAAAATCAAGAGGGGAGAACAGAGGTGCCTGCCCAGATAGAAGTGAGGGATAACCTGGAGGTCCGCCACACCATCACATCCAGTCCCCATTACACCTCATACCACCCCCCTTAGTACAAGTTCAGCTCGAGGCCAACCCCTTTGGGCTGCATAGCAATGTAGCCACAGTAATGCACTGAGTCTGTCTCAAACCCAAATCCCTCCTCTCAGTGAGTGAGTGTCTCTTTTTGTCACATTTAGTGAATAAAATGAAAAGCATGAAAGATTCTGCACAGAAAAGAAAAAATGCTATATTTTCCCTCACCCAAAGTTCCAAGTATCCAATTTTCCGAGTTACTCGATTCTTCAGAAAGTGCTGTAAGTCTAATTAAACATTGATGAGGCAGTTAACTGACCTTTGTCCCCTTCTAGCTGGCCTCACAGCCAAACAGAAGAAGGGATTATTCACGGGGAGAGGTCAGCAGAGGGAGATAACTCAGTCCAGATGCTTTACAATACAGCCTGGTGTGGCTGCATGGGCTTAATCCGCTTCAGGAAATTAAAGCTACGTATAGTATGCGGTCATTGGGGAGAGGTTCTGTTGATAAAGCCATGGGATTGAATACAGACCAATTGAAATTCAGGCCCAAGGAACTTCCATTGTTTCCCGCGAGAGTCAATGTTCATCCTGATTCCTTAGGGGTGACATTTCCTCTTGTCTGCAAAAAGCTTTTTGAAAATGTAAAATATATCTGATTGTGGAATTGGTGTGGAAGGCAGAAAATTCAAGAGTTCCTGCGTAAGCTTTTAATATGCCTTTACATCATGGGGTCTATTAATCAAACTGGTCCTCACAAAAATAGAAGTACAAGTACACAAACACATTCATATGTAAGCAAGCATGCAGGCAGACCAGGAGAAGACGAGGATCAAGGATCATGCGAAAGAGATTTGAATGGAGGGCAACAGATCCCATGTTTGATGTTGTAAAGAATGTGAAGTTGAAAGCAAAATCACAGACTTATGGCCGTAGTTAATCCTGAGTGTCAGAACGACATTACGCATGGATACATGTGCTGTCTTATTGTAAATGTTAAATGAAAGCAGTGCAATTCAGATCCAGATCCATATTACAGAGGTTTGCGTTATTTTCAGTTGCAAGTTAACAAGTTTGCCTCAACTATGGGTTGTCGACTGAGTATGGCAATTTGTCGAGTAGGTTTGTTGCATTGTGTTTGTGAGCGTGATCAGGGGTAAGACTTACATGGCAGGATGACATTGTCTGCCACCGGTGCCCTGCCAGTGCCCATTCTTAATGATTAAAGAGCAACGAAACGTAATGCTAGACCCGAGCCTCATTCATTATGCAGCTGGGTGCCGTTTTCCCCCGTCTGGCCTACATCTGAACTCTGAGTCACACACTCACACACAAATACACACATACACACTGACAAGCAAATTATGTTTATCAGATACCTGTGTTATATCAGGTACATTTTATCAAATAGCTCACCATGGAGGAAAAATTAGGTGAATTCCCAGACACTAAAAAAGTCCAAGACAAACAGCAAATGTATCAGCTCAGTGTAAGTTGACACTGCAGTCACCTCACAGCCGTGCAATCCTAGCCCTCACATGCAAGTCCTCTGTTTAATTGACCTTGAGTGTGTGTGCGCCCTGAGACTGTTTGTGTGGACTAAAGCGCGCTATAATATCAGGGTGGTTTTAACAGGGCCCTTCATTAGAGTGGGAGTGTCAGGCAGTGGAGGGATGAAGAGAATGGGGAGGCAGGGAGGGAGAGCAGGGTTTCTCTCCAAGTAAACAGCTGCCTCTCCATCGGCCAAACCCTCAGTTCTCCAGGCCAAATCCCCCAGAGCCAAAGGCCTCCTCTTTGGGGATAACACTGACCACAAACCCGTGAAGTCCCGAAGAAGAAAGAGCACAACAAAATCATAACTGACCTTCCATTGTTTCAGCCTTCAACAAGGTCTTAATGTTATGTCCTGTTTATGGACATCACTATTTCATGTGACTTTGCTAATGAGAAATGATGCGGTGTGAAAGAAAAGGTCATTATTGCCAAGCTAGACCGTGTAATTGTTGAATGTCTCAGGATACTGTTCAATATCCCATATCAACAAATAAACCATTCACAAGAAACACACGCTGTTTAAAGGGATTTGCACAGTGGGAAACATTTTTCCTCATACTTCTGAATGTGCATGGCCAAACCACATTGTTTGTGCATTTGAGTTTGTGTGCGTGGGTTTGTTTATGTGTGTGCCTACACTTCTGTGCGTAACCCAATGTGTCTTTGTCAGTTTCCGAGAAACTGCCCCCTGCGTGACCTGTGTTCGATTCTTCGCAGCCCAATGTGTCCGTTCTAGAGATACATACATTCCCAGCTGAAGTCATGCACAGATGACTGCTCCCAGAGATCTTTCCCCCTATACCGTGGAGCAGCGGGACACACAGGATGTACACACACACACACAGACAAACAAACACACACGCACAAGTAAGCAAGCACGCAGGCAGATCAGGAAGAGATGAGGTTCCAGGGTCACGAGAAAAAGACTTGGATGGAAAAAGGCATTCTTTCACATGTTGCTACTTTCAGATCTCAATCATGGCAGGCTTGTTTTGGCTCTTCGTGTTTTTGGAGCTCACCCCGGGAAGTCTCACTAATGGCGAGAGGCCTGGAGCTGATGTCAGATCCCCCATGAGGGAGAGTGAGTGAAAATAAAAGGGCTTGCATCTTACTACTCTAGATCAGCAAGAATAAAATTGAAATATTATTTTTATGGATAGTAAAAATATAAAAGTCAAAGACAGTACTTGGGCTATATTTGCCTTTTATTGGACCTGTTTCATCTCCGTTCATCATGTTTGCTCTGTGCCCTCCCGTCAATAAGGTGGAAATGTCTGGTAAACAGTCAGCGAAAGAAACCTTTTGTAAATGTCACCAAAACACGACTGGTCTTTTCATTCCCTTGCATTTGATCCAAAGACAGAGCGGTGACACTGAGGCAATGGAAAATCTCCTGCGTGGCAAAAAGAGAAGGGCAGAGGCACACATGTACCCAGTCTCTGAATTATAGCTGAAAATAGGAAGATGAGTAAGACAGGGAGAAAAACAGAAAGACAGAACACTTGATCATGGCCTGTATCCTTATATCAACTAATTCTGCTAACTGTGTATTACTCTTCACTTATTTCAGATCAGCTGTCATCTCTGTTCTTTCTGGCTTCTGGTCCCATTCCACTTTGGTGTCATCTTTATTATCCTTCCGTTATCACCACATGGGACTCAGGCAACTTGGTCTATTTTGACGTTGTGTTGTCACACTTACTCACATAAAAACACACATGTCAACGAACTGCCACGTTTTCATAGCTCAATTCCAACTCACCCACTCACAGTCTGAATGGACGAGCAGCGAACCAGTTACAAGCTGGCCAGCTGAAGAAAGCATTGCTGTGGTTAGACTGGACTTAAACAGAGGACTATCTGTGGTGTGGTGATGATGCGTCTACTTTCATCCACCTGTCACTCAGAGAGCGAGACACCTGACATCTGGGTTGGTTTACTCCTCTCTCTCTCTCTCTTTGCTGCTCAGCTGTTGGCCAGACAGGATCAATAAAAAGTGATCCCCTGGCAAGTTGTACGAAATAGAAAAAAGAAAGAATGTGATGCAAACTAATGATCTACTTCTCATAACAGTAAACATCTGTTTGCTTGAGCTGCATACACATTGTTTAATAATCTCTCTTAATGAAGGCTATGGTTGCAGATGCCCTCTTGGCAGGACTGACTGATCAGTGCTTTTTAATGGCCTTGAACATGCCACTTATAGCTCAATTAAATACCGTTTAATATCTTGATTTAATTTTATGTGTCCAGGGTCACAGAGAAGACCTGATTGCTTCATCTGTCTCCAACTTTTAAAGCAAATTCCCTTGAACTCTGAGTCATATTCATATGTATTTTCTCCGTCCAGTAAACACTGTCAGGGCACACACTTTCTGAGGTTTGGGTTGTTGGTCATAAAAATATGCTGGTGCCAAATAAGACCACACACAGCTGATTCAATCACAAGAAGAACAACACACTGCTGGGGCTGCAGTGAGCCTTTGTTATTCTTGCACATTTTCCATTTCGTTTTCCAGTAAAACAATAAAAGCCCCCCAACATACTGCATGGATTATTTCTACAACAGAACTCACACACACAAGCGCTTCCCTCTTGTTTTTGGTTTCTATTTTGCGTTCTTGACCTACTATTTTCGGCTCTCTCACCTTCTTTGCTGGGCTCGCTGTCTGAGATTGTGCTCGGGGGTCCGGGCGGAGATGGGGAGCAGGTAGGGGGCACAGTGTGAGGCTTGTCCCCCTCCTGTGGACGACTCTTGGAGGTTTCAATGCCTTTGATTCTCCTGGCGTGGCGATTTCCTTTGTAATGCGCTTCTGCCTGACTCTATAAGAGAACATGGGGAAAAATACACATTAAAACAATTTCAAAGTGGATTGTGCACCTGTACACACATGCATGTCATTATGATGTAATCCAATATACTGTGGAGACTGGAGCCACAGACAGCAGGCAGGTTTACAGTGGACAATCAGATTGATTACAAGCATGGGAACAAAAAAGATGCAATGGTGCAGTGAAGGAGACACCTGAGACATATATCTGCCCCGCCTGCAGCCTTGTCAGGTTTCCCATTTAACGATGAATAAATCATGCAGTATATCCAGACTTATGCCTATTTTGGGTGATCTGTTTGTCTACATTGGACTAACTGCTCAGCTCAAAGTGACATACATCCTCTTTAGCCTCTACTGTACTTGGCTGACATTACTAGAGCCATGTTGAGCGACATGCCACAGGGAGTTGAGCTCTGGGTCAGTATGACGCCATGCTATCTGCCTGGAGAAGCTATAAAGCCCTCACTGACACAACCTTACCTCCGACAACACATACACACTATTACCTTCCATATTATCAATGGGCATATCTGGATTCTGCAGCGGCTCCTGCACAGTCCCAAACATAAAGGCATAGTTCACCCAAAAATAAAAATTCAGTCATACTCACCACTTAAACATAAACATAAAATTTGACTCGAAACGCAAAAAAACAGCATCATTTACACCATGTTTTTAGCCTAAATGCCCACTGTTATCCTCATCTGGAGCCTTGTCCACGCATGGATCACAGTTTTTTATGTTTGAAGGTCACCATTACCTTCAACTGTATTGGATTTAGCTTCAACAAAACGAAACCACTGAAAGTCCAAAAGTGTTTTGTTGTCTCAAATGCTTCACCCACCCCTCAAAGTGGTGAGTAGATAATGAGTGAATTGAAATTTTTGGTTGAACTATACCTTCGATTGCTTACCTGCGAAGTGGTCAAAATCTAAATATACATGCAGCAAAGACCCTGTCTCTAATATTTCACAGTAGAGATAAAATGCAGATTCTGTGCATGGAGGCTTTTGGATCCTGAAGATCCCGGAAGAAATTTTGCAGAGATTTATTACTGAAGCTGTAGCTGCTATTACAGATAGAGAAAGCTACAAGCTAATGTGTTTGTTCGGCGCGTAAACAACAGAGGTGAGTCATCTGACAGGAGACTCCTGGGACATTAGCGGAGTCTGTCTCCAATCTGTGTTTGTTTGCGTGTCTGCAGAGAGGTATGTGAGTCAGGGACAACATGGTGGACAAGATGTGCGTTGGCTATACTAAGCTGTCACCGGTGGTCTGGCCTCACAGTATGGTGACTGTAAAACAAAAACACAGACATACACACACACGCACCCAACATGTGTGTGCGTATACATGAAACCCTATTTGCCATCTGTTCGACCGTACTTTATCTCCCCTCTTTGACTCAGATAGCTCCCTGCTGTCTCCACGAGTCTACTGTGTGAGCAGTTGTGCCAAATACTTTTTGCATCAAGGGGCCAATGATAAAGATGATTGTTAAGTGGCTGGATTACAGCTTGTTGCCAGGGAGAGTGAGCGTCATGGTCTTGACTCGTGAAGAGCGGCTGACAGCTGCCATAGGTGCTGAAAGGCTTGGAGAATTTGACTGACACTCAGGACATCACGCCGGCCGCAGGCTCAAAAGCAAGGATCGACTGGCTGGGTAAAGGAGGCAGGGGGTCGATGAGTAATGCATGTGAGCCCCGGGTTGTGTATGTTTGCCTTATGTGTCCCTAATGGCATCCAGGACATGAGCTGGCAGGGTAAACCAGGGGTTTTGGCTTCAGTGATTGAGAAGATCACATGAGTCTTGTAAATCATGAAGACAAATCGGGCTGTAACCGTACCCTGTCAGGGGGTCTTAAGGAGCTGCTTTAGCAGAGCCGGCAGATCAGGGAGGAGGGAGCTGTGGGCTGAAAGAGGGGTGGGTCAGGGGATAGGGGCGGGGGCAGCTAAAGAAAATCTCTTTTAGATGAGGAAGGGAATGCGGGGAGATAGAAATGTATATGGTGTCGCATGGTGAGGCAGATACAAGAGGCTTTCTTAACCTCTCCCACCAAGCCAAGAGGATCAACTGCCAAGCTGCTGAATGAAAGTTTGAGGTCCCGGATGGAGAGAAAGGAGAGGGTGTGAAGGGAAGATAAAGTTCCTAGCCAGGGAACTACAAGACAAGGTGATATAAAGAGCTGGACGGAGAATCGGAATGATGTAAAAGAAAAAAGGAAAAAAACACAACGCAGACATGAAACACTGCAGCATCAGCCCGTGATGGCCATATTTCATTATCACTTTCCAGCATGACTATGATTTTGAGGGGAAAGCTGTGTGATGTTCGAGCACAGCTACAGCTGCAGCTCCAGATGAGACGGAAGGGAGGAATAAAGGAGAGGAAGTTAAAAGTGAGAAAATAATAGACTGGGAGAATAAAACAAGCAAGAAACAGAGTTAGGGAGAGAGCACTCCAGGAGAGAGGAAGAGGAAGAAAATAAGGGAAGCATATCAGCCAAAATCTTGCTGCAGCGGCTGTGACGTTGGTCAATGCAGCGCGACGGACCCTGTGATGTCACTAATGCAGCATGCCTCCAAGGTTATTCTGCATAAAACCCCCGTTTAGCACCTCACAGCACCGCGCAACGCAGGGACAGTAGGACACAAACCCCCCCTCACATTCTTTCTTTCCCCCTCTCCTGTCCTTTCCTTCCAAGCCCCCTCACTCCCACTTTCCCAAGATGCAATGGGGCAGGCAGAAACAGACACTAATCCATGCCCTTGACAAATGCATCTTATAATAAGTAGTGGCAGGCAATTTTAGGTATTTCTACACTAAATAATGCAGCAGGAGAGGGGGACACAGACAGAAAGAGAGGGGAAGGTTGCTGGGAGAGAGGAAGGCGTAGAATGGGGGGAGGCACAGAAGAGAAAGATCAAATGAGATGATTAAATGATGGCAAAATGATGCGTGAAACGAGGGGAGCACAGGGTGGGTGCAAGAAGCCAGAACTGGATCCTTTGAAGACAAATACATTGATTACGACATAAAATGAAAGCCCTCTTCTCCATCTTCGACCTGAGCAACCCGATCCACTCACAGATAAAGAAAGAGAAATATCAACACCAAGGGCAGAGCAGGGAACAATTAGGCTGGAAATGCAGCGCAGGATTCTTCAATGTGTTTCCTGAAATAGTCTCCTCATTTGAAAGTATGTAACAGAGAAGAGTGTGGGTGGCAAGTAATTCTACAGCAATATGGAGGCCAGTTATTCTCCCACCGAACATGATGGAACAACTCCAGCCTGCTGCAGGGGTGACGCTGCTGACACATTACATTGCAGTGGGTGCTTTATTTGAGCACATGTGAAAGTGACAATGACAACAGAGAGGTGGCGTAGTCCTGCAATCCCAGTCCTGAGGATAAACAAGCATGCGCATCTATACGTATTCCTCACTTATCCCTGCAGATTTTACAGTCAGAAATGGTCTATTAAGCATTATAACACAGTATTGTGCTTAATCTGGTTTACATTGTGCTACATATGATAAGAGTAAATTCTATTCTCTATGCATCCTGACATATTTAAGGTTTTCCTTGTCTTTTCCTCTTCACTGTCGGCTTCAAAACAAATAATTTACTATCACGTTATATATTTAAATTCTACACAGATGCGCTGCATATTTTAACCTAAACCAACAGGACACGTCTTAACTAAAGAAGCCACTATTTGATTGCTAGCTGAAGGTCTCCAACTATTCCATTGTGTAAACATCTCTGTCTAACGGTTTCCTGTCCCTTGGAGGATATACAGCAGAGGACTGTACAAAGAGCAGGCTTCACACCACAGCCCTGCAGCTCCCCGACCACATTGAAACCATGATTGTAGACCTGAGGAGTATTTATAGCATGGGTCCACTCCTTAATGTTATGTATTGTGGATGGATGCACGCCCTAGACCTGAAGTCTGCACCACTGAATATGGAGAATCAGCCAAATTATATGCTGCACACATGACATTTGGCGCTGATGTTGTCATGCGTCTGTCCTCTTCATGTGCAGCAAAAATACAAAACTGACACTGAGTTGTCGTCACTGCACATAAAATGCTTCCTTATGATTTTTGTTTGCTTTATTATGTCCATCATTTATGAACGCAAGTTGCCCAGGGGCACAGCATGTCATTAAACTCCCATTATGAGTTTGGAAAAACTACACCATATGGACACCATGAACAGATGAAACTGCAGCTAATATTAATGGATAGAATTATACAAAAGCATGAAAAAACGTAATTAAGATTTTACTTCATGACTAATGCTAATGTGAAATTAACTTTCCACACGCTCAAGAACTAAATCAAGCTTTGTGTTGACGAGCGAGGGAAAATCTCTTTGAAAATGCTGGAAATAAAATCCCATCTCTCGCTCCTTGGCTCTGCAGCGGCTCTTGAGGCTTTGTGCTGCAGTGTTTATCGCTTCTGAACTCGACACTGTCTTGAAACAAATAAATTCCACTCGGATCGTAACTGCCAAAACTCAGCCCAAACAAATGTACCACATCCTCTGTGTCAGTACGTGCTCTCAAGAGAACAAATAGGATAGATAACCCTCCAACACATTCCTCAGGAAAATGTGTTTGTGAAAGGTGGTGGTGGATTGTGATGTTGGATAATAATTATAACTTGATTGCTTGGATATATAATATGCTTACTCATGTATACTACTATTATCGGCAATATATCTTGTGGCTCTCTCTGCGGTTTCTACATTTCTTTAAAGTTTTTTTGATGACGGTTAAGGACAGAGGCTGTCGCACCTTGTTAAGACCTATGAGACAAATTGTCATTTGTGACTGTGGGCTATACAAATAAAGTTTGCTTGATTGATAGAAGGTGTGAGGAACAGAATACAATATATTAAATGCCACGTAGGGAAAATGAAACAACATGTCTCTCTCTCAGAGAAAAGCTGTGTAAGTGGTGGTGTGTTTGTTTTGCGTCCGTGTACCTCTGAGTTGAAGCGGATCTGGCAGACGTTACAGGAGATGACTGGCCGCTTGGTTTTGACCAGTGGAACTCCAAAGGTGTGGTTGATCACGGCCTTCTGCACCGGGTCCATCTGACAGAAAATAACAGGGTAGGAGACAGAGAGAGGAACAAGAGAGAAGAGGAGAAATCTGTGAGCTACAGTTCATACTCTGTCTTGACAGGGTTCACTGCTATGTCCACTTACTCTTATGGAAGAGGACAGTATGGAGTAAAGAGGCCACTGCTTTTCTGCCACTCTACGAAGACAACATTAAATCCAAAGACACAAATGTTTAAAGTGTCTTTCCAGTGTTTATTGTACGTCTGTGTTTATAGTCAACACTGTTGACAGCGTGTTGCTACAACTGAGACACCTGTTGCACACTACCTAAGCTCAGGCTGATGATCCTGACCAAGTTGTCGCTTCATACTGGGCTCGTGCTAATTGTCTCAGCTAGGACGTCCGTCATCTATGTATAAATTTAACTGACTTTCTTTAGCATGTGTCGGTGGCTAAGCCTCTGAATTAAACCCTGACCCAGACACCAAAGGCCTTGCCTGTACTCATCTAAAAGGGCTTCATTCCAGTTATTTATCTGGGTTTGAAGCTGAATTTAACCGGCGATCATCTTTAATAGACCTGAGAATTAGTCTGGAGGCAATGAATGGTTTGGATTTCTATAACAAACAACTGTCTGGCACGAAGTCTGCAGATAAAGCAAGCAACATTTAGACGATAGTGTGGTTCGGTACGGGTGCGCAAAAGAAATAACAACAAACAAAAGTCCTAGACTGAAGAACAATATGGACATGGTGTGTGTGTGTGTGTGTGTGTTTGTGTGTGTTATGAATTCATAAGAGGGAATGTTCCAGAGAGTTCACCAAGTCTGATGCCAGTCTGTTGGTTTGGGGGGGTCTGACAAACTCTAAAACGACTCGATTTGTGTCATCAATGTGTTTAATTTGGCAAATTACCAAGCTACATTACACCTGGAGCCATAGTCTCTTGTAATATTTAAAGACTCTTGGCCTGACGATTGAGGAGTTGGGAGAGGCAGTGACGAATATCCTCATTGCTCAAGTTTAAACAATTTGAATTTCTGCACAGTGCTTGTTCCTCGGCAACTGCAAAAAAACAGGGTAAACAGTAAAAGCAGAGAGGTTTAGGTGGGTGACAGGACAGCCCAGAATTACACCATCTGGAGTAGCAGAGGAGTGGGAGAGGAGGATGAATTGGGAGAAGAAGAAAGAGAAGGGGAGGGGGGGACGAGAGTTAGAGAAAGAGCGAGGCAGAGGCCCAAGGACGGACTTCCTCACATCGCACATTCTTATCTCATTTGGCTCTCTTCACCATACTCCTCATTCCATGACTTCTTCTATGTCTCTCCCCAGAAACATAATGTCAGCTCTGTTGCTTCTGCTGCAGACTTACATAGACTGAGGAGTCGGGGTGAAAGATATTAAACAGTGACAATGGTAAATGTAAACTCTCTGAACGTCTGCAAGGCCAGGTCACCCGTAGTTATGCATTAGCCATTTTGAAACCCACACACTGAGTGCAATTAAACACAAGTTTGTATCAACAGTCAACTCAACATTTTGAGTCCAAAGACCACAAAATGTCTCTTTAACTCCATGCTGAGGGCATCCATGCCCATCATCACCCCTTCCAGTAAATATGAACAATAACAAGTGGTGGAGTAACTGTACATGTGAATCATGGGCCTTTCCCCATTCCAGTGCAGCACTCTGGGTGTGGGTCAGCAACGATCCATCCAGTAAATCCAGCTGTTACTAAACCCACTCTCCAGCTGCCAACAAGCCTTTTTGGATGGATGTTCACACGGCCTCTTAGCCGAACGCTCTCCAAAACATGTCCTCATGAAATAGGAGTGGAGCGCTATGATGTAATTGAAGAGTAAGTTTCCAAAACACGCTCGGTTGCTTCGACCAGTTTTGAGAAAAATTAACATTCGGGTTTCAAATTGGCTGCAAAGTCCACTCAGACTTAAAAAAACAATTAGTACATAATAGGTACAGTTGTCTTGTTTAATAAAACTCAGCTGGGTGAGTTCTGTTAGATTCCATGTCACTTGGAGTCCGGAGTTGTTTGGATGTGGTGAGAGAGTTTGGATGTAAACCACACAGATCCATGACTTTAGGATGTCTCAGTCACTCACATAGTCATATCAACAGCTCCACAGGCCTTTCAGACCCAAACACAGCAGTGTATTTAGTTACCCACAGCCTCCAGAGTGGAGAAACAGATAAAACAGCTACAAAGCATCTCCTGGCACTTTACTGAGGTAAACCTCATCTACATCCTCTTATTTCTGTCTTTCATTTTTTTTCGTTTTAGCACACTTCTCCCTGCTCTTTGTTTTTCCCTGTTGCATCCTTTCTGTCTCTGTTTCTCTTCTCTTTTGCATTTGATCAATTTCCTGCGACAAAATGCTTGAAATCGTTGAATTCCCATCAACACAAATCAAGTTGCTGTGTGACTCTTGGGGGGACCATGCATTGTGGCAGTCACAGACTCTGCACACCGTCAGATAAAGAAGAAAAAAACCTTTTGAAGCTCTACACCACGTCTGAGTTACACCCAGATTAAGAAACAGTTGGATGAAAGAAACCAAAACAGCATAAAAAGCTCCAAATACCTGGATCTTCACTCACCTTCTTCTCCTCTGTGTCAGCAGGAGCCTGGAGCTGCATTGGTCCAGTGTGTGTGCTACTGGCTGAGATGTGTTTGTTGGTCTCAGCATGTGTGAGACTCAGAGCGTGTGTTGCACCTTCCTCACTCATTCAGCCTCCTGCTCAGATGCCAATGCAGAAACCAACTAACTAACTAAAAACTTGGTGCCTAATGGTGCATTACCAGCGTCTTTGATGTTTCCGTTTTTTTAGACGCTGCAAGAAGAAGAGTCTATGCTGCAAGGATGTTTTTAAATGTCTCCCTCACACATTACCTAACAAGTGCCTGTCCCTTCTGCTCAGCCTCCACCTCCTCTCCTCTCAGCTGCTTTCTCTCTGTCTCATGCTTACCCTCACTGCACTTCCCAGTTTTCTCCTCCCCTTCTCTCTCTTGCTCTCTCTCTCTCTCTCCCCCCCTTTCTTCATGCATGCTCAGCCTGTCCAGATCCAGATGCAGCTAAGGATTGTGTGTCCTACTCTCCTCCTGCTCAACCTTTCCCCTTTTCCCAAAGTTCACACCATCTATCAAATGTCATCATCAGCCAGTGGAGCTTTGCCCCTACCCACAAATCCCCCACTTCAACCGTGTGTGAATACAAATAATAATGGTTTTTAAATTGGTTTTAACAAGTACAGTGTTTAATGTCTCTAACCCAGGCATCACTACACATAAGCCTCACCAGGAACTGGACAAAACGAACCATTAACTGTTACTATTTCTGATTGATCCACCTCAGTGGGAAACCTGCAGAGGCATCAAGTACGATGAAACATCAGTCAGTCCTGGAATGTTTAATACTGAGATAAAAGTGTTATGAAAGAGGAGCCATGCTGTCTGAGGGCAAGTTGTTTAGGAAGAGAGGGAAACAGAGATGAAAGCTGGACCAGCTGCAGGTCAGATTCAACAAGTAAGCACGTGACTTTCACACGATTCCACACCTTCATCAGAAATTCCTGACTTTGCTCAAAGGCTCGGAGCTGTGTGTGAGTGTGTTCGTCTATATCAGGGCCCAGTTCTGCAGATAAATAATTCAGCCTTGTCACTGTCTACAGGCACATTGGGATAGACAGGCAGGTAGAGGGCAAATCACATTAGAGCACCATTAAAGTTGTACATGGCTTCAGGAGAGGCCATTCCTCTGCTGCGAGGATAATAACCCTCAATGTGAAGTAGCGTCTCATTAAGACTGTACAAACTCAGCACAGATCACTTATTAAGAGAGAATGATAAAATAACTCGCTGCCAGCTTTGTGCAGAAACATCTCTCATTGTAACTGCTACTATTATGCTGAGCTTTCATTGAAATATTGTGAATATCCATATTTATTACAGTGTGCCGGAGCGGGCAGACACCAAGAGGCATCAGAGATACATCTTTCATGTGAAATAATAATATAGTCCAGCCTCCATTCATACAGTTGTGAAGAGAAAACAATGATTGTTCAAACATTTTCAGCCCAAGAGCCCAACAACACATAAAATATAGTCAGGGATGTAAACAAAGCTGCAAACTCTTTTACTCCGGATCTTCTTACACTGACTTAACAGCAAATTAAACAGAAATGGTTCTCAGGGAAAGCTGAGGGCCACAACTTTGTCTCTATGAAAAACAAAAACAGCACTTTTATCAGCAACAACCTAAGTTGTATCCTTTATTTTTTACAGCTCAAAATATTCTCAAGTTAAATAGCAACGGATAAAATAGCTTAACGTCAGGCACCACAAATAGCCAACTCCTCCATTGCTTTTAATGCACTGCAGTTAAAGCACTGAGGTCCTGCTCATGCATGTGCCAGTGTGCACTTGAGCTCTAAGGTCATAATGTCCTCCAAGACCTCTCCTATGGCCCCATCTCCTGGACACAGGGCTGTAAAACACCCCCCACTCAGGCCTGACATCAGCAGCTGCAGCAACAGCAGCTACAGTATTAACATTCACTGCATCCCTGTGGACCCTCAGATGCAAGTTGATGTTCTGAGGGTTAAGACGGGGAGCAGAGGGATGTTACAGAATGAGGAAGAGAGAGATTCAGAGGGGGGGCGTCGCAGAGGCAGGGAGACAAGAATGAAGAAAGAGTGAGCAAGAATGAGTTTCAGGGCTGTGCCAACAGACGCTAGAGAGGAAACCGAGTGCCTGCATAATTTCAGTATCTCTATTAATCCATGTCTGCTGGGTGCGCTGCAGTTTTAACATCAGTGCTTCCACTTATGTCATGGCCCGTGGAGGGCAATTAAATTGACTGTATCGTTAAAAGGTGTTTAACTGTGTCTGGACTTGTGTCACTATCCCTGTAGTAACATACGTGGCTGCAGCACATGCCAGATAATTCCAATTAGTGGCAGGAGATTGCTGTGTCACGTCTTTGAAGAATACAGCCAAATATACCCAGATGACACACAGAGAATAACTGTGGTGCAGACATGGTCCAGGAATAGCAGTGCCCCACATACTGCACATATACAAGGTTCACTTATTTTACATATTGCTGACAAGAAATGTGTTGACAATCCCTAATGGAGTCTGGAGGAGTAGGCAGCCCATTATGCTGAGTTGGTGAAATGCCAAATGTCTTCCACGGTCTAATCTGAATTATAAGATGTTAGTCGGGGCCTGGGGAAACAGGAAGATCCCTCTCCGTTAAAATAAATACCACATCAAACAAACTACGATGTTTGAAGTACATAGCTGTAAGGATGGCCTTAGAGTCGCTCTTTAATTCAAGGGTCTTTGATTTAAGGAATAGGAGAAGACTGTGTGTGTACAAGAAATAACACAGTCTCGGGAACCTCTTGCTTCCCTTATAGAATGAATTTTTAATGTGGGTATAGCACCAATTCAACAATTAGAAGACACACTTTAAAGCTCACTAAAGCATTAAAAATATATAAGCTGCACGTGGACTGTGAAATCATCATGAAGGTAAATACACAGGCACTACAATGACAACTTTAAAGTCCTGAATTCAAAACAAGGCTAATTTTCTGGAGGAGCTAGACATCTTGTGTGTTCCTCACTGCACTGGCTGGGTTATAAGACTGCAGTGTGAGTGTGTGTGTGTGTGTGTGTGTGTGTGTATCTGCATCAACTCTCACCGTGCTGAAGTTATGAAAGAGACTCATGGTGTGTGCAGGATGTGGGGTCTCCATGGGGAACTGCAGGAAGGGCTTCATGTCCAGGTGGGGCTGGATCATCGTGGGGGTCCGCAGGAACGTCGGGACCGCCGCCCCGGCCCGGTTTATGCCTCCTACATCCAAACAAAAGACAGAGAAAGATCAATTTACAAACCATTTTATACTTGAGTGTATAAAACAGTTCAGAGTTCCCATGGTTGTTTAAGCAATGTAAAGACATTTGTACAAGTAATAAATGTCTTAGATTTATTTCTGAAATAAAATGTGAAGCTAATAACAAATTTTTGTGCTGTTGTTCACTGAAATGCTCTACTGACTTCCCAACAGCACAATGGACCATGATTGCCCTGCTAAAGCAATTCTTTCTCCATGGACAGAGCAAAGTTATGTGGCACCCAGTGGCACACGCAATCTCCAATCTGTGAGAAAAATCAGCATTTGGCCCGTTAACAACGCTGCAGTGATTCCTGCGGACAGACATCCGGGTTTCTCCTGACAAGCTGACAAGACTTGTGCATCATGGGTTTGTGGGCTTTGCGGAGTTTGTAGCACCAAAGCCTTTCATTATACTAAAACATTCACATCAAATGAAGAAGGAATGCCACTGAGAAGAAAAGAATGCCACAGAGGCAGAGGGGATTCCTCCACCTGCCTCCCAGTCTCCTTCTCTCCTCCCCTGGGAGACATCTGCAGCTCGATGATAATGAGTTTCATCATAGCATGTGTTGCTTAATGTCATCCTGACCCGTGCACCAGAGTTGGATCACTTGGTTGTGTCTAATTATAGAATGAAAGAATCATAGACTCTGATTCCGCTGCTCATGTCTGACACATGCTCCCCTGGCTTTGACTGTATCCAGCAAACTGTTTGATGGGATGAAGAACGAAGACACCTGTGAGCAGGTAGTATGAAGGTACACTGACACACACACACACACACACACACAAATACACACATCTGTGCACTAGATGTCAGTGTTTAATTCTCCTACAAAAGTGTGCCATGCTTTCATAATGATACACCGCTCCCTCTTCGCGTTGTTGCTCCCATCTGCCTCCTCTACCTCTCCTCCTTATCCCTCCCTCGTCTCCTCTTTAACCTCTGTCAAGGATGATAGTGATGGGACCCACACAGCAAAACTCAGCCTCAGCAAGCTCTTAGATTAAGCCTCTTAATATCCGCAACTGGATTTCTGTGGCTTTCAAATTCCCCCGAGACTTAAAGCTCTGCCGCTCTCCTTTTTGGGTCTGCTTTAAGCTATACACTCTCTCTCTCTCCGTTACTCGCTGTCCTTCACTCTGCTTCCTACAACAATTTGTTCCTCTGCCCACCTCCACGCTTTCACATGATAATTTGTCCATTATGCGGCACCTCTGCATTTTCGTCAAGCTTTATGTCGACTGAATGTGATCAGGGAAATGATATGGCTGTGGAGTGGAGAAATATAGTGTTGGGAGCTGCGGTGTAAAAAGTTTGGATTAGAGAGAGTGGGAGAGAAAGATGGAGAGAGATTGACTTTGTCAGGCTGAGTGAAAGTGCTGTCTCAGCTGTGGCCCAGCTGCCTTCCGCTGCGCATCTGTGGGCCTCAAGGTTTAGTGGACTGCATCATTACCTCTAGTTAGGTAGGGAGGCTCTTCCACTGAACGAACCACTAATACACACATGTATGAATGCACAACACACACACACACACACACACACACACACACAACTATTCTTAAGTATCAGAGCAAGTTAGCTGCCTTGTGCCTGTTGGTTGTCCAGGTGGTGCATTGTCTTTTTTCACAGACTGACTCTCACAAACCCTCCATTTAAGTTTCAGTATGTTTCAGTGTTAAAACTGGACAGTGATGCGTTTGTGTGTGTTGTTCCAAATCATTTCTCAGAAGAACAAACAGCCTGTCAGACAATCCTCCATCAGTTTTTTAAACTGAGCTCAACCTTGATGCCGTTTGTTGTGATGTGAGAGGATGGGAGGTCTTTTAGCTGCTCTCTCCTATACCTTTCCCTTCATGACTGATGAAGGCAGCTTGCTCCTCTGGGTCTGCGTGACCAACAAGATGACTAATACACTGCCTCTTGAATGCATTTATCAGGACACTATACCACATGCTGATACACAGCCTGGTGCCTGAGCGTGTGCCTTTTGTTAGGAAGGAGTGACACCCTGTCAGCTGGAGTTGCACAGCAGTAATGTTTGCCGCTCCCCAGCGAGTCTGCACTTGAACACGGAGGCTGATGCTGGCAGTGGGTCAGCCAGCCTCTGGCAGGCAGACAAACACAGAGACTGGCTGACCAGGGACCACAACATGTCTCTGCAGCAGCAGGAGGAGCTGCAGTCTAAAGTGAAGGGAGCTGAGGATCAGATAGGAGAGAGAGGATCAGTCGTCCTTGAAGCAAAGACAGTCTATTCTGTTCTATTGGGGGTGTGTGTGTGTGCATGCACGCGTGGAGCAGGCACGTGTGTGTTTGTCAGTGTGTGTAATTCAAGTGTGTGGCTGCTTTCTTCTCCCAGTGTATAATTACCCACATTAATTTAAACCTCTCTTTGGGGACCGTCTCACAGTGTAAATCAAACAAATCGCTGTGTAGCAGCGTGCCTGTGTGACCCGCACAATGTGTTTCTTTTTGCATATGTGTGTTTGCGCAGATTGTGAGTAAGTGCATATTTGAATGTGGTCCCACTAGGCTCGGCTCTGCTCATTGACAAAATCTTGTATTAGAGCCAGAGCTAATAAAACGATAAGTCATAAGAGCTTGTTATTTCAACAAACTGTTGTGCAACAACAGAAAAAGTCAAAATCAAATGACAAAATAAAACCATAGCATACACTCAAATTTGCTGACATGTTAGCTATAGCTCTGGCTAACGCTACACTTTAATCATCAAAATCATCTCTGCTGATTTGGAGCAGCAAGTGCTTCCCAGGAAAAGAAAATTACAATTTTATCTGAGTGAAACTAATATATTTCAAATTCATGGTATCAGATCGGCACAGTTGTGTACTCGCCAATGTCCAACACGGCATTTGTGGCAGAATCTTTCTGATGCTTGCATAAATATCATAAAATCTCTATCATTCATATTTATGGGTTGTAGACTGCTAGAACAAAACAAGCACTTTTGGAGATGCAACCTTTGGCTTCAGGAAATTAAAAAATACTGTTTTCTGGCATTTTATTACTGACCTGATTATTATTTTACAGATCATTAAAAAGAAATATTGTGGTGGTGCAAAGACCTAAAAAGCTAATTGCACCACACAGACATAAGTGAGGAAAAATAGAGTATCTACTATATGCAGCACCATATTTACTCCCTCTGTCCTTTTCCCTGAGCCTGTTCTGCGTAAATGCCCATGTGAGGCAGACTGACAGACAGGCCGGTCTGGAAGAGCAGAGAGGACTCGGTCAGTGATTTGGATGCTGGTAAACCCTCAGTCATGCCAGGAACCCTACCAGGCTCTACCAGCACTCATATAATGAGACCTCTTAAACAACCTAAAAGCTTGTTGCTGCAGCTCATATTCATATATTTGTCCCCATAAGCTCTCACACTTAGACACAACAGGCAAAAACCCATACTTGCATTGCTGTTTTGCGCACACTGACACCAGTATGGAAGGACAGAACTGGCCATGTGCTGGTGGAGGCAGAGAGGGAGGAATGAAAGAGGAAAACTGGTGCAGTATAGACAGAAAAGAAGGGGGGTTAAAATTAGAGAGCAGGCAGCAGTGAGATCAAAGAGGAGAGTGACTGATTCTCCTATTTGGAATAATTTCCCAGCCTGCATTGCCCTGATAAATCTGCTATTGGTCACATCACCGCCTCCACTCTGGAAATACATACAGTATGTTCACAGACATACACAAACATAAATCATGCCCCCCCACTCCTATTTCTTCATGGGACGCATTTAATTCCCTATGTGCGTGCTTGTGTGTGTCTGTGTGCATGTCTGTGTGGTTCAGGAAAACAACTTAAAAGTAAAATGCAAATAATAGATTCTTAAATTGTTTCTGCCTATGTATTGTGTGTCCCTATCTCCTTCATGCAATGATTATGAAATGTTACAATTTTGTTGATGATATAGTAAAACCTCAGAAACTATTATGAACTAAAAACTTACAAACTACATAATCAATCAAAAGGAGATAAAGATGAATTTTAAATAGGGTTCAAAAGATGGTTTTCACATCAATAGCACCATACTGTTATAAGATGCTGCATTACATCATACAAATATCACATCAGTAATAAATAAGTTCATTCTGCTCGTGCAGTGTTCACTCTCGTGAATGTTTAACTCCAGAAACAGAAGATGATAGAGGAAGAATCTTAAAAATATCCCTGTCGGGTGTTTTCCTTGCCTATGCTGCAAAACAAAAAGCTGTTTCTAGAATCTAGGCTGAGAGAATCTTTTCATGTCTTGAGATTATCTAACAGACTGTGTAGGTTGTGCCACACTGTGTTCAGCCTTCTTTCCCATGGGCGTTGGGTGCATTCAGGAGAGAACAATGAGAGTGGGGTGAGTTGGCACACGGCGAGTTGGACAGGCACAGATGTGCCAGGGCTGTTGGCAGCGGAGGCCGGGGAGAACGAGGCGGTAACAGTCAGTCTGCCAACTTGCCTTTCTGCAGGGCCGTAAAGCGGGCACCTGTCCTGCACATGGCCCAGTGGGGAGGGGGACATCAGGAAATACACACACGGTTTAGTCATAGCTGCAGATGTACTTGATGTTGGAATATCCCCAACAGAGACACAGATATGATTCAATACATCTGATAATAGTCAAGTCAAGTTTATTTAGCAACACAATACAGTAAAAGAAGACACAATGTGGAATACCAGAAAATAAAATTATAAAATAAAATGACAATGCTATATGATGTGGATCAAAACAACTAAAGGACACTCAAATGCCCAGAATAACATAGTTTAAAGTCTACAGTCTAGTCTTAAATATGTCGACAGAAGGGGAGTACGTTAATGTAGCTGGAGAGAACACACCCTCCCCCTCAGCCTCGACTAAGGAAGTGAAAAAGGGGCAGAGAAGAAATGTATTTAGAGGTCAGGTCTTTTTGTGCTTTAAAAACAAATAGAAGAACCTTAAACCTGTAATAGCCAACACAGCGACTTACTGGTGATTAACGACAACTCAGAAATAACTAACTAACTGTGCAATGATCATAATTGACTTAATCAACCCTGTGTGTGCAGTGAGATTCCAGACAAACTGTCTGAGGCGGAGAAAACCTGCCCTCGCTCCATGTGTACGTTGTTGACAGAACTGTGAGACAGTGGGATGATTTAAAGAGCCCGGGAGCCTGGAGCTTCCTCTAAGACCCCAATATAGTTTCTCATCAAACCTCTCTCTCTCTCTAGATCCCTCTCTGTTGCTCACACAACAGAGAACAGCAGACTCATACTGTAGGAACACCATTAGCAGCTGCTCAGACCCAGTCTGACAGATCATAGGATGAAGGCTGTCTGCACATTGACAAACTCATGGCAGAGAAACAAACTGGGGTTGCCAGACTGTTTCGTAACCACGGATGAGGAGGAGAATTCTCATGACCAAAATGACTTTTTTTTTTTACATATTGCGATCAGGAAGAGCTGTCAGATTTTTTTACTTTTTCATATGTGTTGTAGAGTGTGACGGATGGCTACCCGTCTGTCTGGCTGCCCACCTCCATTTCTCTGACCATCTCTCTCCCTCTCTAAAATCATTTCTCGCCTCCCTCATGATCAGCTCAGTGTGTATTCGGTGCTGTACACAGCTGTTCCTAGGACTACAGGAATAGCCAATTCATTTCAGCGGCGGAGGCAGCTTGATAGAGTGCGGACACAGGGCACAGGAGGGAGAGAGAGAGAGCAAGAGAACAGAGAGAGAAAGAGAGAAAGAGGATGAAAATTTGGTCCTGTTCCATTCAGTATTCCCTTCCAGTCTCAGGCCCAGCAGGACATTGTGCCTCCCTTTCACCTGACCAGCAGCCCAATCAACAGGGTCACAGGCCTCGCCAAAAGCTCAGCTGAATCGTACAGAGATAATAACACACTCTAACACACACACACATACACAACATGTTACAATTCTACCTTAGTGAGGACACACTGAGGACACTGTAATAATACCCTCCCTCTCCCCTAACCCAAACCATCACCTCTAAATGACAAGTCTTAACCCTCAAACGGCTCTTTGAAAAAAGTGAGGACCGACCAAAGCGTCTTCACTCTTCTGAAACGTCCTCACTCCATACGGTCTATCCTCAAAATGGGTACCCACTAAGATAACAAGCACACACACACACACACACACACACACACACACACACACACACACACACACACACACACACACACACACACACACACACACACACAATCTTCTAAGGTTCAATCTAAGGTTGGCAGTTGCATTTATACGCAATAGATAAATGCATGATCACACACATTAAAGACACACGTATATGTCCATACACACACACACACACACACACACACACACACACACAGTTCCTAAAGACTGAATGCACACTTACACCTGCAGTGCACTCAGGTTTGCACATATAGGATTATGAAGTCATGCCCTTTAGAGGCAACATTCCTCTGACTCACTTGTCACACTCACTTTATACCTGTATCTCCTGTCACCTTCCGATCATTAGTCCTGAGTGTTTTTTTTAAATATCTGGCTGCTGTATTCTGAGCTGCTTGCCTGGATGTTCCCCTGACAGACAGCGATGGCAGCAGCATCCCTCCTCCAGATCGCTGCCTCAGCCTGAAATCACAGCGTCTGACTCACGATGCACTTCAGCAGAGGTTAACAAAGCTCACACAGTGCTGGGAGTCACACAGTGAAGCCTCCCACCTTCACACAAGCAGGCAAAACCTTTAAACCCCCAGAACTGGAGCAGGACTGTCAGTGACCACAAGAGGGTGCTGCTGAGCCCCTCTGTAAATGTCAAAGCAGCAACTTCAAGTCCATTCTCTGGCATCTGAAAATGATTATAAAATATAACTGCATGTTCCTATCAAACTTTATCTCCCCATCTCCTCTAATCACTGTATGCTAATTTCTAGCTTCCTAATATATGCACACAAGGCAGGTGGATGGTGATAAAGATCTGTTTGGTTTGCTGCAGCCTGGAACTGCTGGTGTTATGCTTCACTCTAATGAAAGGATTACACAAGGAACGCTCAAACTTTGTGTGGATGCCACAAATCAGAGTTGGCGTCTCTGTTTGCGTAAAAGGTATGTCTGTGCGTGAGAACTCATGAGGACATTTTGACTGGTCCTCACTTTCTGAGACACCTTTATAAGTTGGTGGCATTGGGTTTAGGATAGCGTTAGGATAAGAGTTTGGATGTAGGCATATTTGTAATAGTTTTAGGTTCAGGGATGGGGGGTTAGGGAATGCATTATGTCGATCAGTAAGGCAGAATTTCAAGTTTGTGTGTGTGTGTCTTCTTGACAGTGCGCACACTGTCGAGAAGTGTGAAAAAAGGTTATGAGAGCTTAGTTACTGTGATGTGATACAATGGTTGCTGCTCAAGACTTCAGCACAGTGCTAAGTATTAGTCAGAACATGTCTCAGTGCTTAATCCAAATATAAGTACTGCAGTGAGACTCATGAACACACACACACACACACGCTGCAAACGTTCTATAGTGTGCAGTGCCAGCAGTAAAAAGTGACACTTTATCTAAATGCCTTACAAATGAGCTGTAGCTTTGTATTTGAATAGTTTTGTGAGCCCGGTACATTTTTCTCCGCATCACTGGGAGGGTGTTAAACTTTCCCCTCTAATTGTAGGTCTTTTAGATTTTACCCAACCTACCAATTTTGAGAGCAGTAATTTCACTAATTTCATTGTACTATAACGTACGGGTAAAGTGCAGCCTGCTGCAGCACGTGCTCACATGTGGTGTTATGCTCTGTGGCTAGAATTGAAAAAAAGCCCAAGTACCAGCATAATGAAGGTCAAACAAAGTTAGAGCAGCTTCAAAGTCTCACACACAGTTCACATTTTTAGGTGAAAGAACAAATGAGTATGAGTCCCCTCCCTTTAACACAGCAGAGAGCCAATCTGCTGCCATTTGCAATTTGATCAGAGAACTGAATTCCAAACAAGAGCAGCTTTTATTCCAAATACTAACAAATAACATCAAGCACACATACCAGCTATTAAAAAACACGTAGTCATACTTTATATAAGGCAGGGTACACCCTCAGTCTATCCCACAGAGGAGTATAGTGCGTAATTACAGAGTGGGATGGGATGGTAATGACACCCTAGTGAGATAATATGATAGGAAGGCCCCAAAATGGCCCCCCCTCCTAAAAAAATCCTACCTTGATCTCTCCTAAGTAGCTGAATGAAGACAAGGAGGATTTAATTGCCAGTCTGAATCTTTGGGAGACGCAGAGGAGCTGCTGACTGGGGACTCCAAGAAAGATAAAGTGAAGAACGATGGATGCTCAGGGAGGAGGCGTGATGCAAATATAATACAATGGAATGAGGGTGAAGACAGTCTGTCCCTGATACCCCTGCCTACGTGGCCTGTCGGCCCTCAGCACCACAATGCGAGGAAAAATACACAGTACAGGGCAGACGCATTTGGTCGAGCCACAGAAGCAGATGCACACCACTTTAAATCCTTCTGATAAATCTCCGGCTGGCTACGCGTCCAGCAGCGACTGGACTTTTGGAGACTGTTGGCTTTGGTTGCAACACACAATCAGATGAGGCACACTCGCACACTGACATACACACACAAGCGCACACATCTAGTGGTCTGATCTCTGCTGTGACCTTCCTAATTCGTTCTGTAGATATGATGTAGCGCTCCAATCGGCTCTGCAAAGCCAAATCCTTTATCTGGGTAATTTTTCTTTTCGTTTTACATAGGATCTGTATTATCTATCCATCCAAGGGCAGTAAAGGTGGGCTAGTAAAATGATACAGGTGTATTTCTTCCATGATTGATATCCTAGTTGTCTCTGGTTCCACCTTAAATCAATGAGTGCAGTGATAGAGATAGTGATGACACTTTGGGAGGGTAGCCATACGTCTGGCTTCATGTTGCAACTTGCACCAACTCATTTAGGACGCGTTGAATAGATTTCATCAAAATATTATGAATTGGCCTCAGTCTCGTCACATTCCAATGTGATATCTGTCACTGCAGCTCCTTTTGCGATGAGAGCATACGATGTAATTACGTTTAAACTATAGCACAGGCACATAATCATTTTTGCAGTGCAAGGCTCAGCAAGTGTGGAGACTGTGTGTGTGTGTGTGTTTGGTGACGCAGAGTGTTAGTGCTTTTTTGAGGTCAGTAATGACAGACAAATAGCTGTCAGGGCTAATGGATGAGGACAGCCAGGAATGATGGGAACACAGAGAGAACAGAGCAGCACAGCTCGATGCAGGCCAACTGCAGAGACACGGCACGCAGCGCGACCACAGTGTTCACACAGAGAGAGGGTCACAATGAGCGCATAAAACAAACACACAAATATGAGCAAACACACACCCCTGTGTGGTTACCCTTGTCAGGGCACAGGCTCACATTCATTCCCCTTTCGCACTAATCCTAACCCACATGGTTACACAGCTAACCCTGTTTTATGTAACTTTAATCCCAATATAAACCTTTTACTAAAAAATGTAACAGTTGAAAATCAAATAATCATTGGCTGTTAAAGATTTAATATGCAACAAATCTTCATTGAATTGTTTATAAATACACATATGATATATATTTGTTGACTTGTGCACTTACATGTAAATGTTTCCAACAATGTTCAAACCCAGAGAAATCCCCAATTTTACGCAGAAGTCGTTTTCAGACATGACCTCCGGATAAAGTCCAGAGAACCATTTCTGGACTATCACCACAAATCCTTTTGACTTCTTTGTCTGTGTCTTCTAAGACAACGTGTTTTCACCTGGAGATATTTGTGTTTTTGTTTTTTTTCATTTTTGCAGTGTGTTAGAAGCATCATCGACGCCCCCACTCTCTCGTGGTGACTCCAGCGAGAATACTCCTGCTGTGTTCTCTGTCTTCTACAGACTTTATACAGACTTGTGAGGGGGCCAGGCAGATAAAGTCCTCAGATAATCCTGAGGCTATCACTGGTACATTTGCATTCACACATGCACCTCCTCCAGAGAAAGTGTGGAGAATCTCTGGAGTTCAGTGCATGCCTGAAAGCAGCTAAGGTCACAGGACTTTTCATTTTGGTCACCTTTAAATTGGGTCATATCTGCTTTACCCATGGTTTTGCCCACCTCTGCAGCCAGCTTTAACCTTTGGGGCAAACAACCAATGAGAAAGGAAAGGCACACTGCTAGCCAGTTGGCTAGTTAGCCAGTCTGTTGTTTTTTCCTTCTGCTGTGTGCTTTGGTCGCTCGTAATGAGATCACAACTATTCACTTAGAGCAACAGCAATCCAAGAAGATTATGGATTTGTTTTGATTGAGGGACCCTAGCTTCCGAAGTTACATATACGTTTAAAAAGGTAGCCCTGAAAAATGTGTAGCTTTTCTCTTTCACAGACGACCAGTGTCGTTGAAAAGTTTCTGTCGACATTACATTCTTGGCTCTGACTCTTTACACACACTTTTTATATATATGTGATTTTAAGTTGTCAATATTAGCTGCCGTCCTCACCTGTCTAACCTACATGTGACAAGTTTAAAGACAGATTTTTTGGTGCAATACAGTGTTAAGTGAATTTTAGATCAGTTTCAGTGATTACACCTTAATAGGGAAAAACTTGCCTGACTCACTGAATCATCCAGCAGCAAAAAAACACAATAAGCTTCACAGCAGCTTCCATATTAATCTCTTCCAACAGCCCTGTCCTCTTTTAAAGTCCCTGCTGCCTGCTCGCTTTCTTTCTCAGGTTTCTGTCTTTTTATGTATTTTTCTTTTGTAATGAACGCTCCTCCCTTGGCTGACGGCCAGTCAGGTTTGTAAGATGATCAGAGAGTCTTTTCAACCAAGATGTGTCTGAAAGTCGCTGCATGGCTGAGGGCGCAGTCTTAGTCAGTGATGGATGTACTGTTGGAATGCTATGGAGGAGGAACAGGAGCAGTGTACCTTGTTGTGTCTGCTGAAAGACACTGATCCACTGCAGTGGGGGGAGATTAGACATGCAGCACTGGTAGAAAGGAGAGCGAAGACGCTGTCTGTATATCAGTGCACAGGTGCAGAGGCATAAAGAAATGGAGAGAAAACCAGAAACAGAGGGAGACACAGGGGGAAAAAGGACAAGGTGACATTCTGAGCCTTAGAAGGCAGAACACCAGAACATGTATCCTCTCTGCCTCTCCCCCTCTCTCCACCTGTCCTCTGCCTGTCCAAAACCGCTCGTACTCGTTCCTTGTCACCCAACCCCCACACCCAAACCCACATGTCTCTCCCATCTCCACCCTTTCTTCCCTTGTTCAAGGCAGCGGTCACAGGTGGAACAATAGCCAGCGATTTTATTCCCATGCACCTCCCAGAAACCTGCGCCCTCGGGTATGGAATTCTATCACTCAGCCACAAACAGGTGGATCAACCCAAATACACTTCGGAGGAGAGCAACAAAGGCGCCAGATTTTCTTTGAGATTATACCACCAGCCCTAAGGCTGAAGAGAACAGGAGGAGGCATGATGGGCTGGCAAAGGGGGCATGTGGAGATTAAAAGAAAAAAAAACCTGAGCTGTTTGAAGAACATCAACCATAATATACCCCTGCCCTGTGTTTGCCAGTCCATTTGATTCCTTCCAGTCCCCAGGGAGGGTAGAGGGCAATGTGCTATCAGCCAAATAGAGTAGGGGGAGGATACTTTGTGGTTGACGACCCCTGCTTTCATTGCAGCCCTGCAGTGTTTTTTCTATGAATATGGAGTAGCCTAAACGGGCATGTCCTCTAACACCGTGCTCTCCGTTCATCCTTGGCCAGTCTAACCACAGCCCAATCTCTTTAAGTGCTGGGGGGATCTTCGCTGTAATGTCACTTGGCATTGGTGTGACCACAAATGACACTTTTGTTTGAATCAGCATCCATCATCTCCCCCTATAAAGAACTGCAGGCAGCTCAGGAGGTTTGCTAATATCAGGATGAGCCGCCAAGGATTTTTATAGAGGTTAAAACAAGAAACTTATTTTTAAAAGAATGCGGGAGCGTAATTGAGAGTTTTTGAGTGAAACACACACTTAAGTCCCCCATGGATGCAAATTCCCCTGGCATAGCTCATTATATGACAGAGCAAAACCTCCTTGAACCAGACCTGAGCTCATTTGTCAAGACATATGATCAATGCAATCCTCCTGTGGTCTCGTACACTGAAGCTAAATTGAGAACAAGCTTTATGTGTTTAAGACCACCTCAACGCACCTTCTGCTCAGCTGCGGCATATTCAGCATATTTCTTTTCACGGTAGTCAGGTGATGCATTATTCAATGATTTCCGGGTGGATCTCGATTGTGATAAATCTCTTGTCTGTAGGCATGTGGACATGAACAGGCACAAACTCACAAACAAACTTCCACTCTCCGGTGTTGATTCATGACGAATAGGGAGGAACTGAGCGTCCATGAATCACACCTCCATGGAGAGGACTCAAACAAAGTGCACTGTGGATGAAAGGAGCATAGGCTTTTGAACAGCTCTCCAAAGCGGCACGGTAATGAGAGTAATGAGGATATCAGATGCTGAATGTGGTGCAATATGCTTGTTAAATGTGACAGCTGAATTACATCAGATGTTCATCCCTGTGAATCAAAACCCAGCTGAAGCCAATATGATGTCCTGTGGCTAAACATTTCCTCGGCTCACACTGACATTTAAGAAGGCCTCACCACGCCATCATCCTAGACATGTTCAGACTCATTACATAACTTACAACAGGGGCAGCCAGGACCTCTGCAAATCTGTTCAGACCCTTCTTTGCTCTGTTAAGCAAAAGATATGCTGAGTTAAGCAAACGGCAGAAAATCCCCCTGACTTGTTCACTGCAGCTGCTTTCAGACATGGAGAGAAGAGGACATTTTCCTGAAATTTTCCAGAGGGAACACAAATGTCTGAGTCAGTTGCTCCAGGCATTATCTTTAACTTTTACCTCCAAGTAAAACGTTCAGAAATTTACCAAGAGAGCCCAGGTGAGAATACAACAGGAAGAATGTGAATGGACATTGAAGAATATATGAACAGAAGGATGAGATTCAAGAGCTTTTGCTGATAAGGGCATGTGTGTTCATGTGCTGTAAACAAAAACGTGATTTCTGCAATGGAATTTAATTTGTCCTATGTCTGTCATGTCCAGCCAGACATTCCTATCCCAGACAGTCTCTTGCTGATCTTTTTATATGTGGAAGCTGAACTGTATGGACCTGATTTTCTGGAATCCGTGTCTGAAATTGGCTTAATCAACATGCTATGGTCCAAGCCACTGGACAAACATTCCGTCTCAGTGTGACTAATTTTCAAGGTGAAAATATTATGAGATTACAAAAATGTGGATAAGACAGAGTGCTGACTTGACATAATTTATTTTTGGTTGTCATATGATTGGAGTCTGCACCCTCACACACTCTACATGTTCCTCCACCCCACTCCCCCCCAATGCCACTATCTGGCAGTTTCTGAGGATCAGAGGGACGATGGGAGGACGGTTGGAAAAGAGGGGTGATGGTCAAGAAGTGTTTTCTGAGAGAGCAGAGTCAGGGAGCAAGTTCAACACCACGGTTTAGTGTTGCTCGCCTCTGCAGCCAGGGTCTCATTGTTATTATTATTTATTTTATAATGAGCAGTGCTGCCCTCCCCTCCGCCATACAAAGGCCTGATTGAATCTGGCGTTCCATTAGCATGTTAAAGAGGCCCGGCTTCATCTGTGAGCCGCTGACTGACAGTGGATATCATCTCTGTAATTGCTCCATATACTGGAGCCAGAGCCAACTAGAGAGAGGGGACGCACACACACAGAAAGAGAGAGAGGGACTGTGAAGGAAGGGAGGAGGTGAAGAAGGATGGGGAGGGAGGGATTAGAATTTTAAAAAGGGGGGGATGCAGAAAAGAGGGGGAGACTTGATGAGAGGAGCTGGCGGATCAAGCTTCATCTCTGTATATCTCAATTGGGTACGGTTGGGACCCCATGCAGAGAGCTGGGAATAGTCTGTTTGAATATGGGGGTTTTTAACGTTACACTCACAGCCCCTGACACTTATCAAAGCAGAGACAGTGGCGGTGTTTCATAACAGAAGCTCTGCATGTACGAGGCTGTTACACAAGGAAATCATGCTGCACAGATTCTACATCTCTTAATTTCGAAACTCTAGGAAAACCACATACGAGATGGTGTCGTGTGACATTTTTGAGCAGACAAGGTTCCACAGTGACGGGACGTGACCCCTGCACCTGATACATTCTCCTTTTTGTCAGCTCTGCACCACATCTCGCCCTGTGTCCTCTGCTCCTCGCCCTGTCGCTGTATACAGATTGTTTTGGCTTGTTCTCTCTCTCTCTCTCTCCTGCTCCCTCTGTTTTTGTTCTCCCTCTCTTCTCCCCAACTCTTTCGCAGCCAATTCCTCATCCCCTGCATCACTGAGCACCACTCCTCCTCCTCCTCATCTCCTTCCATCGCCCTTGCTCTTCCCTTTCTCTGTTCCCTTTGCCTCTCTCTCTCTCCCTTTCTCTCTTTCTCCCTCTCTTCCTCTTTCCGTCTTTCTGAGTGCCCCTTTCTTTCTCTGCAGTAAATGGTAATTGAACAAACAGTGTGGCGGAGGAGAGCTGCAGAAAAGATGGTTATCCTAACTCCACATGCCATGCATCCAAAATTAGCCCCCTCCTTCTCTCTTCCTCTCTGTCTCTCTCTCTCTCTTGCACCCCCACCTCTCTCTCCCCTCCTCTGCTCGGCTGTGACAGTGACAGTGTGACATGTGTACACTCCCACAGCATCATCGCCCTCATGTATTAATATTGGAGGACAGCGCAGTGGTGGCGCGGTGAGTGAGTGTGCATGTGAGTGTGTGGAGGTGTGTGCAGATGTGCAGCGCCAGCACATGTCCAATCATGGGGAGACCTGGTGACAACAAAGGATGACAAGCTCACTGAAGTGCTCTTATCCCAAATCTGCACAACGTTGCAATCATGAACTCTCAAGAGTGTCAACAAGCCACACGTTATCCTGGCTCATTATGTTACTGATTTGCTACTGTTTGTCTCATCATTATATAATGTTATAGATGCTGCATGAACTTTTGAGATATGGCTGCCTGTGTAAAGGTGTTTTCACTTTTTGACAAAAAAACCCCATGTGGGAGTAATGGGGCTGTCATATCAGAAACGACAATCCACAAAGCACATTATGCTACAAAGGCTGTTTTAAAAAAACTGGATAGATGTACTTTTTACTGTCAAACAAAGCATCCATCAACTCCAGCAGGCTATAGCTGCAGAGCTTATTGGTTTATGAATCTTCTTTTTTAAACAAAAACAGTAAGTGTTCCCGGCCTGAGTTATTTTCAGCTATTTCAGAACTACTCTGCTGGAGTAGCTCTCTGGTATGAATGTGTGGATTTATGTTATTTTGGGTCGTCTCACACTCATAAAGCCCTGACAAACTAACAATTAACTTCCTTCCTTTGCTCCTTTCCAGTGAAAATTGCTGCAGCGGTTGAATGCAGAGAACGAGCTTTGTAAAAGTAAATGTGGATTTCTAAGTATAATTTAGTTTTAAAGAAATATAGTGGCCAAGTGCTTAATGTGCTTGACCCACAGTAAATCTAAGAAACCTTATAGTGCTTGTCACCAACAAGAGAAATGCCCTGAAAATGATCGTATTCAATGAAAGAAGAAGAGCATTTTATTTAGTAATCAAAAATTGCAACCGTTTAAGATCACAAAGAATTTTTGGGAGCCCATATGGGTATAAGCTATTTTTACTTTTACTATTGTCCATGAATTCAACATGCATGTTTTATACAGTGTTACCATATGTTGTATTTTTAATATTTCAGCTTTACCTTTGCCACAAAAACTGGTGGAATATCTAGTCAATGATTTGTAATTATAAAACTCTTTTCTTTTGCATCTAGCAACGTCTCTATCAAACGAAATGTTGGGTTCAGTATCTTGCCAAAGGACATTGCACACAAAATGGGGTAGTCTGACCAGCGACCCTCTGATAAGTGGACCACCCGCTCTATCTCCTGAATTGCCGCCGTCCCAAAGATAATCAAGATCAATTTTTGTCTTAAAAGCTGAAAATTACGAAAGCATCTTCAGAAACAACAATGACCTATACTTTTCATGATGACATGTTTTCACATCAGATGCAGAAGCCACATAGCAACACATGGTCACTTCTGTCACTTAAGATTATATACTTTTTAAAAACAGGTCTATTGAAATTCACTCACATATCTTCAGGACAACCCCCCCACCCCACTACCACACAGCTGTCCTGTCCCATTTCTCACCTTCATGTATGCCTCTATTTAACATTAAAAAATTAAATGGCACAAACTGAGGGGGTCTTGACTCAGACGCAGAGCACCTGAACACAATGTACCCTGCAAAAATGTACAAACACACATTCATGAACACACACACATCATAGTCCTCCTCACTACCCTCCAGGCGCTGCTTGCTCCACTAACACACCATGAAATCTCCAACACTCTCAATACATTTACATGACATTACTGCTGAAGTGCTATAAAATTGGTGCCTGAATAGCTACCGCTGAGATGTGTTGTTTGTGTGTGTGCACGCTCGTGTGTGTACATGTGAGAGCAAAGCACAACAGGAGTTTCAGCAGCCATTTACATTATGCTGATTGTCAAAAACACAATTTTACAAATGGCCTGTAAAATGGAGAATATCAGTGTTTGTGGGAAAATGAACTCCACATGTGAGTATGAGTCTATTGTCTGCCGGTAATGATCTCCTGTGGTCTCCTGTGAGCTGCTCTGGGATTAGAATGGTAATCATGGAGCATGTTGACACACACTGTTAGTCAGATTGATGTGTTTGTTTGAGTGGTGTACAGACACACAGCTTTACACACCGGCTGTCTGCATTAGCCACTTTCTAACTAATCGGAGCGTTAATGGCTTTCCCCAACAATATTGTGCATGAGCAATGTTTTATTCAAATGCTTGCTGGGTCCATCTACAAAGTGTTGAAATCTATCACTGTTACTTTCCGTTACACAAATGCTCTGTCCAAATCAATGTAGCAGCGTCTGAAGAGGTAGTTTATCACTAGCAATTATCCTCCAAGTAATACCCTCCCTTGTCTGTCTTGGACCAAGCAAATGGGACAAGTCAGAGTTTCAGATCCAATGAATATTGATGCAACCCCTAAGGCCAATGCTGACATATGTATATATGTGTGTGTTTGTGAATGTGTCAGAAGTGGATCAGCTGCGGGACTGGTTTATATCTGCAACAATACAAACAGCCACAGGAAAAAAACGCAGACTGCAGTCTTCACTTCCATCTCGCCCCTCCCTGTTTGCCCAGTTGCTTCTATTCTGAAATACCGTGATATATGGCATGTGTAAATCAAAGGCTGCAACTGTAATTCTTGGAGCTAATTTAGATTTAGATTTGACCACAGCTCTGACAAAGATTTCTTATGGTCGTGGATAGAATTTATATTCCTGGCCTTACTTGTGGAGCTCTTATTCCGGGTACGCTAGCACTCAAAGCCAAATAACCATAAGCATTGTGGCAGCAACTTAAAGCGTCTCCCCTCAGGAGCAGTGATGAAGTCTGTATATGCAGTTTGCATGCTTTTACAAGTCTGTGTGCATGTGTGCTTTAAGCCACTGCCACCGTGGTGTCACTGTGGTGTCAGTGGCCTCATGCCATCGACAAATAGCACACCCACACAGTCTGCTAAAGGGACAGACAGATGTGACGCTACAGTGCCGATGACAACAAACCGTTATGTCGCCTTTCCTGTTCCTGCCCTGCGTGTTGCACGTCCCACGCCCCCCCCCCCCCCCTTTACGCTCATCCCTCTTTTCCTCTCTCCTGCTATCAGAGTCTCAGACTGCGGCAGCACGGGGCAGTGAGTCGGAAAATACAGTGATTGTTTCTGACGAAAATAGAGGGGGCTCAGTGAGACAGAGATGCTAAAAGAGAGACGGAGAAAGAGAGAGAGGGAGTCAAAGGATGACAGAGCAAGGGGGAAAGCTATGGAGGAACGCCAGGGAGGGAGAGATGGAGCATAGGAGCAGACAATTTTGAGGTCACTGTGTGGCAATGCAGACCCAAGAGGGGAACGTCTCCACTGAGAGGCCCTTAAATTGTGTGTATTTTATGGAGGGAGGAAAAGAAAGAAATGAAGGGAGAGAGAAAAAAAGAGAGAGGGTGAGGGAGAGGAAGAGAGAGTGTCGGACTATACCATAAAGAGTCTTACCTTGTTCTGCACCATGCACACACAGCACCCAGCTGTCATCCAGCTTTGCTCTCTTTCTCCATCAGAGCCGGTGGGGACATGCATCATTCATGAGCGGGAACTTATTTGGCTGCATCATCTACTCACATAACTGTCAATAACTTTTTCTGCCTCTGGTCTCATCATTACTTCAGGCAGCATGGTGCACTGGATGCAAACAGCAAATATTGAAAAAAATAGCAAATAGCATCTTTCTCCAAGACACAGAGCGAACAGCAGGAACGGCCACTTGCCATTAAGCGGCAAAAGATAGGACTTTCACTGATAAATCTTTTACACCAAAAGTCGCAGGTATACCCACTTAAAGTGACTGGCTCCTTTCCCACTGCCAGTAGAGGAGTTTGTCTGTTTTCCCCCGGTTGGTCATGTTTGACGTCACAAATGCACCAAAGAGGAGCACTCTCACTTCACTGTTTTGCCAAATTTGCGTGTTCACCTGAGTGTCACGTTTCCATCACTGCTGATCGGAGCCGGAGGCGATAAAAACCTGAGTCTACTGCAGAGTCATTTAACCTGGGAGTAAATGCCAATTGTAACCATTCCAATTGCAGATAAAAGACAGAAATGAGTCAGTGTTAGTTGTTTTTTTTATTTTATATTGTGCTTTACTCCATTAGATCCTGCAGCACATAAAATGATAGACATCAAAGATGTTTCAAGTCCAACCTTGTTAGAATGACATGATATTAAAAATGGGAATGACTACAGAAGATTAAATGGATGGTTTTTTTTTTTCTTTTGGGAATTAAAACAGCCTTTAGGAAAAGTACAGTTACATATTCATTATGGCAGTTGCACGAGAAAGAGAATCACATGCAGACGTGCGGAGAACTGCCGTGTCCTGCCCCCGTGTCCAGCCTGTCCTCTTGAGTGCCTGTGTCGCAGGCTGCTGTGAGGCTGCCTGCTGTGAAGGTCACCCTCCCTGCAGCTATGGATTACACAGGCGCGCACAGTCAGGCAGAATACGATACTGCCCTTCAGGGGAGGTCTCAGGCTCAGGGTGGCAGAGATGAGGCCTCTGGACCCCATCGGGACCAGCCTTTAACATATAGCTTTAGCCTTTCTATCCATAGACGTCAAAGAGACAAGTAAAGTTTGCTTTAGCAGTGTGTCTGTGGCTTCTGTGTATATTCACCACCAAGGTGTGTGAACAGGAGCCCTTGGGTATCAGAGAAGCGCTGATGGGCCGACAACAGCCCGAGATGAGTCACAACGCTCCCAGCAGGAACAAGAGGGAATTTAATCCTGTGGTCTTCATCAGGTGATATCAAAGAGCCTTCAAAAGAGCAATCATCGCTCTGTTTTCTAGTTGTTTTCTGGCTCCTTTTATCCTGCAAAATGGGGCAATGAGGGTCAGTTTTCCTTTGAGCAGGACCAGAGTCATTTGACAGTAGAGCTCTCTGGAGTCGTGCCAATGATTAGAGGTCGCAAGAGGCAATATATATATATATATATGTCTGTGTGTGTGTGTGTGCACATTACACACAGATACACTTGGCAGATCATGTTGTCCTTCACTGCCTCGGCTCTCCCTGCTGTGACCTTAATTTGTTCTGTCTTGAGTATGAGTGCCCACCGGGCTGCTGATGCACCTCAAGGGAACAAACTGACAGCATGTGTGAGCATGATGTAGATGCAGATTTAAACATATGCGGGACAAACACAGAGATAGAATGAGATGACAAGAGGAGGACAGAGTGAGACAAACACAAAGGCACAAATAAAGAGTCAGTGTGCATGTGGTGTGAGACCAGGGCTGAAAGCACTGGATTCACAGCCACCAGTAAAAGCAAAGGAACACAAGCTGTCTCCCTGCCAGCTAATCCTTTAATGAAGATTTGTAGCAGTGGCTGGCTGGTGATTATTGGCGCAGCACAGAGACAAAAACCATCTTCGGTGCTACTGTAAATACAATCTCTCACATTTACACAAGCTATCACTGGAGCAAATGAGAAAATTTAGGGTGGAGGCAGAAACACTGCCGTTACAACATGTGCTCGGTCCTCTTGTGCTTGAAATGCTGTCAATACCCTGATGCTAAATTAATAAGCAAACCAATTACAAGCCCAAACATTAACCAGCATTATTCAGATGTGGAGAACATAATGTGAAGTTGTTTCGTCCTGTCTCGTCCAGGCCATTCGCACCGATCCTGACCATGCTAATTAAATGGAAATGCTTGTTTCCATCCTTTCTCTCTGCATATCCATGTGTTACATTTCATCAGTGCTCTCTTGAACTAACAGCCACTGTCGGAGTCTCCATGTTAACTGAGACTGTGTTGAACATATAAGAAAGAGTATATTCATCCGTGTATCCGATAACAGACGCTGCAGGGAGAAGCTGTCAGCAGGAGATTTGAGATTTGAGAATTCCGTCCTGGTTACCGACCAATGCTTTAATCTTTATACACCAAAGAAAATTATTCAAATAAATGTGTTTTTCATGAAAGGAAACCAAATGCCAAAATTTGACACCAGCTACAAGGTATAGACTTAGTAACACACTGTAAATGGATGACCTCAGATACCAGGTTACTCCTGTAGTCTTCTAATCCACACCTCTGGCACCTCAACCTCCTGATCCTCCCTTTCTCCTCCCCCGCACTGCCCCTAGGCAGGGGCAGGGAGCTGTGGTGCAGGTCCTGGCAGAGCCCCTTCTCCTCCCCACGTTCCCTTCCTCTCTCAGGGGTAGGGCCGCTTGTTCAGGGAAGAACTTGTGTGGAGACAGGTGTGCATACCAGACGCCTGCACTAAGCCCTGCGTCGCGCGGATCCCGTAACTACCTGCTAGAGAGAGAACTCCCCGGCTCGCATCCAACACAGAACTAAAAGAGATACTCTTACAGTCGCCGTCAATGGGCAACGTGCCACAAGGGGCAGGTCTGACCTCAGCCTGCTGCCTCCTTTTTAATCACCATGCACTTTCTGCATCTCATCAGCTGTTATAGAAACCATTAAAACACTTGGAGCAGATTTTGATGGCTGGGGGAAGGTTGAGGGTGGAGATTTAAGCTATTTTGAGCTGTTCATGTAACTTTAAGGATTAAAAGCAAGCTCAAGGCTTCTTGGAAGCAAAAGTATTATTCGTTGAGTCTGTGTGCCTGGCTAACCCTGCGCTACCTTCAAGGCCATCCATAATCTTGCCCCAACATACCTCTCAGATCTACTTCATGTTGTCACTCCGTCTCAGTCCCTCAGATCATCTTCTTCTATTCACCTGTCTGTCCCCTCTGCCCGTCTCACCACCATGGGGAGCAGAGCTTTCAGCCGCTCTGCTCCCAAGCTCTGGAATTCTCTGCCACCCGTCATGCGAAACATTACCTCACTCTCACAATTTAAGTCATCACTCAAAACCCATCTGTTTAAAATTGCCTTCTCCATCTAAACCCACCTCATGTCACTGTGAAATTTTATTCGGTTTTAATGTGTTATGATGTATACTTTTAATGACTCTATTTTAATATATTTCTTTTTAATGTTTCGCTTTTTTGGTTTTAACTATGTACGGTGTCCTTGGGTGACAGTAAGGCGCCTTTGAAATAAAATGTATTATTATTATTATCATTATTAGTAAAGCCCGAGCTGTTTGGGTGGATGAGGTCACAGAGTGAGGAGACGTCCTTGTGGCTATAAGTGAAGTTCATGCAGGGCTGTAGGATGACATGCCCAACAGTGTGTCAGATACACAGCTCACAATTCCTCTCTGCATGAGTCAGATGATACACAGAGACTACAGTTCAATGCATCCAGTCAGTAAGGAAGCATCAATTTCTCCCCATAGGCTGGCTTGAACTGAAAAATCGTCTCCCCCCGCTCACCACATATTTAGTCTTCCTCATCTAGCCGTTTGCTCATTTCCTCTCTGACTTTATCCCTTCAACGCTCCCTTAAGTCTTTCTCCTCCTACACTATTCACTCAGCCCCCCTCTCCCATTCTTTGGTTGCTTCATCAACTTCCTCCTCCTCCTCCTCCTCCCCTCCAGCTTCCTCCTCTACAGCCATGCCCCTATGAATTGACCTTGCTGCATCTCAAGGAGAATTGATTTCTCTTTTGGTCTTTGTGTGAAACCCTATCTCTCAGAGGAATCCCCCCCCCCCAGAGCTGGATGGAGGTAATTCTCTTTCATGAGGACACTTTTCACTCCATTTTATGTCTGCCTTTCTCTCTCTCTCCCCCTCCTCTGCTACCGATCTTCTCCACCGAGCACACAGAAATAGAGCAGGCATGATTAATGCAACATCCATCGCCGCCAAACGTTAGTTTTGCTCAACCTTTTTATGCTTGGCTGCTGTTCGGGAAATTGTTAATCAAGCACCTCTCAACACTGTTACTGAATTATCGCATTAGTTGATCGATGAAATTGTTTGGAGTTTTTACTTTTGATGAGCATGATTGTCAAAGAGAAAACACAAAGACTGGATCAGGCATTAATTGTCACTCACATGTTTCATATGTGAAAACAGAGGGAGATGACATTCTTCTTTTCCGAGCACTGAAGCAGCAGAGGGCTGTGTTTGATTTCAAACATTTTAAATGCAATCGACCTTTTAAAAGTAGCCAAGAATGGTTGTTTTTAAGCAATAGGTGATATGTTTCTCCATTATAGAATAGGTGCACTTGTATGACATGTACAATACAACCCGATCAATATATTTGTTGCCAATAGTATCAGCCGATTTAAGCCTTTTACAGACATATTGCTAAGATGTGCAATGATGTTTACAATTACATGATATAGTTGGTAATTTTCTTAATTCAAATCCTAGATATTCTGTTGTCATCTGCTATTTATGTTTTCTTTGTTCATAGTTACTTATAATAAAGTTTTCTTAAAATAATCTCTTAATTACAGACCAGATTTTTTAAATATATATATACATCAATCAATATATCTGAAAAATCCATCAGGCTCTGATATACATTTTGTCAGTATACATTGTTGGGATCTGGTTTAGATTGAGTCCCCAAATTCCCTTAACAGAATAATTATTCAACTGTTATATCATTATAATGAACAGCAAACATAATAACTCTTATTTGTATTTAAACAGAATACTAAGACATTCTGTCCTAACTATCTCAAGATGGCCGTGGACACGTTAGTGCATTGCTAATAACCAAGCAAAGATCAAAAGTTCAGCATGAACATAAATATAAATCAAAAGGATTTATAATTCCCAATCAAGATATCAAAAGGTTCAGGATTTGAGTAAAAGTGTAGTTGTTTGCAAAAGAAAAGGAGATAAAACTAAATACTCTTCATGATAAAGGCAACAGTGGCACTTTGTAAACCCTAGAGAGCTGCAGTGTGAAGAATCATCTGTGCGTCTTTCCACTTTGTGATCAGAGCGACTGTTGAAGCATACAGAACATTTTCCAGGCTTCAACTCCCAGGTGTCTTGTAGCCCCAGGATTCCCAGAAAGAAGTCAGCCAGGCTTCCTTGGTGAATGCACTAATGTGACACCATAATCACGCACAGGTGCATTTTTGCGCTTCACGGAGCAACAGTGCTGAGCTGCTGGCGGTGGCAGGTGCCGGCACTGGTGAGCATGTAAACTTAAGCCCACATTTTTTATGTATTCATGTACTGAAGAGCTGCATCATGGTGACATTCAGTGTGTGTTCTGAGTAAAAAAAGGAAAAATGAAAAGACCTCATCACTCACAAATTGAAACTGTGCGTACTCTTGTGTCGCTGTGGCCTTTGCTTTTAATGAATGGTCATTGACAGAGGGCACTGCAGCGAGGCCAGTGAAGCAGTGGGAGTAAGGGGAACAGACACCTCCACCTCCCGCCCCTCTGCGGTGCTACACACACTGATCGCCTACACACACACGTACAACTACACAGACGCACTCACAGACACAATGGGTTCTCTTCCCACCAGTCCAATAACAGGCCTATTTATTAGAGTCTCTTACAGACAATATTGACAACCTGCTGACACAGAGTCACTCCAGCATAAACAAATGGAGCAATAGAGAAGAGCAGGGGAAGGCAGGAAGCAAAGGAAAAGAGACCTGTTATAGTGGCTTTTTGACTCGAGTCCTTTGTAGATGTACAGAAAGATAAGAGAGGAGAAAGAGAGCAGCCACTTCTGCTTCATCTACCTTTCAACATATATAAATCCAGACACAGCATACAGAGTAAAGAGCTGCTAGAAGACGTGACTTGATCACTAACTTCTTGCTATCGTCTCTCCGAGGCAGGCAGGACAGCTAGTGACAGACAGTTACACCAGCAAATCATTTCCTTTGCTTCAAATGAGATGATTGGTCATGTTCATTACAATCATGCATGGGCCAGGACAACTTTATGTGTCTATACATGAAGAGGATTTCAACAAATAATCGCCTGTAAAAAGAAGCATCTTATTTACTGCATTTTTAAATTCTAACTTAAAGGTTCAGTGTGTGAGATTTAGGTGAAAGGGATTTATTGGCAGCTGTCACTAAATTCTACACACTGCACCTTTAAATAACAGAACATCCAACTGAGATCGCAGAGTAATGTATCATTTAAAGGTTAACTTGACAGTTAATATCTTGGTTTTTCCAAAGCATCAGGAAGTAGCAATGCAATGATTGTTTAGCATGTTTCACTGCAGAATCCTCAAGTTTTCGCTGCAATGAGTCGTTCCAGTTATATCTTGGATATGCAAAGAAGCCTAAAGGGACTGAGTGTACTATGCATACCAAATATCTGGCTCATTAAGAAGTTATAATTACTGTGTCAGTTTGACATAAACCAAAAGAGCAAGGCGGTCACAGAGAAAATAGAGGGGGGAAAAAACTGCTGATCTGCACAAAGACACATTCTAAGGTGCTTGTTCGAGCTGACCTCTAGAACCAGGTGAGCTTGTGCGGGCAGTCACAGGGAGGGGGGGGTGGAGAGGAGCTCGGTGTATGGAATGAGCAATAGCTATGCAGACAGGTCAACAGAGAGACACACTTTATGAAGACAGATGAGGCCGGATTGCAAACACAAAGACAAAGAGACAGATAGACCGCGTGGCCCTGAGCTGTGGAGGTCATCTCTGACTCAAACAGACAGGTCAGATGAGCCGCCGAACAACATTCGAACATGAACCAGTTGTGACTGAGACTTCGCGAAACACGTTGAGATGGAGCTAACAGAATGGAGTGTCCCAGGAACGCTCATCATGCAGCATTTTGGGTGACAGCGAGAGGACATCACTACAGGAGCTCCCCTCCGGGCATCAGCAGGCTGGAAGCAGAGTCTTTTTTAACATGGCGGCTGGCCACAATGACGCCACAGTGTATCGAGAGGTTCTACACCTACAGGAGCCCAGTGATCATGTTCTCTATCAGCTCACCATTGTTCCGCTTTGCTCTGTTCTCTGTCCAGATGACACACAGTCACAGTTAAATAGGCAAACACACACACAACCGCAGCAGCAGCCCCATACCCCTAACTTGGTGCAGAGCCCATGTCGGGCAGAGCAAAGCTGGCTGCCCGCGGCTTTGTGTAGAGCACTCTGTACAGCACAACCACACCATGCCATTATCAGCATCAGGACTGTCATCACTATCACAGTGGCCAAAGACCTCTGCCAGGGCCATGGATTGCAGACACAGCTAGTTATCATGGATTTGGGAATACAATATCAAGGACGGAGCAGCATGAGGAACGGTTGTTTGCTCAAGGTCAAACAAAACACCGCATAGGAAACGACTAATAGCCATACAGACACAGCTAGTGATGCATGCGGTGTGTTCTGGCATAAGCACGGCATTCCTATTTCACGTTTTTTTGTTTTTTTTGATGACATATATCGCCATTTGTCAGAGGTACATTATCACAACCTAGCAGATTTATATCCGCGAGGCGAATCAGTAAATTTGCTGATTGGAGGTCCAGATCAGCCAGCGCCAGAATTGTAAAGGTCATTACAATGACATTACCCTTTGCAGGGGGAAGAAACCAGAAATGTCAAATCGCTCAGCTGCCACATCATCATGCAAATAGAGCAGAATGTTAGAGGCTGCAAAAAAACTAAATTTTCAGACAGAAATAATAGAAGATACCTATCTGACTGACAACTTAATAATAAGGAGGAGCCTGGGTCAGCTTTTTAAACCGTGTGTGTGTGGAGACAAGATGTCTACACACCATTAGAAGTGATGAAAAACATGGATTTGGCATTTCTGAGCTACAGCTACATTATCGCTGTTTAAACACCACTCAGACTGCTGTACATGTCTGCCGTGCAGTGAAGTGACACAGACAGCAAAGGCTGAAAACATGATACTGCACATCCCTAGTCAAATTCCGTGTTTTATTACTCCTACCACAATTGGAATAGACCCACGGTTATAACTAACCTACACTTAAACCATTGCTCCGATGAGCGAGTTTACCCAATGTTTGTTACCATGCTACAGCTGCAGCTCAGGGTTAAAGCTGTCGCTAACATGTCATGACCAAAAATCATTTACGAGAGCTTCTACCACCTGCGAGCTGATCAAGACAGTGCTTGCCTAACTGCTAACTGGGGCTGAACAGAGGAAACTGTTTTTGCTTTTGACCGGCCGCATTACCTGGAAATGTAACCCAGGCATCAACACAAACAGACAGAAATCTCCGTATAAAACAAAAGATAAACTGGAGAAAGTGCAAAAGTTCACTGTCACTGTTCAGCATGAACTTTGATAACTTGCTTCGAGCCTTTCGCTCACGGGAGTTTCTTCAATATGTCAAACTCGCGCATCTCAGACTACACGACTCCCTATAATCATTAGAGATGTCTGCTTGAAAAACATGCCTGCCGGGAGAGCAGAGGAGCCGGAGCAGCGCCTGAATCAGTCCAGGCATGCGTTAAAACAAAGTGGCCTCTCGCCGAGCCCATAACAACAATTACACACTTTAAACAAATGCACGCACAGTAGCCACACACAAGTCTCCCAGGCACATTACACGAATTAGAAGACTTTCACAAGCTGACACACACACACACACACACTGCGTTGCTTGGTGAACAAACACACACACACACAAACACACACGTTGTTGCTATCATATCCCTGCATCCACAATCAGTGGACATAGATGCAAAGCTCCCGTCGTCTGTGTGAATTTACAGGCTGACTTTGTAGAGACCACACAGAATCCCCTCTCTCTCAGACATGGCCAATATGAGAGCAGAATACTAAAGAAGAAAGCGCCGGCTGACTCAGAACAGCTCAACCCTGTAGAATAACTCAAAGCTATATGCAGCGAGCAGAGGACTGAATCTTTTTGTTTTATTTAACTAAGGACACTTGTGTGATGACCTTGTTGCTCATCGCTGATTAGGATGGATAGAGGAGAAGTGTGCAGAGAAACTAGGTAAAGAAATACAAATGTGCATCATTAAGTCCCTGTCAAGTATTTGTACACATCTGCATTCCAATGGTCACCAATACGTTGTTGTGAACCCATATTTGTCACTACAGCTCTGGAAGCAGGATGTGAGAATGGTGGAGCCTGGTCATGTGACCAAACAGCCCATAATGATACAGTCCACTTTGACCTTCCCTGTCATCACTCACACCTGCCCCATCAATGGCATACAATTACAGCAATTACACACACTAACCATGATTTAAGGGTTCATCCCAGCCAGTGCTCAATATTGACGGATGTCTGTGTTGCATGGAAACCAAGCAGTGCACGCCACTAATGAAGAGGTGCTGCTGGTCAACAATAAGGATGAGTGATCCGAGAACATGAGTGACCTTTAAAAAGTTCCATCAACCCAAAAAAAAAGCCACAACTCACCTAAAATCATGCTGTGTGTTGCCTTTGGTATCCCTGGGTTGACAAGAGATCCCTCACTGCCCCTGTCTCTCCTGCTTTTTCCAAGGGACAATGGCTCCAAATTCTCTTTTCAGAGTTCCTCTCCCCACTCTCCAAAAAGAGGCAACTCAGAGAGGCAGCACTGGATGTGAGGAAAGACTGCTGCTGCTGCTGCACATGTCGTCCCTAGCGCCTGTCCTCTCCAGGTGAAAAGCAGTTTCTGTGTGTGGGTGAGGGAGAGAGAAAGAGAGAGCGAGTGTGTGTGTGTGTGTATGTGTGTGTGGAGGAGGAGGGGGGGTCCAGAGCTTCTGCAGTTGTGGCTCAGGTAAAGCCTGAGGACAGAATGTAGGGGGTGAGAAGCACAGGGTTGTGATAGAGAGAGAGAGAGAGAGAGAAAGGGAGAGAGGGAGAAGTGGGGAGTCAGAGAGAGGAGGGGGAGCCTAAAGTGTGACAGCCAATCACAGGGGGAGGCTACACAGCCAATATCTTCTTCTCCACAGCAGCCAGGAGGAATTGCAGTGGTCTCCAACAAACAGCTGACATGCAGTTTCTCCTCAGATGTATCATCTCACTGGGAGCTTCAGAGGGAAGGTCTTCAGTGCTCTGTCAAGTCGGCGCCTGCTTTGGTCTCTCTGTAAAACACACACTCACTTTCTCACCCTGGCTCTCTCTCTCTCTCTCTCTCTCTCTCTCTCTCTCCCTGCTCCTTGTTTTTGGGGTTGGGTATAACCTAAAGGCACCTTACATGCCTCTGCTCCGATTGGTGGCGGCCTCGACCAATGGGAGCAGCAGCAAACACTTGTCATCATGCAGAGTGGAAGTCATGAAGGAGAGAGAGAGCTTGACTGAAAAATGCCGCCTCTACCAACCACGACTTCTCCCTCTCTTTCCCCCACATTCTCCTCACCCTCCTTCCCCTGATTGTCAGACCTGTTTATTGCATTTGTTGTCTGCCACGCCGCCCCCCCCCCCCCCCCCCCCCCCCTCGCTGTCCTTTGACTCCACGTGTATGTGGACTTGTTAAAGGATTAACCTTTTATCTGTGTGACTCTGTCTCTCCCTCCCTTCTCTCCCCCCATCTCTTAACCTGCCCAGGCAAGGTTACACATTTTATCAGCATCTGTGTGTTCGTCAAAGGGATGGAATTTAGACTGGGATTGGAGCAGGGAGTGTGTGTGTGTGTGTGTGTGTGTGTGTGTGTGTGTGTGTTGGGGGGGGGTGGCAAGCAAGAGAGGAGACATGAAATAGAAAGCGACAGAGCAGAGGAAGCAAGAGAAGGAGGGGCAGAGATTAAACTAAATACAAACTGACAGAGGGATGAAGAGACGTGGAGTGACAGGAAGAGACAACCGGGAGGATGGAATACAGAGATGCACACAGGCACAGGAGAAGAAGGTCTGCGGAGAATTTAACAGTTGACCAGGGCAATGCAGTCACTAATTAAAGAGGGGCTTCACAGCCAGCTTCTCATGGTCCACTTCCTTCACGCCGAGAAGCCACTCAAACAACGTCTGCTGTCATGTCCAAGAGCCTCTCTGCTTCTCTCTCTAGTTCCCCCTGTAAAGAGGAATCACAGGGAAGCTACAGAGCGAGAGGAAGAGAGAGAGCGAGAGAGACCTTTTGAAAATCACACAGCCACAATGTTATTGAGAAGCTCGGCGCTTAAGAGAAGGCTTAACAAAGCTGTCAAAAAATTAATCCCCTTGGGCAGGCATGCTTGCAAACACATAGATACAAACACGTGAGCCTGGGGCTATGGGGGGGAGAACGCTGCCTGATGTTCACAGTACCTCCTCTTGTCCTGCTCTATCCTTCTCTTTTTCCTTTCTATCTCTACCCCCCCACCCTTCTCACGCTCTCAGGCTGAGGCAGTGAGTCACAGGGTGTTGGAGTGAATACTAAGGAGGCTGGCTGACACCTCCAGTACCTCTGTGCACAGCAGCTCAGTTGAACACATTTAATTCATTGTATGTAAACACCGGCAGACTTAGGGGGCCACACAAATTCTTACAGATTGTATTAAAAAAAATCCACTGATGAAAAGCTGCTGGTATTATAGAGCATATGGCAGCTCTTAGCTACAGTGAGGTGCACAAAAATCATCCTGCACTCACAACCACCAACCAAGATCAAAAACAGAGTATAGTTTATCACATGTGATGAATAATGAACTAAGAACGATGTGGAAGATGTGGGCCAAACCAGATGAGAGAAGGAATTCAACCCAGTGAGTCCTTGGATCAAACACACATCATGTCTGTAGTTTTTAAAAATGGGACACATAGCATAGTACAATAGTTATCACCAGTGCATGCCAGTCCTTCAACGTGCATGTGTGTGTGCGTTTGTGTGTCAGCAAAAGAGCTGAGATAGGGTTTCCTCATTAGTTGTGTTGGTATCAATAATTCAGAGCCGGTCCTTGTTGGCGTTCAATGGGCCGAGTGCTAATGTGCTGTCGGGCCAACGGGGGCCCAGGGCCCAGCGCCACTTTAATGGGTGTCATGATGAGAGGGTGGAATCGGAGCAGGGGGATCCTGTATCATTCGTATAGGAAAGAAGAAGGAGGGATGAGAGGCCAGAGGAGGAGAGGAGGCAGGGCCACCAGAGGGGATGACAGATGTCACTTCTGGACAGGTATGTGAACTGAAGGGTGATGAGGAGAAACAGGAGGATGCGAGAGAGAGGAGGGAAGGATATTTGGTGTTTAGGTTCCTTTGTTTGCCACTGGCTACTGATCATTGTAAAGATGATGCGCCGACCTCTGTCACCTCCATGGGAAGGTATTGCTGAGTAAATCTTAAGGGTTGAATGTATTTCATTTGCCATCCACTTTCATTTCTAAAAGTACTTCACTTACAAATTGCACTTTAAAAGCAACGGAACAAATAAAATGCAAGGTGAAGCTTTATTTTGCAGGTCCATAATTTCAAAATAATTTCCGAGGAAAGGTTTGAGTGAATGTGTAATCCAGGACCAACTCTAAGTATATATAAGAATTTCCCCATTCAACTGCTTCTTTTATTATCATCCATATATGTTTAACTGTATGCTGGGTACTTTTCTAATTTTGCATATTCATCTAACCTGCAGTCCTTTGACCAAAAACTTGTACAAAAGTTAATAAACTGGAGGTTGATCATTCTATTTTCCATTCACAACTGTCGGCATACATCATTACTTTTATAGCTTTAAAAAATCACAGGAAAATATCGAGACATCAAGGACACGTAAAGTAAAGTGCTTTTCAGACAGTTTTTCAGTAACAACACAAAAAGATTTTTTGAACAGATGATATATAAGAGAAAGAGATTGAGTCAAACAGGTTCAGTTTGTTTGATGTGTTCATTATCTAAATAATGAGAATGATGCAATACCTCTGAGGGGAAACTGTCACAAAGCATTGTCTTCAAATAAATAGGAGTTGTTTTTCCTTTAATTCTTGCTTTCATGTTTTTTTGATTAAGTTTCAATTTTGTCATAATGTTTTGTCCAATTCTTTATTGTCTTGCACATCAGGGCTACCGTATAGGATGAGGACAAAGTTTTTGAGCTCCCATAATGTAGTTAAAGGTTCAGTGTGTAGAATTTAGTGATATCTAGTGGTGAAGTTGCATGTTGCTGTTGAATACCCCTCGTCTCACTCTCCCCTTCCAAACATGAAAGAAAATCTATGGAAACCTTCAGTTGTCATACAAACCCAAAAGTTTGTCCAGTTGGGCTACTGCAAAAAACATGGCGGCCTCACTTTCTGCTAATAGATCCCTTTCACCTAAATCTTACACTGGACCTTTAATACAATTGTTCATCCACACAGACTGATTATTAGTTAATCTATGCTGCCCTCTACTGGAGCAAACCTGTCAACACAAGATTATCATTCCTTATAAGTGAACATTAGAAATCTCTCAACGCATTCCAGTGTGAGTGACTCTATTATTACATGGGAAGTTCCGTAATGAAAAATGAATAAAACATATAGACTCCTAGCGCCATGTCATAACATGTAGGGAACCAAAGAGCCGTGAGGCAGCTGGTGTAGTATTAATGACCTGTCAGACTGAATCTGAAATGCCTTACTCAAGCAGAAAGCTGTGTAGCCGACACAAAAACGTTGACAAAGCTGCTGTTGCCAATATTGTTAGCGAAAATGTTCTTATTTGCAGAATTGTAAATTGGGCGAAGTGCACAGAGCCCTAGTGCAGAAGGTCAAATGTGGAGGGACTTGTAAAGATGATATGCAGTATTAGTCCGTGAGGGTTTATCACACCTGAGGGAGCGAGTACATCAGATGCCACCAATCATATAATGCTATAATCTGTCTTCTTCATTCATTCCTGCATCACACGGTAAATCTAGACTCAGTGAAATCTGCCAGACAGACTCTAACTCACGTCCCTTCAACAGCTCAAAGGCAAGTGTCAGAATGCAGCCTTTGTTGATCATAAATTCTGCTCATATTTCATTTTGTGGTCCGTGGCCTGCAGGACTTTCCAGAAATGTTAGTTAACTCTTTTTGCTCCTTCTAGAGTCTGTGTGCATGATGTAATAAAAAGGATTTGTGTTTATACAGAGTCTGCTCCGAGGTCACGTATCCTGCTACGGGTGTCTCCTGGCACTGGGGTGGTGAATTTAGAGACTGCCTTCAAAGGTCAAAGGTGAGGGGGCCAGGCAACAGTCAGGCAGCATACTTGTTCCTCCTCTCGCAAAGCATTTACTAAAGCTTATTAGACTATCAAATATGATTAAAATATACTGGGTTACTTGTAACCTAGTAAGTGCAGACCTCAAAATATTCCCCTTGTGAGACTTTTATGTGGAACCAAATTGCACACACTCATAAATACAAATCCCCCATCTGATCCCTTCAGTTGTTTCCGCATAATCTTACTTGCAAACAAATGAAGCAACAAGCAGACGGACAGGGGTGAAAATATATATACAATGCTCGGTGGAGCTAATAATTTTATAATCAATAATATATAAAATAATGAGCCTATTATAACACACATCCCATTTACTGGCTTCATTAAAAAAGTCAACTCAGTATGAACAGAAAGACCTTTGCATTCCCCTTGAACCAGCCTGAGCCTGCAAGTCTGACAGTTGAGCATATCAGTTTGCAAATGTGAGGGATAATCATCTCACTAAATTTAGACTATTGATCAGGTGAAGATATGTGCAGGAAATGTGACCAGGCTGAACAGTATATATCCTGTGCATTGGTTGTTCCCCAGGAAAGACTTCAGGATGCCCACAGGCCTTTGGTGTTTTTGAATGTTTGGTTGCTTAGTAGAGGCTATGCTATGGACAGTCTGCATAAGTGAGAGGACAGAAGTAGATTTTTCTACAAAATACCTAAGATACAATATAAAAGTAGTAATATTTTTTTCTTAGTCGATCTGTTAATAGACAGTTTGAACTGCTTGTTGTAAATATTGACGGAAATTTCAGGAGGAAATCTTTCTTTATGTTAATAAACTGTAAAATAAATCCTTTTCTCTTAAAGTCTCAGCCAGTAGTGTGATTACCTTCACCAGAGAGGTTATGTATGTTTGTTTGTTTGTAAGAAAGACTTTGAAAATCACTGGATAGATTACCACAAGATTTGCTGGAAGGATGTGGTGTGTTCCCGGGAAAACCCCACTAAATTGTGTTGCGGATCCAGATCCGAGGATGGATTAACAATTTTTTTTTGTTGCTTTCTTTAACTTTGCAAGACAAAGGCATTCTTTAAAATGTTTCTTTCATGTGTTTATGTTCATGCTTGGAGTACACAGTTTGAATTAGAGGAGAGATAAAGACAAAAATTAGGATGTGTGTCTGAGAGGAGTGTGTACTCAGGTGGGTGTGCCTGTCCTGTGAATCCACACCTCCTACAGAGATGGAGAATGTTGATGTTGACTGTCACATTCTCACACATCCCTGACATTCTTACACCAGCACTGGAGGAGAGGACGTCTTCTTTCCAACCACAATAAAATCACACACCGAGCTCTAAAATTGAGACTTTGCTCCCATAATTTCTGTTATGCTGCAACAACTAGACTAAATACTTTAGGCTGACACATTGCATTCCATAATCATGTGTGCATTTTAGAGCAATTCACACTGATTATCTTCTCCATAGATACATGTATTTTTTAAGCTCAGCCTAGACTTATGTGGCGGATTGGACAAAATTAAAATGGGATCAATCTCAACCTCTGCGATAAAACTTAGTCTCATCAAACAGCGTCTCATTTTTTAAACTTATTTCAAACAACTACAAATGGTTCACACCACCATGACCGACACTCACACAAGCAGCTATTTGTTACACACATGGACACACACACTCACATACAAGATGTGAGCAGCTCTGCTCAAAAGTGTATATACGTTCAGTCTAGTGTGATGGCAGTGGAGGACAGGTGGAGCTGTCAGCTCCACAGACTCATGTAGTGAGTGTAGCACATATTCAAGCTGAGAGTTAAGATCAGTAACTTACATGCAGGCACCTACATGCATTTATCTAATCATTCATTGAAATGAGTTGTGCAAATTTATAAAATAAAAAAAAATCAAACAACAATCACCACAAAAATTGCAGTGAAGGTTTTTCTTGCTCCCATGAAAGGACAATGCCAGATTAATGGAAAGAGAAGCCGACAGACACAGTAAAATTAAATAGGTTTGATTTCTTACCTGTGTTCCACATTGACTGCTCTTCTAGTCCTGTTACTTTTACTGAGTGAGTCCAAACTCTGAACCTCTGCAGGAAAACTGAGTCAGGACAGCTTCTTGTGTCAACTCCTTCCTGCAGCATGAAAGTGGCCAGGACTCTTCACGCAATAAAACAAAAATGACCCCAACAATCCTCAGTTGTTCGAAAAGATTCCAGTAGCAGCGCAGGCAAACAACATACCCTTACACCCACAAAGGCAATGCGAAGGACATGGTGGAAATAGAGACCACAAACACATTGCTTCTATCACCTACCCTCCTCTACATCCTCCCATCTCCTCCCGCCCTCTCTCCCTCACACTCTCAGCCCTGTGTGAAAACAAAGCTGGAGCAGGAGATTCCAGCAGCTAATCGTGGCAGACCTTAATAAATGAGGGCAGGGGAAGGAGAGAGCAGAGTGTCAGAGGTGAGGAGGGAAGGAAAGGGAGTCAAATGTCAATGAAGGAATAAGGAATGAAAGTGAGGTGTAGTGAAAGAGAGAATCTCTCATGGAGGTCCACCCATTAGGAGAGGGAAACCAACCAAGCAAACACTCAAGCATGTGTCAATAACTGTAATGGGCCTTCATTTTAACTCCACAAAAGACCTCCACTGGTGCTACATGCTCGACGGCCACGTTCTGCACCAAACTTGTGAGGAATGAAGGAGGGCAAACAGATAAACCTCACACTTATGGTGCAGCAATGTTGAGAAAAACACCAGAAGCCGAGAAAAACAGAGCAATGTATGGAAAAATGTCAAAAGACAACAGTGACAGGCACATGCAGAAATTCAGAAGTAGATGTTAGTCTGCATGTGTCTGAGCAGCCACCCACCACACAGGCCATCTGCAGCCTATGTAAAAAAAATGTCAACACATGTACAGTCGTTGTCCAATTCAGTCACAGGGCTGCAGACTACTTGGTTTCATACACGCTGAGTAAAGAAAACACATGAGACTCACTGTGTCTCTGCTCTCCCAAAGGCACAAGGTTAGATGGGGAAAAGGACACCAGTTTACAGTTGTAAGCACATTTCAGCACCGAGGGGCCTGAAGGGTAGAGTTACAGGGGCAGTGTGGACCAAGGCTGTCTCTCACACTTATAAACACACTGGTTAAGTTTACACCACAAACCATTAAAGTGAACAACTGGATTTCTGGTCAGCGCGTCTTCATTTACTTGTATATTCTCTCAGCTGGAAAATGTGATTAATTCTTAGAAATCTGCATTATACGAGCACCTATATACTAATCTTATTGCATCTAACTTTATTGACTTTTATTTATTCTATATAATGTACTTAAATGTTTATATTATATTATCATAGTATCTTTTATGGTATTTAATTGTCAGCATTTTATTTGTTTTGTCTATTCTTGGCTCATCAGTCAATTGTGAAGCACTTTGAACTGCACTAGGAAAAGTGCTATACTAATAAAGTTTGAGTTATTGATTGATTATCTGTCACTGTGGGAACAATATGTGATATTTTATGTTTTATATTTTGTTTAAGGTGCAGGTTAAAAGAAAGAGATTTCATCACAGGATTAAACTCAAATGTGCATATATACAGTAGAAAGGAGCTTCCTTACGTTTCTCTCAATTGCCAGCAGAGGGAGACAAATGCATATAACGTCTGATGTGACTGGAATAGATAAATGTTATATTATCCTAAAATGAAAGTGTATGAAACTTAAGTGGGTCAGATTCAAACATCTGGGGATCAAATGTTTAATCAAGGTGATAGTGAGTGATTGATTGAGGTCCTGCATGAGGAAATTACAAGTTCCATGTTTTGATTGAATATATTTCATTACAGTAGGTGTTGTTGATTGAAAACATTTCCAAAGCAAAACAATTATTTTTGATGAAATTAACTTTGAGTTTTTCATGTTGTGTTGTTAATAGTTTAAAGATCATTTCCATCTTTTCAAGTGTGGTCAAATTCAACTCAGACTTTAAAAGCGGTCCCTGTTAAAATGAAGGCCTCAGCTCTACTCCTCAAAGGACCAGCAAAAAGGACATCATTAGACTGTGAGACGCTGCTGAATTGAAAAAGGAGTTGTAAGATCTTGACTGGAGTTAAAATACAAGTAGAAATGTCCTCACATCTGAGAGCATTTAGAAAGAAATCCTGATGTGTGCATTGTGATGAAATTCATTTTGTAACCTCTGCCAAGGAGGTTATGTTTCACCCCTTAAGCAAGATTAAGCAAAAACTGCAAAACCTAACAGAAGGGTGTGATATGTGAGAGGGAAGATCCATTAAATTGGTGCAGATCCACGAATTAATTCCTTCTGTCTCTCTTGTTTTATCATGGATATTTTGCCTGTGTTTGATGTGAGCAGTTCCAGCCTTGACGGAGGTCTGCGCGTTATATATTTTCAACTCATCAGATGCCCTACATAAAATCTAGAGTAGTTCTTTGGGGGGAACTAACACACATGCAGCATGGAAAACATGTAATGTAGCACCACAGTTGTTGTGTCATGCAAATAAATGAAAAACTACCAAGATAATCTAATTTTCAAAACTGGGATATAGAGAAAACCATGACTGCAGCTCAGCCCTGCTGTACTTCCTGATCAGACCTCTACTCGATATGTCTGGTGACCTCACATCCTCATTAGCAGCCCGGCCCACCTCAAACCTGAGCAGGGCTCCATCAGTAAAACTGAAATCACCTGTGTGAGTGTGCAGGGCCAGTGTGGAGCCATTGTGACATTAGATGCACGTTGGGTTGAGCCTGTTCTCGCTGAAGATATGGCCAGCATAGACGTACTGAGCTCCAGGTTTTGCTTTTATGACAACATGTACAGTCACGATTTACGAGAACAAAGCTTTGCTGACTGGCCATTTAGAGAGGAATGTAACTGCACACCTGAAAAGGTAAGGAGGACGCTTGGTTTGCTGTATCAGACATCCTGAGAAGTCTTGACACCTCTGAACATTTGTTGAATTATTATGAAAATGACATTAATGATTGATGGTTTGTTTTGACAGTAGGACAGTGTGTTTTATCGAGGAGAATATGTCTGCAGGGAAGACGCTAAAGTTCAGGTCTGCATGAAGTCAGACTCTCATTTCAAACAGGATGTCAGACAGCTCTTCAGAATACAGCCCATTATACATCAACCTGCACAGTACACGACTGCGGTTTACGAGAATAATCATTAATAGCAAGTAAACCTCAACCTTGTGTTCACAGCCATTTTGCACCGCAGCTTTTTTATCCAAGGCTGTGACAGGTTGTGATTTACGGTTAAGCAGGTGACAGTTTCAGTTTCACGGACCCTCCCTCCGCCCACCCTGCTCTTGCCACGACGGATGAGCTGCTGACACCTCACTTGATGAGCAATGCTATATGCCATGTTACCAGATCATAACTTCCTCACAAGTTAAAAGGAGATCAACCTCTGGTGTAATACTCACCAACACTCATCCTCCTTCAGCTCTGACCTTCTTTTTTTTATCACACTTATTATCTTTGTCATTGAGTTATCAGCACATAACATTTCTTTATTTAGTGCTCGGCTTTTATTTGATAGCATGTGAGAAATCTGTGTCAGACGTTAATGCATCTGTTGCTGTTTGTTTGCAGATGGCCAGGGCTGGGTTCATCCACTGCCCCAGTGAGAATGAGCCTGATGTCGCCTGTTGTTTCTTCTGTCTGATTGAGCTCGAGGGTTGGGAGCCAGATGATGATCCCTGGTAAGATAAGCAACTCAACTTATCCAGGCCCCCACCTTTACCTTACCTACCTTCATATAGATATAGATATATATATAGAATACTATGCTGATGCTTTAGCTTCAGAACTGAGTGTTACCCACACCCAGAGTCCTCTTTGCTGCAAGTTGAGTTCTAACCCAGCCCTTTGCTCCGTGTCTTCCCCACTATCTCTCAACATTTCATACTTAGTCTGTCCTGTGAATAAAAGCCACAGTGCTTAAAAGTATATTTAAAAACTATTTGCTAAAGGGTAAATGTCTGATGAATTAATCATTATTGAATTCATTTTGTAACTAGAGCTCTGCCAAGGTCAAACAGTCCCCTTTAATTCAAACTGCACCACATTTCATCTATTTATCTATTATTCCTTGAGGAAAATTGGGAAAATGTCAAAAAATGCTCCATCTCAAGAAGTTAATGAAAAGAAAAGGTTTGGATTCACCCTTTATCTTGATCAGCACTAACATCCAACGGGTTCGTCCCTGACAAATACCACATCCTCCCACCAGGTTTCGTGATAATCCGTTCAGTTGTTTTTGTGTAAGAGAAAGAAAAATGAAAGGTAAAACTCCTCTTCACAGGCAGCAGCTTACACACCTGACACTATCTGCACAGTCCTCTGAATTGCACATTTATTATGCCTTCATTGTTCGATTTATAATATTGCACTTTAATTTATATTACTGTATTTGTTTACCATAGGACTGGTCTTTTACTCTGGTGGTTTTTATTGTCTTTGAAAGTGTCTGCATGGTGTCTTTGAGGATGACACTATATTTATATGCATGGTTGTTCCATTCTTTATGTATTAGTGACAGTAATGTAACCTGGAACCACACACATTCCCACTTGGATGTTTCTAAGTCTTGATCAGCCAGATTGGAGCATATTTTAGTTAAAGAGGATTATATGCTAAGGTGAACTGCATTATTAAAAGATAACATAGTTCCTCTTTATGTGCCACTTTTATATAATCACCTTTATATATTATTTCTCCTGCCCAGGACTGAACATGTAAAACGCTCTCCTAACTGTGGATTCTTAACCATGAAGAAAGACTTCACTGAGCTAACTGTGGGTGAATTCTATTGCATGGAAAAAAAGAGGCTAAAGGTCTTCCTTGTAAGTGTCTATGTAGATTATACGACATAAAGTGAGCATTAAATACTCGTGCTGCGCTTTCTTCTCACGTTCTGCTTTTTTATGTTTTCCAGAGGAAAGTGTGTCATAAGAAGATGGCATATTTACGGGATGAAATCGACCAAACGCTTGAGAGGCTTAAATCTCAGTTTGACTCTGAGATTTAAGAAACTGCACCTTCTTTGCTTCACTCATTTTGAGGGTGTTGAGAGAGCCTGTGGTCTTCACTCAGTAGTTTGATGCAATACCAGTTTAAATCAATAAAGTTTTGAGGACTATGGTGCTTTGGTTGTAGTAGTTTGTTGGACCACAAGATGGTGCTTTTGCACTTAAAGCTCCACAGTTTTCTCCCGTCCCAGACAATCCGTGGAGTTCCTAATCTTACACTCACAACCTCCACAAAGGCAGTGTGAAATGAAAGCGCACATTGAGCCGGATTACAATGCTTGCTATATTCCCCCTTTTACAACCAAATACTTACCATTTTCCTGAACGTGCCACCATCTCCACCAGGCCTTTTCAAACCTTGACCCTGGACAGATGGCCTGAAGCCCCTCCCTCTCAATACCAACTGTTGCCCCAGTAACATCTGTTACATATAGAGGGACAGTGAGCACTGAGGGCTCACCAGGACACTCGCCTTGCCCAGTGAGGAGGCCTGAGATTCAGGAAACGCTGAAGGATGCTGCAGCTAACAATGGAAAGTGCATAGAAAAGGTGCTCATGCAGTAGAAAGCCCTTCCACTGTGTAATGCTCCACTGGTCTTGTTGAGCATTTAAAGACCAAAGGGTTACCATTCATTTATTTGCCAGAGTTGGTGTAAAGTTTTGAGATTAACACGTTTATTTCTATGAAACAGGAGCAGGTTGTGGGTTCAGTGTGAGTGAGTCTCTCCTGTGTGCGATGAAAGGGTTGGCTTGGATGGAGCGTGGGATTAAAAGATGTTATTCCCTTCTCCAACCTTCCACTGTTCTGGATTAATGTCTAATGTAACACTGGCCACTGAGCCCAGATCAGCTGCTTAATTCTCTTTTATCCACTCGCTGTGGAGCAAATTGAAGAGGAAATATTTTTAGCCCCAAAAAAGTAAAATACTCATAGGTGATATAACATTTCTAATAAATGTATTCCACTTTTTCAAGACTTTCTTTTCTTCTTAAATCAAAACTGATGCAAAAATACTAGTGGTTTTTGCTAAATTATTGTTTTTACACACGCATGTGGCTTTTGCATGTTAAGAGGAACATCAGCTAAATGAACCACTTACTAAAATGTAGTTAATGAGATGGTGAGTTTTGACATTTAGGTAAGTGGTGTGATATTTTCACAGATCATGAGGGGCATGTTTACAGTAATTGCTAATGTAACTGTAATCAGGGCTTATACCCACACACCATGTCAATCCACTTCTGTGTGCTCCAGAAAATGAACAAAGAGAAAGACATGGCGGGACTCCTGTCCCAGAGTAGCACAGATGTGATAAATACGCTTATCTGTGGGAATGGTGCAACACGGTTGATTTGATTGGATCGCAAAATGAGGAGGGGGGAAGTTTTGCTTCATGTGTTTCCTCCCAACCCAGTTTTTTTTTGCAATTATAATTATAAACCCATTAAATTGCATTTAAAATGATTCATTAAGCTAATAGGAATTTGCATTTCACCAGTGCACGTATTTGGTTCTTTTCCGTATCTAATTAATATACTGTGACAAAGGGTTTGCACCAGTGGCCTCTCGTGCATTTTTCTAATTAATGAGTTTCTGCTAAATAAACTGTAAACAGAGAGAGTAGCAGATGGACAAATGGACAGATGTTACCAACAGAAAGTTTACAACCTGAGCTTTAGGCCCCATCTGTTGCTCCTGCGACTGGTACCTCCCTCTACCCTCCTCCAATGCTTCTCCTCACTCCTCATCAGCATCTATCATGGAACCGTCGCCCTTCATGCTCCACACACTGCATTACCCTAAGTGAATGACTTCAGTATTCAGCCCCTACAGCCTGACCTGGTGTAACCTTTGATAAACAAAGGCTAAATGAACAGAATTTCTTGCACATTGCAAATATTCTGCATGTTTCACATTGTAATTTATTTTTGTTTGTCTCACTCTGAAAAGTTTTACCTGAGGCAGGATAAATGATTATACAGGCCGGATGACCAAGCGGCCACAACTTCACAGCGGTCCTGATCTCGAGCCACGTGAATGTGTCTTTATCGTGCTGCATTCACAGATTACAAAGGGACACGCCAAGTAACTTTCTTCCTTGCATTACAATTGGCAAGAAATTAAAATCCCTTTTCAGCTCTTCCGCCTCTTTAATGTTCTCCCACGTCTCTAGCAGCGAGGCGTGCTGGCTGCTCGCTCTCAGACACCATCGGCCCTCCTACCTCGGCTGTGTTTTTTTGTGCCCTCTTGCAAAGGGACCTCCATCTGTCCCTGCACTCAGCCCATTGTGGTGTCCCAAAGCCCAGCAACTTCTACAATGCAGTGGGCGTGCATGGTGGGGGGGGCCAGAGTAAACACGACAGCATCCAGATCCCATTAGAAGCTCTTTAACTCCAACACCCTAATACTCTCAGAGAACTCTGGGAGGAGAGGGTGCACCCCGTATCCTCGTGCACACAATATCACCTTTTACACCCCTCTCACATAGGTAATGAGTCTGAAAGCTGCCCTCTTCCCCCCCCATCCGTCTCCTTTTATTCTTTTTCTCTTGTAACAAGCTGTTAATAGATTTCTTTATTGTTATTTTCTCTGACAAAACTGACATAGTTATTTGAATTTTACTCCAAGTTTTAAGTAAGGGGGCAGGGTTGTGTTGTTATTGTTCAAGATGTTGATCTAGATATTTATTATTACCTCTGCAAGGAGGTTATACAGGAGGTTATACTTTCAACAGTAGAAGCCATAACATTTTGGTGTGGATACAGATCAAGGGTAAGATCAGGAAATTTTTGTCCTTATTGTGATTTTTCTTTTTTTTACATTTTCACTGATTTCCCAGACAATAATTGACAGATCTTGATGATAAGATCAGGCACATTTAGAGAACTGATTTCTATCAGCATGTGCAATTTGGTGCAACAAAATTAGAAAGGAGACTATTAGGCCTTGGTGGAAACTCAAGTTTAAAACTTCATGAGAGTTTAGTTTATGAATGATTACGCAAAGTCGGATAGAATGTGATAAAAGATCAAACCAATAACAGCCAATGTTTTATTGACCAACCCAAGCCTCGTCATTTAAATTCTCTACATCTTCTCATGATGCCAGTCTCTCCATCTCTCATTGTTTTCATTGGTCGTTGCCCACAACTCTGTTTCCATCTAACTTTGTCTTTCTTCTACCAGCTGCTTGTCTAAATCTTGGGCGTCTCTGTTTCAGAGTGCATGCTCCACCTCTCAATTCTGGCGGTCATATGCTCCCTACAGAGTTGTGTGTGTGTGTGTGTGTGTGTGTGTGTGTGTGTGTGTGTGTGTGTGTGTGTGTGTGTGTGTGTGTGTGTGTGTGTGTGTGTGTGCGAACTGTGGCCCAGGAGGGGGTGGGAGTCACTGTGTTCGCCCCAGTTTAAAGGCAGAGGGATTACCGGCACACAGACACTGATTAAAGCCTTCCAGCCTCCTATGGCCCCATTAATACTATCTTAATCACAATGCTTTATCCCTCCATCTCGCTCCTATGGATCAGGACCTTTTCATTTTAGTGGGAGCAACTCTTGTTTGGCCAGTGGATTAAGTGTGCTGCACGTAGAAACTAAAATATGAGCACGAGAGGGAAAGAGTGTAAGCTTCATACAGCACTTCAAAAACTCTGTTGGGTCAAAGTCTGTTTTTATTAACCTCTTTTTTCTGTGACTTCAACTTCCTCTGTCACACTGAATCATCATCAAAGCCTAACATTTTATGTTGTAATAAGGGCTCATGTTGTTTATTATTGGCAGAACTAAAATCCACAAAGACCACAAAAATGTTTCCATCAGTAGTTTGAGTGCAGCTACATTGATTATCTATGGGCTGATATCTGACACGGCCTCACTCTCCCAGGAGGACGGAGCTACAGGTCCTGCTCTGCTGGCTGCCACCTTGGACAAGATGGCATTACAGAGCATGTGTTCTCTGACATCCCTCATGGCCCTTATCATAGATATGATGCACTCCACTGTCTGTACTACAAAGTACAGCAAGGTCACACACAGCTTTACTTTTCTTGCTTGCCCCGATGAAATATTAATTGAATACAAAATCCCAAGCTTGTATCTTTTCTATATCTTTTTTAATTGTTTCTAAACTATTTCTCCCCAATCTCCAGGGACCGGCATGCATCTCTGTTTTCTGTAATCTTGTATCCAAAGTTAATTTACGTGGATTATTTCCATATCCACCCACTCATGTATTTGGACTCAGGAGGATAATCCACGCACCCTGCCCCCCACCGTTTTCGCTGAAACAAAATAGCAAAGACACAAAGAGGGTGTACGCCAGCAGCTAACTCTGCCAGTACTTTCTCACAGGCCAAATGTCTGCCTGTGTGTAAAGCTATGTGTCATTCTTATGCCAAGACTGACACACAAGAGCAGAGAGCACAAACGCGTGAATGAGGAGCAAGGACCTCATTCACCTCTCCTGCCCTTTCCTCCTCTTTCCTCTTCCCCTTTTACCCCTTCAACACACTGACTCCCCTTTCCCTCTCTCATCCCTCTCTCTCATGCTCTCACTCGCTCTCCCTCTCTCTCCCTGCAAATTGGCCCAGCTGTCCGTCAGCCCCCCCGCAGTTCCCCCAGCTGTCTGCCCTCCCCGAACGAGAAACCCCACAACAATACGGGTCACAGGTCAAGAGAAAGAACAGGCTGCATTCACAATGGACCAGTGGCGCCCAGTAAAACAATCGCTCCCTTTTTCTCCTGCAGCCTCTCTGCACTGTTGCCTGGACTGGAAAAGACAAACCTTTGGAGAGGTAGCTGAAGAGGGGGAAAGTCCTCTTGGACACAACAGCCTCCCGGGCACACTGCCTTCCTCACAATTGCCTGAAGGAGCACAATGATAAACACATTCGCTCACTCCATCTTTGCACTCTGCCACCACTTTGTTTGTTAATGTCAAGAGCTGTCATGTCCTTCAACGCAGTCATTAAAGTCAAAACGGACACTTGTGTCATTCGGCGAGTGATATAAATGTGTTAGGAACCTTGCCACTTCGAGTTGATCTGAAATATAGGTATTGGAAAACTGTTGATTTTACTGCCTTGGTACTAATGTTCGAATTTAAATGCTTGATTTTTATTGTATATTGAGATCACTTTATTCTCAAAGTCAAATTTTAAAAAGTGTCTGATTGCTTATAACCCTAGCTCTTCACGTCCATATGTCGTGTCTCTGAACAGAAATCTGGTGCTTTTCTCTCTTTGACTTAATGTGAATGAGTTCTTTGAGAATCAGTTCTTGCCCTACAGTGTTTTGGCATGAGCTGGATGGGAAAGTGGGACATGTGGGAGAGAAAGCGAACGATAGCGACTCAGAAAAGCCTCTGTGACACGTTCACCTGTTTCCCAGAGCAGTTTTCCCATGGCCCACAACAGCCTCCTGCCTGACCTGGTAGAAACCCTGGAGCAAGCTTCTGAATGACATCATACACACACACACACACACACACACACACACACACACGTCCTGCAACAGATCTCTTTTGCCTGGCCACAAAGTGTCTTTTTTCCATCAACTTATACTTGTATGGTTTCAGTGGTTTATATATCACTGTGTCCATTCTAGTAATTATGAAGTAGAGCCACAAGGATTCAGATTGTCTGAGATTCTTCCATCTAAACTTTGTCCATTACGGTGTAGCTTTATATTGAAACACTACTTTGCATGAAGCTGTATAATCACTGTACTGTTGTATATGAATTCAGTAAGACAGCTGACAGTGACTGACAGGAATTCTCAGGGTGAGAGTGATGGATGAGGAGCCGCTGATTCACCAGCTTAAAATACTTAAATACTGATAATAATAATTAACAATGATAATTAATAATTAATAATAATAATTGGAGCTTAATAAACACATTTTTATTTGGTTGTGTTCAACAATCAAGATTTATATATTGCCTTGTATCTTATGCATGGTAGGGTCTGGAATACAGCAGGAATAATAACATTTATAACTCCATGGCAAAATCAAAATGCAAAATTATTTCTATTTCAGTTATTTTAAGTGCTATATGGAGGAAACAGGACCTCTCTAAAGCTCTTAAAGACAAAGTCTCATCTGAAAGGATTCCTCAGTTCAGGCTGAATAATGAAGAGTCTCAGTTTTGAAGAAGTCTTTGAAAGGAGAGGTCAAATTTCTTGAAGAACCTCAAACAAGCTCAAAAGCTTTTGTATCAAACTTAGAAATACCATTACCTAGAGAATGTTCAGCAGCATTTAGGTGTTGGAAATGTGACTATATTGCAGAATTATTATTCAAGCATTCATATGCATTGATGAATTGGGGTTTCATATAAGTCCACTCATCTACACTGGGAGGTGTAGACTTTCTATTAAGTCCAGCATAACACAAGAAAACACATGGAAAGCATTGTTACTATGGAAATAAGATATAATATAAGAATATTTATTCAATTAAGTGCAGCAAAATATTTACAACAGTACAGTATGACAAGTTGTAACACCAAGTTCCTGAAAAACCTAAAATAAATAATTTAAATACAGTACAGCTGCCTGTGACTGACAACAAACCATGAAGACAGTGAAACAAAAAAAACTGTGCTGAGAATAGAAAAAGGACAAAATCATGTCAAAATAAATATTAAATACAGATATAAATAAATGCATTGCTTTTCTTATGGCGAGAGGGACATTGGCAGTAGGCCTCAGTGCACAATTGAGGATGGATGGCTATTCAATTTTTTTTCTTTTTTATGTATACGTGTAGAACTTCTACAGAACTTTTCATGTTTTTGTTCAAACCCTGCACACGAATCATCTGTGTGCTGCTCAGGGGGGATTTGGTAAACTAATCTTTAGTTCAACTCTGCAACAACTGAGGGGGCAACTTAAATAGAAATATTTCAGTCCAAATAACAACATATAAAAAAAGAATAAATAAAGTATTCAAAAGTAATGGGTGCATGTTTGTATCAGGTAGATTGAGTTGAGGTGACGAGTCTCTCTCTCTCTCTGAGCATTCAGTGCTCTCCCAGAGTAAATGGAAGCTGTTCTTTTCTGTACAGTCGTTACCTTGGCCATTGTTTTTACAGCAGTTTGTTCAGGGGCAGTGCGTCTCCCCTGGCAAGTTTTCAGTCACACGTTCCTCATGGTCTCATTTCAGATGTTACCCATGTGAGCGGTGACCAGGTGAGAGGGTGCGAAGGAGTCAAAGGCCACATCCAGGGGCAGCTCATAGCGTGAAGCCTGAAAGAGCGGGTGGCTCTGAGGCCCACCTGGTAGGCCACCTGTCGTGGAGGTGGGGTAGTGGTGCGACATGAGGTAGTGGGCATGGTGGCCGGGGTGGTGTGTGTAGTTCCTCTCTGGCTCGTGGGGAGAGGGCTCGTGCTTCAGGGCAAAGTTGCCACTGATGCTGAGGGGAGGGGTGAGGGGCCCGTCGTATGGTGGGGTGCCACTGCTGCATTCGTTTGAGGAGGGGTTGTCATACACAGGCCCTTTGAATCCCTTCATGTGGAGGAGGTGGGATGCCTCCAGGGAGCCATAGGGGGGGCTGGGAAGGCCTGGGGACGGGTAGCTGAGTGGATGGCCAGTCTGACCCCCAACACCACCCACCCCCGGGCCTCCACACTTGTCCTCCAGCTTGTTGAGCATCATCGGGGTGGGTCCCAGCTGCAGGCAGCCGGCCACAAGGTTACTGGTGGGCTGAGACAAACCTTTGCACAGCATCTCCACGAAGCCATGGCTCTCTGTGGATTGGCCACTCTCAAGCACCTCTGACAGGGCCCAGATGTAGTTGCGTGCCAGGCGTAGAGTCTCAATTTTTGACAGCTTCTGTGTTTTGGAGTAGCAGGGCATAACTCTGCGGAGACTTTCCAGGGCATCATTCAGTCCGTGCATGCGGGAGCGTTCTCTGGCATTGGCCTTGACCCGCCGGACACGAAACCTCTCCACTCGAGCTTTGGTCATCTTCTTCTTTTTAGGGCCTCTCCTTTTGGGAGCCTGCTCTCCATTTTGTCCAATCTCGTCATCATCATCCTCTTCCTCCTCCTCTTCCATATCTTCACTGCCCAGCTCTGTGCAGGAGTGGATGCGGCCCCCTACATTCAGACCAAGGCGGACCCTCATGTCTGTGCTCTCCTCTCCATCCTGTGAGCTGCCGTCCTCCTCCTCATCCTCCAGCCAGCTGAGGGAGCTCACCAGCTCACTCACATCCCCGCTCTTCCCAAATGGTTTGGTCATCATTTTGATCTGAGGAAAAAAAACATTAAATTTGTTCAATACCACGTATCCTGTTTTTTATAATTTGTTGATGCTTTTTTACAAAAACATACATAACAATATGTTCCATAAACTACAGAATGATTCATACTTCAGCTCTGCAGTGTGGACAGGTCACCGCTCTCACTCACAGAGCTGTTCCCTCCCTTATAGTGTGATATTGTGACATTAAGGAAATGATGGCTGTTTTTAAAATAAAATGACCCCTGCTGTTTATGCCATATTCTTTCCTGAGACGCTGTCAATCTGGGACATGACCGGATTTACTCAGCATATAAAACTAAAAGATTAAATAGGCAACCTAGAGACCAATGTGGACTTGCTTTTTGCATCCAAAGAGTGGATTCCTAAGTTGATTTCAATAAAACTTTTACATTTTACAAAATAAACACACATATTATAACGTTATAATATAGGCATGATAATATATGTATTGTTATTCAAGAGAAACGCGGACCTGGGACAGAGCATGTGCTATTGTTTTGAAAAACACTGTCCCAATTAATTATTGTGCACTAAGGCGTAAAAGTGGGACAGATTAGGAAACTGCAATTATGAATTCAGAAGTTAAGACACAATTATGTCTGGACTGTGTGCTACTGAACATAATTAAAAATAATAACAAGGACAATATCAATATAGGACTTTTACTTAATTGAAATCTAGCTATATCTATATTTTATAACTCAGCTTTCTTTAATAAACAGTTACAGGGAAAATATAAGTGCGTCCTTAAATGCCTGTACTGATTTTAGCATCCCAAATCTGGTTTCACAACTATGCTTTTAAAAATTCTAAACAAAACCAAAAACAAATTAGTGAACTCACCTGTTTGGATTTGCTCTTTGTGAAGTAAAGTAAAAAAAAACTTGCTAATTCAAAAAGACCTGCAGCAACTGAGTGATGAATCCAGAGTCGCTGATGTGTTTCTCTCTTCGTGCATAAGCCAGAGTCCTGAGCTGCTCTTCTCTCTCACACTTCCATGAGTACGCATGGAACTTTCATATCCAAGTGGTCCAAACCCGGCTCGCTCTCTTTGCCTTAAACCGGGTGAAGCCCCTCCCTCTAGGCGGCCCCACCCACCGTCTACTCATCCAAACGCGCGTGGCGGGCTCGTGGCCAGAAGTTTCATCCGCATGCAAATTTGTGAGGGATAGGAGGAGGAGGAGGCGCGCGGCCGGCTGCACGTGCGGGAGGTCCAGTAACAGCAGCAAACATGCGCACATTGGGAAACACCATTAAATATGGTAATCAGGGATGTTGAGACAACCTCTTTGCAATATAAGGACCATGATGTAACAATGGAGTTATAGATGCACATTAACATCCAGACATATGCCATTAAGTCATTGGTCACAGTCGTTTGGCTTATTGCTGCAGTGCTTGTAATTTGCAATAAACTAAATATTCTTAATCATCCCTCCCTCTGATGCCAAGTTCCCTGTATCCCACAGTATCTTTATACTTTACAGACATGAGGTGATTATGTGGCATTGCAGGAATCAGCTGTGTTGCCAAAATATCACTTTTTTGCATGCATATTTCAAATGGTATCAGATGTAATGTATCACATCAAGTCAAAATTCCACTATATAATTAAATGTTTTTTTCTTATTTAGTTGGTTTCATCTGATCCGGAACTGTGCATCTACAGGCCTTCCCTGATTTATTCTTCACACTTGTAAATGTAGGACACGGAAAAAGAAAATACAAAAACACCATTCTGTTTTGATGTCGTGTGTTAACTATCTTAATCGATTGTCTATCTCTTCATTAGACGGTTGGATAAGAAATTTTCCACTTAATTAAACACAGCGTAGGCCCGGTCTTCGCTGCGTAAAGAGACGCTCCTCCGTGTGTGCGCATTTAAGTGATTTTGACAGCTTGGTGCGAGGAGAGCAGGTGTGCGTTGTTCATCCGCTCATTCAATAGTTTTCTTGCATCTCTAGCGTCATATTCGGCTCCAGAGGACTGGTCCGAATATTAAAATAATCGGTGCAGTTATGAAGAGACTGCAGGTACTTGCACACAATAAATGCACAACTCAACTTTATTTATAGAACATTCCCCATGTCGCCCAAAGTGCTCACACTGCAACACAAAACAATAAAAAGTAAAGAAAAACATAAGGGGGGTGGGGGGTGTCATAAAATAAAATAAAGGGATGAGAATAAAGCCAATAAAACCCACCCAAGTGGTTAAAATGCAAAGACTTATAAGACAATATACACTATTACTCAGAATTAAAACATTATCATTTATTACATGAGGAAGTCATGGTTAAATGACAATAACACAACATCGTTTGTCATTTATTTTTATTTTTTACTAATGAAGGTTAATAAAGTCATTAACACTGACAGACACCAGAAGACTTGACTTTTCCACTCATCAGACCCCGTGGAAACCCTTTAAACGACGGTATGGCCGTTTATTGTTTATAATTGTATCTCAATATTGAGCATTTTCCCACTTTTGACCATAAATACCACGGCATAATGAGCGCCCCGCCAGTCCTCGTGCGTGGCGAGCCGCAGCGCAGTGGGGGTCTATTGTCATCACCGGCCATTGACTGCCGGGGTCTCGCGAGTCGCACGTGCCCCCGCATTGATCCCATTGTGCGCGCGACTGCGTACAGCTGTGCTCGAGACTAAACTTTGCCAACCACAGTGCGTGGACTGAGTCTCCCTCCGTGGATCTGAGTGATCGTGAATTATCCACGTCTGGGGGAATAAGATGTGGTCACGTGGCGAATCGGCAACTTCGCGTAAAAAACCGGCATTTATCCAACGATTTATTGAACTGAGCCCAACAGATGGCTGAGTATAGGAAGCGTTAGGAGGGGTGTGGGTGTGAGTGTGTGTGTGAGTGTGTGTTTGGGGCGGGGGGTGCATCTGTTGCTTGGATGCTCACGCGTCACTCGCTCGCACAAGAGGATGTCTCGTGCTGAAACAGCACCTCACTAACGGCCCTAATCACTGCTGGTCACTGTGGCCATAAAGGCATCTGCAGAGAGAGAGAGAGAGGAGCCCAGTGCTTTGTGTGTGTGTGTGTGTGTGTGTGTGTGTGTGTGTGTGTGTGTGTGTTAAAGCCTGCTTGTACTTCTATCTTTGAGAGAACCACTCTGAGTTGTAAACCTTATACAGAGGGAGGGACGTTTTGGTCATTGTTAACTCTGGGGTATGTTGGTATAAGGTTGTGTCAGTTAGTGTCCTAACAAATATATAACTGTGGCTCGATAAGTGTTGGGTACAAGCGGCTAGGCCTTTTCTACTGGTCAAAAAACCCATACATCCAACAATGTTGTCAGAAAAGGGAAACTAGACTAATGTGATGTGCTCAATGCTCCCCAGGTACACCCCCCCCCCTTACCTCCAAACACACTACTGCCCTTCTGTCCCAAGAGTGAGTGTGTGGCCTCCACCACACCTGCAGCCTGCATGGGGAATTGGAGTCTCGCAGTCTCCCACAATCCCCATCGGTTTCCCAAATGACTGAATGACAAGCGGAGAGGGAATTGCACTGCTCCCATTTCAGCAATAACATATAAGCCAATCTTGTGGAAGAGGTCATGATGAGCACATCTGATCCGAACCAACTTTTGATGAGTTTGCATTAATGTAACCTGGGTACTTCAAAATATTTATCCAAGAAATAAATACATATAAAATGATGCAGTTCTTTGCTGACTTAACTTGTTCCTTTAAGATATTTGAAATGTAGATGAAGAAAGACTCAGATGGTGATTTGGGGGATTTATCTTTAGTGCTTGTGTTGAAGAATGGCTTATAAATGCATAGTCACGAGCTGTCCAAAAGAAGTTTCCCTGTAAAGATTCGTCCAAAGGAGTACCAGCACAGGTCTTGCATTAGCTTTTTAAGTGCTGTTGTTTCTAGTAATGGGGTAACCCCCGTCCTTACAAAAAACACTGCCACAAGTGAGTTGTCTCTCGCTCTTCTCCCCTGGGACTCGGAGTGGAATGGGGAGGGCTTGGTGCACTGCAGTGTTGACAGATGGGTCCTTGTTCCTGTCTTTTTTCTTCATCTCTATCTCCCTCTCCCTCTTTTGCAAAAACACAGACACACTCACACACACACCAAAGACTGCTGGAACACAATAGGAATTAAAGCTCTACACACATGCGCCCGGCTCTGCTCCTGAAAGCTGAGCCCCTTGCAGTGATCATAAAAGATATTGAGAGCCAGGATTTGTGAGGGGTTGGGGTGATGTGGCACAGGGTGGTGAGACTAGAGAGATTAAATCGTATTGTTGTAAAACATGAATACAAAAGTTTGGTATCATCTGGTTCTATTTAATTACATACATGTTTAAGATTTATCCATATAGTGCTGAAGAGATTTCCAAAAGTTTCAGCAAATATTTTCTGTTTGCATGCAGCTTATCTGTCCGTGTGTGTTTAATGCTTTACAGTAATATTGAGTGTGTGTGTGTGTGTGTGTGTGTGTGTGTGTGTGTGTGTGTGTGTGTGCATGTGTGTGTGTGTCAGAGTTCATTTGCTGCTCATAGAGGCTGAATATGGTTATACAGCGGACATTTCTGAGGGCGACACACACACACACACACGCGCGCTTCTATCTTTACACTCACAATACATTCCCTCAGCCCAAACCCTAAACTTAATTTTAACCTGCACCTTGATATGAAGTCTTAACCCAACAGAGACAGAGCTGTGATTCATGGACTTTTAACCTCAGTTAAATCTACCAATGAAAACAGACTCTTCACCATTAGGTTCATTTTTCAGTATAAAACATATTTTAAGACACAGTAGAGTCGAGGCCCAACAGTCCTCTTAGGTTTAATCAAGCTGCACCGAAATTCACTCCTAAATATAAATGTGCCTGATGAATTCAAGATTAATTTCAAGATTCATGATTATTTCCAAGGAAAACAGTGGAAATGTTGAAACACACTCGATCTCACAATGTGAAAGATCTGCCCACTGATCCAGTTTCAATTCCTTGACCCATACCACATCTATAGACCAAATTTCAAGGTAATCCACCCGGGAGCATTTGTGTAATCTTGCTTAAATAACAACCAACCAACAAACTAATATGGAGTGAAAACACAACCTCCTCGGTGGAGGTAAGAAGACATTTAAAATAAGATGAGTTTAACTTTTTTTTTTCTATGTCTCAATCAGTCTGGTGCATATGTGGATGATGCAAGTTTTCACACTGTGCCAGCTGCAGCCTACTCATTGTATCTGTGCAATTAAGACACATGAGCTGTAGACTTACAAAAAAAAAAAAGCTGTGTTTGGGCTGTTATCCCACTCATCTACATCTGCTTATGGAATATAATCCCATGTTTGACTTTAGACCAGCACGTGCATTTCTGGAGAATGGGTTGTCATATACTGGCAACAACTTAAGAGTCTCCTTGATCACAAAGTAAAATTTGATAAGATCTATCGCTGCATTTCATCCAGGCAACATGAGCAGATTGTTTGCAGCTTATTCGTCTTCCTTTGGGCTAATGGATTTGGAACACATTCCAATCGGCCAGAAATATAGCTACAGAATGGGAATCAGGCCTGGGGGCAATTCTCACTAAGTGGGGAGAGAGCCATTAAACAAAGGTGCCTGTGGTTTCATATTCAGGATACTTTACAACCGCCGTCCCAGGACATCAACAGTGTTTTTGGGTGAGCTGTTAGAGGGGGCAGAAGAGGGGGAGGAGGATCCATCTGCCACGCTGCCGGTCCTCAGGGAGACGGGCATATCCCAGGGGTGTTTTGGAGAGAGAGGGGCTGAAAGGATTACACCCAACCACTAATCAACGACGGTAATCTGTAGGCCCCCATACAAAATCCCCTTCGATCCAAACAACAATTTGGAACACAGGATAAAACCTCAGAGTACAGGGACATCTACCTGATCTTGAACAAACCGACAAATAAAAAGAATAAATGCAGGTGATTTTTTAATTGGAAGTATCGACTGCAGAGGTGTGATTGGCAAAGAGCCATAGTGTCTCTGTGATCAGGTGCAAGTGTCCCACAAGTGGCCTAGCCTGATTCCCAGTGTGACCATTATGCAAATGGTGCAACTAGACAAGCCTGCAACGTAAATTAGTCTAACGGAAAAATGCACTTTTCTAATCAATTCAGATTGCAAAAGGTTTTTTTCTTTTTCTTAAAGTGTATTTTCGGGAATACAACCCAAAATAACAAAATACTCATTCATTTCAGGATTTGAAATATTTACTAATGTTTCTTTGACTGGACACTTTTTTCAAACATTGTTGTCATATGAATTTCATTAGCCAACGTTCTGCTGTCACCACATGAACTTAGCAAAGCAGTTCTCCCTGCATCTTATCCGAGGACTGTGTCACAGCAAGAACTTACACAAGGTGCAGCTGCTGAGGTGTTGTCCTGGCAGGTTTCCCCATCCGGGCATAGAATAGAAGTGAATCAAGTTGCCACTACTTTCACGGTCTCTTGTCACTATGGTTTTGATGTCTGGGGTCTGGGTGGGGTTTGGATCTGGTTTTTGTGGGTTTAAAGCTCCACAGGACTGTAGAAGAAGCTGCCTAATGATGGCACCAGTCCTCCAGGGCATAGGGAACTGGAGCATCCTGGCCTGCATCTCCTCTACCTCCTGCAGTATATGCCCATTGGCGAGGCAGCCTCTAAGCTCCCTATCCCTGTAGCCTCATTGTTTAGTGGGCCCAGCACTGTCAATATTAAGCCTGGCTAATGTGATCTAGAGGCAGCTGGAGCACCCCGATTATTACCATGACACAGCCGACTGAGGGGTGTAATATCATTAAAAATAAATCAGGTGGTTTGGAGATTTGCTGGGGGGGGGGCTCTGAATGACATTAGGTGGGAGAACTGCCATAATTTCATTAGTCAATTGGGGCACCTCAGAGGATCTGTTGAAACATTTCCTTTAAGTTGCAGTAATTGAATTTGCTTTCACAACACCGAACACAAAATGAAAGATGGGGAAAAATGATGTGGGTAATTTTTCTCCAATTAAGTGCCTAAATATTTTAAAAATCAATTTCAGACCTGCGAAGACCAAGACACCAGAGTAAGATAGTATTTCAGTTTCCTAATTACTCTTGATGATCTACTTGAAAGCAGACGTGTAGGATATTCCTGTTTTTTATTATTAGCTTCTTGTGGTGGATTATGGTCTCAAATGATGAGGAAAACGTGAGGCACTGCTAATCTTCTTAACGTGTTTGACACTGAGCTGTCTGCTCGGCAGACTCATCAGCAATCAGCTGCTTGGTGAAAAGGCTGGAGGCTGACTGAATGTATTAGCACAACAAATCAGCCCAATCAAAATCTATTCTATATTGTCCCATGTTGTTGGATCACATTTCTTGTCGTTTTGACAATTGGTCTGGTCTTGCTGACTTTGACGGGAGGTCTGTTTTTCCTCCACTTATTCTACATGTTCGATCTGCCGATAAAGCTCAGAGCGTCAGCAGTGCCGTTGGTCTCACAGCGAGGGTCTCGTGTCGCTATTGTTTTGACGCTCGAGCCACATAAACGGCGATTTCAAGGCCCATTTAGCGCGCGATGGATTGTGCCCGAAATCCACGGACCAATGGAGAGCATCGATTATTGGAGGAGCGGGTGGAGTGACGCCACGAGTTGTAAACCAGACGGACGGATGGATGGATAGATAAATAGACAGATAGGCAGACAGACAGACAGATAGATAGATAGATAGATAGATAGATAGATAGATAGATAGATAGATAGATGACAAATAGATAGATAGATAGATAGATAGATAGATAGATAGATAGATAGATAGATGGATAGATAAATAGATGGATAGATAGATAGATAGATAGATAGATAGATAGATAGATAGATAGATGGATAGATAGATAGACGAACTGACAGACAGACAGATAGATGATAAATAGATACTACTCGAGACAAATCTACGAATCAATTATTTTTACAGAGACGAGTCCTCGTGCTCTATGGGTCTTCCTGTTATGCAACAGTGACATCTAGTGGCACCCTTCAGAATTACGATCTCACTGTTGTTTTAATGTGACGTCACCAATCCTACCTCAATACCACAACATAAAATACTTAATTGCTTGTCAATATCATATGAGCATAAGTGTATTGAATGTTTTTTTTCCAACACTGTGTTAAATATATATTAGGTTAAGCCCAAAACAAAACAACGTTGCCAGCTGTGCATACAGCAACATCTCAGACTCAGGAAGGGGAGCGTTATATAGGCTTATTTTGCACTATATGTAAAATAGGCAGCAAAAAACAGCAAATCTACAAATCTCAGTTACAAATTCAAACGACTTCTGAGTTATTCTCCTCACTCCTCTTGTACAATGCATAACAATAATATCAATTACATTTTTTGTTATATTGCTTTGGATGAAAACTGTATTGCAATATTGTTATTGTTTCATTTACATGCCCTACTGAAACGTATCTGGAAAGTATACTGCTGAGAATCTATAGTTGATAAACAGAGAGATTGGAGAGAAAAAAAAAAATTTAAATACAAAAATACAGTTTACTTTAAATGCTAATTGTTGTTTCCCTGTCAACCTCAAAGCACAAATGAATGGTAAACAATATCATATGGCAAAAAAAAATGATGTTGTGTAAAAATCACAGAGCCTTCACATAGCATAACATTCTGGAGTCTAAATCTCACGGTGATGTGTTTTGCACCTTAATGTTCCGTTCCCCTTGTTTCTGGGCTTGTAGCACCGGTGCCGCCCACTCAGCAGGAAGAGGAAGTGAGTATCTGGGGAGCAAGATAAATAAAACATTTATTTCATCATCCAAACTAGAACAACCTATCAGCTGCAGGACAGGTTGATAATGAGACACAGCATAGATCCATCTATCAGATCACAACACTTCTTTTCACAAACATAAGAGACTGGTATGATGTAGTGTATCATCTGTGCGTGAAGCTTGACACAGAAACCCTGCTTGGTGCCGCTTCACTGCTGCTTGCGTTTCTGACCCAAATAAAAGCATGTGCTTAGCGTCATTCAGCTGAGCCTGGTTCTTTCTATATATATCCCCTGTTTATCCTACTCTTGAGCTTTCATCGCCACCCCTACGCTCTCCTTTATAAATTTGCTCCCACTCTACTCCATGCATCCACCTCTGCCTCTTCCACCTGCCAGTCCCAGAGCATCATCGGCATCATCAAGCTGCCTCCCCTCAACCCCCTCCCGTGCACAGGACACACACAGCTGACACACTTTACTTCAGAGCTCGATCACTCCTCTCAGCAGACAAACCGGCAGCAGAGATTTCAGACGACTTATACGTTTGGGGCTTTCCAGGGTGTAAGGGAATGGCTCCAAAAAGAGAATCCTCAATTAAGAAATCTCCTTCACCAGTGACCCAACCAAGACTGGGTCCCCCTTACCCCTGCCTCCCTCCGGCTGCTGCAGCACCGAAGACAGCTCTAGAGCAGAAACCAAGGATGCTGCGTCCCTCAGATTCACCGTTTGACCCCAGTACTTTGGAGGTAAGTGGGATTGCTGCAGTATAATTTTGTGACAAAGCTAATGTGGGGCATAAATTAGGACTATTGGAATAATAATTTCATGTCATTCGCAAAATATTGTTTAGGAACCTTAGCCAACATAATAAATCTCAGCCAGAAACACAAAATAGTGCTCATGTCAGATGTCAGTAGTGTGGACGTGTAAAAAAACACCTAATTCTTATTATCTGCTGTAGTTTTCTGTGACTCTGAAGCTCTGATAGACCAAATGGTCTTCATCAATTTACAATGAGGGACTGCAAAGAAGTGGGGCAATGAGAGTGAGACTGTCAGTTGGTGGCCTCCTTAGAGAGAAAGAGGTCGTTTCCTGCCTCAATATGCTCTATTTCTTTCATCAGGCAGGTGATTGAATAAAATCAGGAGCTTTCCCTTTGTAAGCTGCTCACAATTTTTGCAAAAAAGACAAAATGTCTAACGCCTCTATTTCAATTTTCACTGAGAGTGTGGACGTCCCTTAAGGCCTTTTTCAGACAACACACATTGACTTGTCACAGCAGGAACAGTTGCTGATGACATTATGACTATGTTCAATTTATGTGAGTTATTTTGAGGGTCCTGGTATTATGCATGCTGACACATTGCCATGGTTTACAAGGATACTTCATGGAACTGAGCCATGACAACATTTATTTCATCTGTTCTTGTCCCTGCTAAGTCAGGATGTCCGCTGTGAAAACACTTCTGGGCCTCAGACAGAAGCTGACCTCTGGATAAGCTGTGTCACAGAACTCTTTCGCACCAGACACTTCCACTTGTCATGGCAGGAAAAGCAAAGATGTTACGAATAATATTAGCCATCCATTCTATTCAACAGTCCCATTGAACATGACAGTGTGACAGTGATGCAGGATGCACAATACCGGGACCATGAAGCCAAAACAGCAAAGAGAATTCAGCGTTATGTCTGCATATCACTAATAAACTGGTAGTAGCATCTCCTGGCTGCAACCCTGTATATATAATAAATGCAGTATATTAGGTATCAAGTAATTAAGAAAAAGTAATCAATTGATTGTGTAATTTATATTTATCCAGCAGGAAATAATGGATTCTACTGTATGTGATACATCACAACTGAATGGATGCAGTCTGTTAAGAAATGTACTTTTGTTTTTCAACTCTGAAATAGTCTGTCTATGCATAATCTATATGCATAGATACTAATATATATAAACAAATGCATATACATAGGGCTGGGCAATTAACTGAAAATGTTTCGAGAACAACATTAATAATCTTTAACTGATGTAATTTTGCTCATGTCAGTTAATTCGGACATATTTTCCCAAGTCGTGCATTCACAAGGGTTTCCGCTAGGGTCCGTCCTGTATCACCCAACTGCTTGTTGTCCCTCCACACTCCCCCGCTGACCTGCGCGCTCATTACACATTAACAATAAACTCTAATCAGAAGTTATTAGGACACGTAGGCTACAGGACTTGAAGTTTACTTTGTCTGGTTCGCTCAAACGTTTAGAAGACATGTATTTAAACACACTGAAAAACGTCCAACATTTTGCACTCACGCAGTTCACACACAACATGAGAAATGACGTGCATCGCTAGGATTCATGATCCGACATCCTCGATTAATAATTAAAGGTTCCGTGTGTAGAATTTAGAGACATCAAGTGGTGAAGTTGCATGTTGCAGTTGAATACCCCTCATCTCACCCTCCCCTTCCAAACATGATGGAGAACCTGTGGCAGCCCTCAGTTGTCATAAAAGTCTGTCTCAAAAGGTGTTTAGTTGGTCCAGTTTGGACTACTGTAAAAAACATGGCGGCCTCCGTAGAGAGGACCTGCTCCTGATGTAAAAATAAAGTATTTAAATATAAAGGGCCCATTCTAGGGTAAAGAAAACAATTTGTACAATTTAAGTGATTACACATTAGTGAAAACATAACTAGGATTATTTTTTATTGAAGTTCTGCAAATAAATCACTTTCACCTAAATTTTACACTGGACCTTTAAATACATTTGATCGTCAGTTTGTGTGAAGCACGACAGGGGCGAGGGGACACACTTACACAGATGCGCACAGGAGTGTTTCCCACACACACAATTGTTAATTCATTCTAATCAAGGTAAAAGTTTGAAAAAAGCATGATATTGATTTGAAGTGATATTGCCCAGCTCTGTACTGTCTATATATTACTCCAAATTCAGCTGTTTAAGTATTAGTAAACAACGTAGACTCCTTGACCACAGTGTTAAATAAAAAGATTTTAAAATTACAATTAAAGTGTACTTAGGTCAAAACAGGCATACAGTAGTTTAACCAGACAGAGAAACTGAATATCTCAAACAATGGGTGCCCACATTAGACTTTGCATGGACATGCTCTAGCTCTGTTGGTGCTTTAGCTTTGCTGCCATCCTTGTGCTTTCAGTGTGCACGCCATGATTTACTGGAGTGTCCCATTTCGCCAGTGAGGATATGTGGGACATGTTAGATACACCCGCCTCTGCTCCCAATGGAATCACAGACATGACAGGAGGCCAGAGCTCCTGCTGGGCAAAGACAGCACTTTAGCTTGGCTGTTGAGAGATGTGGCTTCAGTCCATGATCTTACTGGGCCTAAAGTAATCCATTATTCCTGCATGGCCAGACGCTCACATCCTTAATGCAAAGCCGAGCAAAGTCATTCACTGCGATCATGCCTTAATTTACTCAAGTGGGGTCAAAACCACCAAAGTCAAACAAACACCACAAAGTAGCACACAATGTCCCCATTAGGTCTCACGATTCTCTAATTACTTTACAAGGTTAAGGGTGTGCTGACTATCCTTGTGTTTTAAAGATTTTAGGACATGCTACACCCTGCTTACTTACCATGTCATGGATTCTTAGAATCAACTTTAAGTCAACTTCATTGAATATGAAAATATTGTAAATTTCAAACGTGCAATAAATTGACACAAGATGTCTCCCACTTCACTGAAAGCTCTTACTTTCTTTCTGTATATGCATTTGAGGCTTAAGTTTCCAATCACACTTGGGCAAATTGCATATTCGCCAAGATCTAATCCAAATTGGTTGTCATGTTGCAAAACCATGTTTGTACTTTTGTTTATTTCAAAATAAATTTGAGCGACTTCTGCAGATAAATGATAAAACAGCCTTTTAGTTGCAATAATTTTGCAAATATCTGTATGTGTGCACTCAGATTTCTGAATCTGTAAAGGAATCTGCAAATGTGTATTCAGATCTGTATGTGTATTGATAATTGTGTGTTAGAAACTTGTGTGGACACTAATCCATAAATGGTACTGAGATTTGCAAATGTTTACACATTGTCTGGCCACAAGGCAAAGCAAGATAAGAGAACCCCCCCGAGCTGATGACAGACCACACACACTGGAAGAGCTCAGGAATGGCAGATAGTGGCAAAATCACATTTTAAAAAATACCTGAGGTGGAGTGACGACATGAAGACAAATACTTACAGTATTCATTATCCGTGTCCTTAGAGGGTCGTGGGATGGCTGGGGCCAGCAGCTGAGGACAAGAGGTGGGATAGATCCTGGACATGTCAGTCACCAATTGCACATTGTTGCATTACACGTGTACAAATCTTTTACGCATTTATATATCTGTCTACATATTTGCAGATCCCAGTAAACATTTACAGATTGGTGTTCACATTCTGGAGCACATTTGAAAATCTGAACACTTTTGCAGATTCATTTACACATTAACAAATAAAAAAGTGACATTCACATATCTAATTACACAGATACTTTCACAACTCTCCACAAAGATTGCAAAAAAGATACTTTCACCGTTATAATATCGCCGTATTCTTGTGTCAAATCTATTCTGAACATGTCTGATGGTCAGACACCCCAGAGAAAAAGACATAAGCAATACAACAAATGAATATGAATGAAAGGCAACTTCAAGTGTTTAAATGCCTCCGTCATTCATGTAAGAGCAAACTGAGCAGCACAGCTTTTAACTTTGAGGCCTTCTTGGTGGATTCAATTCAACTCTGTAAATTCTGATTATACACATTGATTATATAAAAGTAATCTCACTCATTGAATGGAAAGTTTATGTAGTTTAAATATACATTACTAATAAATAATAACTAATATACTAACTAACAGTGAACTACAGACTACACCTAATGTTTGTTTCTATATATGGAGCGCGGCTGTCTCGTCTTCCCTCCTTCGTTATTTGTCCCACCCGAGGTGAGCGAAACGCAACAGCACGTCTCTGGTTGGCTTATCTTGTTATTTCCCTCTACGTCCAACCAATCATTACGCTCACTGACTAAATCCGAACCAACCATGGGTAGGAAATAGGCGGGTCTTCGCTCAGCTCGGGTGGATAGCTTCTCTGACGCAGACGGCACTGCTGGGGTTTTGTCAGCCTGCACTGCCTCGACCCTCCGTCACATTCTTCGTTCTGCCGACGCCCGGGACACACCTCAGCCGCCACAGGAACATGGTGCGTTTGTCTCCGGACCCCAGACTCTTTCTACTTTGTTACCGCTCTTGTGTATTCGGCTCATGTGGTCGTTGTTTCGGGAGAATGGCTCAGCTTTGCAGAGCCGTTCATTTGTTTTCTCAGTTAGCTCGCTTTTCGCTAGCGGAAGTGCAACTTTTCGAGAAGCTAACGTTAGCTTGTACGCTGGATAAACTTAACAATCACACAGCGAGCTTATTGTCACTAAAACACCGATGTGTACTTTTATCACGACTCAATGTGGTGCAGTTAAATAATGTTTGTGTTTTGAGGTAAATGTAAATGAGAGAAAATGTGCTGAAAAGGCCTCCTAGGTTAACCTGAGCTAGCTTAGCCACAGCCTTCATGTAGCCTGATTTCTCTTTGAACAGTCTGACTTCTCGGAAGATCAAATCCTTGGTGAGTTCTGAATTTATGTTTTGATATCTCCCCCCTGAATCCAGCTTGTTTTGCATGCCTTCATTCTCGCTTGGTATCAAATGACACTTTGCCCTGTATCTCCACTATCACCCTGCTCTCTCTGTACCTGCCTGTCATAGTAGTCGTGGTTAGGCTAGGTTTGTTTCCTCCTTTATTTCCGTACTGTTTCATCACTTTCCACTTGCAACTGCTTGTCCTTTCCAGATTGAATTTAACCTGGATCAGATTCATGGTAAGTCAGTCAAGAGGAGTCGCCTTAACAGAGAAAGACTGGTGCCTAGCTCGGGAGTGTTCAGGGTGTGATCTGCATGTTGGTTTTGGTTCAAGCAAATTGTTCTAAATGTGAATGAGAGTCGCTTCGCACTGTCGTTTGGTTCGTCAAAGTCATACTGTGCACATAACGTTATACTCCTGACCAGCTTTGACCATGTGTTGCAGTGTTTTTGTATTGTGGGGTCCAAAAGTGTGAGACCATTGGAGAGGGGACCCCACCGTATGTGGCCAGTCATGCATTAGGATTCTGTTCCCATAAGTATTGTCCTGTTAGACCGTGTCAGTTTGCCCTGAGCTGTGTCTGTTATCTTTCAAGCTGCTCATCTCCACACGCGTGCCCTTTTTTGGTGCTTGATACAGTGGTGGATGGTTTTTGTCCCAGGGCTGGGTTGTTTAATCACTGTTGACATAATAGGCCATACTCTCACTCTCCTCCTACTTTCCTCCACTCCTCTAATACCAAATATGGTGCTGGGAAAAGTGCTCACACGCCAGAAGGGAAGAGGCACATTCCTCAGAACAGGAAAAACTCCACAACAGTGCCTGAGCTTTTTAAGGAGGAATAGCTTGTCCCATAAAATTAGGAACAGCTTGCAAACCCGGATATTGTGTAACACAACCCTATATCTCCCTGATTGCAAGATCATAGCAGAGCTTTGTGTTTTGCTGTCGTGCTGAACTATAATGCCTTATGAGGATCAAAGCTAGTTAATCAACCTTTTGATCACCAACAAGATTGCATCATTGCTGACTATTGATCAAGCCTCTTAAACAACAACACAGACACTCATTACTTGTTATTGTGAATGCTTTAGATTGCCTGTGTAGTAGCAGCTCACAGTCGTATTGACTAAAGAGCACTTGTTATAATAATAGAGGGGATGTCAGATGAAACTTTAAGGGTTTGGAAAGAAAATGCTCCAAGCTGCCTGAAAGAACAGTCTGCCAGGTAGACGCTTGTTGAAACAGGTAAAGCTAAAACATTAAAGCATAGGAGTGATAGCTTTTAGCATTCACAACACATACACATTTAAAAACTTTGAACATGTGCCAATTACCTTACCTTACTATAGCTTGGAGAGAGTAGCAACTGCAGTTATCTGGACAGCCCCTGCACACACACTTCCAAAACAAATGTTAGGAGGGATATGAACCAAACTGTGGCTCAAAAATCGATGTCCCAACAAAGCCAATTCTTTATTTATTATGAAGTATTATGTCCACTTCTGTTTGTTCCATTGCTAGTTATTTTAGTCACAGTTTATATAATTCCTGCTGCATTGCTGTCACATTTCCTTGTTATTCAGACATTTGGTGTTTAGAAATGTAATCGATTAGTGTTTGCATGTTCATACTTCAGAAAATATATAAGGAGCATGGAGTGTTGCATTGAAATAGTTTTACCTTGATGGTGTGAAGTGAATAAGTCAGACTGACCAGATGACTAACACAAGTTTATTTGCTGGTTTGAGGAAGTAAGAGTGTTTTTTGCAGTGACAACCAGCAGAGTTTTTTGTTAACGCTGAACCACACTCTTTACAGATGAAGTAGTGATCACATTAATGTAGTTTAATTGTGTGTTAAAACAATGCATGGCAATGCATCATTATTTTTTTGTTATTTTTATGAGTTTACCGATACATTTATTATCCAGTATCAAGAGTGGCACAGGAAACCTTAGCAGGCTTGTCAATGTGGTGCTTTGTGCCCTGTCTTTTCTCTTTTAAATTTAAGCCTCCTGAGAAAACTTGATCATTTTTAGTCTCATTTTTCATAACCTGTGCTCTCTGTCTGCTTGTTCTCATTTTGTTCACGCTCTGATTTCTGTTTTCACCTATTTGCAAATTTCTCCTTATGCCTATTAATCGTCCATACAGGTCTGCTTATCTCCACAGTGTTTTTCACATGTATTTGTAACCTGCAGAGTTCAAGGAAGCATTTCTGCTGTTCGACAAGACAGGAGATGGGAAGATCAACTTCAGCCAGTGTGGGGACGTCATGCGCGCCCTGGGACAGAACCCTGTCAACGCTGAGGTGCTCAAGGTCCTGGGCAACCCCAAGGCTGAGGGTAAGAGCAAAAATACATTTTGCTTGGAGTTGTATATGATAAATGTAAATCCTGAAAAACTCTATGGCGGCTCAGACTGACAATTGACTTAATTATTCTTATCCTCTTTCAGAGATGAACACCAAGATGCTAGACTTTGAACAGTTCCTGCCCATGTTCCAGGCCATCGCTAAGAATAAAGACCAGGGCTCCATGGAGGATTTTGTGGAGGGACTGCGTGTCTTTGACAAGGAGGGCAACGGCACAGTAATGGGAGCAGAGCTACGTCACGTCCTCACCACGCTAGGCAAGTCCCATTTTCTTATCATCCTTAAATAGATGGCTGGCTCCTTTTTAGCACTTTTTGTTACAGGGAAAATAGTGCAATCTTATGAATGAAATCTGATCTGCAAATTTGATAGACACTATTAGTATTTGACTTATTTTGTATTGCGTTTATTGTATTTCTGCATGTCTAACATATTTTGTAATTTTGAAAAACAATGTGTAAGTCAAGTATATAATATGAATAAACACATTCATGTTTCATTTTTCAGGTGAGAAAATGTCAGAGGAGGAAGTGGAAACGCTCTTGGCGGGACACGAAGACGCTAATGGATGCATCAATTATGAAGGTGAGAATGAAAAACAAAACAGGAAGAAAATGTGACGTTAGATGTTATTAGGTTGATAGGGTTTGATGGGGCCATTTATATAAATCAGCAAACTAACCATTGTGCCCAGTATCTGAGATGTCACTGATTCCTGACACACACTCACACACACACACACACACACACACACACACACACACACACACACACACACACACACACACACACACACACACACACACTCACTCACTCACTCACTCACTCTCACACACGCACACCATAATTCAGTGTCTCCGCTGTTACATAGGAAAAAGTACTTAATTACTCAGAACTTAACGTTTTGAGGCACTTGTCTCTTGTACTTAGGTAAAAATTACAATATTTTGAACTTCTCAGTTTTTTTGCAAATGCGAAGTTCAGATAAACAATGAAGTGTCAACATATCACATTTACACGTGTAAGTCTGGGCTCTATCGCAGACGAACCTTAACGTTGAGCTCTATTAATGTCCTGATTACCTTTTTATCCACGTCTTTAATATCTGCTAATACTGGGTCTGATCCGATACTTGATATATTGTGTTATTTATATGTTTATTGAATATCCATTTGACACAATAAATCAGATGTAGACAGGTTAATCTCAAACACTTTATTCTTTTAGATCTTATTAATCCAAATACTGAAGGTCTGTAAACTTAATTTCTTTATATATAAATGAAAGTTAATTTTGGAAAATCCCCAACAGTGATGTGACACAAAACACTAAGATGTCTCACTTTGTTGGATTTGTTGAAACTGCAGAGACACTCATGTCATACAGTGGTGTTGTGTTTGTTTCTCAAGCAAACTATCTTTGACAAGATAGCAGCGTGCATAGTGCACATATACTGACAACACCCATGTTTAATTTAGACCGGAGATTCAGTTCATTAGTTATAGTTGAAATGACACCAGCACATTTGTTACCTTAACTGGTGACGGCCCTCAGCACCAGCTCAAAGTGAGAAGCTGCCGCTGGCTGATGTTTTCTGCAGTGCTAAAGCTAATGACTGTGTTAGGCCTGTATATGTCATTTCACTTTACTTATCGCCAAATGCCAGTTCAGTAGTTATCTAACTCTAACAATCAGTAAATATGTTTCTCTTAATGTGTGCTTTGATGTGAAATATTGTGTAACTGCTTTGACGAAAAATGTATTTTGAGTTTGTGTAAATTCAAACATTGATTTTTCAATCTTTGGAAGAACTTAAAATACTAAACAGTGATGTATGACTTGATCGTATGATGGGATGTTGTTTTGTTAACAGCTACTGTCTAATGTGGTCTTTACACTCATTGTTAATTGTCCTCTCTAAGACCCTGTATAAATGTCAACTGCTGACAGTTTGTTAACTGTTCTTCCTCCACAGCGTTTGTTCGCCACATCATGTCAGGCTGAGGGCCGGTACGGGCATTGGGTATACATGAGATGGCACCCCCAGGCTTTCCTGCATTTTATGTCTTTAATAATCCCCACTAGGTCCAACACTAATCAGCTGTAGTGATCACCTTTTATATTGGCAAAAAATGAACTATTGCAAAAGTAGATTTGACCAGTATGTGCCTGTGGGAAACCCTGGTGGTCCCTCTCATCTTTAGTCCTGAGGCTTTGACCAATGCGTAGCCTCCTGCTGCTCTGTCTCTGTCTCTCCTGCAGCCCTGTCTCTTGGCCCCTGGCTGCAGCATGCCCCTCTGCTTGTGTCTGAGACGCCCCCCCCCTCCGTTTGTATGGGGAGATGGTGGACACGCAGGGAAGAGACTGGTCTCATTCAGGCAAAACCTGGTGGCCACCGTTGAGTCGTTTGAGCTGATTGGTGTTGCGGCCCTGAAGCAGCTCTTCTAATCTCATTTGCATGTCATCAGTGCTATTAAAATAGGCTGTTTCTTCTGTTGGTGTCAGAGGTGCTGCTCGTTTTCATAGACACTGAATTAGATGTTTCAGTTCATTACATTGTTTTACATCCAAGCATAGCCACCAGCTTCAGGAGAGTGGACCAGTCCCTTTTTCTACTAACCAGAGAATTGCAATGGGTTGCTCTTGTGCTGATTGTTTTCTCCTCTGTACTGATGGAAGCTGAATTTGTAGCTGGCCACTCTGACTGGACTGTAGCTGCCTTGATCTCCTACCCTTTTCTGTGCTTCTCAACTAGAGGAAAGCATACAGCGATGATGGCTTCTCTAACCAGCTCTTCTTGGATCATAGACATGGCCTTAATACTTTGGCTGAATTGGAGATAGAGATGATTACTTCACCTCTTTCTCTTAGTGCCCAGTTCAAACCTTCTTTCCTCTTGTCGACTGGAAATGGGGATCTGCCCCCACATGCAGCATGTCCCACCAGGGTTCACCACAAACCTGGTTGAGGAGGGCAGCCATAGCTCCAGTTGCTGCAGTTGGAGTAGATCTCTGTAAATATCTAGACCATGAGACTCACGTTGTCTTTGTCTTGTGTCTTTTACAGAACTGGTCAGGATGGTGATGAACGGTTGAAGAAACAAAGATCATCCCACTGTTTTTTATTTTTACCGTCACATGTACCCTCTTTTTGCAGTTGGCCTCTACATTGCTGCCCCCTCCTCATTCCATGGATTAGTTTTCCACATTTAATTTAAGAAGTGCCTTTACATTCCCATCAAAAGACCACAAATAATCTGGCTGTTGCTCCCAATTATGTTGTTTGCATTTAAATAAATGTTTTCCCTGAAAACTTATCTTGATTCCTTTGAGTGAATTTGTTTGATTCAGTAAAATAATGCACACGATGCCTTTAATGGACTTTTGCAGGGTAAATGTATGTGTACTTTTTTTATTGACACAAGAGGGCAGTGTTGCAGCTGTAACCTGTTAAGGCCAATTTGTCAAAAAAAAAAAAAAAACACTGAGATATGAGGGTTTATGCTTTTTGTGTTTCCATGAACATTTTTTTTTTAAAACAAACCACATGTGTAGAATTTGGTCCTCATGTTACTGCAGACAAAATCTGTTTCTCTCTAGTTGTAAATCTAAAAGAACATAATAAAATCATTCTCTTATATTAACAAATAATGGATTTTATTGCTTTTTTTGGCCATGTCATAGATTTTCAAAGACATCATTGATGGCGAACACTAGAGCTGCAGAAGGATGTTTGCTTTCTGACCTTTTCTTCATTTTCCTCACTAGCAGCCGCAACTATTCCCCCTCATTAGGCACCACAGTTATCCGAGTGTGGGGCTTATGTGTGTGGGATAAGGTTCAGGAGGGTGTCATAGTCCACCACTGAATAGATTGTCCACTAATTACGCTGTGTGTGTGGTCGATGGAAGTCAAGGCTATTGATTATTTTAATCCTCCCTATTTGTGAGTCTGTGATCCTCATGGCTCTGCATTCGACAGGGGAATCACTAATGGGCTTCAGTGCAGCCTGTCTCAGACCTCTCCCTGTCCAATTAACTTTCAGCTGGAATCTGCCAGGAGAGAGAGCCGGGGGCTGGGCCCAGGCTTGGCGCAGCTGCATCCCACTTTCTCAGCTCAGGAGCAACAGATTCACCAAATCCTTTAAGTCTAGAACACCATTGACTCCGCTCTAATTACATGTTTTTCAATAATATAAGAGGTATTTGAGATTCATTCTCCTAATGCTAGGATGATGTCTCTCTTTCTTACCTCATCTAAGATTGCCCCTTGAATAAAATGGTGAAATTCACTGTTGAACACATCATAGTATTAATAATTCAAAAGACTTTTGTATCAAACTGTTACAGCAATTTTAGATATTATTCAGATTTTATAGCCCATAGTTTATAACATGAAAAAAACACAATTTCAATACACGTAGTTTTTATGTCAGTCAGCAACTAATGTATTAATTGATCATAACATGTTAATATCATAATTTCATTAACTTTTGTTTTAAACAATCAGTTGTCTACCTGTAATTTAACACTTACACAATTACTTCCAATTTCTTTATATATGTATATTACCTAACTATTTTAAAATTTGATTACATAGACTTAACCATTAGTGAAAGATATAATCAGTACAGTAAATGATTATAAAAATAAATGTTGGTATAATTAAATTTGAGGAGAAAATTATGATTTATGCATGACTGTTGGAATATCAATAAATGGGGAGGACTGTACCGATATTTATAAAGAAATCCCTGGATCCATTTCTTGTTACTAGTGCTTTTCAACAAATGGGCCTGGATTCAAACCCCTGATCCACAAGAGCAAGCCTTTATCCAACATTTATCCACTTTGGTGTGTTTGTACAATTGATTACTATATTGCTCCATTTAAAAATGTACATTGGCTGGATTTTGTGGATCCTGGGTGTATTATAAGCTGGGATCAATACAGCAGGTATTAATGTCTGTGTCTTAGACAGTGTCTTAAGACATATCGGAAATCCATGTTGTAGCAGTCGGTGGCTGTGCTCAGCCAATGTTGCCTCGATCTCTGTTGCTGTGAGTCCACGCAGACATGTTGTATATCTAACTCTCCACGGTGGTTGCTGCAAATAACACTAGAACAAGTGTCTTCATGTGCGACTGTTTAACGTGCGTACTTTTATTCAGCCCTGATTTCCAAAACTTCAGAATACACGTAAGAACACAGACAGGGTAGGTATAGATATTTTAATAGCAATATTGTCTGCTCAACCTGCTCGACATACCAGACAGCCCGTCCCAGGATTACTGTGTTTATACATATGATGGTACTTTTACAGGGTCTCTCAAAAATAAAGTACTAAGTAGGTATGGCAGTGTAATTACAGCAACATGTCTGTAAAGTATTGTACAACAATTAATGTCAGGAAAACACTGCAGCTGTCACATTTTTGGTGCCCTTGTATCTCACAGTATCTGTATTATATATCCACTCACACACACACACACACACACTGTCAATAATGCACTTGTCAATTCAAACTTCATTACACTCATGTGCCACCCATAAATATTGTAAGCTTTTTTTCTTTCCTTCTAATATTAATATTTCTTGTTTTGTCTTTCCATCCTGTGTCATCGTGGGAACAGGAAATATAGGTCAAACACCTGTGTTTATTCAGATTGCTTCATTTTGAACAGCACTCTCCCAAAGAATTACAACAGGGGCTTGGTGTAATTCCCTCTGAAGCACAGAGGGCAAAAAATAATTTATAAAGACGAGCTGCAAAACATAGACAGGCCATTGGATTAGAGGTCATTCAAATGGAGAGTGGAGATGTGTAAGTGAAGACTGGCATAAAGTGTGCATTTGTCAGTTTTGTCATCCCAGTGAATGACACCCTTGATACCCTTATTGCATTAAAAAACAATCACACTGATGGTGTTTGTTACATTCTAGTTATCACAATGCCAGTTAATATGGAACACATTATAATATTTTAGATATTCTCGAGCCACAACGTGCAATTTCTATGTGCACTCATACTGTACATATTCTGAAAGTCATGTTTGCACACAATGGGCGGCAATAAATTCAGTTGCTCATGACGACTGGCTCAGTATCACACAACTCATTTTGGGTTTTCACTTAATTCACTTTTCTTTAGTCTGTCAGAATCTCAGTGTGTCTGTATAAGTGGTGTTGATTTCTGTGTGTGTGTGTGTGTGTGTGTGCGCGCGCGCGTGCGTGTATGCGCATGTCTGAGCATCTGCATGAATTTGCATACATACATGTCTGTGTATGTGTGAGTTTTTACTCTGTGTGTATTGATGTTCCTCTAACCACTCCTCTCCCCTGCATGAGTAATAACTAGATTCAGTCTGGGTAGACGAGGAAGCCGGAGAAGGTGCTGTACTTGTTTGTGTTTCCTCCGTGGACCTTCCCTCCGTCCAGCTGCACGCACACCTCGTCTCCCACGTCCAAATGCAGGATCACACTGTTGGAGGCGTAGTCGTAATTCTGATCAGCATCTTGAGCGATGGCGCTGGCTCTTACCTGTCACCCACGGGGGACATGTGGATTGACAATTAGAACACGGACCAAACTGAGCAAACACTTTGCAAATGTCACTGTCACTTCCTCTGCTGCTCTTTCAAAACCAGAACAACCACATCTCACTCTCTTCTTTCGAGACGTCTTATAGTTTTTTTCTCCTTCTCCACACTTGGGTTATAATGAATTATTAACAACCTTTAAATGAGACAATCAGAGTATGACATCACAGATGGATGGGAGTGTGACCTGTGACCCCAGAGGTGGACTGAAAACACAAGCCACTCTGCGTCTTATCGATCAGCTGTAGCTAGGCTCGGGGTAAAGGAGCGGAGGATGGTGATCTGATTGGGTTGTGGAGATAAGCGGACTCAGTGGGGACAACAGGTTGTCTATGGGGAAACCAGCTCAGCCAAGAAAGAGCAGCTATTGACCTGTTGCTTACGGTGCTGGCCCAGCTCAATATGCATGATATCGAGTGGCTATGCCGAAGCCAGACAGTTTTACATTTGCATGCTGTGTGTTAGTTCGGTCCTATTGACCCAGCGGCAGTGGATCTTTACTTGTTTGTTAACACATTTAATTGGGTTTACTCATTGTGGACATTTAAATACACATGCTCACATCTAGTTACAGTTGTAGAGGAAACAGGATTTGTTCCTTTATTCTTTGTCCTTTCTAATTTTAATCAGCTGCATAACAAGAATAATGTTTTTTAAACTGTTTGGGGCTTAATGTAAGAAGTATGTACTCAAGAAAAATATTCAACATTATCAAGGCCCTTTATTTAGTATGATCAATCAATATTTATACTGCTTTATTGCAGCATAACCCTTTAAGATTATTTTTTAAGTGTAACTAAAACAATGAATATGTTTTTGACAAATGCAAAAAGGACAATTATCCACTGGGTAACATCCATAGAGGGATGTATCAATAATTCTGGTGTAGCAGCTCCAATCATCAGACATATGTCAGCCATCAGTGGCCCTGTGTCGGACTCAGTGTCCATCTATGGTGGGAGCACTCAATCTATGTCAGCAGCCAGACGAGCCACGCACACCTCTGTGACAGCCACGGAATATGATCTGCAACTCAACTATCATCATGTCATCCCCATCACCGGGGCCCCGTTCTCCCCAATGAGCATGCATCAATTTGAAAACAGTCAATCACTCAACAACACAGCCCGAATTACTGTAACTTTAAAAAAAAGAAAAAAAAAAAGCTATTTTCCCCTGCACTCAAACATTTTGCTCTCGTCTGAGCACATTGTTCATCATCTATCAACCCCGGGAGTTGTGCTCTATTACCTGGACGCTGTGGGTCTCCTCAAATGAGATTCAGGTCATGGATGCTACATCCAACATAGAGCATGTTGGCCACCAGTGGTTAAGCATGTCCCTGTCCTCTTTAAACCAGATTGATTGAGGGGGCAGAGGAGTCGATCTCCCGGGGCTCCACAGCTCAACAACCACACAGTAAAACCGTCCACAGTTATTGTTCCACTGTTCCAATGGTCTTGTTCCATCAGATTTCATATTGTGTTGTCCACAGGGTAGTTCTTAAATCTAAATAAGCAAGGGCATCCGGATCTATTGCAGATCCATTCAGCTTGAGTGTTGAAAAAGTTTTGGCAATGGTGGCAATGTCAGGGAGTGTAAGTTTGATACCCTCTTCCTCAGTATGTAACATATAACAGAGATTCTGAAAACGTGCCTGCACCAACAACCAGAGAATTATATGTCTATTTTTCTACAGTATTACACATTATTTTAATGTATACATTGCATTTATTCTCTTCATGCCATACCTTCAATTTCTATAATTAAGTATTTTATTATTTAAAATCAATTTCATTAATATTGATGTTTTTCTTGGATTTGTTTTCTTTCCTCCTGCAGTCTTTCTCCCCAGAGATCAAAAAAGTCGTATCTTAACAGAGAACATCACATTCTGAATATGATTTTAAAAATAAAAACTACCAGACTGCTATGGCGTACATATATATATAACCATGTACCTAGGAAATTGTGTTTATGTACTGTCAATTTAATAAAGCAAACATGTTTGTTTGCTGTTTATGAAGTTAAATGAACTAAAACATCTTGAATATATTTGACCAGAGGAGTCCAATTGCAAATCTGACTAAGAGCACAAAAATGACCAAGAACAGTCATGTCTGTTGACACCAAGCACTTTACTCCCCCTGTTGTCAATAAGTTGACTGATAAGCAAACAAAATTATTTACACTCCTTATTAAAACAGCATATAAAGACTTATACAATAAAGGGGATTTTAGTGTAGATCTTAGATCCTTTATATTTACCCCCACTAAAGAGATTATGTTTTCATCTGCGTTTTTTCTTTGTTATTTAACAAACTACTTCCCAGATTGCCACAAATTCAGTGGAAGACTGTAGTATATGGGTCAGGACAGAACCCATTCAATTTTGGTCTGGATCTGGATGAGCGGGCGGAACCAGGAACTTTTTTTTCACCTTAACATATTGTGAGACGGTTTGTAACAGTTTCATTAATTTCAGAGAATAATTCTTGATCTTGATTTTTTATTTTTTTTTAAATCAGGCCTGTTAAGAAGACTGTTATTTATGTGTGTGTGCAATGTGATGCAGATCCAAATCCTGATCGAGTGAATTTAAATGTGGTTTCATGAAGACAGTGTTTGGCCTTGGCAGCAGTACACTCTCTATTTAGTGTCATTCTAGTTTTAGCTGTTTTAACAAGACAAATTATCCACAGCATTCATTTTGGACCCTTGACCCTGTGAACCTTTCCATCATGGGTGTGATGAAACATTGAGCTTAATCCATAAACCCCCATAAGACCACCTCTTAAAATAATGACACCAATCTACTGTCATGTGTAAAGGTTATATTGTTGTTCTCCTTGACATATGTAGTGACAGCCAATATCACATTTGCATCTTTGGCTGCTTCTGACAGTGATGCTGTTGTTGTGATTTCCTATTGACACCAGGCATATGTCATCCTGCTCATTATTTTGGTTAAACAGTGAAATGGAGGGAGAAGTGGGGAGACCCATGATCCCACGCCGGCCTTCTCAGATTCTCATGACTTAATCCCTAAATGTTATGTCCGTACAACACAATGACTTCCATCGTTCAGTGTAGAGATCTTTTTGTCAATATAAGATATATGAATTTGTGCTTCAGCTGCAGGAATTACTCAGGGCATCCATTAATGTAGACACCAGACAGAGAGGCATGAGAGAGTCGTGGTGGGATTAGGAAGGGAAGCCGACAGAGGAGATGGATACGGCCGGAGGACACAAACTGATCCATGTGAACCAAGGTTGCACGCTGTGCTGATTCTGAGGCTGGAAGGATTGTGAGCCGCAAGGCAGGGACCCCCAGGGCTTGCCTGTGGCTGTCTCTGTCTCCGCCTAGCCCTTTCATTATAGGGCCTCCAGTAAACACGCTTGGGAGCAGAGGGGGCCACAAAAGGGGTGGGGTGGTGGTGAGGGGGAGCAGCTGCGGTGTCATTCTCTGTACAAGTGGAGCTGCACGGCAGACGACAGACAAGGATGGACAAAAAGAAGGGACAGGCGAAAAAAAAAAGAAAAACGGCCAGAGGGTTGGAGAAAGGCAAGGGGGGGTGGGGTGGGGGGTTGATGCTGGTGTAACAGACTGATCAAGCGAAGCTATTTTGTGAGACCAGGGAGATGTGGGGGTATATGAAGTCTTGTTTTTATCTGTGCTGCTGCGCTCCACTGGTAATAAAACTGACAGGATTCATTCACTGTGATATACTGACCTCTTAGAGTGGAGACAATAGAAAAGTAGCTGTTAAACTTACCTAAGGGACTCCCGTACATGGCAAGAGGGTTGTGGACTGCTGGGCTAAGGGTGGGGGATGTTGCGGAAATAGAATATTTATTGAGTTGGTTTACCCTCTCCTCTGGGACTGCAGGGATTACATGGCGACAAGCTGTAGCAGAACCGTACCTCTGATTGCCTCTACCTGCCACTCAATGTTACGGCCTGTGGTCTGCGGCACGGAAATGGTCAAACCTGTGCACAGTTGGAGTGGAGGTGACTTATCCTAATTAGTGGCTTTCATTGGGGGCACATTGTGATGTATTTTAGAAGATCTTTTATGAACTAAAAAGACAACATTCGACTTGTCTTCATGTGACAAACTCTTTCTTGCCCTCGGCAGTAAGACTAATTATATTTTACCTGTAGCATATCTCTATACCGGAGGAGGTTAATGCAGGTACTGGTCATTATAGTGAGTGATGACATTTTAAGACTACTGTGAAATAACTTGACCTTTAACTGGGCTATTAAAAGAGACTATGATAGGTAAAGGGAAAAAAGTGGGGGGGGATATTAAATAGGGAGCCGCACAAGTATCTGTTTGTCTTCACTGTACATTGTGTGCGGAGTATTTGATATAGTGCGTTATGGGGACGTAAATGAGAAGGGGAGGCAGCTCACATAGCCTGCAGTTAATGGTGGGAAAAGTAGAGGTTCTGCTGAGGATGTGCACATGACGTGTTACCACCCCTCACAGCATTAAGCATGGCAACATTAGAATAGACCATCCTAATAATGTTTGCTACCGAGCCGGAATAATAAGTAGCATAAAACCCATCGATCCCTAACAGTAAATTAAGAATAGAATAATTAAGCACATTTATAATATGGTGGCACCAGTAGGAAGGGCATGCAAGATGATTTATTACAGGCAAGGCTATGATAACATTAAATAATGAAGTATCATATGGATCCATCATGATCCCAAACTGGGTTGGCAGCGTATTTCTTACCAGCGCAAATGACACAGCTGAGAAAGAACAGGACAGAAAGCTAACTTTCACATCACACACTGGAATTGTACCACGAGTTAATTACCGACACACTGGCAGCAGCTGAATTGTGACCCCTACCTCCTTCAATCCCCTAACTCTGAAGCCCCCTGTTATGCTGCGATGACTTGTGAAAGTTAGATTGAGGTGTGAGCAGGTATAGGCTTTACAGAGCAGGGATTTAGTGAAGGTAATAAGTATCGGATCTATGGGAATCCTGTCCTGCCCGGCCCAACACATCCTCCTGGCGTTGCATTACACCAAACTCATGTCACATAGTCCGCAAAGTCACAGTCCATCAGCCAATGCAATGTGTTATTTAAACATCATTAGCAATAACACAGGAAGTGAAACATCAAATATTTCCAGTAATGATCTATTGCTTAACCAGCTTTCCTAGTTTTCTCTCTGTCTCTGGCCGGCCTTGATTACTTGTCAACCCCAGACATGTTGAGTGGGTGTCCATTGGTCATCTCGCCTGATCTCATCCTGGCCTTCACCACCAGCCTCCCAGAAGCCCCATCTACCAGCCCACTGTCTCCAAAACTCCATTAAGTCATCTGTCTTCCTCTGCTCCACCCCTGATCTCTCCAACATTTCACTTGTTTTGTTTTGCTCTCCCTTTTCGCGGATGTCTCAGTATGTCCGTGTCATGTTAAATCTCTCGAGTTTCTTTCCTTCATCCTCAATCTGCCGAACTGGCTGCCTGACAAACGCAAGGTTACAAATAACCTTCCATGAAAATTAAGGTGTGAAAGTTAAAACTCAATCGCAAAGGGATTGTGGCAGATTTCTAGCTGTGGCAAACCTTTTTTTTTGAAGAAGGAAAACCCATGGGTAGACAAAATATCCAATAATGTTTCATCACCTAGGGCACTGATAAAAACAGACTATTTGATTCTACAGCCTGGATTGCAACCTGTCAAACATAGTGCCCATTTAGTAAACCCCAGCCTCTGATTGGCCTCGGGCAGATTACCCACATGCCGCTGAACTTAACTCCAAACATGATCAGGCATTCTGCGGCAATCCAATCCCACACTCCACTTTCACGGCTCTCGTTTGGGTAGATCCCTTGTTAGTTGAGCGCTCTATTTAATGGAACTGTTTGAGGAGGCCACCTGACGGTTGTCAGATGGACCTCGCTGAGGTTAAATAATTGAGTTGAGTGAAAAGATAATTAATGGAGAATCAATGAACAAGCTGGAGGAGGGGTCAGCAGAGGAAAGTATAGCGGGTGTTAAGGGGATCTAATCTAAGACGTATAAATTATTTAGCAGCCTACAATGACTTGAATGACAATAGAAGACAGAAGGCATTAGTCATAAACATATTCGTCTTTGTGGTGTCATGCATGAAATACAGTGATGTTTGATTGATGATGAATGATTTTAAACATTTAGTTTCACATCTCACCAAATCAAGGCTGAATGAAATAGTCCATGGTGATGAATCATACATGTACGAGTCTTGGTACACATGTTGAGCGAGAGAGAGGTCTGAGTGGAGAGTTTTTGCATTTAGCGTCCTTGATGAATGAATGAATGTATAAAGCAACTTGAAGAATGTTTCCTGAATTTGGAGTCCTCTGATAAAAACCCTGTGATTTATCCCACCTCTCTCTTCCCCCCCCCCCCCCCCCCCCCCCCCATCAGCCCCTCTGTCTTTAATTAGTGTCTGGGGAATGAGGGAGTGGATGAGTGGACTGTCAATTTTACAGTCATTATTTATTTAGCTGAGGTGTAAGCTGACTGGTCCACATACTGACAGACATTTCTGTCGTGCTCTTTTGCACTTCTGTTTATGCGATAATCAAGCTCTGTGCATGATATTCGCTAATTAGACTGTTCCTTTCGGCAGCAGCGTTGCATTCTGCCACTTGTCATTTAACCACAGTCAATGTGGGAATGCAAATATCTGCAGCTGCAATTTTGGTCTGTATATCACGGATTCCACCGTAATGAGGAGAAAGATTGTTGTTTCATTCATGCTGTCATGTTTCCACCTGAGCAGCGGAATGTGCTCTGAATCTGAAGAGCTCAATGTTACAGAGGTGAGTGTGTCAATGGTAACACAGGATGGTCAACAGTGGAAAAAAAAATCTGCTGCATGATCGTGTGTGTGCATACAAACATATATGTGCTCACAAACACACACATATATACACACAAACACACACACACACACACACATAGAAATAGTTTTACTAACCAGTCCGTTCTTCTTCAGGTCAGCCCACATGCTGGTCCCGTCACCACCTCTCATTAGAACATGGTAGGTGAAGAAGTAGATGCCAGGCAGAGGGCAGGTGAATTTGCCGGTACTGGGCTCATAGTAGTTGCCTACATTGGTCACCACATCATCAAACTTCAGTATTTCACTCCCCTCATGCTGCTTGCGTAGCCCTGCATAAAAGGCAATTTTGGGAGTGTAGTGTGAGGGCGAATAGCCACCAGGACCTGGACCCGGGGGCCCCTGAGGACCTGGTTTGCCTGGCTCCCCAGGGGGTCCACGTACTCCTGGAGGACCAGGGATCCCTGGTGGCCCACGAAGCCCTGACTTTATCTTCTTCCCAGAGTAATCCTGGGGCGCTGGTGACACAGCTGCCAGCTCCTGGCCTGGTTGAGACGTGGTGAAAGGGTCACATACCATCCGGCAGCTTCCAAGCATTTCATAATGGCTCCCTGAATTTCCCGTGTTCCCCCCTTTGGTTGTGTGGACCAACAGGGGAATGGCCACCAACAATATTAGGACCATTGCCACACCTACAGCAGCGCCAATGACACGTTTCCTGCGGCTGAGCCGCGAAGCGGCCAGCGTCAGGAAATCCTCTTCCCCCTTGGCTGGAATAGTGCCGGCCAGGATGAAGCCTCTCAGTGAACCAGTTTGGTGCGTATAGGCGAAAAAGAATGTGGAAAGGAGTGAGGAGCAAACAGTATATCACTGGGCCAAGTATGAGCGAGAAGGCAAAATGGCAGATGGTCAGGAGGGAAACAACCAGATAGGATCTAGAAACAAAATTTGCCTAAACACTCTTGTTTAGGCAAATAGATTAAAAAGTGTGTATTGTCAGATTGGTGGTGAGACGCTACAAAAAGCATAATTTATTTGATGAAGTGTGTTTCACCTTTTTGACCTCTCCTGTTGTTCTCCAGTTCAATTAAATTTGCAGCATCAATCAGAAACCATGGCCGGCACTGAGGTTATTATGGAGGCAGAGCTTTTCAAAAGTGTGCTGAAACTCAACTCATTGAGGAGGGAGAGGTGGAGCTGTTTGTTTCGTTTGATTAATAGAGAATTCACAGTTTTTTTATTTGAAGGAAATTCATGTGGACGTCTCACTTAAAGCCATGATTTAAGTGGCAGAAGTTCATCAGAGGTCTTTTCTGCAGAGCACAGTCATTTTATCAGAGCCCACTCTTATCTTATTTCCACTGTCCACATTAAACAGGTGGGTTTCACTGTCACGTTTGTCAGCCTGGGTTTGATTCTTCCTCTCCTTATATTTGGATCTGGAAATAATAGCAAAAAAGACACCTAATTATTGATCTGTCCTAAATTACCTCTGTAAAATATTTATTTATTTATATAAAGAATTAAGGAATGATGAAAAAAATATAAGATCGAGATAAAAAAAATCTAAATAACATATTTTAAATACAAATAAAAATAAGCAAAATTATTTATTTTCATCCACGTTATTATAAAATGCTTAATTATCTACTGTGCCTTTATATCATTGTGTTTACGGTTACGGTTTAAAACTGCATCACAAACAGCCAAGACAAAGACAAAGAAAAACTCACCATCTGTACTTCATGATCCCAAAACATTTTTTAGAGGAAATGAACAATTATCAGTGTCTGTATCAGTCCCGTCCGCGTCCCAACAGAAATGACTTTTGGAGCGCTGGAGTTTCCAGATGGAGAGATGGAGAGCCGCCGGGCGCGCAGCAGCTGCAGGGAAAGTGACAAGAGTTTCTCAATCGGTGCTTAATCCCCGCTTCTCTTTCCTAATCGGAGTTTAAATAACTTCAGAGCACGTGAAGCCCACATTTAAAAAATCACCAGCTGGAACACTTTTTGACGCAATTCCAAGACGAGGGGCGCACGGAGAATCTGACGCTCGTATCCAGTGTCCGTCCGCTGTGTAGTGTAGTGCAGTGTTTGGTCCGAGCCGACACCTGTTAGATCAATCCTCTCTCTCTCTCTCTCTCTCTCTCTCTCTCTCTCTCTCTCTCTCTCTCTCCCTCTCCCTCACACCATACCATCATCTGTGCATTTGATTCTTCAGCCAAATGTATGAACACTGAAACTGTTACGTGAGGGCTGATGTCCACATTATATTTTTTTATCTCTATTTTAACCTGTTTTGTGAACGAAAAGTCACATTTTAAATCCATCCCATTGTACCTTCACACAAACAAAAACCATATACAGGCTTCACTCATGCTTCCAATCTGTCTCTTGTTGCAGCCTCGGCATTCACCTTAGAGGTTAGAGGCAAAATGTTTTTAATGACGAAGCGTTGCCGATTGAAGGCAGATGTTTTCATCTCCTGTATGGAAGAGAGGACAGGAGAGTGACTGAGTACAAGCAGCCTCAGTGAGATGGTGTGAGGGATGGAGCAGGGACACTAAATGTTCTCCTGTGTGTGTGTGTGTGTGTGTGTGTGTGTGTGTGTGTGTGTGTGTGTGTGCGTGTGTGTGTGTGTGTGTGTGTGTGTGTGGCTCGCATCCCACAATTTTACGGCCTCATTAGTGAGACACCCTGCCCCACACGTTATGCTGCTCATTTTCCTTTACCTAAAAACCTTACACACATACACCTTCACACATGCACAGTCATAGACACATGTACAAAATTGCATATGGAGTTGATGCACCATGTGCGTCATTCGCTCTCTGCTAAAATGACAGTAGATGTAATGTAGGCTGTGTGAGCTGAAATATTTTTACCACCGAGTCACATTCACTGCTGATAACTTTTTATATCAGGGACATTTTGGCCAGATTTCTTAGCTCATATCATAATTTCCTTGGAGTCCATCCTGTGTCAACTGTCTGACAGGGACCACCACACATCTGTGAGTTTAAACTTTAATGGCTGAAGCTGTGGGAGCAAGGCGAATAGGTCTACATACAGTATTGATGACTGTCTTTTCATCAACCACCACCTCCGCGACCCCTCTCTCCTCAGATGTGATGACCAGCGTCTGGCAATAGGGGGATCAGTCCTCGTGATCCCACCAGACATGGAGAGCTGGATGATTGCTGAGTTTTAAGGTGGGTTTTTCCCAGGGATGGTTTGGATTTTGAAATTAAGGTGGAGGCAGTGGAAGGTTTGGGGAGCGATGGCCTGTGATATTTCCATAGGGGATTGTTGGTGTAGCTGTGCTGCGTATAGGGATCAAGCTAAATGCTGTGTCAGTGCAGGTTTGCGGGTCAGTCAGTCTGGCCCACAAGAACAGTGCTCAGAGGTCCTAAGCAGCATCGGGCACATTATCATTGCCAACAGTCAGAGGCAATATGCTCAGGATTGGATTTTTAAAGCCTGTTAAAATATTACTGAGGTGATTAATATTGAATTATGCGCATGTCTCTCAGCTATCTGTCTCCCTGTCTCCCTATTCTCTTCTTCATTTGTTCCCCTTAGTATTCAAGCTCACCTAAAGTTTCAACATCATGCATTATGTTGATGAAATATGTCTTTTTCATGCAGCACAATTTTTTTATCATTTCACTTGCCCTGACGTCACTGACTCATTGCTAAGCCTCCACTGTCACCAACAGAGAAAAAAGAGCCATAGGAGAATCAGCACTGGGCTGTTTGAGTTATTAGTTTGTTTAATAATTAATTTCATATATTATGATGGACCAAGAATAAATCTCTGTCTTTTGTGCACACGCCTGCATAATTCGAGCTCTAACTTTTCTCTCTTCTGTTCTGTGTAAACAAGTGGAAGAAGAGCAGGAAATTATTTACGGCCACATTACTCATGTTATTTTTCTATTCCGTTACGGCTGTTAGTTTCTTAAAGACATTCTAATTCTTCAACTCAGCCATCCACAGCAAATAACTCGAATCATTTCCTGTTATTTATGAAATGTACGGCAAATAATAAGCCAGATCTCTCTTGTAAGCAGAGCAGTAGCAGGTCTCAGGTACCACAGTCAGTGATATGTGTCACATGTCATATAAAGGTTTTGTATGTGTGACATTTTGTTTTATTTTGAGGTAGTAGCACCATCACACAATTCACCCAAGCACAGAGAGTGTGACCAACACATACTGTGCATCAGCCCTGAAGAATGATGACAGATCGTCCTCAAGAGGCACGTAGCTGCCGGAGGGCCGTCACTCCCAGGAGGACCACTGCTCACGTCTGCCACAGTAAGCACTGACAGGAGTCCAGCTATTAAAATCCCATTCTCTGCTAGGTAGATTACTGCCTTGTTAATCAATTTTGAGGTCATTAGGGGTATAAAGAGGTGATTTGGGGGGTGAGGATAATACCAGGAAGTGTTGTATGTTGAGGAAAAAGGTGCAGAATAAAAAAACAATCCACACTGCTGCATTTTTACACTCGTGTACATAGAAACATGTGAATCCCTGATGAGGCTGACACTTGCATTTGGTTTGACCCCTTCAAATACAGCTGCTGTGGGTTATACTGTGGAGTAGAAATGAAAAAAATGGAGGTCTCTCACCACAGTGAAAATAAACCATATTTTTAGGAGGATAAATCAAATATAAATACGAGGATTTGTTTCTTCAGACCCACTCATCCACACATCACGTTGTTCTTGCACTCTGATGTGACACACTGTATTTACCCTGTGACTTACCTGGGCCGTGTGTTTACTGTACACTCATTTGTAACCAGCGTGCACCAGTGTGGATGTGTCTACATCCTGGTGCTGCGCTGTTTCATTAGGTTCTGATTATGGGGCCTGATGCAGAGTGACAGTGTGCAGATTGAGTTGCACAGCCACTCTAATTCTCTCTATTAATAACAACCCTGCACACTGCCGTCCTGAACCACATTTATTAATCACAATTTGTCATCTGTCTGACGCTCCACCCTCTCCTTCTCCGTCTTCTCTCGCCCTCCCCTCTTCTCGAGCTGCGTTCACCCTCCCAGCAGGGCCAGTTACCGCCTGCACCTCCCCACCCCACCTCATCCCTCCTCCCGCTCGCCTACAGCTCAGAGACATGGTCCGGCATACAGAGGGACGCTCTAGCTCTCCTCTGCTGCTCGCTCACTTTAACTGCACTCTCGAAGGAGTCTGATTAATCAAAAGCTCTCCAGCTTTAATTGGCCAAATAACTGAACAACTTGGTTGGTGCGGACTGTTTCTGTGATGACCTACCGAAGATTATATGAAATTACAATAAAACAAACGTTTGTGCAAGGATTCTTGTGTCTCTTTGCTGGCTTTGCAACACATCCAAACCTTGCACAGTGTGATGCATCATTACAAGCATGTTCAACCGTTCTCTGAGATAGCATGCAATGGCCTTTTGGAACACTTTGCCTCCTTTTTGCATTGATCGCAGAAATCCTGTGTTTCTTTGTACACAAAATGCTGGCGTTTAATCAATATGCATGCTGGGGTGTGCAGATGGCATTATTGCATTATCGGTGAGAAAATATTCCCATAACTATAATCACATTTCTGCTCATGTCTCAGTCAAATGGCCCTTGACCCCACTCAGAAAGATGATTTATGAGTCAGCTAGTCCCCTAGGTCCTGCTCTGCCACTCCAATTTTCAAGCTGCTTTCATGCTCATTATATTGACACGTTTAGGATATTCATTTACCCAGAACTGCAGTTTCATCACACGGAAGAACTTTTTTCTCCTATAGTTTGTTTCTCTAGGAGTTGCAGCCAAGTCAGATTGTTAGGAAGTAATGCCTCCACTGCTGTGTGTTGAGGTTTTGAGGCAGCGGTGTTCTTCTAATTACACCACCCTCCATCAACCCTCCCACCCCTCAGTGCTACCACTCACCACCCACAGCCCTCTCACACACAACCAGGGTCCCTCCACTGTTTTCTCTCTGCAAAATGGGTGTTTGGGGGAAACAGAGGCGATTTTCATGTGCAAATGTCAGTCAGTCCGCTCCCAGCAATCACAGGCCCGTCTTCTCCAGAGATCAGGGCTTGAGACACAGCCTGAATAATTTAGCAGCTCTGTGCCACCGCGCTTTGGGGTCGCCACCTTCTAAAGTGATGACAGAAAGACGTTGGCTGACTTCCCCTCCGATTCACTCCCATTACCACTTATTTACAGTTCCTGATTCCAGGCAGACAAAGCAGAAGGCCACTCTGGGGGGGGGGAGAAATCATCGGCGCTGTATAAACTGTGTCATAAAGCAGAGCACAACCAAACAATGACATTTTCACAGCATCCCCAAGTCGGCGGCGATCCCCTCCTGTGCCGCGCCGTGAAACAAACACGCATCGCACACATGATCATTCAAGCCAACAGTCGCAGACAAAAGAGATGATGGACACACGTACAGAGAAAAGGTCAAGAAGTGACACACAGCAGGGACAGATGTCAGAGGGAGAATCTTGCCTATGTATGAAAGGTGTGGATTAACATTCAGATAGTGGTGGGGGAAAACATAAAAATCCTCTGTTTCAAGGGAGGTGAGAATACAGTGAATTCCAAGGTATGACAAGGAAAGGCGTGGAGACGTAGAGGGCAGAGTGAGAGAAATTGATCCCCCCCCTCCTTCCGCACAGACACAAACTACACTTCTATCATTCAGACGGAGACAGACAGCGTTTGGTCTGACAAGAGTGGTCATCACTCGTCTGCCGCTGGGCTCTGACAGCAACATGACGAGGATGAATGGACTGACCAGCTCTCCGAACCAAGACACATGCTGTCAGAGAAATGATACATTTATCTGGCCCATAATTTCTTTCGGTCATGATCAGGTCGCTCACATCTTTCTTTCAATTACCTTTCACTTCTTTCATGCAGTCAAGATTTGTATATAAATAATGATTGCATCCTTATCCATGGTTATGCTGCACAATTGTTGTCTACTAACAACATTGGCATTGATCTTTGGTCTTTATAGAACTGCACGTGTGGATATCCAAGATGCAGAAACACAAAAACAACCACAGCTGACTCTGAATGTCTCCACAGTACAGGGAGGGAATATTATTGGAATGTAAGCAAACAGCAGCGAATTGTGTATTAGTGATGCAGTGGGATGTTCCCATGGAGATGTCAATTGTGATAGCCCATTAGTCTAGCCGGTGAGATGCAGGATCGCAAAGACACACCAGGAGGAATGAACGGCACATCTTGCTTTTCTCTCTCCACCTCGCTGTAACCTGTTGTCATGCACCGCAGCAGTACAATCAGTCAAGTCAAACCTGGTGTGGTTGCACTGCATTTATGAAGAGCTTAGAGTGTCAACAGGCATGTGGTTTGACCGCGTGTCATGGGAATGCATTACAAGGACAGACAGAGGGGAAGGGAGGACACGAGAGATCCCTGCAAATTATGGAGAGTGATAGTCTGATGACTTATGGTTGGTGGCTGTCAGGGATGGCATGATAAATTGTGCCGAGCAAGAATTACACGTTCTCATTTCTCCACCGTCTGTTGATCTGCTTTTTTTCCACCTGACCACTGCTTCTCACCCATACTCTCATCCTCCTCTGTCCTTGTTCCAGTAGGTTCTCAGTCTTTTTGGGGCTGCATATCCCACAATGTCTTGTAATGAGGCAGCAAGATGCTGTAATCGCTTTATGTTTTGTCATGTGTTTTAGCCAATTCCAGCAACATGGCTCCTTGGAAGGCTGTGTCTATCTAATGGTCATTTTTGTTGGTCGGTCAGTCCAACATTTTGGATTAGACTGAAATAGTGTACCTCAACAACTATCCTTTTTTTTATTGTTTTTTTATCCCCTTTTATTTTATTATTATTATTATAATTTAATTATTATATTAATTTCTCTTTATTATCCTTTTACTGCTTTTATGTGATCACATTTTTATGTGACATAGTCTTATATGCATTTACTTAATTTGAGCACAAAAATGCTGTAAAAAATTCAATAGGACGTTATAGTGCAATTAAACTTATACATGTTTATGTAATGTGTCTAAGGTCAGAATACTCTCAATGTCTCAATTCAACTATTGCTTATTCAGAGTATAATCTCATTTGGGTTAAATCAGTAAATGCTGTTGGATGTGACTTATTCAGATTATTGTCTTAATCACTTTGATATTGGAACACTGGTGTGTGTGTGTAATGTATCCTGTTCAATTTAACTTTGTCTCTACCTCCACCATGAGATTGATGCTTGGTTGAATTGTCTCAACAATAAAGGTTCAGTGTGTCAGATTTAGGTGAAAGGGATCGATTGGCAGATTTGAATATAAAATAATCCTAGTGATGTTTTCACTAGTGTGTTTCTAAATTGTACAAATTGTTTTTTTCTTTACTCTAGAATGGGCCCTTTATATTTTAAATAATTTATATTTACACCAGGAGCGGGTCCTCTCTACGGAGGCCGCCATGTTTTTTACAATAGTCCAAACTGGAAAAACTAAACACCTTTTGAGTTTTTATGACAACTAAAGGTTACGACAGGTTCTCTTTCATTTTTGAAAGGGGAGGGTGAGGTGAGGGGTATTCAACTGCAACACAAAAATTCACCACTAGATGTCACTAAATTCTACACACTGAACCTTTAACTGATTAATTGCATTACGTTTGGCACAGCTCCATATGCATCTTGTCCAACATTTAAGTATCATTGTATCAATGTGGATATAAGGATTTTTTTGCAGACGTATTTTAAGCTACTGATAGATGATGGGATGTGACTTGATTTCAGATCAGAGACATTACACCTAGCAGGAGGAATAGGGCGACCCTGTGGAAAGATGGCCGGGGAAAGGAGAGCTAATTGCGGTGGCAGGCGCATATAGTCCTGGCCTTGAGGTACAAGAGTGTGTGCTCATACACCGGCACTAGGGTTTTAATCTGACTACAAACAGCCTGTGGCAGCCAGTGACAGACCTGCAGAAGGAAGGGACAAGGGGATTTGATGAGGATGAAAATGAGGCAGTAGCATCGCTCTGAGTAGGAGGAGGAGGAAGTTGGAAGAGAAATGATTAAAGCTTGATAATGGAGTGGGGTTGGATGTCCGGTTTAATACAGCGTACATTGTTAATGGAGTTCACTTAACAAATAGATAAACTGATGGATGATGAGAGGAGGCACAGCGCAGGAACAATCTTCACTTTGGTTGAGCCCATTAAAGCTGAGGACTCCTTCCTCAATGAATAACAATCCTCCCAAGACCATGAAGTTTTGGGTTCTTCAAGAGTGTTCGTGTTATCCTCTTGCTTCTCCTTGAGTAGCTTTGTTTTGCTTTTACATTGTACGCATACCAGGAGACCCATTTCCCCATTTATAATTGACATTCCCTGTTGCATAATGTTTCTAACTGACTGATCAGGTATCAGAGATGGAGTTCTTTGTGTAAATGCAGTCTGAATAATTCATACAGGGCTGTCAGTGAGAGAGAGAGAGAGAGAGAGAGAAGGGGCATTTTAGAAATCAGCTCGCCAGGCCCCTGACCATGAATAATTGATCTGAACTGATTAAAGTTTGCAGTGATTACCCCTCACCTCCCCAACAGATAAAACACCACACCTGTGTTTGCTGTCTCTTTACTCATTCATTTTTTCCCCTCCGTCCTCTCACTCAAACATTAACCACGTGGTCACGCTGTGTGTGGTGGAATTCAAGACCCATTGTTACTGTCTCACACTATCATTTGGAGGACTTTTCTCCTTCATATTCATTTAGAGACATTCTCATAGACAATTTAGTCTGTTAAACACTCAGGAATTCAGGAAACAATGTGTGCTAGCGTTCTCCCTGAGAAAAAATGAAAGTATTCTGTTTTAACGAATTCTAAATATTAGGCCTTCATTAGCAGCTGGAGTATTGGAAAACACATTTTTCTTTTTACCCCTCAGGCAGTGGATCTTCCGATATCCATAACACAACTGTAATTGCAACAGGCGCACTGTCGCAGTGATGCTCAAAGATACTCGGCTCCCAGCAGAGCTACCTTGATCAACTTGTCTCCGCTCGCCGCACATCTGGACATCAGATAACACACATGCACAAAGACCCATAGCAGGCTCATTCTGCAGCGGGATTGCTTCTCACTTTTCTTAACCTTCAAAGTCCGACTAAGGATGCCACTTTGATCTGTCTTCCAGAGCCAAAGAGAAAAAAATGCGTGACAGAGAGCGACTTGAAGGAGGGGAGAGGCAGGGAGTAGGAGGGAGTGCGGAAGAGTGACAGCTAATGACAGTAGCTACAAGCTGTGACCTTTAGAGTGATCACACAGGCATGACGAACCGGGCTCAAGGTGACAGAGAAACCGGCTACTTTGGAAGAGGATGCTACGGACAACAAAGCTTTGTGCGTCTTTGGATTTGCAGTCATGGTGCAGCAGTAGTAATGGGGATTATAGGCACACGGGGGATCAGTTACACTATGTCCTGTCAGAGAACAGTGGTGGACTTTGTGTAAATGCAGTTAAAGATGAAATTATCACTTTAACAAGGCAACTTTAGTAACATTGCCTTTTTGCATACATGATGCTGGCCTCTACACACACACAGACACAAACAATAGAGGAGAGGTGGTTTTGTCATTCATTTTAAGACCACAACATTTTAATTTCATGTTGCATAGTTTATACTACTGCTGATGTTACGGTCTGTTTATCACACTGACAATTTCTCAAGATTTTCAAACAAATTCCATACTTTTCCAGGCAGTGATTAATTACTCTATATTATATTATATTATATTACATTGTACGGAAACGTGGTGAAGTTAGAGATTCCCCACGAGATAGGAAATCAGTCCCTCTCGACAATTTTTCACCTTTCTATTTCATCAGAGGTATTGTGTGGTGTTACGTTTGATCGCAGCCATGCAAGCAGCTCTGTTATGAGCTTTGAGCTCCAATCTAAAGTCAGAGTGCTAACATGCTGATGTGTCGCATGCATAACGTTTACCACTTTTTCTATTTTTGTTTAGTCTTGGCGTGCAAAAATAAAATAGCGTGCATGTAGCAGAAGCTGATAAACATTTTGTTGTATTTGATCATAAATGAAAGTATAATAGTCATATTTGACCTGATGATGCAGGAAGATGAAAAGTGTTATCACCAAATATATTACAACTTATCCTGAAGGGTGAACCAAATGTCATGGTTATTCTTTCAATAGTGTTCACAAATTTTATTCTAAACACAAATGTGCCTCATGGTGGCACAACAGAAAAAAAAATCAGTAGATCATCAAAGTGATCAGGATTCATATCCCTGGAGATCATGTATGTCTGTAACTGTCTGAACAAAATGTCATGACAATCAATCTTAATGTTGAGACATTTCATCTAGTCCTGAGTGGTAAAGTGACCAACTGACAGGCTGTCAATACCATGCTGTCAATTTAGCAATGCAACTAGCATGGCTGAAGAATTGGTCCACCTATATCTATTAGTTGCCTGCCGAGAACAAAATTTCTAATGGAAGCCATCACCAAAATTTTAACTAGTTCCAGCCAAATTAAAAAAAACTGTGAGGACAAACAGTGAGATTACATTTATGTGAAGGTCCTATAGGTCAGAAAACTCTTCCCTGCTTTATTCACCTGTTTCCCTTCATCGATGTAAAGCATGTGATTCAGTGCTCTTTGTGACAGAAGACCTTTTAAGAGTGAAGTTTAACAAGTAGAGTTTTCTTACAGATTTGAAATGAATGGAAGTAAAGGGCAAAGTGTAAAGTAGAAAATCAATTCAAACATTTTATGGTATATGTTATAGAAAATGTTCACCATGGTTATATCACCTTGGAATAGGCTACACATGCACACACACACAGGTGGTCATTCAGTTGATCCGCAGCAGGCCTAGTTCATATTTACAGTAGATCAACATGAGACTGAAGTGAACACGGTGAATTGATAGTGCACCATCTATCAAGAGGACATTGTACTTGCACTGGTTGTTTAATCACATCAGTACTAACATGTCCAGGTCTGAGATCAGGTGGTCCACAGAGTAAACCTGATCCACAGGTTTAAAAACTGAGGGCGGGTTATGGGCGTACATGGAGGAAGTATCTCTGGTGGAAGTGACTCTGTCTGTCCTGTCAACCCTGAGCAAACACCCCATCCTAAAAGGAGGAGAGGGGAGGAAAAAAAAAAAACTCCCAGATAGCATCACACACGGCTGGCCTGGGCCTCACTCGCCATCCACTTGTCTGCTTTCCCTTCGCAGAGCCTTCACAAGAGATGGGAGGAATACTAAGAGCAGGCATGGATTTTCTGCTGGGGGGATGGAGGTAGAGAGGGAAGGCTGTTGGAGGGTGGCGGGGTTGACTGCCCACATCAAATTCCCCTCCTTTTCTCTCTCGCCCCTCTCCCTTTCTCCTCCTCTCCTTCTCATCTGCCTGGCTCTGGAGGGACCCTCTGTTTGTCAGCCAGGCAGTGGAGCGTCTCCCTCTAACCCCACCCTATCATGGCTCTCTGTCTTTTCCTTTCTCTCTCACTCTCTCTCTCTCTCTCACTCTGATTCTTTTGTCTTTTCACAATCCTGTTGTCTTGCTTTTCTCAGGACTGTTAAACAGCCTCTCCACTCCGCCTTTAAGTGAGAGCCCACACTGATAAAGTCAATAAGGACCAGAGACAAAGTGAGATAAGATGCATATAAGTAAAAAGCAGTGTAAGAGATTATGCAAATTTAATCGATGCAAAGGAATTTCTTCATAAAAAATAAAACACATGATAGAGTGTGACTATTGCAAATAAGATAATGGAAAGTCTCTGCATTTAAAAGAAATTTGATATTTTAAATATTGCACTGCCCCACATTCATCAAGGTGTAGACTTGTAGTGATTGTGCAGCAAGTTGACTGTCACATAAAGGAGAAGTCCACACATTAATACTAATGCACATGTAAAAAGAAAGTTGTATAAATGTTGCTCAAGAGGGAGCTGCATGAAATCTGATGAAGCGCCTCAAAAGAACGTCTCCTCTGCAGCTGCTCCTCATCTCTGCTCAAGGCTTGCAGCTTGAGGCCAGCTTGTTTTTAGGGGAGAAGAAGAACGCATCAGATAAAAATCGAGATGATGTCTCTGGTTCTGCTGCATTTCAATTCTGCACAATGCATTTTAAAAATCTAATCATCTAATCCATCATGGGTTTGAGAATGTTATAGAAGTGCAATGCTAAATAAAATGGAGTACACTGAGGGATCAGATTACACATTACAAAAAGAGATCCATCCATTATCCATTATCCACACCACTTGTCCTTTTGAGGGTTGCAGACGGAGCTGGAGCCAATCCCCGCTGACAGTGGGCGAGAGGCAGGGTACAACCTGGACAGATCGCCAGTATAGACAGGGCCAACATATAGACACAAAGAACTATTCACACACATGTTTACACCTCAGCCAATTTAGAGTCAACCTAACCACAATCTGCTTGTCTTTGGACTTTAGGAATTGGAGAAAACCCATACAGACAGGAGGAGAATCCCGACCAAACCTGGATTTAAATCAGGAACCTTATTGCTGTGATGCAACAGCTCTGCCCACAAAAATATACTATATTCATTTTATGTAGGTCTGGTATCTTGCTATAATGATAGTTTGTGTCTCATTATCTTTTGAGATACCTACCTCTCCCACAAGACAATGCAAACGGATGGATTTTTAGTTAATTGTGCTCTCAACATTGAAAAGATCAACAGCTGTATCTCTGTCCAGAAACAGTGCTCCTGTTGCTCTGCATTAGCCAAAGACTTCACAGTAACCAAGTTGTGCAGAGACTATTTCTTCTGTTTGCACAGAGTAATTGGAAGGCTATTTTTGGCAAGACACGTAATCACCGAATTTTCTTATTATAAATGTTTAATTCTGTAAACACTGTTTCACTTCCAGTGTACAAGGATAAATGTCTGCTTTTCATAACAACCCCATTACCTTCAACCTGTCATTTCACAATATAAATTGATTAACCCTTATTTTCTGATTTTTATTACCTCTCATCCTTTCTTTCCTTTCTGTCTGCATCCTTGACACCTCTTTCTGTTTCCCTGCCTCCTTCTTAGGCCCAGTCAGCTGAATCTCGCTCCACACGTGTTCAGAATAGAGGGGGAAAGTGGGTTCTATTGATTTTTGAAGCTGTGAGATGACAAGTTTGGTCTTAGACCCCCCTGTTTACATCTGATTCACTGCAAGCACAGAGAGGTAGAATATTTCATAGAGAAAGAAAAGCACCAATGTCTGACTTAAAAAAAGATGGTTACCTGCATTTATACTGCATTTTTATCTACATCTTAGGTGTTATAGCTTACCTTTGTGTTTGTAAAAAGCGCCGGGGGCAATCCATTGTGGCTCACCATTGAGCTGCCAGGTCAGATTGCAGCAAATGCCGAAAAAGAGGAAAGTAATTCACAGTGGCATTTAGAGGCAGAGGCCCCAGTGGATGAAATCTATCATGCCTGCAGATGTGGCCTGCAGCTGGGGCAGGTGGATCACAAACGGAAACAGCAAGGGAATAAGTGGAGATAAAGTAAGGGGTCGGTGGCATCGACTAGATTACTGTGAATCAACACCATCCTATTCACTGTCCATCTACCACAATAACACTCCCACCCCCACCTTAGACAGGAGGATCCACGGTCCAGGTCTCGCTCCAAAGGATTAAATTTAACAATATTTTATGATCTGTGCGTGTTTTGTCAGACAAACCCCTCAGCTCTGTGTGACCTTTGATCCCTTAGCGTGTTTCCCCTTATTCTTTGAGGCAGCTGACACAGAAAGAAGTGTCATATCAGATTTCTCTATAGGTCCATTTTGTTGAGCCACGCGTGACAAAACCTGCATCTCTTTTGTTTTCCTCATTGTCATCCCTGTGTGTAGCATTTTATTATTAAGGATTCTATGCACCACTAGATATATTAATCAGTTTTAAACTGAGTGTTGGTGTCACTGGAATGTGGGCATTAACAGCTGACAGTCTATTGACTGGCCTGCCAAGTCTCGTTAGACCAACTGGCAGCTTTTCCAAGACCAAAGCCTACATCACATCCTTTTATACCAACCACATACTTCCTTCCTCCCCTGCAGCTATTTATCTACCTCTCAATTCATGTCACCTTTCATTTCTCGCTATTGTTTTCAGCTGTCTTCTTGCCTGACCCCTGGTCTCTCTTGAAAGATGCATGTGGATTTCTGGCAGCTTGTTGTTTTCTTTTTTCCTACCAACATGCCACGATTCTATGATTGGCCCATGCAGCTCTCTTTGAAGCTTCCCTGCATCCTCTAAACATTTCGGGCATCATCAAAGCCAACACATTACAGGGGGGCAGAGTTCAACCGGTGGCCTCTGTGATTCAAGTATCATCTCTCCCTTTCCCTCTTTCCCCCTTTTTACAGAGGTCTTGTTTCTGAAGGAGAATAGCAAGCAGGGAGAAAGGGGGAGCAGGAGGAGGAGGCAGCTTCTCTTCCTGCGTTTGTGTCCATCATGTGTCATGGCCGCTCTTGGCTTTCATGTTCTGTCTGGCTGAGTCTCTCCTGCTCCAGCAGTCTCTGTTTCCTCACTGAAAATCTGTGTCCCTCAGAGGCAGGAGACGCGCTCTCTTCTGCATCCATTTCAGCTCGGCTCAGTGTAGCCGGGCTCTGCTCTCACCTTGCTGACACCAGCTCCTCAGCAGACACCTCTCCCCTGCATGGGCTCAGCTGGCTGACAGGCAGCTGTCCATACAGATAAAGCAGGGGAGGACACACACTGTACTCTGAGTCACCACCGCTGCCTGCTTTTTCTCACACCTTTCCTATTGCACCTCTTTGATTTAGACATTTCTCCTGGAAGCATCTCATGCAATCTCCAAAAAAAGAAACATTAACAGGAAATGTGCTGATTGTTTACTGAGGTTTGATTGCCAGTCTCACAAGTAGTATTTTTTTATTTCTTTTTTGTTTCAGCAGCTGATGATGTTCAAAGTAAAAACATAATATCCTCTTCAACAGTTCATGATATTGCTTTTTGCTTATGTAGAGTAATTTTGTTGCTGCATTTCAAGTGTGGCTAATTGTTGAGTTTACTGTAATATAGCGGACTTGGAAGCAAAAGCACTTGAGAAGTAGTCCATGTTTGATTACCACAGGAGAGAAAAATTCAGTTGCAGGGGCCCAAAACAAGCCAGTGGCTGATGAAGACAAATGTGCAAACACATGTTGGCAGAATTGCTTTTTGGTTGAGCGTGATCGGCTACGCTCAGGAGGGCGGAACCAGGAGTCGTGATTTATAGTTTTGTGCTGTCCCTGGACCACCACTGTCTGCTGCCTCCCACTACTGTAATTACCACGTGTCTATTAGAGTAGTCCAGCTGCCCACAATGCATTGCTTCAGCCAAGAGGTTAGCAGAGGAGAGGAGAGGAGAGGAGAGGAGTGGGGGGTTTCCAGAGATAGTCTTGTTATTCAAACAGTGCTCTCTACAAAAGCATAATACAGAGGAAGGGTTGAGAGCAAAAAGACTCTGCAGATGATGAGATAAAGGTCAAAAAGAGCCAAGCTGAAAGGTTGAGGTGTGTATAGAAAATGGAAGAATACGGACAGAAACACTTATCTTCCTCCTGCAGGTCATGTATGACTTTATTTGGATGCTATAAACCACACACAACATTTAGTCACAGTATCTAAACAACTGTTTGCACACTAAAGGGCTCTAAGTATTCTGTATTCTGCTCTTTATCAAATTCCCTTCATAATAAAGAAAATTTGGGGTTGTTTAACACGCTTAAAACGTAGCTTCAGCTGCAGATTGTTAAAAACATGTTCAATCTTGTTTTACGCTACATGTCCACCTACATTGTATCACCTCCCCAAGTATCCTTAAGTCTGCAGGTCTGATTTCTATTTGTCTTGCCTCGGGCCTTATAGCATCTCCTAGTGGGCAAACTGCCCACTGCTCAGTCTCATGAAAATTAATGCTTTGAATAATGTGATTCAGTCAATACCATCAGGTACCTTGATAAATTAGAGAGCTTGACATCTTCTGAGCTTGTTTATGAGGTGGATTTCTCTGCAGTGTTTCCATTATGTATTATTTTCCTTTGCTGTTTTATAATCATGACGTGTGGACAGTCCACAGTCAAAACATCTGTCAAAGCATCCATCTGCATGAATTATTGTTTTGTCTGGAGCTGATAAACCATTTTATATAAGGTCACTAGATTTCTTTCTTTCCTGTTTCAAATTAATCTTTTTTTTTTTTTTGCTATACATCTGAATCACCTTTTTTCTTCTTCATGAGAGCTCTGAGCTGATAATGAGAATGGGCATCGACCTTTGGTCCGTGTCATTTATGCTGTAATTGGCCCAGGGGTGTAAAGAGCAGTCATGCATCAGAGAAGACATAGAACTGTGAGTGGCTTACACTGACAGGAGTGAGAGAACGTCAGTGGACTCACACATGTAACAAACTGAAGAGAGTTATCAACCTGAATATGTATAAAATGATGGTAATTATTACAATGGTAATGATTATTACAATTGATATCGTTTCTACTAAACTTCACTTTGTTGATTTTGTTGTACCTTTCAGAAAAAAATCTGAGTAATCAGTATTTTCAGAACAGCTTTACTGAAAACAATTTTTCATGGCTGTCAATTTTCAGTCTTGGGCACAAACAGAGGACAACATATCTGTCCTGTTCACTAATACAAACATCTGGTTTCCAGATATAACAGCAATCATCTCCTTTTTACCTGAGATCGAAACAAATTGGCAATTTAATACAACTCTTTAAAACCATATCTCTAATCATTCAAATACTGTTATATATAATACAATATTTCCATGCCCTCTTTTCTGTTTAAAACTGTTATTATTATTCGATTCAGCACCACCTATGTTCCACTTGAGTACCTTCTTATAGTCTCATATTAATATTCATTAACGTATTGCACTGTAACAAACATCCCAACATTCTTCTACTCCATTTCATGTGTGGTTAAAGCAAATGTACCTATAACCAGAAAATATATTAGAAACATAAACTGAAATCTATATCCCACACCTTCATATTATATAAAGAAAATAAAGCTGTTGTCAGTGTTGTTGTTATTTGAAATGGTTGAATGAAGGGTCACATGGATGATTGGGGTTACACAGAGGATGGGGTTGTGCTGTTCACACTGATATCACAGCTCATTAGAGAAATAACCACGGTCTCAATTGATCTCTGCGACCACCAGCGCAAGAGGTTCAGGTTGAATTTGTGAGCCATTGATTTCTTTGGCGTATTAAAGGTATGAGTATCTTACAATACAGACAGATGTGAAAACAGGATTACCAGGAAATAGAGATATTGATCGGGTCAAGAAGTCAGGGCTTACATTTCATATCCCAGCAAGGGGACGGAAATTGACAGTGTTAACTGACAGAGACACTGTTCTGGTGAGTCACACATTCCTCTGTCATAGATAGATAGATAGACAGATAGACAGACAGATAGATAGACAGATAGATAAATAGATAGATAGGCAGACAGACAGACAGATAGATAGACAGATAGATAGATAGATAGATAGACAGACAGACAGACAGACAGACAGACAGATAGATAGATAGATGGATAGATATATAGATAGATAGATAGATAGATAGATAGATAGATAGATAGATAGATAGATAGATAGATGTCCTGAAGCAGAGTAACACTAAACCAATGTAATCATGATGATGATTTTATATTTCCGTCCAGTAGGTGTCGCTGCAGGAATATTTGTTTCCTGCACCAGAGTTGGAAGAAGACCCGCCCTTACCCTCTGATTGGCTCACAGTGAAACTGATCTCTAATCCTACCCAATGATTACTCTTCTTGCTCAAATCCGAACCAATCAGGGGCAGTGTAGGGGGTTGCGCATTGCCATCGAATGTGACGAAACCCGGAAGAAGGAGGCTGACAATTAATTTGCGTTCCAAAACAACAGTGCAACGAAAAAAGACAAATCTAAAGCTTCAGCTCCTAACACACCGTAAGTTACTCATTCTCTAGCTGATCTAAAGTCAGTCTGTCTCCTCTGTTATCGCAGTACAGGTGATTGGTGGTCGGTTGATGTCTGTGATGTGCGTGTGAACCAGGCTGTCTGTTGTGTTGTGGCAGAGCCGTGCTGCAGAGCTCTTGTCTTTGGGAAGATGTCGTGTGGTGGAGCTGGATCCTGGACCTTTGTTAAAGTCGCAGTCGTGACCGTGTTTCTGCTCAATCTGGTTGATTTCACGCAGGCGAAGGTAAAAACCTGCATCATCCATTTCCCTCCGTGTGTTCCTCTGGTCTCCTCTCATGTAAAGTAATGTTAGCTTGTGTGTTTGAGCTCCACTGAGGGGGTCGTTGTGTTCGTGTTTTAGTTGAAGTAAACAGTGAAGTGAGAACATTTTTTTAATTTCCTCTTTTATTGCAGAACTTTGAAGATGTTCGCTGCAAATGCATCTGCCCTCCATACAGGAACATCACTGGCCACATATATAACAGAAATGTGTCCCAGAAGGATTGGTAAGAGAAATCCTAACCTCAGCATATGGTGTAAAGGCTTACTTCACCCAAAAACATGACAGCTCGCTCATTACTGGGGGGGGGGGGATGAAGTGTTTGAGGCTGAACACATGGTCACTAGTCTCTGCACGTGTGTTTTACAGTAACTGCCTTCATGTAGTGGAGCCTATGCCGGTGCCTGGTCATGATGTCGAGGCGTACTGCCTGCTGTGTGAGTGCAAGTACGAGGAGCGAAGCAGCAACACCATCAAGGTACCGAGGACATTTGTCCACATCTTTGTGTCTTCGTCCTCACTGTAATGTCATGTCTCACAACAATGTCAAACTTTATAAAGTCTGTTTAATCATTGTCCTTGAAAAAATGTGATAAAATATAATAAAAACATGCAGGAGTGTCAGTGTTTGCAGACAGTACCTTCCGCTTCTATTTTCATACATTACTGTTTCAACAAACTTGCTTGTTTCTTGTGGAAGCTGCCTGATTGGACGTAAACAGACAGTCTGAGTTGCTTTCTCCCAGTCTGTGATTGGCTGCCAGTGTGCAGAGCAGAGATCAAGCGAGCGTGTAGGCAGAGTGTCAGCTTCACATTCTGTCAGTCTTTCTAAATGTTTTTTTATCCTGTCAATCTCAGGTAACCATCATCATTTACCTGTCTGTTGTGGGTGCACTACTGCTCTACATGCTGTTTCTGCTGCTGGTTGATCCTCTTATCCGCAAACATGACCCCTACACCCAGCCCCTGCACAATGAGGAGGACTCTGAGGTAACAACTCAAACAGCACATATTTGTTCAAAGGGCCCCTCTGCAGGATTTAGAGGGAATCATTTGTCGTCACTTTAGAGAGGACCTTCAATGCTGTGTTATTATGTGAAGGCCACGAGAGCGTGCAACAAGTTGATGCAGCCTAATCTCATACAGTGGCCTTCTATACACCCACACTACACACATGTCTTTAATGTCAGTTAAATGGGATGACCTTGAGCTAATTTTTTTTCTTTTTGTGCGTATGTTCAGGAGATGCGTCCGCAGGTGGTCAGCAGCCAGGCGAAAGCGAACACAGTGCTGGAGCGGGTTGAAGGAGCACAGCAGCGCTGGAAAAAACAGGTCCAGGAACAACGCAAGACTGTTTTTGACCGTCACAAGTTGCTTAGTTAAACCCTGCGGAGATGTTTAGAACAGGTACCTTCATCTGGCTCAGTGCACTGGAACCAGCTGTACTATTACTAACTCCACTCTCACGTTCCTCACTAAGAAACGCTTAAACACACTGATCTAACAAGCAGATATTTTCTATTTATTAGCTGCAACGCTATAGGCTAAGTTACATTTTGCACACTCTTAACGACTACTATATATGGAATGTCTTGATAGTAAGAACTTTTCTTGTCTGTTGAGCCAGACTCTGAAAAGCTTTAAGCTTCTTCATGGTACTTTTTATCAGCTCCTTGCTGATATATTATTATATTAAGCATTTCTTCTTGTAGCATAAATTATGATGTTACCTCTGAACAGGTAAAGCTTTGTGTTTCTGAATGATCCGTTTTGCTGATGAGGTAGAAATCGAACCCCATCTGTGCTATTGCCAAGCATCGCACATGTCATAATTTGGTACTAATAATAATAATTTAAAATAATAATTTATTCATATTTTAACTGGGCGTATTTGTTATCATTTGCACTATTAATGTGAGTAAAGGCTTGTACATTTTGGGATTTGTAATTTCACGTTCCTTCGCTCTTTCTCTCCTTGTATAAGCAAATGTATCACAACACAGAGTGCACATGTGGCTCTTAAAGGTCGTTTTTTTCCTCATCTTGCCAAATGTAACAGACGGTACGCTCTACCCAACATCTGCACATACTGTATATCATCCACTGGGTAAAAGTTTGTTTACCTTTAATCATTTACATTGAATTTAACTGAATCTGAACTTTTTGATCACTGAGTTAAACACAAGGCCACGTTTACACTCTCTGTTTTGCAGTCTAGCTGGAACATACGTTTCAATGCAAGGATAGATATGGAGAACGGGGCATTTAACAGAGCTTTAAGTTCAAACTCAAATGAATCACTTCTCTGCCAGTGGAGAATAACCAGAACCAGTAGAGCTGCTGATAATGCGGTGAAGTACGAATCAGGAGGTCTTTGAACGACCGTCATGTGCATCACTATGTTGTAAGTTCTCCTTTACATTTTACTACTGAAGCTTAAATAAGACAGGTACACTGACATACGTTACATCATGCTTAATACAAACTGAATTTTATTTGTTTATCTGTGAAGCTTTATTTCATCAAGTGTTTTTGATTGAGTTGTGTATGATTTCACATCAGTGGTATCAGTGTTTTGTAATTATATTTATTAATTTCTAGCATCAACAGAGTATTTCAGTGCTCATATCTATATGTTTGGCTTGATGTGAAATAATAATAAAAAACACTTGAATGTAAGATTTGTATTCATGCCTCGGATGAATTATTATTTTGGTTGTTTCCACTGCTGGAATCATTGCTACTGTTTATTGGCACTAGGGGGCAACAGAGCACACATTATGAGGGTCACCTGTTTAGAGTGAACATGAGAAAAGCTGGTTTATCATCAAATTATTCACCACATTTGTTCAGTTTTTTCTTCAGCTGTTGTGAAAACAGCAGTAATATGTTTTATGCAACATTAACCTTTTTATTCCCAAAGCCACATTCAGACTAATTTCCTTAAGGCTGTGAGATAAATCATTTGATTTACTTTAATTTAATTTGCATCCTAATGACGTGAACACATTTTGCGTTTGTGCAAGAAAGAAAATTGTGGTCGAATTGTGGACTAGAAATTCCTTTGAGGAAAATTTGACACACTCGATTAGTTATTGTTCTTGACAAATATATTAAATAAAACCCATATTTTCTTATAATTACATAATACAGTACATGTATTAAACCGATCTATGATCTTTATATTTTAATGGAGAAATCAACAACATGTAAAGAAACTTGTGAATGTGTACATTTCTGAAGAGGATCATCATAAGTAGTCTCTTACTCATTTCATGTTCTTGGTTTCTTGCTTTAATCCAAAACTTGTCAGAGTTTTAGCACTGAGTTAAACCTGCACAGTGGATTCAGACACTGTCTCTTCCCTGTTCTCTGCTCACTTTCTTTTCACAGTTTAAGGTTTAACCCTAGAACAATATGTAGAGGTATCAATATGTTTTGAAATGGCGGCTGGTGAGGTTATGTGATGTCTGTAAGACCCCCCCCAAACTGTCTCTCCTTGCCTTTGTGCTCTCGCCTGCCACTGCTGCTCTGCCCCAACCCCCTTTGATCCTGATCTACTCCCTTCGTCCACCTTTTACCCACCCCACCCTCATAACCATCCCCAAGCATGGCCTGTCAGTGGTTCACAGTCTAAATTTAAACTGCTGCAGGACCAACTGCTCCTCCAGCCACCCTGAGCCCCTGTTATTGCCTTCTGTCTCGGGGGGGGGGCTTTTTCTGTCAGAGGCCCTCGGCCAGGAGGAGAGGCCTGTGACTCTGCATGAGGGAGACAAAGTCAGAGGGAGAGGAGTAGAGGGGGAGCGAGGTCGGTGGAGGACTGCACACAGGATCGGCAGCCCAGGAGCCCACGGGCCCTCGCAGCAGGGAGTTATAGTGTGCCTCACCTTTGGGATTATTCTGTGAGAGGACTCATTTCTCGTGGAGTGGGACTTTATCTCAGGTGAAAGCACCAAGATGGCGGCCAACGCAGATGCGGCCAAGCCGGACATCATGAGTGAAGAGGAGCTGAAGCGGAAGCAGAGGGAGAAGCTGAAGAAGCTGCAGGCCACGGGGGGCAACCCTCGACCTGCAAGAACCCTCTTCCTCTTCAACCTCAAGAATCCCTTCCGCAAGGCCTGCATTAACATCGTAGAGTGGAAGTATCCTTTTTATCTTACACACACAAACACACAAAAACACACAGGTACATTTCCTGGGGACTTATTCTAACTTTAACCATAACCACTTCTTGTCTAACCATAACCCTTACCACCACATTAACCATACTCTCTGTATTTAATGATTTACATAGAGTCTTTCTTTTTGGCCCCATCATATGACTGTCAACACATTTAGGTCATCATAACATAAGTAATACCTGGACCACACAATCATTCACAACAGGCTGACTGTTTTAGTCAACACTTATTTAAAATATATAAATTAAACTCAATATCCTTATTCAGTCTTATACAAGAGATACTATTCAAATGTTACTATTACTGTGATTATATAGTATTCAAGGTGTTGTGCAGTTATCACAACATTGTTGTGTTGTGGTCAAGAACACTGACAACCAGTATATACAGAAATAATGCGTCTACATGGCAGTGAACTATCAGCTGTGTGGTTCACCTGCGATGAGTGAGGTGAAGCAAAGTCACTTTTGCTCTGTATTTGGCAGCACTTTGTCAAAGTCAAGTTTGTATTTTCTCCTCGCGTGCAAAGAATTATTTATCAAGTTGGCTCTTTAGAATCCTGACCAGAGGGCAGTCTGATTTAATGTGGAAATAGTTGCTCTGCATTGCTGTAAGGCCTAAAACATGAACACAAGGCAGGCTACAGAGTGATGTTAGGGGGTTTCCTGTTTTAGCCTGAAGTCCATTCCTGGATTATACATATTTCCTTTCCGAAATAGATTTGGTCGATCATATTTTTTCAATGACAACCTCCACATGTTGACACTTTGAATAGATCAAATATAGATAGAGAGTTCATCAGTGAATTGAATTTTAACACATCATTATGGTGTAAATAGTTCCTGAACAGTTACAGGGAAATGTCCATATGCTCAACCATGTCATGCGTTTTTTACTGCCACAGTTTAATCACATTGGTATGTGATCCTGTAATACAAGACATGGGTGCTGTAATTACAGTAATATTATAGAAATCTACTAAAACTCCTGAGGTTCTACTCAGAGTATTTGAAAAATCACAGACATTAGAATCAATAACTACCTCACAGAATAACACTTTTATTCCTGTGAGCAGTGTGAGTTAAAATGGTTCGGTCATATTCTTGGGCTCTGCAGCTGTCCCGCGGCATCACACACAGACATGATGCTGACCTGGCAGGGGAATTCACTCAGAGAGCCCCCTATGGACGAGAATGAAGCAGCACGGCAGACAGGATTACATTAACTGTGACTGCTTTGCTGGCCCAGTTAGGGATGATGTTTCAGGCAGCATTTAGAGGCACTGATCAATGTCAGCAGGAAATGTGTTGTTACTTTACTCCGAGAAAAAAGTACAGAGCAAGTCACTCAGATAAAGAAAGCGACCAGTTATTTTCTGAAAATAATTCTCATCCTTCCATTTTCCATTTTCATTTTCTTACTGTATATTAACACCACTGATCATTTCTAGGTCAACTGCACCCCCCCCACCCACCCTTTTGTAATATTTCTTATTGGGATAAACTGGGATTTTACCAGTCCTCTTCATTCGTTACTGTTATGATCCTGAGCCTCCACATCCAGAACCTTTGAGATCATCATCTTATTGACCATCTTTGCAAACTGTGTGGCTCTGGCTGTGTTCCTGCCCATGCCTGAAGAAGATAGTAATAACACCAACGCAAGCTTGGTGAGTATGAATATGATCCTTTCACCCCGTCTTACAGATATGGTTCAAGATGAATGTGATATTTATTTAATAGGAAGAAGAAGAAGAAGAAGAAGAATGATAATACAATGATAAGCAGAAGTTTAAATTACTACATATTAACACATGTTGAAACATTAAAATGTTTAAAAAAGACAAGGCAATTTATTTGTAAAGACACATTTAAAATCCACAGACGTTGACCATAGTGCTGCACTGCTAAATGGGGGAGATGCATAAAAATATTAAACAGCCAATAAGACAACACAAAAACATTGAATAAATAAATTAAAAACAAAATAGGGCAATAAGATCAAACTACCTAAATGAAAGTTTCAATCAAAAAAGCCAAAATATGGAAATCGAAAGAAAATATTTCACTCATAGTCTCTAAATTTCTGAAGAATCCAGTTTTATTTTTTTGATGACAAGAAGATGTTCAACAAGTTCATGTGTCCAGATGCTTTGATCCAGCAAAGTCAGATTGCTCAGTGTCTGAAATGGACACTACTCTCAGTGACAGACTTAATTTAAATTCCTCCAGACACAACTCATTTGTTTATTCGTGGTCTCATCTGTGTCTGCAGAGGAACGTGTGCACAACAAAGCGTGTGAGTTGTTTATCCCAGATATCTGATAACTTTTACACTTAAGTTATAGAGAAAGTTATACACTTAATAAATGTTAAGTTGTTGTTGTTATAATTTTCTATCTACATGACTGAACATTAAGCTGTGCAGTAATGTCTCAGATGGCCTGTGTGTATAGCAACAATAACTACAAATTAAATATGTAGATATGGTACAAACATTAGGGTTTTGCACATGATTAAATAAATACATATAAATACCTTCCTTATGTTGCTCAAAATGTGTCTTTTATCATATGTATATAAAAGGAACATTTAGACGGACATGTTTAAAAACTTGTTTTTCATTGAGGGGGACTTCTCAGGCGTTATTATATATGAATCTCACATGTGTTCATATTGCTGGGAGCCCGTGTATAAAGTATTACAGGTCTCAGACTGACCAATACAACCGGTGGAGCTTCATCTGGGGAGAATGAAAGTGTCTTTGTGTGCAAAACATAAATGTTTGCTCCACAGTGGACATATCTCGCCATTCTCTGGATATTTGGTATTGTATTGACACAGTTGTTATGGTTCTGAGGAGGCTCGTTGCAAGAGTCTTGATTTGTGGATCTGTGTCTGTGAGAGGCTGTGACATCTGGTATAAGAGTCAACATACAGTACACGTAGCCAGCCACCGCACCAAATCCTCCACACGTTCAATCAACTCCATCAAATCACTGGGTCAAAGCTCACATAAACCTTGTTTGACCAATTGACTGACACTGAGCTCACCTCATCTCTTCAATATCTTTACTTTGGCTCTCTTGCCAACCTGCTCCCAAATACTTCTTACTGCAGCATGCCATTCTTCAGAGGTAAGCAATGTAAGGGGAGCTAGTCAACATATATACCCCGACCACCATCCCACCCCTGGTGCTGTTGGAAGTAGGTCGGCCCACACAGCGTCACCACGGTGGATGCAGGACAATCCACAAATGTGCTCTCATATAACTGCACTCATGGTTTGTAACAGTGTATACTACAGTATAGAAGCACAGCCTTACTTGTTGCTCTCCATTTATTTTGTTTATAAATGTACGTACAACGCAATGCATGTACAGCTGTGGCCTTGGAGGTTGTTATTGATTAGGGGCTTGCGGGCTGCGGCCGGCTGTTTCAACCCAACATTATTGACCTGAATTTGTGCAAGGATCAAAGGGAAATAAACAGCATTTCATGTTTAATTTATAACTTTCCTCAGATGAAACTCTGCAGAGGCTAAATCCCCTCGGAGCTCTGTCATACTCATCTCACATCATCCCTTCTCCTCTGACAACATTTGTATTGCATGTCAACACCTGGAATTTCACACAGAGCACATACCTCCACCAAGGCCCTGATGACATCACATTTAAATTCACTAGATCCAGATTTTTGTTTGGATCTGCAGGAAATTGCACACGGTCATAAACATCTGTTCCCTAACTATGCCAGATTTTTTAAAAATCAAGATCCATGAATTATTCTCTGAGAAATCAACGGAAATGTTAAATAAAAAAACGCACTCATATCCATCTGCACCCGCCCGTGATCCGGAGCAGCACCAAAATTTGATGGGTTCTTCTTTGGGTTTCCGCAACAGTTCATGGATAATCGTTTGAGGAATTTTCAATACTGCTAAATAACAAACAAACAAATAACTGCAGACAAAAATAAATCCTCCTTGGCAGAAGTAATGAACAGAGGTTTTTTTTAAAGTGGCGTAATATGACTCTGACACGTAGAAGAAATGTTACAGCACCTGTGTCAGTCTGCTTTGTGTCCCCGTAAAAAATAATCGACATTGATTATAAGAATAGTTCTTCTCTCGTTCAGTTCAACTTTATTTACATTAGAGAAGCTGTCTGAGATTTGTCTCATTGAAAATTATTTCAAGTGGTCAAATAGTGTCAGAATTAATCACAAACACAAAAACCAACTGCGCAAATTATTTCTGATTCACAGTTACAGGCAAAAAATTGAAAATCCATTGATAAGCAGTGGAGTGGTGTGTAAGTGAGGATTTGAATTTATCCAAGACTAATCAACATCAGCAACAAGGCTGTTAACTACAATCATTCCAGAACGTTTGACCTGAGGGTTGTGAGCTTTATGAAATGTAATTTCCTGGTTTGTCAATGTCTTTCTGCAGGAGAGTTTGGAGTATATCTTCCTGATCATCTTCACATTAGAGTGCTTTCTGAAGATAGTGGCGTATGGGCTCTTTTTCCACGAAGGTGCCTATTTACGGAACTGTTGGAACATATTGGACTTTGTCATCGTCTTCATGGGGTAAGATGAGCTGTGGGCTGCAGGTGGACGTCTCTGCTGCCAAAGAATCTTGCAGAACTTGGAATAGTGATATGTAGATATGCAGACAAGCTCAATTTTGTATCAAGTCTTCAGTAGAATTAGCTGATTGTCGCCTTTTTTCCTACACAGACTCTTCACCTTTGCTCTGGATACGATCCATATGATAGCAGACATGCCTGTGGAGAAGGGTGGGGGTTTTGACATGAAGGCACTGAGAGCCTTCAGAGTGCTGCGACCCCTACGCCTCGTCTCTGGAGTCCCCAGTAAGTTGTTTTGGCCTATTTTAATCTTTACTACCAACAATGTTATTACAGTATTATGATGTTTTGGTTGTACTGTTCACCATCAGGCCTGCAGGTGGTGATGAACTCCATCCTCAAGGCCATGCTGCCTCTGCTGCACATTGCCCTGCTCGTCTTTTTACTGGTTACCATCTATGCCATCATGGGACTGGAGCTCTTCAAGTGCAAAATGCACAAGACCTGTTACTACACTAACACAAGTATGCCTTAAAGGTCATCATCAGACACAGTTGAAGTTGTATATTATGTTATACTGATCTCTTTTCGTTGGCCTGCAGATATCTATGCTACAGCAGAGCTCGAGCTGCCTGCTCCCTGTGCTCAGGCCGGTAACGGCCGCCGTTGTCTCATCAATGGCTCAGAGTGTCGGCCAGGCTGGGAAGGTCCCAACAATGGCATCACCCACTTTGACAACATTGGTTTTGCCATGTTGACTGTCTACCAGTGTATCACCATGGAGGGATGGACCAAAGTGCTCTACTGGGTTAGTGACTGCTTTTGTTTAACCACCAACACCTCAGCATTTTAGCCAAGTCTTAAGAGGTTTGATCCCTGTCTCCCCTAATTCTTCATGCCGAAGTGTCCTTGGGCAAGACACTGAGCCCCAGTTTTCCCCTGACAGCTGTGCCAGCAGTGATGTATGATAGAGAAAGTGCTGCACATAGATCCACTGTATGAATGTGTGTGAGAAGGTGAATTAAGTGGTGATTGAGACTAGGAAAGAGCTACATACCTAATAGCTACATAGTAAGAATACAGACCATTTACCATTTATTTTGTAAAGTATACCAAACAGATGACAGCGTGTGTGGCTGACACAGAGTTTTCTCTCAGGTCAATGATGCCATAGGGAACGAATGGCCCTGGGTCTACTTTGTTCCCCTTATCTTGCTGGGTTCCTTCTTTGTGCTCAATCTGGTTCTGGGTGTGCTCAGCGGGTGAGACGACTTTTATCTTTTGTCATTCTTACTGTCTGAATTTCGCTTCTTGCCTCAAAAAAAACTAAAAGTACTTCCTGCTGTTTAACGTTTCATTGTCTTACATCCCAGAGAGTTTACCAAAGAGAGAGAAAAGGCAAGGTCGCGTGGAGAGTTTCAGAAGTTGCGAGAGCGTCAGCAGCTTGATGAAGATCTCCATGGCTACATGGAATGGATCACTCATGCTGAAGTCCTGGATGCCGATCGTGAGGGCAAAGGTGAGCACCTGTGAACCTGCTCAGCTCCCGTCCCATGTAAGCAATACTGCTGGTTTCCAACAGTTCTTCTCTCTCATTCTTGTCAGGTCTGCTGCCTTTGACCAGCGGGGACTCTGACGCAGACAGCCTGTATGATCTGGAAGGCAAGAGTCGAGTCATCTACTATTAGTGAGTCAGCTGTTTTGTAAATGCGTAAATGTTGACATGCACTATTCCCAGCAGTTTGTCACAATGAGCTGGGATTATTTTTCTGTTTAGCCGCTTGGCCCGTCGCTGGAATCGCTTCTTCAGGATGAAGTGCCTGGTCTATGTGAAAACCAATAGCTTTTATTGGTTGGTGATGTTCCTTGTTTTACTCAACACCCTGACTATAGCGACAGAGTACCACCACCAGCCTGAAAAGCTCACTTCCCTACAAGGTTAATTATTAACATGACAATTTGTTTTTACATAAATTATTTTCCTCTTGGCTTCATCCATTCTCTCTCCTCTCCTCTCAACAGATGTTGCCAGTCGTGTACTGCTGGTGCTGTTTGTCATCGAGATGATTGTGAAGATGTATGCTCTGGGTCCTAGAGCGTATTTCATGTCTCTGTTTAACCGCTTCGACTTCTTTGTGGTGCTGTGCGGTATCCTGGAGATGATCATGTTGTCTGCAGGATCCGTGGCCCCTCTGGGTTTCTCGGTACTCAGGTGTATTCGGCTGCTGAGGATCCTCAAAGTCACAAAGTAAAGTCCAGTAAACCATCGAAGCATCATGTTGCATTCAATCTAACAGTCATAAGTCATAGCATTTTTTATTGTCATTAAACACCCCCTTTCTCAACTGCTTTGCAGGTACTGGACCTCTCTGAGTAATCTTGTGGCCTCCCTCCTCAACTCCGTCCGCTCCATTGCCTCCCTGCTCCTTCTCCTCTTTCTCTTCATCGTCATCTTCTCGCTGCTCGGCATGCAGGTGTTCGGGGGGAAATTCAACTTTACCGACCACAGACCCAGACGCAGTAACTTTGACAATTTCCCTCAGGCCCTCATCAGTGTGTTCCAGGTGAGGCTATAGACGCTGAATCGTATATCGGCTTATTTCTGAACTCTCAGCAGTTGCTTTGATTTTGTGATGGGATGGAAAGTCATTGTCTAAATGTCTCAGATCCTCACAGGAGAGGACTGGACCACCATCATGTACAACGGTATCATGGCCTATGGTGGGCCTGTCATCCCTGGCATCCTGGTCGCCATCTACTTCATCGTCCTCTTTGTCTGTGGAAACTGTATCCTTCATGTGCACTCACAATGTAACATGATATGAAGAACTTTTATACAGAGTAATAATGTCAACAAAACCCCCAAGAGTTTGTTTTCCTGAGCTCTGCGGAAATTAGATATCCTCCTCAATGTCTTCTTGGCCATCGCTGTTGACAACCTGGCAGAGGCTGAGAGTCTGACTTCAGCTCAGAAAGAAAAGGCAGAGGAGAAGTTAAGGAGGAAGTTATTACGGTGAGTGAAGGGAGGTTAACCTGGCTGAGATTATCTGCTCTGTCAAATCATTGCTCAGCTTTATTCTGTCTCTTTCTCCACTTGGCCTCCAGGTCCAAAATGCCTGACAAGACTGATGAAGAGAGGGAGAGGATTGCTAAGAAGCTGGCAGAGCAGAGAGCCAAGATGGAGGGCATGCCGACCACAGCCAAGGTTAGTGTCTGTTTTACTGGTGTTATATCACATATCTATTCTTAGATACTAACAATAATTGTTTTGGGGTTTTTCTTCTCAGCTCAAAATTGATGAATTTGAGTCCAACGTCAATGAAGTAAAAGATCCATTTCCACCTGCCGACTTCCCAGGTAATCTAAACCTCGAATTTCCATGCATCTCAAACCTCCTTCTTTCAGCAGTGCAGTTGCAGCAGAAAGACTTTACTGATTACAGGGAATTGTATTCATTACACTGGCGGTTTACCAGTGCCGCTGTCTTGGCAGTGTTACAGTACAAGTATAGTAACCCTTATTATTATTAGACTCAGCCAAATCCCTGAGCTGAGTTTATAGCAGAGGCTAAAGTCAGGCTATTTTCACACTGCTCTGGTGACGACCATATAAAGCCCACTATGTGATTCATTACAGGTACAATCACCAGTACAGATTTCTTTTTAATTCAACTTTTTATTTCATTTGCTGGAGTTTTTGCTTTGTTTTTTCCACTCTCTATTCTCTTTGATTCTGTAACATGAAAACCACGAATAAGCAGAGAATTTTGAGCATGCTTACTTTCACATGATAGGTGATGACGAGGAGGAAGAGCCCGAAATCCCCATCAGCCCTCGGCCCCGACCGATGGCCGATCTGCAGCTGAAAGAAGAAGCGGTTCCATTACCTGAAGCCAGCTCCTTTTTCATCTTTGGTCCTCAGAACAAGTAAGAACCTGGCTGTCCTCGTATATACATTTAACATTATAATAAACAATATGTGTGCTGACATCTGGCGACTCGCTGGTATCCAGGTTCCGAAAGTTATGCTACAAGATCATCAACGCCTCGTCCTTCACCAACTTAATCCTCCTGTTCATCCTGCTCTCCTCCATTTCCCTGGCAGCGGAGGACCCCATCGATCCCAAGTCCTACAGAAACCAGGTGATAGTCAGATCCAGCATGACACAACAGAAAATAACTTTGGAGAGAAGGCCGTTTGATAACAATCCTGCTGTCTGTGTTTTTCTTCCAGATCTTGGCCTATGCTGACATCGTCTTCACAACCGTGTTCACCATTGAGATTGTGCTCAAGGTAAATACAACTGAAAGTCATGTGATGTATATTTCATCTCACTGAATGTCTTAGTTCAAACACAGATCATTTTGCCTCAGTATTCATTTGTGTAACTGTGATGTATGTGACTGACAGATGACCGTGTACGGAGCGTTCATGCACAAAGGCTCTTTCTGCCGTAACTCCTTCAACATCCTGGATCTGCTTGTGGTGGGAGTCTCCCTGCTTTCTATGGGAATGGAGTAAGTGACTACATTACATATTATGGAACTTTCCCATTGATATTTTCTTTCTCAACTTGCATCTTTCTTAGTTTTTTCTGCATATCAGGACTAAGTTTTGTCACGTGTTACCTGCAGATCCAGTGCCATCTCTGTGGTGAAGATTCTCAGGGTGTTGAGGGTGCTCAGGCCTCTCAGGGCCATCAACCGAGCTAAAGGATTAAAGGTACAACTCATGCAAGAAAGATTCCAATTAGAAAATGTCTATGTTCTGAAAAACAATAATGCAATTGATAATGTACTTCATTAGTTTTTTTTATTAATACCAATGCATTATTGGTAAGCTGCACTGTTGCCAAACAGATTTTGCACCAGTGCTTTATAATCCCTGATATTTTATAGCTTATCAAACGTTATTTATGTAAAATCTTGAACTGAAAAGTAACTCTTAATTGATAAAAGTGAGATGAATGTAGTGTAGTAAAAAGTGCAATATTCTAGAGTAGAAGTATAAAGTAGCAGGGGATTTAAGTACCTCAGTGTTGTACTAATCAAGTAATTGTATTGTTTGTTGTTCTGTGTTGACAGCATGTTGTCCAGTGTGTGTTTGTCGCCATCAAAACCATCGGAAACATCGTCCTGGTCACCATGCTGCTGAATTTCATGTTTGCCTGTATCGGAGTGCAGCTCTTTAAGGTAGGTATGACACCAGATGTGGAATGAAATTGTAAAAGGTCGTATTTCCAGATGAATGTACTATAAGTAAAGAGGCCTGACTGCATGTGTATTAAATGTGTATTAAATGAGCCGCTAATCCTTTCCCCCTTCAGGGTAAATTCTACAGCTGCACAGACCCATCCAAAATGACCGGCGAGGAATGCCAGTAAGTCACACATCTCTCAGATATTAATAATCCATCAAAAGCATAATGCTATTTTGGAGTGACCATCCGCTGTGTGTGCCCACAGGGGATCCTTCTTGAAGCCCATGGAGAATTCCCTACAGGACATAGTGTTGGCCAAGAGAGAGTGGCTCAACAGTGACTTCAACTTTGACAATGTGCTTAACGGCATGCTGGCCCTCTTCACTGTCTCCACGTTTGAGGGATGGCCAAAGTAAGCACAGAACACATTTTGATTAGACAATTTGTCTGTTTGATGGGACTGAGTTAGATGCAGAGATTATTCTGGTTGTATGTCAGATTTTTGAGCCTTCACAACTTCCTGACCCTCAACATCACCCCATGTGTCCCCAGACTGTTGTACAGAGCCATCGATTCAGATGCAGAGGACATGGGTCCCGTCTTCAACAACCGCGTGGACGTGTCCATCTTCTTCATCATCTACATCATCCTCATCGCCTTCTTCATGATGAACATCTTCGTGGGCTTCGTCATTGTCACCTTCCAGGAGCAGGGCGAGCAGGAGTATAAGAACTGTGAGCTGGACAAGAACCAGGTACAGTGAGAGACTCGGAGGTGAAGCCATGGAGAGTGAGAGAGTCCAGTAAAATCTAAATCATGCTCCTCAAAGGTAGAATGTTAAATTAATTACATTTTGAGTTCTTTTTAAATCCACGTTTTGTCTGTGCTGTGTCTCTCTTCAGCGTCAGTGTGTGCAGTACGCCCTGAAGGCTCGTCCTCTGAGGTGTTACATCCCTAAAAACCCCTACCAGTACAGGGTCTGGTACATCGTCACCTCCTGCTACTTTGAGTACCTCATGTTCTTCCTAATCATGCTCAACACCTTGTGTCTGGGGATGCAGGTATGTAAATCTTTTTTATGTCACAATTTAAGATCACTGATTGTATTGAGGTTTCTTACAAACCATGTTCAGAATTATTTATTCGGTTCTGTGTTTGTTACATCATTTGATTGATGAAAAGTTTGAAGAAGTTTGAAAAATATGGGATAATAGAACCTTCCAGTAAATCTGAGACCACTTAATATTGAGATGAGATGAGATTTAATTTTCAAACTTTCAACATATTGGCCCTGATTTTAATCTCTGATCACTAGTAGACAGTTTAAAGTTCACTTGTTCATACCTGACAGTAAAATATGTCCTGAAAGTGTCTCCTATGACTAAATGTGATTGGATCTCATTGTCCCGTCATTTCTGTTAGCAAAAACCAAATACAATTTTTACCCAGTATGAGTCTACAGATATCTTCATTGTCAATGTCAGCTTCTTACTTTGAGTAATGGGATCTCCTGCAAACACACAAACTTTCTGCCAAAGCAATTTGAGTTATTTTATGTTTCTGTATTTGTATTATTTTCTCTCTGGTTCTGTTGGGCTCTGTTGGAAAAATGCCGTCACATATTTCCATGTACTATACAGAATTAAATTCATAAAACATGCAGCAGAATCTGTTGAAAAGGGAAATGTTGTTAAGGAAATGTAAAATCTGATCAAACCACAGCCGCAAAGTAATTTTGTTGTGAATATTGAATATAATAGAAAAAAGAAAAAGAGAGAGAAATACTTACATTTGTAATAATCCTATGTTCGTTATCAGCTGTTACATGTTGGAATGAATATTCTCTCCCTTCTGACCAGCACTGTAACCAGTCCGACCATGTGACCAAGCTGTCAGACACCCTGAACTTGATCTTCACCGTGCTCTTCACTGTCGAGATGATTCTCAAGCTCATGGCCTTCAAAGCGAGAGTAAACACTCTGCTGTCTGTAGTTTTTAAATCTTCCACTCAGTCTAGTGTCCTACTGTCTCACCAGCTCTCTGCCCCTCTGCACAGGGCTACTTCGGAGACCCCTGGAACGTCTTTGATTTCATTATCGTCATTGGTAGCGTCGTTGACGTCATCCTGAGCGAAGTCGATGTGAGTATGATTCACAAAGCACATACTGTTTGATCTATTCTCACGCCATGAAATTCTCATTACAGATGCTGTATATGAAAGTCCCTTGTGTTGTCCTAATGAGACATTCCCAGGCAATAGTGTGAATTGATTTAAAATGATTGAATGTATTTATTCAATGCTCTGACCCAGAAGCATGTAATGGTGGCCCAACAGCTGATTGGTGCCAACAGAACTAGCTCACAGGACATGGTCAGTACTGTCGTTGGCCATTTATTACCTCACCCCTCCACGCTCCTCCGTGCCTCCTGCAACCACAGATGTTTTTTCCATTTCCTTCACTAAGCCCAGTTATTCATGTTCCCCAATCTAATGTTTTATATGTGTTGTTTGAGCACTTAAGGAGAGCACAGTATCAGCTAAGAGGTTTACCGTTGTTTTAAGTGGTGATACACACACACTGTCTTCTCTGGCCAGTCACAGTTTTCTCTTGTCACTGTTGCACTGCATCATCTCCATCGTTGTCATCCACAAACACAAGCTCACGACAAATTCAGATTTCTTATTTCACATCTTCTTGCTCCTGTATTTCTCCTCCTCATGTTTTTCTTGTCCCGATCAATCCCTCTGTGCTCGGTGCATCTCACTCGTCATCTGTCTATCCTCCACAGACTGCCCTGGCCTCCAGTGGAGGACTGTACTGTCTCCATGGCTGTGCTGTAAATATCTGATCTGCACTGCACTGCACTGCTGCATGAGCCTTGCTGTGTGAGCACACCACTACGTTTTCTACTAAACTCTGATGATACTGTACTGAACCGTTTGTGGCTCAAACTGCTGGAGAAACATGTCTCATGTGAGATGAGGCCTCCAGCTGTCAGCTGTATTGTGTTACAGTATGGCTCATACTGTTTATACAAACAGGGCTACATCTCGACACTGTATATTACGTATGCAGTATTAATATTTATAAATAGAACTGATATCAAAGTGTGTGTATTTTGTTCCTTTTATTTCGCATGAGTTACAAACTGCAGCTGTTTTTCTATTTTTACAGCAACTAAGACCTGGAAGCTTTGTAACTCATAACAGGTGGAAAAACTGTGTCTTATATTAACCCTACTTTAAAACTGCAAATATCTTAATAGTGTTTAACAGATTAATGCCATGTCTGCTATGTGCCTCTTATTAATGCTATTATAACAATAATTATAATCAAATATGACTTGGTAACACTACGATATGTCTCTACATCTACTTTGTGCAGGAGACGAATCCTCTGCAAGTAATTGCGGTAAGAGTGAACTCTCCCAATATTTAAACCTAGTAATAGTTTTTTTTTCTCTTCGTCGTGATATTTTTCAGTGTTTTTTTGTTTTTTCGTCTGTAGGCTTCTGAAAACGCGTCAGTTTCCATCACGTTCTTCCGACTCTTCCGTGTCATGCGTCTGGTCAAGCTGCTGAACCGTTCAGAGGGCATCCGTAACCTGCTCTGGACTTTCATCAAGTCCTTCCAGGTCTGTCACACTTTGAAGTTTATCTTTTATTATTGTTTATTTTGCTATGTTCAATTCTATTTTTATCTTTATTTTCATGTTTATTTCTATTCTCCAACTCTCCTTTATTGACCTGTCTGGTGTGTGTCTACAGGCTCTCCCTCACGTAGCTCTGCTCATCGTGATGCTCTTCTTTATCTACGCTGTCATCGGGATGCAGGTACTGTCGTCAGTATTTATTTTCTGAATGAAAACATTGTAAACATCTGTGGATTGGCCTTTAATTAACTGCCTCTGTAATTCTCTGTGTTTGTCATTGGTGCACTCATTTTGCCTGGGATTGTAACGTCCCTCCAGATCTTCGGAAAGGTATCCTTAGTGGACGGCACCCAAATAAACCGCAACAACAACTTCCAGACATTCCCTCAGGCTGTTCTGATGTTATTCCGGTGAGTCCGCCTGAGCACAGCTCGTAGCTCATTGTTTACAGGTCCAAAAACAGCCAAATTCTCACTGTAGTTTTTGTGCATTTATGAATCCAGATGTGCAACTGGAGAGGCTTGGCAGGACGTCATGATGGCTTCAATGTATGGGAAGAAGTGCGACCCCAAGTCTGACTTCCTGCCAGGAGAGGAGTTCACCTGCGGGTCCAACTTCGCTGTCTTCTACTTCCTTAGCTTCTACTGTCTTTGTGCATTTTTGGTGAGGAGCAACAATGAACTCAACAGTTACCTTGAAGCTGATTTATTATTTAGTGTCACAGTTTAGCCATGATCATGAAGAAGAGCCAAGAAAGGTGTTTTATTTCTTCCTACTTCAGATCCTCAACCTGTTTGTCGCTGTCATCATGGATAACTTTGACTACCTGACTCGTGATTGGTCCCTGCTCGGTCCTCATCATCTGGATGAGTTTAAGAAGATCTGGGCTGAATATGACCCTGAAGCCACGTGAGCCTTGAGAGCCAATTGAGATCAATCGATGAATACATGTTCAGTTAACCTCCATGATTAGGTCAGATTAAAACGTCTGCCACCTTAGATGATTGTAACATGTGTCTCGGATCCAACAGTGGGAGAATTAAACATCTGGATGTGGTGACGCTGCTACGACGCATCCAGCCTCCACTGGGCTTTGGCAAGTTCTGTCCTCATCGAGCTGCGTGCAAGGTACAGACAATTATAAACAGGGTGAAAACTACTTTATGTAAACGGTACTAGAGTGAATTTTCCACTGTGGGATGAATAAAATGTATCGTATATTATCTTGTCTTATCTTATCTTATTTTATCTTATCTTAGGTAAGTCAGAGAGTCTGTCAATAAAATCACTGCAAATAGACAAAATAACATTTGAAGACATAATACACAAAAAGAGAGACACTAAAAATGCATTTAAACTTTGTCCTTCTTTGTTCTGTCTGCAGCGTTTGGTTGGTATGAACATGCCTCTCAACAGTGACGGCACGGTCACCTTCAACGCCACCCTGTTTGCTCTGGTCAGAACTGCTCTCAAGATCAAAACTGAAGGTACAATGCAGCAGTACCTGGCGTAAACAGTTCATATCCATCCACTGGGAATTCATGGAATGAATGGATGTACAGACTGCTCTGTCACTGAAACTTTTCTTGGAATGTTTTGAACAGGTAATTTTGAGCAGGCCAATGAAGAGCTGAGGGCCATTATAAAGAAAATCTGGAAACGCACCAGTATGAAACTCTTAGACCAGGTCATCCCCCCGATAGGAGGTGAGTCTGAATAAATAGAATAATAACAAACAAAGAAACAGTATTCCTCACACTGATTGCACTGTAATGTGTCTGGTTATAGATGATGAGGTGACTGTGGGGAAATTCTACGCCACCTTCCTGCTCCAGGACTGTTTACGCAAATTTTTGAAGCGTCAGGAGGAGTATTACGGGTACCGGCCCACGAAGAAGAACGCCTCAGGCCCAGAGATTCAGGTGAGCAGACATCATGGGGTCAGATGTCAGATGGTAAATCACTGCACATTAATTTAAAATCCCTCACAAGTATTTAAGAGAGGTTTTTATTTTCAGTAACATTTTTTGCACGTGGCAAAAATGTTGGGACACGGTGCTGTTTGCTGCTTCTCTTCATTTCTCCACATCCTCCATGTTTTTCTAGGCGGGGCTGAGGAGTATCGATGAAGAGGCAGCTCCAGAGATGCACAGGACCATTTCAGGAGACCTGCAGAATGAGGAAGAGTTGGACAGAGCCATGGAGGAGGCTGGAGAAGAGGGAATTTACCAGGTGAGAACCACTCTCTGAAACGCAATCCGTCCTGTAGTTTTTGTGTAATGCTGCTAAACAACAGACAATCTGCATCACTATTGTTTTCAAGACTCAAATTTGTGGGTTTTAAATTTTAATTGATAACAATCTGAAACTTTTTAAAAATCTTCGGAATTTATCGCAGTTTTAAATTTTTTGCATGTTCGACACATTAGTAAAACACAAAATGTTGTCCTGATTCTGCCTGATAGTGAAATTAGATTTACCATATGCACTAATATGGGATGATACCTGCATGTGTGCTTGTCTTGTCCTCTGTGTTTCCAGCGCACACACGGTCTGTTTGGTAACCGAGTGGACTCATTCTCCTCTGAACCCAACAACGCTCAGTCCCCACAGATGACCAATCAGCGGCCTCTCAAGTTCTCCGACAGCCAACCTGAGTCTTCACCAGACTTCCCCACTACCGAATTTTTCCCCACAGCCACGAACACTAACAACAACGCCTTCGCAGAGTAAGAGTCAGACACACCTGCAGTGATGACACATGCTCACTGTGAGTGACTGTATCTGATGGGGGGACATTTTTTTCTGTCTTTTAGCTTTTCATTTGAAAGAGAGGGCAGTCCCGAAGAGTTTTCCAATCCCAGTGAGGACGCAGATCCAGGTATATGCAGAGGTCTCACAGACACAGGGTTCCTATATTCCTGTGAATTTTATAATGGTCACTCACTGTCATCATTTCATGATTAAGGATTATATTTCGCCTTTTTTTTGTTTTGTAAATTTTGCTGATTTGTTGGATTTCGTGAAATCTGGCAAAACAAGTTAGAAGATTTAAAAATTGATTGTTTCAAGCCCCTATTAATATTTCTTATGTTCTTGGGACAAAGGAAAGCAGCAGATCCTCAAAACTGAGAAACTACAATCTGGTTAATTCATTTATTCAATTAATTGTCTTTCAATCAACAGCTCTTGATAGATTTCTCTATAAAGCTTTTCGTTGTCCTTTCATTTGTTTTTCTTTTTTCCCCCTTGCTCAGGTAACCGGCGCTCCTGGAGCTTCACAGTGAGAACAGACAGAACACAGGTAATATTTTATTCAAGTGTACACGATAGAGAACAGCTCAGGCAGACGATGTATGAATGCATGATTTTTTCTTTGCAGTTCCCATATGAGCCGAACTATGGTGACAATCAGAGTCAAAGCTCCCACACTGCAGCCGACCAGCTCGTCCAGGAGGTGAGTGAGGAAAGAGCTCTGACTGTTTCATTATTCATCCCTTCTATTACCAGGGAATTATGAATTGATGATGCATCCGTCATAGATAAGAGATAATAAAAACGATGCCCTTCTCTGCTCTGTCCTCGACACAAATTAAGTTTAGTTTGGATTGAATGACATTTGTTTCTTCAAGGTTTTCATTGGATTTGTTGAAACCAGCAATATAAGGGTTCAAGAGCAGAAACGTCACAAACTTACCTTTTACAGCACTTATCTTAAAAAGTTTACAAAGTGCTTTTCAAAAAACATGGGAATAAAAAACACAGAACAAGAACTAAATTAAAATTATTTAAAAGAAAATATTAAAAAATGAATTGTATTTATTAAAAATCACGTATCAAAAGTGCTTAAATTTTTTTCTATTCAGATTTCTCTTGGGAAGCTCCAGGACAAGACAGTATAATTAATAAGCTGTGGCTTCAGTAGAAATTCATTTCCGTATTTTTAATTTTTTAAAATGGACTCAACATTAGTCTCTCTCCTGTTAAGTGTAAGAAAAGACCTTTGTCATAAAATGTGTAAATCAAAGTAGAAATATTTGATCTAAATCATATCTCAGGGTGGCAGGACATTTGCATCTGCATGCCGTCCTCTGCAAAATTCTTTAAAATATCTTACTCTTACATTAAAACTGTAAAAAATGCCAGCCATGAAATTGCTGTGAAAAAGTCAATAAGAATCCATATAATAGTTGTTTGATCCTGAATGTAAGCACCAATACTGTATATTGTTCTGTCTTCCAGGCTCTAGTGAAGGGCGGTCTCGCCTCCCTGGCTAGAGACGTGGACTTTGTGTCTGCATCTAAGCAGGAGATGGCTGATGCAATGCATATCCCCATCGCTGACATGGAGGGCATGGCTCGGGGCATCCTGAACGAACGCTCCGGCAGCATGACCTCTGTCAAAAAGAAACGCTCCGTCCCCGAACCTCCTTCTGGCCCATCTGTGGCCAAACAGGCCACAAAGAAGCCAGACCCCGCTGTGAGGAGGAAGAGACGTCCCATCCCCATGATTCCCTCTGTGCCTGAGCAGGCAGAGGCCGATTCTAAAGTTTAGAGGCTGTCAGTCGAGTTCTACGTGGTCATCATGTGGTTTTTACTCCTGCAGGTGCCTCTACCTTACCTCACTTTACCAAGCTTGACGTCCATGTGACAATCTGTATCTACCAACCTGACTCAAGGCCTAAAAAAGGCTCAGGTTTGATATACTGTCAAGTGGGGCTTTAACTTAACTAAGTTAAGGAGAAACAATATCTGATTATGAAGCATCTTCTTAATCCTCAGATTTATTGAAACCAATAAAAACACCGACTTATCTCAGAGCAAACAGATTGACGCTCTCCTTTCTTTGTAGCGTTTTGTTGAGGTTATCCATTCCACAGACTTATAAGACAGCCATGGGAGTGAGCTGAGTGTCTTGCTAAACTCTCGGAGAGAGAGGTAGGACACTGTCAGTTGACTTAAATGTCTGAATTGACTCGGGGAATGTGTGGAGCAGACACCGTGTTTATCGTGCTGAAGTTCAGTGAGGACGCTGGGAAAAGATTCCACTGAGTTTCTGTGCATCCAGGTCCAGAAAGGTTCAACTGAGTTTTCAGGGTTTTTCTTCTGGTGCAAAACAAATGCAAGTTGAAGTTTGTGAAGCAGTGTCTTCTGATTCATTAGGACCTGCTTTCTTTTATGACTTTTAGCTCCAAGTTTTCTCCTGCTCACAACTGCTTTTGTACACAGTTGATTCCAGCAGATTTTAAAGAGGAAACTTTGGAACTTTTTTTTATTTGGGGGACATAGACGTACATGTCATCTTTATAAATAATCACCTTAAGTTTTAGCTGTGTTTAAGGTTTTTTTTGTCAATTTGTTTTTCATTCACGTGAATGTTATACCTGTGAGCTGGGGGCAGTTAGTTTGACCTGTACAGAGAATGTATCTTCAGCATACCTGGAGTATGGTGGAATTAGTTTGATAGCTCATCGACGCTTGTTAATTCATTCAAATTGCATTGGGCATAATTTATTGCACTTGTTACATGTTTTGTGCCTAAATGCAAACACAACAGGCCTCTCAAAGTTCTGTTTTTTTCTTGTTTACATTATCCTCTGATCAGCCTCTTTCGAGGTTTCGGAGATACCCACAGTTTAAGTCAACGTTACAGCTCAACGTCTGACCTTAATTCTCCTTCACTTCTGGATCTGTGCCACCATGGTTGATGTCACACTAGTGTTTCCACCATTGGAAAAAAAAAAAAAAGAAATAAATCATCTAAACATTTATTTCTGTGTTAATTTTTCTTTTTTGCTAACAAACCAAAAATCTGACGCCTGCTGGGAAGAAGAGAGGATAACACCTGACCTAACAGGTGAGTTTGCTCCTGTAAACAATGAGAACGCCTCTGAGATGAAGATGGTGAGTGCAGGCGGAGGATTGATTAGAAGATTCTTAGACGCTGCCCCCTGCAGAAGTTAAGGTGTGAAAATTGAGAGCCTCTATAAATAATCTTGCCGAGCAAAGCAAGGAGTCCTGCTGCTGCTTCTGCTTGAGGAATGGAAACTAATGCAGCAAGATGCATTGTGGGTTCAAACAGGTTCATGTAAAGTTAAGAAATGTCCCTATGGAGCGCAGAAACTGCCAGCAGCAGCATCTGAGATCAGAAAACGAAATAAAAGGAGCTTAAATAATTCCAATTTTATTTATTGAAGCAAAGCGATCAAAAGAAAGAAAAACAAAACAGCCCAGACAGAATATTCTCATTCGCATTAATTTTTCCACTTGCTTAAAGCTGATTCTGAATAACTCTGGGAATATACAGACACCTAAGTGGTATTCACACACCTCTGCACATTTTCTTTGAGTTTCATGATAATGGTTTTGACAAAGCCCCAAGATCTCATTATAGCATCTCCAGTCGCAGCTAACACATGGGAATGTATCTGTACTGTATTCAATCTGTAGCAAGTTTCCTAATCAAGCTTTTAAAAAGGTCACATAAGAAAATGAAAATACATCTTTCAGTTCATACGACAGCAGACAGGCAACCATTGAAAAGAGGGCAGTATAAAAGTTATGAGATGAAAATTTGTTTCAGGTCATTTCAACAAAATTTTGCTCAAGATAAAAATTCTAGTTCGTTAAAAAGCTTTGACTCATTTTCACTGGACAATAATTATTTTTCTCGTTATCATAACCACTCATGTTTGGCCAAATTGAGAAAAGGGCTGATTTGTATAAATGTACATACATCCTAGTTGTTGCAGCTTATAAAGAACAACCACCCGACAACAAAAAAATAATAACAATTCACTAATTCACTACTCTAACAAATCCAAAAAATACATAAGCATTTATAAAAACAACAGGAAGTAACATGTGGGACCTAATGGATACGTGATCTGTGTCTATAGAGTACATGACCAATTCAGAGAGAAGCTAATGAATGTCCAACTCAATAAAATGCCAGTGTTGGAAGTACCTCGTCCTATTCATTGGGATTCGGGTTGGCATCAGGATACTGAGAGAGGTCAAAGGTGAGGACTTTGCTGATGACACAATCTCCTTGCTGTGGGTAGAGAAGTAAAATAAGTTAATAATTTGATCAAACTAAAACTCTGCATGTGTTTCTTATTTGCATTTATTCAAAAACACAATTCTTTATTGTTACTATCTGCAATATAAGAAACTACATATAAGGTCATAATCGAGGCCGCCCCAAATTATGTAGATTATTTTCATTATCAATTTTTTCAATTAATTATCTGGTCAATGAAATGGCAAAAAAGTGAGAAAAGAAATCAGTGATTTTTAAGAAATTTGACGTTTTCAATTTGTTTTACTTCAACATGGACTACAATTTAATACTGGCACATATATATAAGAATTACTGCAAAATAAGACAACTACTTTTTAAGGGCATTTATTTTTACTCAATGGATTTATTAACTTGAATACCTTTCAAGATTCAGATTTTTAAATTTAAGACCTTTTAAAACCCTTTTGGGGACAGTGACATTATTTGGAGTTGTTTTAAAAACCTGCAGATACTTTTACAAGTTTTATGGTTCTATCTTCTTCAGTAATTTGTATATAGAGAGAATATTGAGAAACCCACCTCTGGATAAACACCGATGAGTGAGTCGGCCTTGGTGTAGAATTCCTCCTTGAGAGAAATGACGATGGCCTGGAAGTTCAGCACGGACTGGTCTTTGATGTAGTTGGCCACCTTGAATTCACAGGAGTTCATGAGTTTCAGTTCAGGTGAAAATCATTGTCAGTAACAACAATCCTCTGAGTTAACATCAGAAGCAACTTGATAAAAATAAATAACTATATCGAACTGTACTTCTGAAACAGACCTTGCCGATGTTAGTGTTGTCCAGGGCAGCGTCGATTTCATCCAGGACAAAGAATGGAGCTGGTTTGTAGCTACAGACGAGCAGGAGAGATGATGTTAACAATATTCCAGCCGGACAGAAATCTTTGTCAACTTCCAGCCAACACAATCATGTATTCACTCCGCACCTCCCTCTCCTCCACTGTCTCACCTGTGAATGGCAAAGAGCAGAGCGAGGGCAGCTACTGTCTTCTCTCCTCCAGACAGGTTGTCCATGGGTCTGAACCTCTTCCCTGGAGCCACACAGTTATAGTTGATGCCATCCAGATATGGCTCCTCTGGGTTCTCTGGGCCCAGGAAAGCCTACAGAGGAAAAAAGCACTCACTGTTAATGTTGTCTAAAAAATGGATATAAATGAATCCAGATAGGAGGTTGTACAATGACAGATTTATGCTTTCACTGTAAAAACAGTCCTGTGACGTACCTGGGCACTGCTGTTGCGTGAGAGGGCTTTGTAGATCTCGTCAATGTTGGTGGCCACAGACTCAAAGCAGGTGTTGAATCTGTCGAACCTTTCCTTTTTAATCTGCTCAAAGGCTTGCTTGGCTTTCTTGGCCCTCTTACGAGCAGCTTCAAACTCTGAGATGGAAAAGAAACAAACATTGATAATATCATCAGGAACTTCTCTCTGAATCTGCACCACTTCCTTTCTCCAACTCATTTAACCTCGGCCATCTCACCATCACTGGTCTCCTGGAACTTGTCTCTGACGCTCTCGAGCTTCTCCATGGCCTTCATGTTGGGTGCACTGATCCTCTGTAAGATGCTCTGCTGCTCGTTCAGACGCTGCTGCAGTGCGTTTGTCTCTGCCTTGATCTCTTCTTCCGAAAGCGTATCCTGGAGGAAGTCCAACATGATTTAATAAGTTTAAGAGTCTAGCTTAAAATCGAGATTTGGTCTGATGTCACATTTAAATTTTAAAAAATGTGCTGAGGCCAAGCTGGACTTTTCTGTTTGTAGGAGTAGTAACCTTAAGGTCTTCAGACAGGTTGCTGTAGTCAATTTCTATGAGAGCCTCTTTAGCCAGAACAGTACTGGACGTCCTCTGGCTGCTCGACTCATCTGTTTGCGAGCTCCCCTGTATCAGCAAAACAAAAAGAATGAAGTTATTTTTCAATCCCAGTGGCACAAAAGGTGGAAGCCTACATGAGCGTGTCTGCATCTACCTCTCCCTGGCTGATATCATCCATAGTTCCAGAGCGAAGAGGCAACCTGATGTCCTGCATTTTGCAGGCTTGCAGCAGGTTGTGGCGGTCACTGCGCTTCTGTTCCAGTTTAGTCTCAATGGCCGTCACCTCCTTCTGGAGCTGAGTCAACTCCCTGGAATATACAATAACTTTTAGAACACAGTGACCCACAAGTTACGCATTATATATGTATTTAGAAACATTAAGGTTAAATTATGTGTAGCCACTGACTTGTTGGCGCCACCCAGTTTTTTGCGGATCTCCTCCATCTCGTGGTTTTTATCATTGACTTCAGATTTCTTGGTGAGGTGCTGGTTCTTCAGGTCCTGTAGCTGGGCCATTGTCTCATCAATGATCTTCATGTGTCTGTGCTCCTCCTACAGGAAGAAAAGACACGTGTAAGATTTAACTTTGAGAGGACTTAAATGAGAGTAGAAATTTCCATCCTTAATTTTGTGTGTTTACCTTCTTAAGTCGCTCTATTTCAGCCTCATCCTTCTTGACAGTTTGCTCCCACATCGTCACTTTCTCCTGGTCCTCCTTCAGCTGGTTCTTCTCGTAGTCTACCTGGATCCCCAGACGGGTTTTCTGGGTCTCAAACTCAAGACTGAGGCAAAAATTACAGAGGTCATGTTGGGCTCCACAGAAATTAGACTACTCTACACCGGGACTAGAAAAATGAAATGACTACACTCACCGCTTCTTTGCGATCTCATTCTGCCTCTTCACCTTCTCCTCCTCAAACTCTCGGATGTTCCTCACTCCAATCTCTTCGCAGAAATCCACAAACACCTCATCCTCCACCTGGAGACCAAAAACATCAATGTTGATATTGCTGCAAAGCCAAATAAACACAAACGGACTTCTTAAAAGGACCCTGCTTCCTGTCAGTCTCACCAGGTTCATGCGGTCCCGTAGGTCAGTGATCTCCCTCTCTCTGGACTGGATGATCCTCTTGATGTCGTTGATGCGGGGGCCAAAGTTTGCCAATTCACTCTCCAGCTTAGACTTCTCCTGCAGGACGCAAATGACACAAGCTTGTATTAAAGCTGTAATAACTTGTAATAACAGTAAGAAAGAATAAAATAACGAGGCTGTACCTGCATGTTGAGGGAGAGGTGGCGGGTTTTTGTCTGTTCCAGGTCACTCTGGGAGTACTTGAGTCTCATCTGCAGACCGTGGGCCTGAGACTGAACCTGGCGCAGCTCAGCCTCCTTCCTCTTGGCCTTCATTTGCTCCTACAAAGAAACAAGTAAAGTGGAAATTGTCAGGACTTAAAATGAAGTGACAATCGATGAAACTGCAGTCAGTGACTATGGATCAACAACTGCCCAGATCTTGTGGTCACACAGGAGATGTCAACCATATTCCAGCATAAAAACGTTTCATGATAAATAACTTACAAGCAAATACGACCAAAACCACAACCTCCCTGATCAAGGTATTGATATTCAACATTACCTTGAGCTCTTCTGTGAGTTTTTCTTTCTTTTCCTTGAGCTTGTCCACCGCTTTCTCATCCCAGCGCCTGGCCTTGGCCTTCAGGTCGCTGGCTCCTCCAGAGATGACTCCAGACTTCTGGAACAGAGTACCGTCCAGGGCGACAGTCTGGACACCGGAAGACAAGGAGAGATAGATAAGAGTGACATCTACCTCTATATTGGGCAGGAATGACAGCTTTCCTGTCCTCTCATCTCCACAACACAGCAATGTGGACAGTTGACATGTGAAACCTCAGCTAGTGACCTAAATGACATTAAGTACCTTGTGTCTGTATGGCCCTCCAAATGCAATCCTTCGTGCGTCTTCTACGTTGTCACAGACCAGGGCGTTCCCACATGCGTACTGCAGGGCTTTCTTGATGTGGGGGGGTTCGTAGCGAATCACATCAATCACCAGCTTGGCTCCTCGCAACTCTCGCAATTTCTCATCTGTTGGTTTCACCTTTGTTAAGAAAAAAGTTTATCAATGAAGCAATCTGTAATTCAAATTGCCTTGTTTAAACGTGATAAGATGAAGAGCCACATTCAACGGAAAAACTTGTGCCGGACATAAAATAATAAACTTATAAAATATTCTTGAGCAGAGCTGTTATCAATTCTTTCCAGGAATCACCTCAAGGTAGTCGAGAGGCAGGAAGGTCTCCGGCTCTCCTCTCTGCTCTTTGATGTATTGAATACAGTCTCTGCCAGTCTTCTCCGAGTCAACAATGATGGCATCCATGTTCTTGCCCAACACTTTAGTCACAGCAATCTGATACTTCTTCTGAGTGGGCTGACACAGGTCGATTAGACGACCATACTGCGGATTGAAAGAGTAGAATTTTGTTTTAATAAAATGTGTTTATTTGATGACTTGACTGGATCCAGGAGGAAGCACAAGAAAATGAAACAATAAAGGAAGTGGTCAGTCGCCTCACCACAGAGCCGGGGTACAGTCGTTTGATACTCTCCATGATCTCAGCCTTGCGCTGCTGGCGACTGTTCTCCTGCCTGTCGATTCTGGCGTCTCCCAGCTGCTCCATTACCTACAGCAAACAATGCAAAATATTTGGAATTAGTTAGATCATTTTTTGAGTGTAACTAATAACATTGACAATAGGAGCTCCGGTAAAGTTTTAAAGTAAAATCTTTCAGCATTTGAAGTCTGGGGTGTGTATTATGTACCTGATTTAGCTCTGTGTTGATCTCATCAATCCTCCTCTTGGCCATCTCCACCTCCTCAGTCAGCTCCTCCTCCATGCGCTTCTGTTCATCTAGTGACTGCCTGGGGGGGGGGTAACAGGACGGGAGCATGTGAGTGAAAGAGCATCATGGAGAAACTTAAAGAATCAATAAACTAATCCATGAGAGCAGCGTACCTGCTAGTGGTGATATAGTCCTCTAATTTCTCAATACGTTTCTGGTTTTCCTCAATTTCCCGGATCTTCTGTTTGATTTTGGCCTGGAGAGAAAGGACACAATGGATGGTTATATGATGCAAGTTTTTTCTGGCACAGGAAAAAACTGTCATCATTTTCATATTTACCTCTGTCTCCACTTTCTTCCTCTCCTCCAAATCAAGGCGGTCCTGGTCGGCCTTCTGGTCACGGTTGAACTTCTCCAGCTCCTGAGCCAACGTAGCAGCACGTTTACTGGCCTCCTCCTTCAGACGGTGGTACTGCTTGACCTGGAGGAGAAAGAAACAGTGGCTTGTGTTAAGTAGATTAAATTTAAAACATCCATTGAGTCTGAGATGCACTTCATGCTCACTTAATCCTGAAAATTGCATTTGCTCCCTTTCCAATTGCATCTTTAGCCAAACTGCTGAATGTATATTTCGAAGACTACACAGTCATCTAGGACATAAGCATAAAAGTAGATTTTTTCAGTTGACTGAAAATTAATTATGTTTCAATGAAATACAAACCTGGAGCAGATCAATTATTCAAATTCAATATTTGAACATATCACACCTGATTTTCCTCCAGGGTGAGGTCCTGGCCCTGGCTCTGCGCCTCCTCCTCCATTCTCTCCTCAAACTCTTGCTTGGCCAACTCCACCGCTTTCATCTCTTTATCCAGCTCATCCATATCTGCTTTGCGTTTCTTGTACATCTTCTGGGCATTTTGCAATGACTTGCGAGCAGCCTCAAGCTTCTTGATCTTGTGTGAGGTGTTTTCTTTAGCCTTGATGTACTGCGGCCTCTTTTGGTTCAGCTCAGAGTCTTTCTCTCTGTGGAGAGAGGCACATGATTAAGAAAGTTGTCAGTGGTGCTATATCTATATATGTGCATTAAGCATACATAAATGACAGGGCTGTTATGACAGAAACTTACTTGATTTCTTTCTCAATGGTCTGCTGTTCCCTCATCAGCCTGCCCAGCTCCTTCTTCTTGTCCTTCAGCTCCTCCTCCACATGGTCCATCTTTTTACGGTCCTTATCGATCTCCTTGTTCCGCTGGCCCAGCTCTTTGTTCAGCTTCTCGATCTCAGTCTCATTGTGGAATAGCTTGAAGAGCTGCAACTGAACACTGGCTCTGGCTACTTCATCCTTCAGACGCTGGTAACGCTCAGCCTGGAAGTGTGAAGTTTGAAGACACACAGATGATGTGACAATGTAAAGTTTGTGTTTCATATGATTAAATAAATCTCATTGACAAGACTGTCCTTGCCAAAGTAGAGAGCAATCACTATGAGGGGAAGTACATCATCTAATAACTAAGCCTTTCTACAAATTAAATTCCTCACACATGTCAATAAAGTAGATCCAGATACTGTATTTGTAATCACCACAAACTACAAACCTCCTCTTTCTCTTGCTTGGCTTCTTTGCGCTCCGCAGCAATGTTTTTCTTGCGATGGTAATTGAACTGGGTGTCCTCTTCTGCCTTCACCATCTCCTTCTTCCTGCGGTCATATTCCTGCGCCAACTCTCCGGAACGGGAGATCTCCTCAAACAGAGCTGTACGCTCCTTGGGATTCTTCATGGCAATGGACTCTACAGCTCCCTGGAGGAAAGAACCAAATCGTGATTACAAATTAAAAAACTGCCAACAGCAAGTTACCAGATATACACCGGACAAACACTTCTACGGGCCTCTGCTCTAGGTAGCCAAGTCACATTTAAAGCATTGGTATCCATTGAAGACAGGTGTGTGACTACTTGCAATGAAAAAAACTAGCCCACTAGCAGGCCTTTGCTAGATGTCATAGACTCTATACTGTCAATACAAATATAGCATTTATTTCATATAACCACTTTAGGATTTCAGTCTCACCTGAAAGACCAGGAAGTTCCTAGCTTTGATCAGGATGCCAAGTTTTTCCAGCTCCTCGCTGTATTCAGGCAGGCCCACCACCTTGTTGTTGATGCGGTACTCAGAGGAGGAACCTGATGCACATGAAAGGAGATCAAACAGGAGACACAAGCTCATTAGACGGCTACAAGGATGTTTCATTTAAAAAAAGACGTCCACGTAGAGACACTTTAAATGATAATAAAACACATCTCATCATATTGTACAAAGTTGTCCAACTCGCAGACAGAGGTCAGAACCAGACGTTTTAGGGTTTCCTTCTGGATTCATGTTAAAAGTGTGACAACGTCTTAGAGTATTGAAATATCTAAAACTCATGCTTGTGCAAGTCCACAGGCCATACATACAACATATACCTTCCTTGTAAAGTAAGGTTTCAATATTTTTAAGCAATATGCATGAATGAAGACACCAATATGACTGTCAATAAGCGTCCGTACCAATAATGGCCCTTGTGAAGGAGCGTTCCTCTCCGTTATCTTCCTGGTACACCATACTGACAAAGGCCCTGTTGGCAGCCGGCTTCCCTACAGGCGCTCCATGGATGAGATCCTTTAGAGTCTTCACACGCAGGTTACTGGTCCTCTCCGCCAGCACGAAGCTAATGGCATCCATGAGGTTGGACTTTCCTACAGCAAAGTGTTCAGAGTGTTTAGAGAAACAAACAACAAGTAAAACCGAAACTGATTAAACAGTTTATCCTTATATATTATGTAGTGTAATGCAAAACAACTGCCCTGCAGTTAAGTTTTTGCTCTTGGCTTTTACAATATGCAGTAATTCATGTTTTGTCAGAGGTCAATCAACACTTGTTGATTCAAATCATTTTAAAAGACACAGTTAGATGTGATGTTTCAGTGGATTAAAAAATAACACGGGATCTTTGTCAGAGTAAAAGTACATTACCTACATTCACATGAAGGATCTGATCATATGTAGGTTAGCACCGACAAAAGTAAACTTTGATCCTCTGTATGATGCATTGTAATACATGTAGAAGTAGCGCATTATAAGTTGATACATAGTTGGTACTGGATTAACATTTGGGTGCAGACTGTTAACATTAGATCTGTTTGCATGAACAGTGTAAGTAGTGGCAGCCTCTCTGAAGTCTGAGGGTTAACACTGCGCTGTGTTTACCGTTAGCCAATGCTAACAAGCTGTCTGCGTTAGCCGCTATCATAACATACCAGATCCATTGGGTCCGATGATCGCAGTGAACTTGTGAAACGGTCCAATGATCTGTCTTCCTTTGTACGACTTGAAGTTTTCGATCTCTATCAGTTTTAAATATCCCATGGTCGATATATCTGTGCCGCTGTTCTGTATTTAAAAACAATGCAGTGGATGTTAGCAAGTAAGATATTGCTAATGCTAACAACCGACGTCTACCGATCGAGCAACGTTACAGACGAAGCATGCGCGCAAATGAAGGAATGCCGGTTCAATCTATATCCAACCAAAGCGCCAGTCACATCATGAAGTGCATGTTTGGTTTAATACAACTAATCAGCCTCATAGTCTAAGTCAAAGAGTCGCGGTGCAGATGTGACAACGATGCGCCATTTTACAACCCAACAGGAAAAGCATTGAGCGCGCGAGACCCGAAACCTCGCGCATTCTCGCGAGAGGAGACGTCGTCGCTGGGAATTCAGCTGTGTTGTGTTTACGGCCCAAAAATAACGTGGGAGCTTCTCAGTGACACGAATTCATTAAACATCATCTTAACTGCAGAGAGAATACACATGTGTTTAGCTGCACCAGTCTGCCTGCGTCTCAGTGACACTAATTCATAATAATAATAATAGGTTTATCTATAGAGCGCTATAAATAAGCATAATCTTAACTGCAGAGAGAATACACATGTGTTTAGCTCCACCAGTCTGCCTGCGTCTCAGTGACACTAATTCATAATAATAATAAGTTTATCTATAGAGCGCTATAAATAAGCATAATCTTAACTGCAGAGAGAATACACATGTGTTTAGCTCCACCAGTCTGTCTGCGTCTCAGTGACACTAATTCATTATAATAAAAATAATAATGATAATAATAATAACTTTATTTATATAAATATATATATTAAGAGAGAGCAATATAAATAAACATTTAGCTCCACCAGTCTGTCTGGATATTTGTTTTATTCTAAACCCTAAACCAAGTGTTGCGGTGTTACCATGGTTACCAAGGGCAGTCTAACAAAACAGGACATGAAGCAGCTCAGTGCTCAGAGATCTGTTCCTCAGATACATTGACATTATCTGGACACAACTTCAACGTCAGAGGTGAGTTTGTGCTCTAAATCAATAATCAATCATCAATAGAGAAAGGGCAGCCAAACTGTAGAACCTGCTTCCAGCTCATATACATTTAATGAAGCCTCGCCAAGGTCGGTGAATGATATATTGGAGGGTTAAGTACATTTTGACAAGTGCTGCACTTAAGTACACTACCTTACTAAACTCTTTAAGGTACTTTACGTTCCACTTTATTTGTACTCCACTTTTTCAAAGTGCAGTAAATATTCGTGTCACATTTTTCATCATTCAATTCAAAACAACTTAATGATATTTCTTTTCAAGCTGCAGATGCTTTTATTGAACACATTAAAATTCAACGATCACTGAGTGAGATTGTACTTATTTAGAGACATTTTGTTTTTTAAGTTTTTACCGTTTGAAGTGCTGAACAGTATGTAGAATCATTTAAGTTTTCCTGACCAACTTGTGTAATGTATTTGTATGACAGCCATATATGTGTATAAATTATATATACCAGCATAATGACAACTTTTCATTCTTTAAGTTAATTTTTCTGACAATGATTTTGTTATTTTTACTGTTGAATGACTTTTACTTTTACTTTTACATTTTTTGTGGTGGTGTTGCTTCTCCTATATATTGTTACTTCAGGTAAGGATAAGTTTGATAAGTTTAATATTTAATCATAAACGAATGAAAGTGATGTGTCTCCTCCCTTCAGGCTCACTAGAAACTGTCCAACATGTACAAAGTGGATTTGCCTGTTGACCAGTCCATTGAGAAAGCAGTGGAAAGGCGAAGGTCTGCAGAGTCAGCACGAAAGGCCCGAATTTTCAACACACGCCTGCGTGTGATGGGTCTCGACGCTGAAGTTCTGAGCCAACAAATCCAGGAAAAAAAACTTCAGCAAAATATAGAGAGACAAAGAGACAAAGCTTTTGGTAAATTATCCTTGGAATTAAATCAGCTGAAGCATTATTCATCTTTTACCACCAATGAGAGGTGATCACAGCTGTTTTTATTGTCAATATATTGCAGATAAGCAGAGAGAGTATCACAATGTCGCTCAACTGCAGCAGGACACTGATGACAGAGAGAAGCGAGCAGCTCTGCACACTGACCTGGTCCAGTACTGGGCCACTCAGCAGCGTGTGGAGGATTCACGTGATGCTGATCTCAAGTGTGGCCTGAAGGGGGCATTCAGGATCACCATTCCAGAGAGTGAGCTGGGGCCTGCCAGTATGCAAATGTTTCAGGTAAAGGCTTTCTGTGACTGGTGGGGTCCATAGTGTGTATTAGGAGTAGGGGAACAAAATTGAAAGAAGGGTTGAATACATGATCAGATAACTCCTGGAGCCATATGTTCCTTGTTTCATGTTCAGGGAGAGGGCATCGGAGAGGAGCGGGTGAGGAGAGAACAAATGAAAAACACAGAAAGAGAACTACGAGCCCAGAGGGAGGACAATGCGAGAATGCACATGGGAAACAAGCATAGAGGTGAAAAGAGAAAATCACACACTCAGGAAGTCGCACAAAAACACTATAATCACTGATGAGCGTACATGCTTTACATTAAAACCTTTGTAGATTACACACATGCTTCATGCTTTCCTGCACAAACAATCACACACTCCTACGCACAGCCCTTATTGCCAGGTGGCGTTGATGGATGCTCATCCCATAGAGCCAGTATACATGTGTGAGTGTGCTGTTGAAGAGCTTTGTACAATGAGTAATGGTTAATGCACATGTGAAAAATGAGACACATTATTCGATTCCCGAATCATGTGTGTGTCACAGAGATGCTGGTGAGCAGGGAACTTGTGTGTCAGGACCTAAGGGAGGTTCAACAGGCGGACCTAGAGGAGGAGTGTAAGAAAGCCATCCGCATCGCATACAACGACTACAACCGAGCTCTGGTACAGTACATGCATGTGGGCACACTGAAGGACACACACACACACACACACACACACAAACACACAAACAACACCTGCTGCTGCAAACGCTCAAAGCAAAATCCAGTGGGATTCTGAGCGGTGGCACGGTGTTCTCAAGTGGGATTTTAAAATTAAACTTGCTAATTGAAAATGTTAAGTGATGCACACTCTTGCTGCAGGAAGACAGATCATATTCGTTCGTACAAAGCAACACGGATGGTTAAACTGTTCTGATGCATGTGTGGGCCTTCTTTGTTTTTAAAAGCCCTCATTTAGCTCTCCTCTCATCCCCTCATTTGTCCGAATGCACTTGATTGAATCCCCCATTGGGAGGAATCATTACAAGTCCTCCAGGTTATTGTAGTAGTTTTTTTGACAGTTATGTGGTTTCTCTAATAAATACTCACATGCATGAAGCAAATGCAACTGACTGATTGGGTCTCTCAGGAGGACATTCACCATTTGGTTGATTCTCGACTCTGTAACCACATATTAGTGGTTACGTTTTTGTTAAGCCGCTGCTTGTATCCCAGTTGTCAAGGGAACAATCAATCAACTGGCCCTGGATCCCTGGTGAGGCCTCACCATGACCTGTCATCCACAGGCTGTGGAGAAGGCAGAGAAACTGATGGAGCAACGCAGGAGAGAAGAAAGGGAGAATCTTGCAGAAATCAGGCACACGCTGACATCCGACATGATGACGGAGTGTGCAGAGGCAGCAGAGAGAGAAGTGGGAGGAGGGAAGGCGCTCCGCACACTGACTGACAGGTGGAAGGGGATGAGCCCCCAGCAGCTCAGCGCCATCCATGGGGAGAGAGAGACACAGTGCCGTGAGAGACAGGTACTGGGGCCACGCTGAATAACAATGCACTTCCTGTACACAAACGTCTTGTTCACGTTCAAGTCATGTCGTCTCCTCTTCTTCAAACTTGTTTTAGTTCTAACTCTTGGAAAAAGTCCTTGGAAATTGTGAATCACAACATTTTGACTGGTGAAAAATGAAATGTTGAGCCATGATGAACAGCATCCACACAAAATATATTATTCCCTTTCTTAGTCTTTTACTGATCTGCTTTACTTTATTCAGGTTATCCACCTCTATGTCTTCTTGTAAATATTTCTTTACAGGTTGCCTTATGTCCAAAGGCTTTGACCAAAAGGGGTATTCATTTTTCTCCGTATTGTAAGGAGTGCTGAAATGATAAAAATAATTTCCTCTGTCAAGGAAAATCTGAGGAAAACATTGTAAAATAACTTAATGTCATCCTGAATAAAATTTGTTTTATCCTCAGAAATATCTTAAACCCTACATTTGGAAACTCTTTCATAAAAATTGTGATAATGTTTTTCAAACTTTGTATCCTTCAAAGCATCTCAGGTTCAACACTAAGACCTTTCTTTTGTTGCCATGTTCAGAGGCAGCGTGATGCTGAGAAGATTCAGGACGCAGCGTGGGACCTTCAGCTCCTGAGGCTGTCCAGAGAAGCAGATGAGGAGGAGGCGAGAGCGGCAGAGCTGAGGAGACAGACAAGGATTCAGATGGATCTGTACAACATGCAGCTGGCCAGGGAGCAGCAGGCACAGTGAGCACCGCACATACTGCAAACTACATACACTCACTATTCAAGCATTAGTCAGCAAATACATTCTGGGTGTAAGAAGGGCTGGGGAATAAAACAATATCTATATCTATATATACAATTATTGCTATATAATTTTCATCTATAGGAATACAACAAAAAATCTATATATCAAAAACAGTGTATGGAGGTATGACACATAAATAATCTATAGATGTTTTCTGTTTAACAAGTGTTTTTCATTTTAAAAAAATTGAAGCCACAACCTTCTCTCAGGAGCAAAAATCTGACTTTAATCTTTAAAGAAATAATGTGACATTTATTGGGATATGAACATTTTTGTCTCGATATAATTTTGGCCGTTTCGTAGGCGAAAATGTAAAATTCAGATTTTTGGAGGCAGTTACTCACTGCGTGTTGCTTTGTGTCTCTCTCATCCAGTCAGGAGTACCTGGACAAAAAGCTCTACACCAACAAACCCACCAAGGACTACTTTTATCAATTCAACACCAGCTCCCGCTGACCGCCTCACACCTTCTCCAGGCCTGTCCTCCTGTCACAATGTGCTAATAAAACCTATTGATTGTTGTGCTCACACTCAGAGTGAATTGGATCCCACTCATTCAATATTTACTGCTTAATTTTAAGTGACACATATTCATTGATTTAATTGACAAAAGAGGGAATCTTTGTTTTAGGTACAGATTGTTCCATGTACTTTATTTTCACTCATATATCCAGTTACAGTGGTAGATTCATAATGCAGTTACAATTATCGTGGCCCCACATGTGGTACAATCCACCCAACTTCTAACGCCGACCCATGATACATGTAGATTCCACCAGTGCCATTATGCCAACAGTGCTCCCCACACATCACAAAGAGGCATTTACACCCCAACAGGGACACACGTGCCCTACCCCTCCTTCCTCTCTTATTTTCTCTCACCCCAACCCTCCCACTCAGGCATTGTTGTTTAAAGTCTTTCTGTTTTACAGAGTTCTCAAGAAGCCTCTCTAAACGAACCAATTCACTTTTTCAAAGGTTTTTTCTCTTTTTAATTATAAAATATGGGGGAGAAACAATGGTGGAAAGCAAATGCCAGCGACCCCACATTTTATCTTGAAACATGAAAAGCAAAGAGTGAGTGGCAGTCGAGTGAGTATCTGTGTGTGTACACTCATTCCTCATTCAAAGCTAACATTTGCCCCTGAACACTGACAAACACAGATGTTTAGCAGCAGATAGTCAAGTTAGAATATTGGCATATTTTGTGTCATTCGTCGCTCCTGGTATGAAAATAGATCTTTTTAAACCTTTATTTGTCCTGAGTGTGTCTGTATAACCAACAACAGGGAGCTCACACACACTTCTGTCTGTGCCACTGGCCGTTTTAAGACATCCCGTGTTCTGCACCTCAGGGACTGTCAGGTGATGTCTGGCCAGTGTCGAGCTTTTATTTGAATAGGGAGAACTGAGACAGCACCGGTGCATACAGGTGCTCCCTGTGGTGTGCACAAACTGCATCGCTGCCTCTCATGACTGCATCAGACAAAAACTCCACAGATATTCACTGCACTGCAATGCATCGCTGGATGGTTATGGGCAGGAACGAAATCTTAGCTTTCCTCGTAATGCAACTACTACTATCACTAAATGACACTAATGTACACTTTTTTAAATTTTTGAATGTTTGAAAACATCGACAGAACAATTTTTTTCCTCTCTCCTCAGCTCTGAGCTATTTTTTAGCTAAAACAGCCAAATATCACTGCAAAAGGGAAAGGTTGGACTCATAGCAATAGTACAAAGAAGAAAAATTACAGCTTGCAACATTTTAAAATGAGATGATGTTAAACCTGCACATTTTTCACATTTTTTATCAAACATGGTTGGGTTCATAAGAACAATCTTTTAGGGTTGTATTTACATTCAGTGGGGAAAACCTGTCCTTCCAGATCTTTTCATTGCCACTCTTCTCTCTCCAGTTCCTTGTTTCTCAGATTTTTTTATCGGTAGCATGTAGATACAATGACTACCGAGCCCTAAAAAGAATACATTCTCTGCATTTGATGTAACTACCAACTGTTTGCCTTGACCAACTGGCAATCATCAAGCCTGTCTGCAATATCAACTTGCATTGATGAGGGTCTTAAAATAAAACATGAGCGTGTTCGCCCACAAGACTCCACTCTCTGATCTGTAATATACATAAATACTGCTCCTCAAACAATTTGCGTAGTATGGGATGGACAGGTATGAAAAGATTGTTAATTAGAGACAACAATGTTTTTAATACAGTGTAGAAAGAGACAAAGACAAGATACAGAAAGCTACACGTAGGTGTTGACACAAAAAATTACAATATCATTCCAAATATGGCATTACACTTCTGGTGGGAAGGCGGAGAGTAATGACATCAATCTGGTGCTCTATGCAGACCCAGCAGGCACAGGAACATATAAGGAGCATGTACATATCTATAATACTGTATTATGGCTAAGTAGATAGATGTAGATGCAGCTATATACACCAGATGCTACTCAGCATCTTCACAGCAAGTTCCCCTTAATGCATCCAATGTTATTAATAGTTAGAAACTTGGCTTCACTTAGTTTCGATGAAAACATCTTGATCGATGAAATATGTCAAAAAAGAGAAGTCATGAGATTTGTATAAATAATGTAAAACACAATACGACAACATGATGATGAAAATAAAAAAAAATGTTTTTCAAAAACATAAAAACTTAAATATATGACAAATGTCACTGGCAAATACAATCTGAGACATCAAATGGCTTTAGACGTAAAAAATCATATGAGAATTAAGTCAAGACGTGATAAATATCTAAGTTTCAAGACTGGTTGAAGCTTTTGTTTCCTCACACACCACCCTCCTCTCTCAATGTACGACTGCATCTCTACACAACCACAGCGACAGTCCCTCTCTTAGTTCTATCTGTACAGCATTCTGTCTTTACCTTTCTATGGTGTTGGTTGCTAAGAGAAAGAAAGAGAAGAAATGGAGAGAAATGAATGTTAGTCATTTGGATTAGTTGTAAACTACACAGATAGAGGGTGAGGGACGGACATCTTCAGGTAAGTCAGACTCGTATCACACTGTCCACTCATGGACACTCCTTTGGTCAAAACAGTCCAGTCCATCAGATGACTGCAAGGGACATCTGAATAGTCAATATATTGATTGTGTATCAGTCGTCAAAGTACAGATCAGCACGTCAGTATAAGGAACAAGAGCATATGGGCACATATGTGTTGACATGTTTTGGTCTGGTGGTCCCCCGGTGGACATGTGGAGGTTAATCTAGAATGGTAACTGAGTTGGGCGTGCCATTGGTAGCTGGGGAGACGGCGGTGGGGTTGAGCGGGGAGTTGTCTGGCAGGCCGTGGAGCGCATCTGGGCCCTCGCTGGGTCGACTCAGCTGGCTGACCAGAGACTCGTCCATGTTGAGCTCCGTGGTTATGGCACTGCTGCCGTTGAAGTCGAGGTTGTCCTCGCTGCACAGCTTGCTCTCCTCGCACAGGGATGGCTGGCTGGCCGTGTGCTTCTCCTCGAGATCGCTATAGTATATGAGAGCACACAACAGGTCAAAAGGAAGGAGTATTACCATGAGGCCATGCAACCAAAACTTCACAATAATAGAACAGCAACTATTTTGATGATCAACTTTTTTAAATAGGTTTTTACGTTTACATTTTGCAAGCAAACAATGATTTTATGTTTTCACATCATTTTCTGCTTCTCTTGCTCTTACATTGCATTAAATTGAATGTTATTGTGTTTAGGATATTTTGATTATGTAGTAATAAGTATATTCTAATGTTTTATAGACCAACTGATCCATGGATATAAGAAGAAAATGAATAATATTATTAGCTACATAATCCATTATTTCTCTGAACATGGAAGACATTAGGTTAGTAATGCAGGAAATAATTAAAAATGGGTGCGGGCATATTGCATTAGAGCATACCTTTCTAGAGATCTGCATAGCACAGGCAAGCATTAGGGAGAAGAGGGATAATAAAAGCAACACAAAGGGTTAGGAAAACCAAACAGTGCTGAGGGAATCAGGGCTGTCAGGAGTTAGAATTGAAAGCATCTATAGCAAACATAATGTAAGGTTAAAAAATACTGCTGTGCACTCAGATGACAAACCTGTACTCTCCGAAAGTCTCATCTTTCATAGGCCGCGCCTCTGAATCCATCGGGCCCTCCTCTTTATCTTTCACTGACAAGGAGAGAGATTATTGGATTTCATTATCAGGATCTAAATCATGCTTCTCTCTCAGCCACTGTCTCGCACATTAATAATGACATTCTGTCAGACGGACAGATAAGTATGTGCATGGAACAAAAATATTCTCAGTATCTGTGGACCGATCAGTTTATTTATGAGGTCTAGAGTTAGGCCACTGACTTCATTTCTTGTCTGACTTTTAGCGTTAATGAATTTCATAATTAAATCTGTGTTTAAGTAATTAGTATTAGAATTATAAATTCATTGGGTACGGTCGGAGTTATTATTAGCTCCATTTATGTCATCTCCCTTTGTTTGTCCGTTATTTAGTAGGATTACTGAAAAACTACTGGAAGGATCTCCACAAAACTTGGTGAAAGGATGCAAAAATGGCTCCATTAAATTTTGGTGTGAATCCGGAGGCAGATCCCGGATTTTTTTATGAGCTCAGAGGCAGTCTGAGATCCACTGGTAAAGCCATTCCAAAATCTAGGCTAAAAACCAAAGGAGATAGAGCCTTTGCCGCCTGCCAGCAGAGATAAGATGAGCAGAATGTGTTACCTGTTTTATCTCTCTTCTTAAGGCACATATCTATAAAAAAGATTTTATCACATGATGTCAATGACTTAAATTTTTTTACTCTGTGAATTTCATATTGTCTGTTGTCTAGTTCAGTTAGTTCTCCTGTTTTTCTTTCTGACCAGTAAGACAGTGGCCTGCAGGTTTCCATTACTCTTATGGATTGACGTTATTATTTCACACTTATTTTGTCCTTCACTCTCAAAGTAAGGACGTTGAAGCTTTGAGGTCTGTTACCCCTCATGTTTAATGCGAAGGCAGCAAAGGGGGAGGGTTGACAAAAAAGAAATCGTCAATCTATTTGGAGTTGTAGCTGCTGTAAAAAATAAGAAAGTGAAGAGAGCTGTTTCGGGAGAATTTAAAAGACGGTGACAGCTCGTTTCACCGTCTTGTTTCCAGTCAGAATAATCTTGTTCACTGTGGTGCTTTCCTGTAACTGCTTGGCTTCCTTTTCTTCCACAGTGTCATTTTCATTATCAGACAGTTTTATGGTTCCAGACTGTCACACCCAGTGTGTGTCATTACGTCATAGCAGTTGTCTGACATTGCATTGCTCTTTCAAACATGCTTTGAAGGACAGACAAATATTGTAAATTCACACTGTTGCTCAAGGCCTCTATTAATTATACTTATCCACAGTTCATGGCTCTACTGATGAATGCTTTACAGTCATCGTGTTGGACTGCACTTACCTGAGTACTTTCCCCCTTTGCTCCTCTTGATGAAGCAGAGGATGAGCAGTATCAGCAGCAGCAGCACGATGGCGCTCACTACGCCGATAAACCAGCCTTGCGTCGCAAAGTTCTGCTGCACCTCCGTCACGGCTGTAGAGGGAAAAGGAAAAGGGAGGTGGAAAGAAAAGAGAGTGAGGGTTTTTTTGTGTAAAGGGGAAACGGGGTAAAAGTACAAAAGCAGCAAAAAGGATGAAAAACAAGAAACATGAAGGAGGTAGCAGAATCTAGAGCAAAAGAGAAAGAGCATAATGAATTCTGACAGGGTGGTGGTTCACTGAAACAAACACAAGTAATGGATCATTTCATATGGCTAACCAAGCTCTCCTTTCACAGAAGTCTTTGAAAGCACTTCACAGGCAGCACTGGGAACTGCAAGACACTCTCTGTAGGGACTCGGGCTTTATATTTAGCTGTGTGGACGCCCAGAGGAGAGAGAAGAGAAGATGAAAGAAAAGAGGATGAATGAATGCAGAGCGCTCGTTGTACCTGTTCCGTCTGTTTTGATGTCAGTCTCCCAGAAGGTGGTGTTGCTGTAGGTGAAGCGTAAATGATAAAGAGAGCCAGGTGTCAGGCCTTGGAGCTGGTAGGAAGACTGAGAAGAGTTCACCTTCTCCGTCTTCTTCCATGTACTGCCATCTGCAGAAGCACAACATAAACCATTGTTGCAAAAATCTTCCCACCAGAAACTAATTGGATTACAATTAATGTTTCCTTATGCACATAGAGTAGCTATTATACCATTCTTCCTGAGGTAGTGTATCTGGAAGTCAACATTCCTATGTCTCTTTTTGGCTACCCAGCTAAGGTTAACTGAGTTTTCCCCCACAGACAGGCTGATGTTGGAAGGAGGCGCTGAAACACATTTAGACGGAGGGATCAAATTCATGATCTAATACAATCTGGTCCTGCATGAGTCATATTTGTGACTGTAAAGAATGTGGTTTGTACCTCCATCCAGCGTGGTGGCTCCGTCCTTCTTTATGGGCTCTCCGTCTCCAGTAGCAGTGCGCCCCCGCAGAGAGAAGCGATACTGGCTGTGCCGGTCCAGGCCCCTCAGTGTGAGGTGGGTGACAGTGGGATCTTCTATTGCCTCTACTTGCGTGGGGCTGTCATCACTCTCCACAACTGACCGCAGGACAGACAAAAAAACGTTCAATCACCAGTTGATCTTCAGCACATTGTTATGGGCCACATGCTGGTGTGGGTGACTGATGAGCATCATTAGGAGACTAGGCTTTTGACATTTTTCAGGTGATATTGATTTAGTTACAATAACACAATAACATTTTCTGGCATGTTCACTGGTTAGAAAATGATTTTTATTATTATGAATAACAGTAACCTTTGTGTATATCCTCTTGAAAAACAAGGTTGACAAAGTGCTTCGACAGACAAAGCAGAGGCACAATTTCAAATAGTCATGCACACAATTAAAAACTATTAAGACATATTAGCAATAAGAAGACAGTGTTATGTGAAAGCATGAAATACAAATAAAAAGATATAGTAAGCTTTAAAAATGACCAGTAAAATCTTAAAATCAATCCTAAACCAAGTGGGCCACCAACGGAGAGATGCCAGGATGGGGAGGATGTGATGTCGTCTATTAAAACCAGATTTAGATGTGAAAAAAATGCTCACTTCGTTGGTATTGCAGGAGATATCCAATGAGGAGTCCGTTGGGTTGTCCGGGAGGCGTCCAGCGGAGGGTCATCTCCGTCTCTGATGGGCTGTCCAAACTCAGGGACATGGGAGGACCGGGAACTAGCAGCAACACAAACAGGTCTGGTTCATGCACTTGCCTTAGAAGTCATTATTGTACAATTTTGATTTACTGACAATGTTTTCCGTAAAGCCTTTCCTACTCAATACTATCTTTTCCGTACATCAGTTTCAACCCTGCTCTTTACCCATTGTCTGGATATTTGTGTCAGTTTCCCTTTTGTAATCCCTCCCTTCTTGTTTCCTTCCCCCCGATCTTGCTCTATCCTTTTTTCTCCCTGTCAGTTAATTGAACCCCTCACCTACTTTATCTACAACCCCCCCATGTCAGTATTGCCACCCTTCCCTCCTTCAACCCTCATTTTTGTTCTCTTTCTCATCCTCACCTCCCTCGTGGGTCTTGAAGGACAGCGTCTCAGAGGCAGGTCCCTCTCCCTTGCTGTTGAATACCATGACAGCCAGCGTATAGTGGGAGTATGGTCTGAGATCACTGATCACCTTCTTCTCCTCGTTGGCCCCGGTCTCTACCACCATGGTATTTTCTGACTCCTTGGCCCTTCTGCCACGGTGGTGGCCCCTAGAGCCAGTCCTGGTCAAGTAGATCTGGAACCAGTAAAAAGAGGGAGTCACTGGTTAGTTTCTAAGTTATATTTGAAATAAGATTTCATAAACTTTATTCATACTAAGCCCATGTTGAGTTACGTAGTCACACCATGAGAGACAAGAGACTTTTTCTTCTGGCAAAATTCAAACTTGGTTGAAAAAATAAGGTATAAGTAAATCGTTGAATGGAACATACTCCAAAGACCCAAGAGAAAGAAACTTTAAACAGTGTGATTCATTTTGAAGGTGGGATCATCTTAAAGAGGCTCTATTCTTCACAACCTTGAAACTACAGAGAACTCTGAAGCTTCTGCCAAGCTGAGATGTCGCTCCCCTCGCTGTAAACCCAAAACATATATTATTCATGAGGACAGAGGCTGAGTACGTTAGCCCAAACAACAGAGGAGATACAGCATCTGTACCTTATATCCCAGCAGGTGCCCTCTGACAGTATCTCTGTCTACTGCTGCCCAGGTCACTTTGATGGTAGTGCTATTTATTAGTACAACGCCCACATCCATTGGAGCCTCCAACGGAACTAAGAGATGATGACAGCACGCAAAAGAAGACAGGAAGTGAGAAAAATGACCAGGAAATATCCCCAGTAAAAGTAAAAGTGTATTGCTGGAAAACCTGATGCGCAGTTGTTGTAGTTTCAAAATATATTTTACCATCTTCCCCTGAGTAGCCAATGACCGGGTCTGGTTCTGGTCCATCTCCATTCTTATTCATAGCCTGTACTTTTATCTCAAAAGCGGAGAAGTTGCCAACGTCATTGATGATGAATGGCGGTGCGGCTGTGTAATTGATGTGCCAGTTGGGCCCGCTGCCCAGCACTCGCCTCCACAGTACCCTGTACTTAAAGTCAGGCCCATTGAAGTTGCGTTTGTCCATTTCCTGTAATGACAGGAATAGCAGCCAATAAGACATACAAAAAAATGTTTGGCGTTTCTTCAAGATATAGTATATGTAGCTAACAGGCGTACCTCCCAGGTGATGACCAGAGTGTCTGGGTCTGTGGACTCACTTCTAACATCTTCAGGGTTATTGTCTGGAGCTGTGATTGTAAGAAAAAATGTCAGTATCGTAGTTTTTGAGGCAGTTACTGTGACTGTGAAAACTCTTAGTTAGTAGTCTCTTACCTTCAGCTTGTGTCTTGTGCATTTCAGACGGCTTGCTGGGGTCGCTCTTACCCAAATCATTGATGGCAATGACCCGGAAACGATAGGACATGTCAGGCCACAGAGGGAGACTGGCACGCTCTGTGTTCCCACTTACTGTCTTCATCTTTTCCCAGCCCTTCTCCTTCGAATCTTGGTCCTCAAACTCAATCATGTACTCTGTCGAGAAAAGGGGGTAAAAGTTTTAGAAACATAAAAAATGATTCAATGTCAAAGATTTTCAAAAGTCACATGTTGCAGATTATCCAATAATCATGTTCAAGTACTGAAAGCAGTGAAGCCTTTCATTGCAAGAGGAGGATACATGATATGGATTTGTTGTTTTGACTGTAGCGCCCTATTCAGACCTGGAGTAAACAAATATGTTTGATGACATTGTTTGTGTATGTGTGTTCCCATGAACCAGAGATAGAGCTACAGAGTGGACATTTGTGTGGTTGTGTCAGTACTACACCTAACACAGGGCTGTTATGGTCGTCTCCAGGAGTCCAGCTGAGGGTGACTGCACGATGCTTAGGATCAGTGATCTGAAGGAGGACAGGAGGGTCTGGACGATCTGAGGGAACAAAAATAATATAATTAACACAGCTACTGGCCCGTTGCTTTTCTACAGCCCATAAACAGGATTTCTTAGTTAAAATACACATATTTTTAAAAAGACACTTGTTGGTGCAGGATATGATCAGGGATCTTACCACATAAAGTGAGGGTGCCACTGGCCTCAGCCATGTCCAGCTTAGTGATGACCTGACAGGTGTACACAGCCTCATCATCTGCTTCCACATTAGCTATCATCAGGTCTGGTCCCTCTATTGTGTATCTTTGGAAATATGATTGTTAGTTGATGTTAGTTATCTAAGATAAACCTCCTTCCACTTGTTATTGTTATCGTACTCTTCTACATCATCACTTCGTCCAAGTCCTACTCCAATATCCTGTTCATATATGTATTTCTTTCTTTATGTAACTGGAACAGACAAAATTTATGAAAATAAATAATAAAAATGTACAACAATTAGACTAAACAAATATATGAAGCAAAAAAATGTATACAATAATACAGTTTCAGTAATTTCTAAGATTATTCTTTATTATTGTTATTGTCAGTTCTCCAGGTTAAAGAATGTTGTCTTACTTTTGGTCACTTTGCGACTCATACAGCTTCTGATTGTTCTTTCTCCACTGAATGAGCGGAAAACCGAGTTTGGGGTCAACTAGGGCCAGACAGGTGAAGATGGCTGTGTTTCCAGGCTGCACCTTTAGGGCCTGTGGTGGCGACAAGATCACGGTCCTGTCTGGAAGGGAGAAAACAAGTGGCATAAGACACTGAGTGTGTGTGTTCCTCTACTTATACCTTTGTGAGGACAGATTGAGGACATTTTTGGCTGGTCCTCACTTTTTCAAAGGGCTGTTTGAGGGTTAAGATTTTAGGGTTCTGGTTAGAATCAGCCCTAACCCTTAAACCTGACCCTAATTTCTGAGGTCCTGGTTAAGGCTAGGTGTAAAATGTGAATTGTGGTTAGGTTAAGGTGAGCGTTAGGCATGAATTAGTTATATTTAAGGTTAAAGATAAGGTTTTGGTAAGGCTGGCAACAATGGACGGAAGTCAGTGCAAAGTCCTGATAGGATAGCTGCACAAACCTGTATATGTGTGTGTGTGTATGTCTTCGTGCATGTGTCACTCACTGAGCACTTCCAGCTCTGCATTAATTGACATGTTGGTGTTCTGCACAGAGCAGGTGTAGAGGCCTTCGTCATCATGGGTGACATTAGCGATCTCGAGGCCCCCATTCGTCAGTAGGTTCACTCTGGGATCTGCCAGAAGGGAGTCACTGCCACTCTCCCTGACACACACACACACACACACACACACACACACACAGTAAGAGATAAACCTTTCTCTGCAGTGGCCGATTAACTCTTCAGTTTAATAGCTGCTTGTACCATAAAGAACAAAGCCTGGTTGGACACCAGCCATACTGATGAAATTCACAATCACAGCTCAGATGTTACAGCACTTGTCAATTTATGCATGTGAAAAGCCACCTACACAATTTTGCCTCTGTGAATTTTATTAAATACATAAATCTGTCAAACAACAAACTAGAATAAAATACAATATGAAGCAACTGACTGTTGCACCTCACCATGTTACTTTAGGTTGAGGAGAACCAAAGGTCTCACACTCCATCAAAGCCTTGTGGCCCTCTGTAAATGTGTATGTGTTCCCATCCTCGGTAAGGATCTGTGGTGGCAGCTCTGAAACAACACACACATAAAAGAAATGAGTCACATACTGAGACGCACACACACAACTGTTAAACCAGTTACATGCACAAACAAACACTCACCGATCACATAAACGTTGGTATTGGTGAGGATGGTTCCGTGCTTATTGGAGGCCTGACACTGGTATATGGCGGTGTCTTCAAAGTTGACATCATTTAGGATAAGAGAGCCGCTTGGAGTCACACTACGTCTGGAGTCCGTATCGATATCTGTTAAAAGGTACACACTGTCAGTGCCTGTGCAGCGTTCAAGGTTGCCTGTTGAAGTAAGTGTGTGCAGGTTGGGTGTGTGTGCTGACCTGTGAGGGGGATCCCATTGATGGTCCAGCTGATGGTAGGAGAGGGGATGCCGTCTGCCTGACAGTCCAGTCTGACTGTCTCACCCGGGGCATATAACTGACTGACAGGCTCCTTAACCCAGTGGGGAGCAGCTACAAGGGACAGAATATATTAATGACTTGACTGTAAATACAATACAAACAAAGCATCACATTCTGTACAGAGTATCAATCATTTACATGAAGCACTCTATGTACAAAGGGGAACAAATGACTCTCTACACAGCTGGTGACAGATAATGATTACATCAATCGAAAATCGATCCGTTTATTCATCTAGCAAACAAATCATTGTTCAAACAAATCAAATGCAATTTAAAGTGCTTGACAAAACATAGGATGTCAAAAATGAAGAAGAATCCACATTTTAATTATAGAATAAGATAAATAAACAATACAAAAATAAATATAAATAGTAAAACCATAAGTACAAAAAAATAAAATTATAAAAACACTACATTATAGCTTGACTAAATAGGTGGGTTTTTCCATTTATATTTGAAAATATCAACCTTTTTCAGCTCCTCTCAGTTCCTGTTACAGCAACTAGGAGCGTAATGGCTTAAAGCAGCTTCACCAAATGTTTTGGTTCTGCTTTGTGCAACAACTAAAAGATCAGAGGGGTCCTCCCGGCTCATAAACCACAAAACATCTAAACTTAATGATTCAAATAAACAGTGTTGTGATTAACTGTGAATCAGGTCGATGGCAGTTTCTATGTAAAATCATAGACTCATTCCTATTCACATTCAATATAGTTGAGTTCATATACAGTAAATCATAAAACAAAATATGCACTGGAATGATTGTGAACAAGAGTGTGCATGGGTTATTACAATGTATTTATCTATAGGGACAAAATATATATTCTTTAACAATATTATACTGTATTTGTATATGACGTACCTTCCACAATCACAGTGTAAGTGTGTGTGATCTTTCCCTGGGAGTTGGTGGCTTTACACTGGTACTCGCCCGCGTCGCTCTCCGAGATGTTGCTGAAGCGCAGGCGGCGGTCAAACATGTCCTTCATGGTTCGAGACTCAGAGAGCTCACCGTCCTTCCTCAGCCACATCACATCGGGAGTCGGACTGAAGAGGAATTATAAATGTAATCATCAACTTTAATCACATAGCACTGTTACAAAATGCTAAACACAAATAAAAAAGGGAAAAGAAGAAAGAAATACAAGCAGATTATAAAAAAGGGGACAATAAAATAGTTACATGTGAAAATAAAACAACAGGTCGCAAACATTCATAAAGTTTTCCAATAAATTGTCAATGGTTTGAAATCGGGAGGATGAAACAAGATTATTGTTGGTGGTAGGATGATTTCGATGAGGATTAGATGATAATTGGAAGCAAATAATTATAATTTCAGAGCAGCAAAATTCTCTGTGCGGTAATTTTTAGTTTTGTGTTTGATGGGACTTAGAGAACAGGATTGCTGATCCTGCGTCTATTTAGTTATTTCTGCAATTGTGTCTTGTAGATTTTGGTTCCAGTTTACTGCATTGCAGATTCAATGATCAGATCAAGTGGTTGAAAGTGAGAGGAAGCGGATGTAAGATGAAGAACGAGTCATGTAGGGAGAAGAGGAGTAATACATTAAATGAGAAGGCAGCATCAAGCCGAGTTGGCAAGAGACAGCACAAGATAGATAACGGAATGAAGAGAGGTTTGGGAGGAAGGCAGAGGGGAGTGAGCGGGATAAGAAGCAGGTAAGATTGATTAGAAGAAGCAAAGTTTTTTGACTGATGGAAGCAGAGCACACACACATGTACACACACAGAGACACTCACAGGCCTTGGACGATGCACTCAAGCTCCACGGTCTGGCCCCTGAGGGCGTGGTAAGTGCTGTGGCTTCCAGTAGGTCTCATCATCTGAGGCCTCTTGTTCCGCACTACCGAGTTGGCTGAAGAAAGAGAGGTGAAAACACAAAGACGGAGAGGAGTCATACATATGTATAGATCATTTTCAGATTACCGTCCTGCTGGTGCAGCAACCACTTCAGGGGCTCTACACGTACACACACACACACACACAAACACACACACACATACATACACAGATGCAGGGTGTGGAGTCATGCAGAGAACTTTTCGACCGAATTCACCTTACAACGCATCATCAGACAGATTCCCTACACACACACAGAGGTCTTGTGTTAACATGTGCTCATCTTTCTGACCCCGGGTTGGGCCACAGATGCTGGAAGCCACATCTCAGTGTGAGCTGCATCTCATTACCACTGAGCTGAAGTGGCGATGGGCCCCCTGTTGGCTCTGAGACCATCTACTGGATACAGTCCCTGCTTTGGTCAGCACAACATGCCACCACATGGAGGTGACTTTGTTGGTGACAATTCTTAACCCACATCAATGCAGACTATCACACTGTGTGGTCCAATTTGATATACAGACCTATACACAGTAATGCAGCTGCTGTACACTGGCAGTATGGCTCTAGGGATGGCAATGGTGGTCTCTTGGGTGGTTGGTGGATCAACATCTTTGATTCAGACTGAAAAATGTCAATAGTTGCCATGGAATTCAGTGCAGATGAGCCTGATTCCTGAGCAGTTAATCCTGGATGATGGTGATCCTCTGACTGTTGATATTTACAGTTTGGAGAGAGATGTTTTAGCTCTTTGTTGGATCATCTCCCCCTTTAGTCATCCTGCACCATCATCAGGTCAAAGTTTTCATGGTAAATAACGGTAAATGGACTTTTATAGAGCCAGTCCCCAGTCGTATCCCCTAAGTCGAATCCATTCACGCACCATTTATTCACTGTGAGAACAGCAGGGGCAATTTGTGGTTCAGTGTCTTGCCCAAGAACACATCTGAATGTGGGATCGAACCCTCTCTGGACAATCCTCTCTACCTCCTGAGTCACAGCTGCCACTGTAATCTGTTGGACAGTAACCATGGCAAGCATCATCCATGCTATCACTGTGAGCATGTTGGTATATGATATTGTATCCGTACAGCCTCACAGAGCTTCTTGAAGACTCTCAGTCTTCATTAATAAACTACTTGAACAGGAAAAAAAGTATTTTAAAAACTGTTGACAGTGTGTTCTGTGAAAAGTTTATGGAAATTATGCTGCTGCTGATTATTTAAAATGTAATTTGTCAACGCTATGGGCACCGCACATGAAACTCCACCTTAATTCACCTTTAATTATACTGAGGAGGCAGCAGGAATCTCAGCGGCAAACCAAAATATCCACATTACAGAAGTGTGTGTGTGTGTGTGTGTGTGTGTGTGTGTGTGTGTGAAAGGGGGGTTTAAAAGAATCTTTTAATATTGAATAAGAATAAATAAAAAATAGTAATCTCTTGTGTGATATTTTGCATAATCTAGTGTTTTCCCATGAGTCTGACATCTAACTTCCAGTTTGGCTTAGACTTCTTTTTCCTACAACCTCGTCCATTGCATTTTAACTGGTTGACATTTTGAAAGAAGGAATTCTTAATCTAGAGATTAATTTTTAGGATCACAGTTCAGTTCAGTGAATTCAGTTGGAGCTGGGTCGATCCAGAGCAAAACTCACAAGCAGTGACAGTCAGTGTGATGGCTTCCTTTGGCAGAATGGTGCGAGTCGCCAGGTACTGGACGTTGCAGGTGTAGTCGTCCCTGCTGTCCTCTGCCGTCAAATGGGCAAAGTACAGGTTGCCATCCTTCCCCACCACCACTCGCTGACTAAGTTGGATATGATGGAGCCCTGAAGAAGGAGAGGAACATGACACAATATGAAGTTAGTTGCTTCATACTGTATTTTATTTTAGTTTGTTGTTTGACAGATTTATGTATTCAATAAAATTCACAGAGGCACAGTTGTGTAGGTGGTGGAGACTGGGGGTGCCTTCAAAGGGGCTGAGGAGATTTTTTCTTTAATAATAGAAATGTATAGAGAAAGACTAAATTAAAATAATGTTTCAGAAATAAATAATCAGCTTCCTCTGTATGTGATAAAAGTGGACAACAAAAGAATGGACGTATAGTCTGAGACTCAGGTAGATTTATTGAAGAGATAGGAAGGATGTATAATAGAAGCAGAGATGGAAAGGTAATGTACTCACTCCAGTCCATCCAGTGAATGATTGGCTCCATTGAGCTCTGTGGGGGGTTACACTTCAGAACAATACTGCTTCCCTGCTCAGACTTCACAGTAACCTTTTTTTCTTTCTGCAGGGTCGGAGGCACTAAAGGGAGACAAGCATGGAAAAAATGACACACCCTGAGTAGATAGAGGTCATGTGACTCCTGTACTATTTATTGTGTTACCCAGAGACATCATGAGGCAATTCACATCTAAAAGCACAATAACACGGTTGAGTACATTTATTTATTGATTTCCATGTGAGGAACTTTGAGGATTTTGAGGAAAAGCTTCTGTAGGGGAGGCGCCAGGTCGTCTTTTGTCCTGCAGAGGCACAGTGACGTGATTTGTGAGTCATCTGTCTCCTCCCACCCCCCTCCCCACCTCTGCCCATTGTTGATAACCCCACAGGAGCCACTGTGGAGTGCTTCACATGACATCAACCAAAGAGCGTTTCTGGGGAAACCGTTGTCAGGGAAACTGTAAAGGAAGGAGGTCGCCCAGGAGAGATTCAGTCACACAGGTGGATGGATACGTGAAGGTGCTCCTCACTTTTGCTCAGGGGACCGTGTGTGTGAGTGTACCTTGGTGTGTGCTGATTATCATGTTATTGCATGTAATTATGTTCCGGGTGGCAGTACGATGAGGTCTCAGCGTGAGCCTCCATCTGCTAACAAATGAGTTCTCTATAAAGCAGGGCAAGGTAAAGGTTTATACAGTGGCTCTGCTCACAGCTCCATAAATCGCTGTACTATAAAGCCGACAACACACAGCTCGGCTTTAAACTGGATCTTTTACAGTCGCACTAACACTGTAACCAGCATATGTAAAAGACATGTCTGATGTGATGATCAGAGGACGGTTGATATTCTTTAAAAAGGGTGTGATTGCTCAGATAAGGCAAACTGAGCCAAACGATTACATATCACCAAATATTCCCCGAGCTTGAGTGAATTTATTTAAATGATCAAATGTCATGACTCTGTCTCAGTAACTGGTCAGTGCTTTCTTAAGGATTCATCAGCGATCGGCATGCTCTTACCATCAGTGATGAGTACAGCCTCATTAGACATAGCAGTCCCCAGCTCGTTGGACGCATAGCAGATGTATTTGCCTTGGTACTGCTTCAGGGTGTCCATAGTGTTACTGAGTGTGTAGAATGCGAATGAGCCAGTGTGCTCGGAAACCTTCAGCTCTGGGTCGCTGCCAGGGACAAACTCCTCTCCATCCTTTGTCCATCGGAAACTTGAAAAGAAGAAAAAAACAGTAACACTGATGACAGAGTGTTCAGTCAAACAGGAAAGTAAAAAAATTGTAATTGCCAAGACGTTAAAAACGGCTTTTAACACACACAAGATGTTCTTACACGTCACGCTGAATTAGGGAAACAAAAGAATGGCTGCAAAATTTGCACAAGATGCCCCTGTGGGACTCATAAGCTTGTGATGTGTAATTGAGACATTCATCTTTTCCTCTGCAAACAGAGCAGTTTTCCACTTCAGAGCAGCTAAGATATTGAGAAAAGATTGCTCGAGGGCTTGATGACATTTATGTTGAAATTAAAACTCAGACTGGGAGAAGCTGTGCTCTCCTGTCATACTAATATGTAGATCTCAAGCGAACAAGGAGTGGGAAGGTCCCTGTTCTCAGTTGGATAACAAGATAACTAAGAGCTCTGGCTCCTCTGTGACTAATACAGCATCTTCAAACTTAAGTAAGATGTGTGGATGCGTTTGTGCTGACTAACATGGGCGCAGGGTTTCCAGAGGCTTCGCAGCTCATGACGAGGTCCTCAACGCTGAAGACGGTGACAGACTCCGGCTGCGTGGTGATCGCTGGAGGCCTCTTCACTGCAAGGACCGAAACAAGTCGCGTTTTCACATTATCATCGTACACACTAACACACCTATGTATGCTTTACATAGACATGCATACGCTTACTCGACTGATCCACTTTCATGCTGCACGGTTCTGCAAAAGCTCCAGACAAATAAAACCCCATCGTATATCACAAACATCCCTATATGAAGGCTTAGCATGCAACACAGAATAACCAGAGAAACCACTCATTTTCATAGTTTAGCAGCTGCTGGTGAATATATTCAGTCAATATCACTTAAAATAAGACTCCCCAGAGAAGAGGATGAAATGTAGGCTGAGGGAACGAGTGAGAGTAAGAGCAGGCAGAGAAAATGGGATGAGATGAGAGGAAATTGATACAGCATCATGTAAGAGAGAGAGCTTGTGTAAAAAGAGATATATGGCACAGGGCTCCTCGTGAGGCCGAGAGATAGGGGAAAGGAGGAAAATAGCCTGTGTGAAAATGAAGTAGGGATTTGAAGGGTGTGGGGGGTGGTGGAAGTAAAGACGACCAGAGGATGTTTCTCTTTCTCTGTCATCACTGCCTGTAATAACTATAAAGCAATGCCCCAATAACAGTCATAAAAACCAGCATGCTGGGTTGTGTGTGTGAATACTGTATTGAATCAGGATGTTTGATTCGTACACATGTTTTATGGTCTGTGTCGTGTTTTTATGTCCTGTTTTTCAACACTTATAGACAGACATTTAAATCTTTTTTCTCCACATAGCCTCGGTGACTATACAGACATAGGCAGAGGAATAGAGGTCACAGCTAAGATACTAGTTTGGTACAGTCATTAATTTGACTTAAAGGGAAAGAGACAGAGCCCAAGATAGAGATGAATTTACATTATGTAGGTAAATGGGTAAAGGAGGGGGGCAGTGATAGATGGGAAAAAAGCAAAGGAGATGGTGAGGCGAGCAGACAGGGGGGAGAGAGAGAAAGAGAGAGAGAGAGTCTATACTGCAAAATGGAGCGAAGGGAGAAGGAGATGCAGGGGAAAAACAAACAAGATTCAGAAAAAGACAGATAGAGAGAGTGGGGGAATGTAATGAAGGAATTCCCACTGATAGAGGAAATAAGCCCATTTCCTCAGCTGATCAAATTGAAGTTTGTGCTGGGGGCACTGCTGCATTATTGGCAGAGGAGGAGAGGAGTCGGTGCTTAGCGCTTTAACTCCTCTTTATTTTCCCGTGGCTTTCATCTCACAGCCCTGCTGCCTCTCTACAGACAGACAGCAGCTCCTCACACTTCCTCTTCCCCGCACCCCTGCAGGGATTTCACCTATTGGGAGCGAATGAGGCCAAACACACACCCACATAAAAAAAGAGATAGACACATGCACCCATTCACAATAAAAAAACACACATTCTCACATGCAATCACACATGCACCATAAAACACAAGGTGCGTAAAACAGGGACAAACACACACACAAGTCTATAACACAGCAAATGCACACTAATGCCAGTGCAGAATGAGTTTTACTCTGTGCTGGATAGGAAATAACCTCTCTGGCATAATGAAAGTTGTTCACAATAAGCTTTGCCAGCTCCTGCATCAAACAGATAGACATCAATAAAGTGAAAAGCACTTACGATCACTTATGTGGTCTGTTAGTCCACAGTGGTGGCCAGAGAAAGGCAATGAGGGAAAAAGAGTTTAGTTACAGTAAACAACAGGGAGAAAGAGATATTAAAATCTATAGCTACAAGATGGATGGATGGATGAATAAACAGACAGATGGGACAGACAGACAGACAGATAGAAGGGTGGGTAAACAGAAGATAGATAGATAGATAGATAGATAGATAGATAGATAGATAGATAGATAGATAGATAGATAGATAGATAGATAGATAGATAGATAGATAGATAGATAGATAGATGCATTGATGGATGGATAGACAGATGTGGACAATAAGCAGTATAATGTTTCATGTAATTGAGCGTAGTGTTTTAACCCAGTCCTCTTTGACAAAGATTCCAACCCATCTCCATTATTGATCCTGATCCAGACCTCACCGATTCTCATTGACATGGCAGAAGCTTGCTAATTGAAAGGCTGGGGACACCTTGACCTTTTCATCCTTGACCTGCTCCTCCTTCCACCTCCTCATCACCCTGCCCTCATCCTCCATGGCCCTATCACCTCGTCTGTCACCTCGTCTCTCCAGGAATTAGATTTGAAGATTTACTGCATTTCATCAACATTTACGGGATATACACTAAAATACGTAATTGCGTGTCTTTGCCGGTGTGTGAGCTCATGAGTGTCCATACATGGGAGATTTCTTGTTTGTATACACATCCTTTTAAAATCCTGTGTGGGTGGTGAAGGACTGTGATTCATTGCAAGCAGTCTTAGATAAAGAGAGAACAACTAAAGCAACAGAGGAGACAATATTCTCTCTCCCTCTATACGAGCTCTGTGGGCAGGCCGGCAGCAGCAGAGGAGATGAAGATCAATTTCCCTGCAGGGCCACAAGCTCAGCTGTATTCCTAATGCCCACATATTGCATTGAGGCAGAGAAAGAAATGAGAGCAAGTGGGGGGAAAAAAGCTTGCTGGATTTTTTTGTTGTATAACTCAATTGTTGATTAAATTACTCAACAATCAAATTCTGGTTTGCACCAAGGAAACCAGATCAATAGTGGGAGTAATCAATGCAGTATGAGGGGATCAATTACAGAGTAATTAGACACACCACAGGCACACGAGCGCTAAACAAAGAAACCTCGAACGTTGTAGTATTTTGAGCATGGAAGCACATTTCAACCCTGAAAACTGAGGTTAGTGAAAGAGAAACATGTTCATTCTGCTCATTTGCACTGATTAATCCTGATGAAAGATCATTATTAGCCTGCTTTGATGAATCAACAATGGAATTAACACAACAAACAGGTAGCGTTCAGCCACCATTGTTATGAATTGTACAATATGGATGGTTACTCACAGTTGGAGGGTATGTGTATGGCTGCTTGGCTGTGCCGGGCAGCAAGGGATAGGAGGAAAAGGAGGAGGGGGAGGAGGTGGGAGGAGCACTGCCCCCTACTGCCAACCTGCTGTCGCTGCGTGTGAGGCATTGCTCACTGTCCCATCAAAGTACCACCTGCTCACACACGCGTACAGTAAAAGGGCAACCTCGCACAGACGCACACTCGTGCTGAGCAAGTGTGAGGCTATGTTTCTCTTCCAGGGGACTGCAGGTTTGCCTCGTCTGTCTTTGGTCACTCCTGTCTCCTTCTTTAACTATAGATCCACGCCCTCCTGCTGATCTCCTCTCTAAAAGATAAAAAGAGAAGAGGGGGAGGCAAGGGGAGGGGAGGACAAGAGGAACAGAGAGAGGGAGGGGCAGAGAGGGGCCATGTGTCAGAATGGGAGAAAAATTACCCTGCACCATGTGGTCAGCCCTATAGACAGATCGAAACATGGAGTTAACAAACCAATCAAGAATCAACAATGCGCATCCTAACAAAAAATACTGCCGCAACGCCTATAGCTAAACCTGTTTCTGAAAAAAAAAACATTTGGTTAATTAAATGAGCGGTGGCCCATATGGAAAGGCCACAACGAGACTCTGAACAGACCCGGATGGGCTGTGGGCAGACAAATGCAGACCGATGAAGTGTCAAATCAGATAACACGCAGGACAGAAATATAAATAGTTGATAATTAGGTTGACTGGTCAGGGCTGCATTTCACGAACTGAACAGTTCGTCGTGTACTTTGGTGACAGTGCTGTGATAAGCCTGCGATAAAGATGCTATCAGTCATGGTGAGTGAGGCGAACCACCCCTGCTAAGAGTCTATCCATTCTCCATCTGTACTCTTGGAGACGGTCCTCGATACAACATGCAGGCTGTCCTCCCCCGCGGCACCACGTGGCGCAACCCACTGACTGTTTACACTACTCAGTATCACACACAAAGAACTGTTACAGCACACCATGATTAAGACGTACATGTAAGACAAAAGACAATGGCGACAATACAAAGACATCGCTTCCTTATTTGGCAGCTCTGCGGTATGTGATTGAAAGATTTTGGCTCTGCACACTGAACCGAGCGATGGATGACCTTGAAGATTGGAAAGGCAAGGAGACGAGGTAAAGAGGAGAAGAGTGGAGGGTGGGAATAGGACTGAGAGTGGTGATTATGGTTCATTTTCTTTTATCTAGTGGGTAATGGCTGGCCAGTTAATTACTGTGGATGTTTCATATGTCAATCAATGAAGAATGGATTGAACAATATCTTCGAAAGAAAAGAAGGAGTGTGGGATTTGTCTTAATCAAAAGGCCCAAATTAGATAAAATTAAAGACCAAACAAGAGCTAAGCTCTTAATAAGGCAGTTTAAACTAACAGCATTAGGATTAAATGAGCCATTACACTCACTTGCTTGCTTTTTCAGAAGAATTGAACAACAAGCACACTGAGAGGGGTGGGAGGGAGGGGTGAAGTGGGTGGAGGACTTATGGGGAAAATGAAAAGTGGAAAAGTGGGTTTGAAGAGGAGAAAAGAGGAGAGGTGGAGGTGAGCGAGGAGAGAGGCAGAGTGAAGCTGGGAGGGTGGGAGGTGATGGGAGGAGTGGAGAGATAAGGAAAGACGGGAGGAGGAGAGGGGAGGAGGAGAGGGGATGACAAAGGGTGACAGCTGTGACGCTAATCCTATCCATCCCCTTGCACGCATACATTCACACACATGCAAAGCTCTTCCAATCAATGTGAATTATTTGTTCACTTTCGTCTTGCTCCTCGACTTCTGCATCTTCTTCTCCAGTCCCTGTAATAGACCAGAGCTGCTTTAGGTATTGTTCTCTGGAGACAGGGCCAATTACAGTGATCCCATCTTAAAACCAGACTCTCCACAATGCTATTAGAGGCAGACAAACGTAGCAGGGCCAGTCGGGGTATTAGAGCTGGTGTTAATGCGATCTAAGGTGGGTGCTTGTCTTTCAGTGCCCCTTCCAAAGAGACGGTGAAGGAGAGCTGATTGGAGCGAAGCAGGATGCTGATTAACGATGTGGCGAGCCGCGGCTTGTCATGCTGCCAGTTGCAATTTACCAAGGGACTTTGCCGCATGTGCAGAAGTCGGCGAATAACACACTCAGAGAGACAGAGAGAGAGGGAGAGAGGACCATGTGATGCATGCAGGGACAGACAGTAAGGAAGGCGGGCGGACGGATACACACACACAGACACACTTCGAGTGGTCTGACAGAAGAGATCAGACAGATAAAAGGCCATGGTCCAGTGGGCTCCAGTCTGGAGGAGGACTGTGCCACAGAATATTCAAGTCATGTTGAGTCGGAGCAGTAAAGGGGAACACTATAATGGGGTGTGAGGGAGTGAGTGAGTGAGTGAGTGAGAGGCTGAGACAAACAGACAGGGAGAGAGTGGCATGGACGGCTGCCATATAACTGGGCCAACCCAGCCACCCAGACATGCTGATAGCTCAAACTGATGTGGCCTGAGACACACTAACACACTTCCTCACAGTGTGCGTGGCATGGAGCCTTGTGGCTGCTCCATTATCACAGGGGTGAGAGGCACTGACATTGAAGCAGATGCCTGAATTCACTTCTTCAGGGTGTCCGCTGTGCAGCTGTCAGCGATCCAATCCTAGCCCTGTTACCTGCTTCATTGGACAGGGTCAGGGGTCACTATGGGATGTCTGTTTGCAGCTGGGCCGGAATGACCCGTCACAGCGCTTCTGAGTGCTTTTAAAAACTGTTATCACCGCTGGGGTGTCAACGGTTACCATCAAAAGTCATTCAATCACAGGGAGATTGTATGAGGGGATGTGTTGAGATTTGAGGGTGTGGTCTTTTTTCTTTTTTTTTCACACAAGAAAGCACATGTATCAAACGGGCCAAATCATAATTTTTAAATCATTCATGGATTCATGCTTAGAGGCATTTTGCTCACAAAAACACAAATAACCCAGACATGTTAGTGTTTCTATCATTAGAACGGTTTAATAGCTGCACTATCATTTTGATGTTTACCCCCCATGCCATCCATTAGATAGGAAATTGCACCCTTCCGTCCTCTGCAAAATGTACTAATTAGCATTAAGTAGACATGTTGGGCGTTGCCAAGGACTTTGAATGCTGAATAGGCTCTCGTATCTGTGTGTGTGTGTATTTGTGTGTGTGTGTGTGTGTGTGTGTGTGTGTGTGTATGTGTGAGATCAAGATCAAACCCCAAGAGTCAAATCATGTTCTGAGCTTCACACATCGAACTAACCAACTACACACAACACACGTCTACTGTTTGCTTCATATCATCATGCAGCTGTGTGAGGATCTGCTCTCTATTGATGAATGTAGCTTGTTTTCTCTCAGCACAGCCTCTACTTTGATCAGATGTGGTGCACTATTGGATTCTACTGTCTGAGAGAGTGTGTGTGTGTGTGTGTGTGTGTGTGTGTGTGTGTGTGTGTGTGTGTGTGTGTGTGTGTGTGTGTGTGTGTGTGTGTGTGTGTGCATGTTCAAACATGTGTGCAGGTCTTACGCCCTTGTCATGCCTTGCTTTTAAATATTAACTACCTCCAGCTGTGAAGATGTGTAGGGGGCGAGGATGCGGGATGGAAGGAGGGGGGAGAAAAATAAACGAATACATGCCCCCCCCTTTACCTCCTCCTCTTCCCCCCAGGGTTCGTCTGGAGAAACATCGGGCTCAGAAGAGACAGACGAAGGGACAGGGAGAAGATCGTGATTTGGACATAAACAAAGAGAGTACTCACTCAGACAAATGGACTGATGGAGCTTTAGTAATAGAGGAGGAGGGCAGTGAGCGATTATAAGGGTCAATGGATTGTAAAAGTGAGGAGGGGGGGTCCTGAGGAACAAGGTGGTGCTGGTGGGGGGTAGATGATCAGGCCCCCTACTGAGTGAATTATTCATAGAAATACCCTTCCTGTCGGCACAATTTGCCCTAAATTCACCCAGATTCATAATTCATTTGCCCCCCTCACCATAAATTTGGCTTGGTCTCAGACTGATGCTGTCCATCTATATACCTGATGTCTTTGGTGTGGCAGTCTGATTCTCTCCCTCTCACCCTCCCCTCGTCCTCTCTCTGGCAGGGTCATACTTAATGCATGAGCCTGTTGCAGTGAGACAAGACTCAGACCCACTTTGTCACTACGGCAGAAAAATACCACAAATCATGTGAAATAACACAAGCTACCTGTTCCCTCTCTGCTCCACGATTCATTTCGTAACACAGGCGTCTTTCATCATCCACCGAGGTGAAGATTGCGTGTTTAAGAGCTCAGTCTTATAATAGGAACTGTCCAAGAACAATGAGTGCCCATTTTCTAGTTACCTTTGTATCAGTCTTCTCCATCTCCTCTCTCAAGCCCCCTTGGTAGCTGACACTAAAAGCTTTCTTCAGCGATCACTTTTCACAATACGTTTCATCATCTCCTTCCCTCTCCTGGCCTTCCCCTCTTTTCCATATTCAACGTCTTTTCCCAATTTAATAAACTGCTGTGGTAGCACTCTAGCTTGGTCAATAGGCATTGCGGCCAATTAATTCAATATTCAGAACTTTAATGGAAAAGGGGCTTTACAGCGCAGCGAAAAACCAATATCTCTCTAATGCCGGTACTCTTTGTTTAAAAGGCCAAAAGGAACATGTGTTTCAAGACTGATGATCCATGGTCAATGCCAAGTGGAAATTTACCAGTGGAAAAAAAGCCGCAGAGCTACAGCGTATCTGGAATCAGGGTACCCGGACAGCACATTCATCAATACCACTATTAGCATAAGCTCGGCCGTTAGATACTTTGGCTACTCCCACTGGTGTCAGATGCGGAGAAAGAATGCACGCCATATTTCCCTTGGTCTCCAATGCCCTCACCTCTTTGGAGGACTATATGCCTCACCCCACCCCCTCATATTTTTTCAAGGGTTAGAGGTTAATATTGGAGTGACACAAAACAGGAGGAAATAAAGGTTGTCAGAAGAGCCATGAGGGCAACCGCCTACTCTCTCTCTCTCTCTCGCTCTCTCTCTGTCTCTACATCCTGGTTGCCATGACAACAGGGTCTCCACACGGCATCCCCCCCTTGTACATACAAATTCAGTTATTCACACACATGGACACTAACAGGTTTGCGGTATCACTTACATATGCGCGCGCACGCACACACACTCACACTCACACATTTGCCGGTGTACATTTATAAGACATAGCGAAAACACAAATATAATCACACACATTAATAGATAAGTACATATATACTTGATATCTTCACATTTGTACTATACACCAACATGTGAGCACATAATATTCAAGAAACACCCAGACTTGACAGAAAGTGTTTAAGTTATAGTCAAATATTTATGAGGTTAAATCCAGATTTATCCAACTGAAAGTTAAAATACAAAACACAAGAACAAGATTTCCAGAGTCCTCCTCAAATCCCCACTCTCCCTCCTTTGTAGACCAATAAACACACTGTCAACCCTCCCACTGCCAAGATTGCAAAAGAAGCCACCTATGGCGTGATTTATTTATTGATGTTTTTCCCCTTAAGACACAATGGGAATGGTAGAATAAAAGAAGTGGTGAATAATTCAAGGCAAAGGGAGTGGACTCATTAAGACATCCGTGAGGGCTTAAAAAAAGGAGAGGAGAGGTGAGTGGAGGGAAGTCGGGATGGAGGAAGGAAAGACCGACAAAGAGAAAGAAGGGCAAGACCGGTGGGAGATCAAAGGGGAGGGCTGACAACAAAGTCGACGAAACGAAAAGTCTGAAAATTTAATAGAAAGTGAAAACAAAGAGCGGAAGAAATGGAAAGAAAGAACAAAGAGAGCAAAAAAAATGATTGGAAAAATTAAGTGTAAATGATTGACCTGATGATAGAGGGATCACTGACCAGTAAGAGCACTGTAACAATCAAAAACAGTTGTGTCACACTATTGTAATAGTGTATCAGATTCCCTGTGTGTGAGTGTGTTTTTGTGCATGAGTCCATATGTGTATCATCAGAGATCAGGCTGTGTGTCAGCAGGTCAGCTAATCTCTCTTGTAAGCTAATGGAGCCAGATCCTGCAGATGGAGTGCTGCCTCTTTAGCCCTCAATGCTTCTAGCATGTTAGCCGCTGCTCACTTTGATACACAGCTGATAAGGCAATTAGCTTATGGCTCGGCTGTCAGTCAGTTCTTAACAGGAGATGTATGGTTACGATAAGCAAAGAGCTACAAAAGGAAAAGAGTGGTAAGTTTGTTGGAAAAGATAAAATTGTGACAGTAGATTTTATTATTGGATGGTTAAACGGGTACAAATAATGGGAAGTGCTGTAATATTGATTTTATTCCATTTGCTTTCAAAAATACTCTCAATGCAATAATTAAGGAGAAAGAAAACCAACTGCCATCATGGAAACATAAATACACCCAACAAGGAAACAAATCAGATGTTTTTAGAATAATAAATGAGAAACATATGTGGGCTCTATGTACACACTAAACACATGCACACATAAACATGAACATAAACCCTACCATCAATGCTGCATTCATGCTCTTGGCTATCATTTGCTTCATTAGCAGCAGCATCAGTCACTTTCTGTGCCCGCAGCACAAAGCGTGCTAATTACAGACACACCCTAGGTGTCGAGCAGAAGATGCGTCGCACACAAACATGTCCTCACGAGCGCATTGTTATGCACTCTGCGTGCAGAAGGAACATGCGATGATTAACACACGCAGCTTATATAGTTACTTTTTTGGTGGCTGAATGCTTTAGTTTCCATACAGAAGATGGTTAATGGTGTTAGCTTGTGTAACGAGGGGCAATCATGACATTATGAAATTATGTGGAAGAGCTATTAGGAGTGACCTTCTCCCTTTCCCCTCCCTGCTTCCATTTAAGCCTCCTCAGTCCTACAGTCCCGGCTTCCTCTCTCTTTATCTCTCTCTGTCAGCCTCTCCCTTTTCTCCTGGATGCTAACTGCCTGGCTTGTGTTTCCTCTTATTTTGATGTACATTTTGACCTTCAATGCCACTTTTCTTTTCTTTTCTACCTTTGTGATGACATATGCCGCTTGGAAAAACGAAGCTCATCTGCACTCCCACAGAATGCATCTATTCATCTCTCAGAGAGAGAAGATTAGAGGAAGATGAGATGGGTTAAGAGGAGATTTTATGTGTATGTGTGTGTGCTAGTAATGCCTTCAGGGATCAAACTTGAGCCAGACAGGACAGCAAAAAAAGCTGACATCAGTATCTGTCAGAGTTAGCCCTGAAACCAGATGCAGAGGCTTAACACAGTTGAAGACGACAAACCAGCTCCAACAACACAAATAGTATGTAACAGCACCAGTGGCAAATCAGCAAATGAAGCAGATGCTGGCATATCCTTACAGTGGTTCATGTGTAAGAGCATGAATCGTAATCACTTTACAGTTATTTTTCCTGACAGGTCACATTGTAACTCAGGTAAACCATGCATGAATACAATGTAAAGCAGCGGAACAGTCAGCTATAAGACCCCTAAGGTTATCTGATGAGCCTCTGTTGTGAATGGGAGCATATGTGTGCACTTGTGTGCATGCCTGTGAAGCATCAAGTGATGAAGAGCTTGGGTTGGGGGAGGGGAGCTTGCATTGGCTGTTGCAGGTAGTGATGTCTGAGGAGGGGTTATGCATTCAGTCATTCGGCAAACAGACAGAGAGGAGGAGGAGGACGATGAGGGAGTGGTCCCTCGGGTCAGGTGATAAGTGGCCCATACAGCAATGGAGGACATAGCAACCGTGACTTGTGTCACACGCAAGGACGTGTGGTCGCCTCCGCAGGGAAAATCATCACGCCACACCCTGAGGAGGAGGGCGGGGGGGAGGTGTATATATGTGACCTACGACCTCTATCGCAACAGGGTTGACATCTTGAAAAGTAGTGTGGCGGCACGAGCACTATTAAATTAGTTTAAGTTTTGGATCAGAGGATCTTTCTTTTAAAACACCAACAACGCCATCTTGGGTTAGGGCCCAAGGACCCGTACTTAAGGTCAATGATCACCTTTATACAAGGAAACTCAGGTTTGTTCACTCAGGGAGGGCAGGAGACGGAGTTCAATAATTACATACAATATTTTATTAGTTAAAATGAACACAAGGCACAAAGAAACAAAATAAGGAGCCCAACTGAAAAGGGGCGGATTTATGGATGGAGGCTTACTGGCTGGAGGAGTGGTCAACGAGGAGAGTGACATCCAAAGGAAAGGAGAACACCCCACTCACACAGCAAAATGTGACGTGCATAATGGAAATCTTAAATGGGGAAATCACACACACACATACGTAAGGGATCGCCACCACCCAGGGGGGACCACCACCACCACCACCATCGGCCTTCCAATCTAGGGGGAAATCAAACACTTGTTAAAAGGGCTCACAAACAACCAAACCAAATCCCATAACGAAATAAACAAAACAAATTAACAACTGATCAATTTAAAGAACTGAGGAATAATATTGAAATTAATCAGAAATCACGCAAAGAAAAGAAAATCAGTCTCTGGTCAGAGACACCAACTTAATAAATAAAATTAACAATAACTAAACAAAACAACCCAAACTACTAAGAAATAACCAAACCTACACCAGACCTTGGTCGATTCTCACACGCACCACGCACACACGCAGAGGGAAACAGGGTCAATAACAAAAAGCGAGTCGACAGGAGACAGCCGACAGGACCCCGAACCAAGCAGCGAGGTAGCAGCGATAGCAGACCGGCGGTGAAGCAACGGTCACCAAGCAGTGGTAGCTACTTCAGGGCTCTGACTTTACGTTAACGCTCGTCAAGTGCGGTTCTTAGTCCAGTGGATTTAAGTCCCGTCCAAAGAGGGAGAGGTGTGAAGAAGAGTCAGTGTAGCGGGGGGAGACAGCCACCACACGACATGCAGACCAGCAGACTATGGCCTATCAGCAGCTATAAATGACTCAATGGTATCGCCTTGGTCGCAGTGGAGACACCGGACCTGTGCCCTGAGGGGAGCAGTAAACAATGCCCTGGAAACGGAAGGGCCCGAAGTGGAAGGAAGCGAGAGGTCAGGGGGAGGGACATGGCCTACTTTTATCCCTTCGGCCTGCCTGGTGGTTGGCAGACAAGCCAAATAGGGCAGCAGCTGAGTTAGGTGTGATGGTGATGCCTCGTACCACTACAGTAGAAATAGTGAAAATATCAAATTTAATGATACACAGCTGGGGTACAACCTGTCAAGGGTGTATCCCCGCCTCTCACCCAATGTCAGCGGCATCTCCTCCTGCAACCCTCAATGGATGAGCTGTGTAGATAATGCATGGAAATTATGATGTCTCTGTTTTCAGGTTTTTAACTACAATACATTTTTATGATGGGCCTATTTCCAAAAAAAAGTAATTTCTGCCCCCTATGCTTCTCTGCAGAAAGCTTATTGCTAAGATTTAGACTTTGCCTGCACAGAAATTTGTCAAGGTCTCCCTAGGTTGGACGTAATCCTGTGTTTTTCACCACTTTAGGGAAATGAGCTACTGGCAGGACAAGGTCACTCATAGTGCTTTGCTAATGCATTTGCATGGAAGGGCCCCGGTGGTTCAATGACTGTGGGAAAGTGGATGGATTTTTTTTTGTAGCCTGATACTTGTATATATAGGCTACATAGGTCAAATATGGTTACAACCATGTGCATACAGTGTAAACATAAACTCACTCACAGTTTCATTACTAATGACAATGCAAAAGAGAGATATATTCATTAACAACTGCAACCAAAACAACCTAAGCTTAACCAACCAATTAACTGACAGCCAAACAGATCACAGGACCTGGTGCTTCGCATCTTCAGAATTATTAACCAGGACAGACAACAACAGCGTCTTAGCAATCCCATTAACTTTGTTAAAAGATGCAAAAGCAGCACTTCCCCTTAAGTGCTTCTCATCTAATCAAATACAAGGTCTTGTGGGGACGAGGTAGGAGATGTAAGGCTAGTAAATGTCTATGGAGTGGATGCAGAGGGGGTGTACGGATGAGAAGGAACAAGAGAAGGGGTGAGGAGAACATAACAGATATTAGAGCTCTTTAGAAACAGTTCAGTCTCATATTGAGACTGAAATAAAAAAAACTCACACAGCCACATAAAGCGCAGAATCATTTCTCCTTCACTTTATCTTCTGTTGGGACACAACTAAAGTACATGAACTGCTAACAGTTCGGAGTGAGCAGTGTTATTGATTTGTTTTTTGTCCAGTATGGAAATCGTCTTTTCTTCATGCTGTGTTTGCACCTTGCTGAATTTATCCTTTGCTTCACATTTGACAAGAAGTCAATCTGGTTGATTTACTGTACAACATCAGTAATGTTCACATAGTTCTAAAGTCAAGCTGAATTCATTTTGAAGGTAAAATCTGTATTGTCATTTTAGAAAATTGCTATGCTCCCTACTAAAGGCCAACTCTGCACGGACTCTGTGCAGTGAAGGGGATACACAAGCACTCTGCACCTGATCACAGTGGTGAATGGTTCTATATAAAAAAAAAAAATCAATGTACAAATCCAGATTATTATTAGTGTGTTCAGTGACTCAGAAGACTACGCCCCACTGGAGATGCTGCTTCTCTCTTCATTAGCTTGTTTCCCATCTCTCTGTTTCATCAGCACACACAGGGAAGGACCACAAAGCTCATATATGAGAACGAAAGAACACACACTAACACACACTTACACACAGCAGCAGACTGAAGGTTGGTTTGGGTAATTGTTTGGCGAGACAAGTCAGTTTAAGGAGATTTGCCTGCCATTCAAATGGGGCAGAGTGAGGATAGAAGACAGCAGAGTGACATGGGAAACGTAGTTTGCATGAAAATATGGCCAATGGACTTTATGCATGGGTGCAGCTCAATTGTACACACCACCAGTGTGTGTGTGTGTGTGTGTGTGTGTGTGTGTGTGTGTGTGTGTGTGTGTGTGTGTGTGTGTGTGTGTGTGTATGTGTGTGTGTGTGTGTGTGTGTGTGTGTGTGTGTGTGTGTGTGTGTGTATGTGTGTGTGTGTGTGTGTGTGTGTGTGTGTGTGTGTGTGTGTGTGTCATGAGAAAGTGTGAGAAACTGTTCACTTAGGATGTGACAAGTCACTGTTGTTAGGCCTGACTCAATTTGTTGTAGAATGTGACTGTCTATAGTTTGCGTGCAGTATGGACTGCCTGTGTGTGTGTGTGTGTGTGTGTGTGTGTGTGTGTGTGTGTGTGTGTGTGTCAAGGGTTAGGTGTCAATACCCCTGGCTCACTTTCCTTTTCTCAACCCGCTATCACCATGACAACCTCCTGACACCAGCTCACCCGCACACAGAAAATATTTCTCTCCCATCCCCCTCCCACATGTTCGTCTCCCTCACCCCACCCCACCCCTCTCTCTCCGTCATCTATCTGTACTTTATACCCTCAACCTTCATCTCATCTCCCGTGTCTCCAACTCTTCCCCTCCCTCCCCATCTCTGCCTCTCTCCAGTTTCCCTGTTATGTCTACATGCTCCCCATACATAAAAGAGCTCCGTCTTCTCCACCGCCATCTCCTCCGAAAGTCTTTTATTTGCACTCCTCAATCTGCCTTTCACTTCTTTTCTCTATCCTCTGCTCCCTGCTGATTGTCTCTCACTCCTCAAATCAGAAACTCGGAAACTCTCTCCTTCTCTCTCCCTGAACTCCGTTACCTCACCCCTCCCTCCCTATAGAATGCAGCTTGTGGAGCACTGTCTTCCATCTGCCCTGCACCACATCTTCATAACAACCATGCAGCCAAGGCCATACTCAATGCAATTACAGGTAGCATTCTATCAACCTCTGCCATCAACTATTATCAAGCCTGAGAGGGACTGTCCAGTCCAGGGGGAAATTTGCAGGCTGGCAAAGCATCGATACAGCCCCCCCCAACCCTAAGTGTCTGACTAACTCCCATCGCATCTGTTATCGTTATCATCAGCAAACCATTTCTGCTTTGTAACTAAATCCAATCATTACCAATGGACTCCACGGTGGAGATCTATTTGAGGCGGAGCGGCTTTCGGTCTCCAAGAGAGGAAGGGCCAGGCTCCATCAAAGGCTGCAGTGTTATCTGAGGCGCGCAGCCACGTCTCTGCTGCAGACCCTCGTCGTGTCTGTAAATCCCCCTCCCCATGTCTCTACGCAGCCCCAGCCCGTCCACACACCACTGTGGACTGGTGCAAAGAGATCAAGGACATGACATTTTCTGGAACGCACAGCAATTTTCACAAGGCGCAATATGAAAGAGAGTAAACAGACAACTTGTTCCATCCCGTCTGTGTTTGCATATGTCTGTGTGTTAGTGCGTGTGTGTGTGTGTGTGTGTGTGTGTGTCTCCTGTCAGATATTTGAAGGCTGTGTATATCTGGCTTTACTCTATTCTAGGAGGCAGACAGAGTGAATAAGCAAAAAAATCAGGATGGTATTGCATCTCTTTTTTGATTGTTTTGGAGAGCTTTACTTCCCCCCTCCTTTCCTCCAACATCATCTTTACTCCCCCCCACACCCTCTTTTTCTTCGCGGGGTATTGCCCTGTACTCACTCTGGAGCCCCAGCTGTGGCCACAGCTCCACCACACTCTCTCATCTCGCTTTCCTTCTCGTTTTTCTTCAGTTATGAGTACAGACAGATATTCCAGTAAGAGAGAGATAGGGAGGGAAAGACAGATAGAGGAAGAGAAAGGCCACGAGATGCAGAGGAAGCTGCCATGACCTTTCCCTGCGGCCAAACAACCAGCTGATGAGCTTCTCATGGAGAGAGTCAGGCCAACCAGGTCTGACAATCTATACGGTACAAACACACTGAACAAAGATGCTTGTGGCCAGCTGCTTATCCCATATTCAAAAATACGAGCAACACACACCTGTGCACACCTTCTTGTGGCAGTTTTCTAGTTCACCAAATCCCCTACTATAGTCGCAGATATCTAAATCATATGCATCCCATGAAAGCACGACTATAAATCCTGCTGATCGTGCTGGTTCCTATATATAGGACACCAGTACAGCATGTCGCCAACTCCCACCAGGTAGTACTAGCCAAACAAACACGTTTTTGCACGACAACATTTTCCAAACACCTCAGACACCTTTGTCCTTCATTCAAACTGAAAGGAGAACTCAGCTTTTCTGACACTTGGTGGAGGCAGACGGGAAAACAGTGTGTATGACAGCTGCACAGGCAGTAAAATCTCTGTCACCGACATTTACCGTTGGGTTGTTTGTCCCCTTCTAAACCACAGGCTGGTCAAGACAGCGCTCACTGCACGGTCATAAATAAAACACAGTCTGTCTGGACCACTGGATGGAGGAGAGATGGAAGGAGGAATGGAAAGACGGAGGGGATGAGAAAGGGAGGAGAGAAAAACAAGATTTATGACTGTGTATAAAGATGGATGATATACGGCACCACTGAGAATGAAGCCATCCCATCATTGACTGCATACTGAAGGCACTTCTATACTGTTTGTGTTTGGGGTTGTGTTCCTCCTCTATAATTAGTGAGTAACTCTGTACACAGCCTGAGAGGATGCAGGTGAGCTGTGTGTGTGTGTGTGTGTGTGTGTGTGTGTGTGTGTGTGTGTGTGTGTGTGTGTGTGTGTGTGTGTGTGTGTGCGCGCATCTGCCTCCGCACACACTTGACATTTTAATCACTACAGGATCTCTGTCCTTTACCCTCCTATCTCTCTCTGCCCCCTGTATCCCTTTCTCTTTCCACATTGTCTTTCCATCTTAATCTTCATACTCTTACACTTACTGCCCGTCGCCCTGAGCAGGATCACACTTTAATATTACGATCAACTTTATTAAAATGTAAAAAAATAAAAAACTTGCTTTCTGTATCTCCAAGCACTCTTTCTCTCCTTCCTCCCCTGCCCCACCCAGTCAGGCCTGGAGGATGAAGTCTTTGCTTATAAGTATAATTACCTCGTTAACAATATCCGCACCCTCTGTCTATTCTTCTTCTAGCTTCTCTCTATATCTCATTACGATTTGTCATTTCTTTCTTTATCTTCCTCTTTCCCCTTAATATGACACCTGCACCCCCCCAGAAAAAATAAATGTTTCCCCCTCGGAGCTCCTGTGTTTTCTCTTGAAAACTGTTCCTCTTTTTAACAAGGAGCCTCACCCGGCATCTTCTCTTCGCTTCCTGCCAGTCCTCTCTTCAGCCCAGATCCCAACAAATGATCTACACAAAAATCTCTACATGAAAGTCTGCCCCGCGAGTTTGGCCACAAAAACACATTCGCTTAATTCTTCCCGCTGTGCAGCAGAGCGCAATGGCTGATGTATACAGACAGTTTTATCAGCTAAATTTAGAGTCTCATTATTGCAGATTGGGCCCTGTGCGAGGTTCTCTGTAGCGCCATGCCCAATTACCCCTGATCAATTCAGAGGGCAAACTCGAAAAGAACTAACCCAACACCAACCTGATTTAAAAACCCACACAAGTCCACCCTCTCTAGAGGCTAACAAGAACAGATCCACAGACTACATCCTCTTCAGGTGCCTGGTGTGTGGAGTGTGTAGCAGGCCAGCGTGGCCTAATTTTACTCAGGCTATGTGCAGATAAGGATGGATGATGAGAGAGATGTAGGTCATAAGTGGGAAAAAGAACAACAGAGTAGGTTATATAAGCCCATGTGTCACTGTGTGAAGTCTCTGTGACATGCAAATTATTTGCAACTTGGCAAAACAGACATAATGAGACATCCCAAAATATTTGAAGAAAAAGGCTCACATGGTGCCAAACTGAGATATGTTTAGTTTTTCAAACCAGAAAGGATGAACATGTTTGAAAGAGGGAAATGTGAGACAATAGATAAATGAAACTTCAATGCAAATTAATGATTGTGGTAATGTTAAAGGAAAATAAAGGTTTTAAAACCTTTATTTTCCTTTTCCGTTTCTTCCATGAAAAAAAAACTCATATTGAAATGTGAAATTACACCATGGCTGAGTATTTCCACCTTCGTGCCGCAGTAAATTAATGCCAATCTAAAAAAAAAATTCACGCAGGAGGTAAAAGATTCTCCACTGAGACAACCCCGGTTTGTGATGTCACAAACCTAAGAAACCAATCTCTGTCAACATTAGGGTGGGGCCCTGTAGCTGGAAAAGTTGAGCTGTGAGGGTGGGAAGATGGGGATTAAGGGCGGGGCCATGTCAGTATGTTCAAAGATCTCAGTTACAAAATGAGGAAGGAAGGTTTACAGTCACATCTAAGCCATTTTAAGACTGAGGGGAAATTATTCCAAACATTCTACACATGTGATTTTAAGGAATAAAGAAGAGTTTGTTTTTAAGGGGTGAAATAAACCACCCAGAGTGGGACTTTAAAAGAGAAATCTATGAGCAATAATAATGTTAGTTTATTTCACAATTTATAAGTGATGGGTGAAAACTCTAAATTAGTATTACTTTTTTTATATTCATAAAACAAAATTGGCTAGTTTAATTTCAAATGTAATTTATCACAAGCTGAGAGAATCTGCACTCCTGCATGGACTGGGAAAAAGTTGTTCCCAATCAATCTGTCACTCTGTGCAGGCTGCTATGCCCTGCAGAAAAAAAACTGGCACAGAGAAACACATTTATTTTTCTATATATGTAGGGCTATATTAGTCATTAGACACATGCAAACAAAGGTTATCTTATGTATTCTGCGAGATGAGGATGCACCTTCAGATGGGAAAGAAGCAAACGAAAACAAAACTCAAAGAGAAAACCCCTCCTCAAAAATCTCATCCGTCTCCACTGCTGACATTTCTTTACTCCGTGACATTTTCTCTTTCTTTCTCTGTTCCTGAATCTCTCTCCTGCTGCTCATAATCAATTTTCCTCCTGTGTGGCACTTTTTTTTTTTTTTTTTTACAATCCTCTTTGTCTCCGTGCCTCTTGTCTGACATTACCCTGTTTTAACCTTGCACGCCCCTCGTCTGCTCTCCTCCAGCCAGCGCCTGCATGTGTGTGGTGGGTGTAGTGTGTAATAGGATGGCACAGTAGGTGAGATTAAATTAGGCCAGTGTATGGGGATTACAACCCACTCAAAAACTGATCCCCTCCCAGTCTCTGAAATCCAACCCTAATGAATATATCATGGCTGACACAGCAGATGAAGCGCCTGCAAGCAACCACAATCACAACATCACGGAGACAGCGAGGAGACGAACACCGACAGCCCTGTTATACGTACATCACCTGAAAGTGCTTGAGGACACTGTGTCTTTTCAAGAGTGTTTGGATGCTCGTGTTTCATGCCCCATCTATTTCAGTTATGGGGAATTCAAATGAAGTGTAAGTTTAGAGAGGGGGAAGAGCCAAGTGGAAGAAAAAAAAAATCAATACACTTAAATGTAAACACTCCAAATGAATGGGTTCAAAACAGTATCAAACCACATTGTATTTCTCATGTGAGACAATAATGTGCGCCGCTCAGTCAATGTCAAACAGCACAACAACTCTAATGCCTCAAAACACACACACATACACAGTGAGGGCACGTATTAGCATAATGCATTTCCTAACCCCCTTACCTTTAACCATCACAAGTAAATTAAACCTAACATGAACCTTAATCCTAACACTGACCTAAACCTAATTCTAACTGAAGTCCTAGAAGTCTTAAGCTTCAAACAGTCAATTGAAAGTGAGGACTGTCCAAAATGTCAGTCGGTGTGAGGCTCAAAAAGATTTCTGTACAAGTACAGACACAGACACACACAGACACACACACACAGACACACACACACACACACACACACACACACACACACACACACACACACACACACACACACACACACACACACACAGTTTTCCTGACTGCGTGTACCAGCTGCAAGATTTCAAACATTGCTTTAAATTTTTTCAATGTAATTTCTTGTTCAATGTTTCCAGACTGAATTTCCAAACATTTCATGGAACATCTTTTGATCAGTAAAATCTTGGGTGTGCTTTCTGAGATGCTTCAACAGACTGGATATTCTCCAGCATAAGGCTCAGCATCAGAATCTAACTCAGGTTTTCTGATCCGGAGAAACATGGTTCTCTCAGAGGAGAACTGTTTCTCTGAGAAAGACAGAAACATGTTTCTCTTTGCTCCCTCAGAAAGAGAAACACGTCAACTGCTTGACTGTGATGATGCCTCAGTGCCTGAATATAAATGTCTTCTAAGAGAACTTTCTCAGCGACTTGCAGCCTCCACACAAAGCATTGAGCCATGCCTGTCGAATACAACCTACGTGACTGGTGGCCAAATACTGCTTTTCTATTAACTGCCTAAATAAACAGTATTGCTAAGTTAAAGTAGTGGCAACAGAAAAAAAAATCTGGGCTGGAAAGAAAGTCGTACAAAATACATGGAGTGTAGAGAGAAGAGGAGGAAACTGACACGAAAAATACAGAGCACAGATCAAGAATAAATTCCAACGGTATTGAAAAGGCCTGTCATAAGCTCAGCAGAGCAGTGTGATGTAACTCAAAGCAAAGCAACAGTGCTGAAGTAGCCAACCATGCCCCAAAGATTCATTAAAAATGCAGCCAGCCTCACAGCAACAGATCAATAAATTAGTAACCCAACGCTGTCATGTCCCCTTAATAAACAGCCAGTGCAATGTAATCAAAACCAGAGTGCTACAGTGACACAGTCATTCCCTGAAGTGGCAAAATATGGTCAATGGAGTCTGAGATGTTGTCAATATTGCCAAATCGACTTATTGGGTGATATCAGATGGTGCTACATTTGCTATAATGGAAATTGCCATGATCAGACACACACACACACACACACACACACTATAATATATGATCAATATAAGTATTTCAGGGATACCAGCTTGATAGATTCGATTGGCCCTTTACCTTGTCAGCTCTAAAATAGAAGAGGAGGCTTTTTGTATTATGACTCCCACTACCATCAATAACATTAATAACTATATATGTGTTTCTTTAATCTAAGAAACATGTCTAATTCTATTTCTGATCAAATCTTTAGGGCCTCTCAGACATTTTATAACATTACAAGGATTTTGAAAATATAAGAAATAAAGCTTCTCTTTTTTGAGTTAAAATAACCAAGGGCTTTTTGTCTGGAATAATGAAAGTGAAAATAAAGTATTAAAAATGTACTTTGAAGCAGAGAAGGAAACACATATCTTAACTTCTAAGTTATTTATACCCAGAAGCCATTAAACTTAGAGACTTAGCTACTGTATCCCAACAATGCTGCCATCAGACATTTGACATCATCCTTTACAAAAAACAAGCAATAACCCAACATTGATTAATGTAGATCATAATCCATTCATTCATGAGGGCATCTCTCACTGGTTCCGCTGGTGGCGAGTCATGCACGCACAGGCTGCAAATACACAGAGAGGCATCTCTGAGAATCAACAGAACACTTCATAGAGAGGAAACATGCAGTTGGGAAACACAGTGGACAGAGGGTCAATTTAGTCCAATTATATTCACTGGTGTGGACAATAAAGCTTCTTTTGATAGAGCTGACCGGGGTCCAGGAGGAGTGACGCTGAGGGGAATTCTGTGTGTTGCCGAGACAAAGAAATAATTTTGTCAGACTAAAAAAAGATGAGGACAGCGTCAAGGAGGCAAAGAGAAGGACGGACAAGGAGTTTCATATCTCCTCTCATTCATATTCAATCCTGTGTGTCCTAGCTTTATTGCTTTGCTGCTTTCCTGTCTGGTTCAAACAGAGCACACTGGAGAAATTCTACTCACACAAGTGGAACATTTTTGCACCATAATTCTAAAACAAAATGATAAAGAAAAAAATGTATAGGCCTTTAATGTCCTAATTTGTCTTCTTGGATATTTTCGGATAGTTGCGTTATTGGTTTGGCAGTAATTAATTTCTCTCCTGGTAGGACACCATATCCACCACAGGGTTCCACTTGTGCAATTTTAACCAGCAATAACACATTTGTTACTCTGGGGGATTCTACAATTTCCCCACTCTCATACCATCACGTCTGAGAGCTGTAATAAGGTAACTCACTCTCCCAAATTAAATTCATTTCCATACATGACGCTTTTATTTGTGCCCCAGTCTCCATCGCAGGTTCAATTGTATAATAGAATTGGATTTATGAGTCTTTGTCTGAGAGCCTCTTTCTGGGAAAGCTAATCGTAGCGTCAGTCATTATTTTGATTAAGACCCTGATGTGTGGGTTCCTGTGTCCACCACTGTGTGAATACTGATAGGACAAGTGAAACCAGGGAGGTGCACGGCTAGAAGAAATAGAGAGACAGAGGCAGTAAAGCGAAATGGATTACTTAAATTTGTTCTTGCAGGAAGCTGTCTAAGACGAGAGAACATGACTCTTAAGTGATGACTGGAACAAGGTGGTGCAGAGAAATTGCCATGACGATGCTCTCCCACTTTATCTTCCATAACAGCATTCATCTTCCCACCATCACCACTCACCTACCTGCTTTTAAATCAGTCTTGTTCCATCTTAAGATTTTCCTCCCCGCCTATCTCATTTCACCTTTTTGCAAATTTTCATCCTCCCCCCTCGCTGGCCTCCTAACCCTTCTCCTCATTTCTCTATAATGATTTGCCCATGGCGGGCCTGTCAATCCATCTGACCCTTAGCTCCTTAAATCACCACAATGTATTCTCCACCAAACCCTGACAGTATGTCTACACGATCCCCCCCACTTGACACCCAGTGGGCTGTCTCCCATCTGCACAATCTAAATCAAACAGCTTCCGAGCCGCAACCAGGGAGGGGTTGAGGGGTGGAGGCGGCGGCCGACTCTTGACAGCATCCTAAAGGTGCACACGCAACTGCGCACACAAGGGAAGGGCTTCGAAAAGACAAACTTAAAAACAACACAAGGGGGTTCGCTATTGAGCTTTTGAATCAGTGCTCGTTTGTTTGTCACTTTACAAAGATAATTCTCAAAGAAGGACAAAAAAAGAAAGCGGAGATGAAACAGTCCCTGTCGACTTTGAGATAGTTCTCTCACTTAACCTTTATTTTACCCTGTGTCTACATTAAATAGCTGAATCCCCAGAAAGTGCAGTGTGCGGTCTTTGATCAGCAGCAGATGCTTAAGCAATCAGGATGACAAGGCAACGTTACAGGATCTTTAATTTAGCGCACTGCAACAAGATCTCCGTAGTGTGTGTTTGTTTGTGTGTGTTGCAGAGGTTGGGCCCGTGTGTGTGTGTGTTCATTTATCTGTATTTGTCAAGTGGGATGGCAAAGGTGCCCCCAGGCTATAACAGGTGGCTGAGGAGTGAGGGGCCAGTGCAGCGCTGCTCTTCTCTGGAGTTGCTCCTAACAGGCAGATTGAGAGCAGACCACTACTCTCCTCCTACACAACACCAGCTCTCTACTTCCACTGCAGGCCTACAGCCAGTTGGAAACAGGCCAGTCTCTGACGCTATCATTCCATAAAATATAGTACAGCAAAAGCAGAAATATCTGATCATGCACTGCACCACTTTCGTCTCACAGTTGTCTTTGATTGCAATCAGACGTATTATTTGTGTCTATACTGTGTAAAAATCTCCCTTTAAATCTTTCCGCCCTTTCATTCTTTTCTTTTTGCTCTTTCTTTTGTCACAGCCCATCCTCCCTTGTGACCTTGCCCCTTTATACATCCTCACTCATCCCTCCTTCTCCTTCTTTCTTTCTTCAGAGCCCATTGCAGAGATCCTGCATTTTAGGATGCAGAGTGCTTTGCTTTTCAAAACGGTAGTCCAGCATCTCCTCCTTCACCTTTATCTTTTTTATGTTGCTTACCCCACCCTCCCCTGCCTGTTCTCTCTTTTCATTTGAGATCTGTCTCTCTGTCCCTCTCTCCTGCTTCACATAAATCCCTGTTTCCATCCATCTCTTTGATGGAACAGCTCAATTAACCAGCCGGCGTCAGAGGGGAGATTACATTCTGCACCATACTGTAGCAAGGGTAATCATAGACTCCAAGTCTCGCCAAGCTACTCCTACAACAACATCGCCTCCAAACCAGCAGCTCACAGCTCGGTCTGATCCGACGGCCACGGCCATGAAAACCCCACTGCATTAGATAGCATGATAATGTGACCAGCAGTGGGTCTCTGGAGCATTGCTGCCATGGAGAAGATACACACACATACACACCGTCTTCAGCAGCAGCTGCACCGCAATCTATTGTGTTCGTGTGCAGCTCAGTGTGTTTATGGATGTTGTACAGATGGTAACAAGTCATTGTCAGGCAAAGCGCCTTCGCACCCCTCCAGTCCCCTGACTATGTTCATCTGAGAGAAGCTGCAGGCTACCGATGCATGGGAGGGAGGGAGAGTAAGAGAGCAGGTTCACTACACCACTGACACACACACACATATAATACAAGCAGATACACATGTGCATGTCTTGGTGTAAAATATGAGAATATGCACAAAGATGTACTCACTCACAAAGAACCATATAAATACATAAACAACAGACAAGCTCACAGCCTTTAACAGCTGCTGCTTTTGTCAATACACTTTTCTACATCATTAACACAACTGTTGTGTGGAATATTGTCTGTTTTCCGCTGTTGAACAGAACAGATGTGTAATAAGCCACAAAGACAGTAGCCAGCTGTGTGGCATACAGCCAGGTGAGAGCCTCCTTTTCACGGGCACACCTCCACAGTCTGCTGTGTGCACGGCCCCACCCTTATTTTCCTTTCCTCTGACATCTCCTTCCGTATCTCTCTATCACTCTGTCTCCTGTTGATATCTCAATCGTTCTTTTTTTCCTCCAACCACTTTCTTTTTTAAACTCCGTCTTCTCTGTCTTCCCTCCAAGGTGTGTGGTTTAAGGGTACCCATGCTCTATCTATGCGAAAGCAAACCAGACCCATTGCGGTCTGCTCTGCTGTGCTGTTCACCATGCAGCTTGTGGAGTTTCCTCCTCCACATCAATGAAAATCATAGCAGCACATTGCAATCATGAGCTGCACTGAACATGACGCTACACAGTTATTAGCTGGGGGAGGGGAATGTGGGGAGAAAACGAATATTCATATTAAAGTAGCAAGGCAGAGGGGGAGGCAAAGCCAAGCTGAGAAATTTTGTGAGAAATTGTCCTCAGTTTACAGAAAAATGCAAAATATTAACTTCAAAGCTGCAGATTTTAAGCAATTGCTTTATATAGTTTTGGCATTTGGTCAGGTAGAAATCAATTTTTTCATTTAAATATAAGGTGATGCAACAGATGAAAAGCCCATAAAATATTCTTGTATCATTTCTGCCCCTTATTTCAAACACAAATCTTAACTTTAATGCAAATTCAGACAATAAAACAAAGACAATGTCAGGCAGTGTTATATTGTAATTATGGCTAATTAAGTGTTCAGTGAGGCAGTACAATGAGACTGATGCATATTCAATATTAAGAGAATCAGACCCTGTTGATTAAAAAATAAAACATGAAAAGAAAAAACATTTCTCTAAAAGTGTTCTGCACCAACAGGTTATCCATGACACCCGGCTTTAATACACAAGATTTCTTTGAACAGTTCAAAGTAATACACTGCCGCACACGTCTGTTAATTTGATTAAAGTGTGTTGAATGAGTTGGTTTTCTAAACATCAACAGTGAGAGAATAAGCTTCTTAATTTTCATGATCCAGTCGTCTTTTTTACTGCACGAATAAGATGAAGCAAAGGTGTGATTCCATAACAAGCCTCCTCCACCTTTAGGAACCTAATTGGTCCACAAACATCTTTCTCTTGTGATGACAAACTGTTCATCCCATCACAAAAACATCCTCTTACCTCCACGCTGATGCTCGATCCTCTGGCAACTCCCTGCGTCCTCTTTTCCTCCCTCTCTTCCTTATCTACTTGTGCCTTTGCTTCTTCCTCTTCTCCTCCTCCTCTGTGAAATTGATAGTGCACCTCTCCTCTCTGCTGATGCTGCAGTGATAGAAAAACACACCCTCCTCCGGCCGCTCTCTCTCTCCACCCCTCCTGACTCTCATTGGCTGCCAGTTAGAGGTGACATCACCCCTCTTCTCTGCCTGCCTGCCTCCCTCCGTCCTCCTCCTGTTCTCTCCCTCGCTCTCTCTCTCCTCACCTCAATCTCTGTGGAGCATGGCCATTCCTTTATTGTAACACCCTCCCTCGCCTCCTCTCCTCCTTCCTGTCCTCTATCCACCCCCCCTCCTCTGTCCTCCTCTGTCCTCCTCTTCCTCCTCTTCCTCCTCTTCCTCCTCTTCCTCCCTGCATGTGTACAGTGTGGATTTGTGTAGGTCCTGCTGCTCTTATTACTGCACTTACATTCAGCCAAGCAGTGCCAAAAATATTAATGCACACCACAAATTAGCATAAAACACTTGGGCACTTGTGAAATAACGGGCGTGTGAAGTTTTGTGTTAGTTCTCGACGCTCCACTGGCTCAACTCTCATCTCTTTAATTCATCCTGCCGCTAAATCATCACCTCCACTTTAGTTCATTATAGTCAAAGGCGTGTCTGGGGATGTATGTTATGTAACAGCGCCGAATAAAAAGGAATCACCGCCGTCTCTTATCTGAGTCTGGGGGTGGGGGTGGTGGTGGTGTTGTGGGGGGGGGTGTAATCCACTGGTTGTCTGCCAGTGTTTGTTGATGTGACATGATAAAGATAAAATTGCTAAACGTCATCGGGTGACTAAGTTCCCGCACACATGGTGACAGAGATGCTTTTATTGTTCATGTGCTGCATTGTGATTGCTGTTCATTTATGTGCCGGACCCGTTTGCCCCCCAGCTCTTCCAAAAAACTGAAACACTGGAGCAGAATATTCTCTTATTTGCTTTTAAACCGCGGCGCATTAGCTGGCACCAGTTTATTGTTTAAACCTCCTCAGTCCCTATTCCCCAAACCTTTCAGATCTTATTCCTCTGTATTCTACACGCCCAGTAAATCTGTTTTAAGATGACTTTTTCCCTATTCAGTTTATTTGCAAGATGAAACAAACACTTGAGTTCACACAGTTAGAGGGACTGTGGCAGCTTTATTCTGTGTTTCTTGTGCTATCAGTGTTATGGTATTTTTATTAGCCATGCCGGAAACATGGTTTTATAGGTTGCAGTTTTGGTCTGTGGGTCAGTCATTCGAACACTTTGATCCAAACTGACTACTGGATGTACAGTCTTTACATGATTTTTTTATGGTCCTCAGAGGATAAAGTCCACTGACTTCAGAACAGCTTTTGTGAATTTGAATAATATAACTCAACAACCACTGGATTCTTTTCTCATAAAGTTCAGCACAGACATTCATGGTCGCCTCAGGATGAACTGTAACGATTCTTGACCATCGTCAGGTCAAACACTTTTGTTTCATTCCTGCAGCATGAAGTACATTCCCATCCAACTCTGCTGCGCCTTGTTTAATGCTCATTAGAAAATAATAGCATGCTAACAGGCTAATAATAAATCATTAACATTAATCCAATACCAAACTCAGCATTGTTATTGTGAATGTGTTAGCGTGCTGGCATTAGCATTTAACACAACTGTACCTAAGCACAGCTTTATAGAGCTAATAGGCCTTTTTTCAAGGCAGCAATTTTGACATTAAATAGTAAGTCAACTCAGGTGAGTTTTTTTCAACTCCAGTGTAAAAGTTTTGACAAAGATACAGATTAAAAGACTTGAGTTACCTAGGATACTCACTCTGTTGTACGTTGGTCAGAGTTTACTCTAAAAACTGCACAGAACCCTCAGATGAGAAGACTCAGATATTTCTGGATCGATTCCTGAAATAAGAGAAGGGACAAAAATAAGGCCACGTTCACACTCAGTCCACACTAAAAATAAAAGTCTCAGAGCAGCTCAGGTAATTGGGGCAGCGCCATGTCCAGTCAGAAAAAACCCCATTCCCACTGAGCTGCTCCACTTTTTCTTTGTGCCTCTGGAACCCGACAATGCCAACTCGCCCATCTGCAGCTGGTGCCTGCAGGATCTGCCAGGCACGGAGACACAAAGCCACTACGGGAGAGGGCGGCATGGGAATGATGATTGATGAGGCCCGATCAGATAGGTGAGAACCTCCGCCATTACCCTCAGGAGAGATGGGATGTCTGGAGAAGAGGCCGAGAGTTCAGGGTCAAAACTGTGGCTGGATGGAAGCCAGGAGTGGAGACAAAGAGGGAGAGAAGATTGGATGGACAAAATGTATCTGGGATCAAATACAGTTTGTTTTTTTTTCACTAAGAAAGTAATCAATTGAGTTTTTGTGACATTTTTGAGACAGATACTGAGTTGTCAGTAAAAATGTGAAAAAAGGGTTAGGGTTATGAATTAAAATTATTTAAAAAGGCCAACAAAAAGAACGATTAAAAAAGATGAAATGTCTCATCTTAAGGTACTTGGTCTGTATTTATATAGCGCTTGACTTCATGACGACTTAAAGTACTTCACAGTGCATTTTTGCCAATCATCCATTCACAGTCACATTAATACAGTGAATCAGGAGTTTGCCCCTCGCCATGCAGAATACAGGGGGGACTGGGATCGTGTCGAACTGCTGACCCTCTGGTTAGTGACGACCCACCTCCTGAGCCACAGCTGGCCCACAAAAGGAAAGTAAGTAAGTAAGTAAGTAAAGTTTATTTTATAACGCTCCACATTGCAAAACAACAAAAAGAGCTGTTAAAAATAGATATAGAGCAAAAACTAAACTAAATCATAAGCACTAGACATAACAAGGTGATACAAAGGCATGTTTGCTGTTATAAAATGGAAAATAATCAGATAGACCTGAGTGGAAACAGGTGGCTCAAGAAAAAATAGCTCATTTCTAGTTTATGAGTAAAACTGATCGGTACTGAGGTCTTGAGCAATAACATGGGGTTCATGTTATAAACACTTCCTGGAAACTGGGCAATAGGGAGAATTGTGGGAAATGATGCGAGGAAATAAAAAAGCTCAGAGGAGATATAGCTTTCTGGATCAACAGGACTGAACAACAGGAAGTTATGAGTATTTAATAGTCACTGATCTGCAGTCTGAGTCATTTCAGCTCCTCCGCTCAGACCCAAGCTATTAAAACAAAAGCCAACACTGTAATAATTAGGCAGCAGCTGCAAGTGGGGAGATGGAGGAAAATGATCATTCAGCTTGAAGGAAGTCTCCGTCAGACTGATCAATAGATATAATGTCCTGTCTCTGATTGTTTCACCTCCTTACAGCTAGAGTTTTCAAAGCAACAAGAGCAGGAGAGTGAATCCAGCTCCCTGACCTCTGTAGTACAAACGTGTCTGTGAGGAGACAGTGACCTGCCACCGTCACTTCTTCATACCCCCTCACACAGAGCCATTCATCTCCGGATACTTCTTACTCGTCCTTGTGGGAGCTCCCTCCTCCCGCACTCACTGTAAGTGAGTCTGCTGGCAGACTGGCTGGAGAGATGGAATGATATATGAGGAGGAAGACAAGAGCGTGGACTGAGAGAGAAGGAGAGAGAGAGAGAAGGAGAGAGAGAGTGGAAGGCTATGAATGAACAACCTAAGACTGGAGCAAAAAAAAACAGTGCGGTCAGCAGAAAACCGAGAGAGAGAGGGAGAGAGCTCCATCAGCTTAAAAATGAGAGGATGGAGGCAATATAGTAAATGGCTGCAGTATGGGTGTGGAGGTTCTTAAAGAGAGAGACAGACTTATTGAGATGGAAAGCACAACTTATTAAAATCAGAAAGGGAAAAGAGAATTGAGGAGGACAAAAATACATCCAGGAGTCAACTAAACGATTAAGACAGACAGCGTTGTCATGCACAAAGAGGCTCATAGGATCTGTGGGAAAAGAAAGTGAACTAATAGAAGGCGCAATCAGGCTCTCAAAGGGAAAGGAAAAGGTGGAAGAAGGGGAAAAGGAGAAACAGACTGATACAGCAGCAGCAGTGGAGGAATAACAACACGCTGCAATAGAGGCTTTAAAGCTTCAGTGTGTAAGATTTAGGTGAAATTGAAAATAAAATAATCCTAGTGATGTTTTCACCCGTGTATTTCATCTAAATTGTATTTTGTTTGTGTGTGTTTCTTACAATCGACCCTTTATATTTAAATACTTAGAATTTCATCAGGAGTGGGTCCTCTCTCTGGAGGCCACCATGGAAGGGGAGGGTGAGTTAAAGGGTATTCAGCCGCAAAATGCAACTTCACCATTAGATGTCACTAAATTCTACACACTGACCCTTTAAAGAATAATAATAAAAATGATGATGAAACGTTTACTCTTAAGACATGTGCCTGAGAAAGGAGGAGAGGAAAAGGAAAAGAGGAGGTGTCTGTACTGTGCGTATTATAATAGAAGCAAAATGGAAAATAAGCAGATGGACGATACAATAGAAACCAGAGTGGACACAGATGGCAGAGGGAAAAATGTTGAATTATTAGTTTATGAGAAACCACTCATCAGGATTAAGGTCTTGGGCAATAACATGAGGTTCACATTGCAATTCAGAGACATCTCATGGAATGGAATTGTTTTCTGTTTTGTTCTTTCTGGAAGGATGACTAAGAGACAAGAAAGAGTCCGAGCACAACCATCCTTATTTGGGCTTTGAATTGACTTCCATGACTGTTGAATGTCTGACCCTAACCACAATTCACATCTGACCCCTAACCTCAAACGGGACAAGGTCACAAGTCACACTGACAAGGTCAGTGTTTATGCTCACACACCCTCACACCCACACACACAGTTCATTAAATCCCAATAAAAATGAAGAGATGAACAAATAAAGGAATTGGAACAATAATTACTTAATGAAAAATTAAGTAATTAAATAGAAAAACAGGTTCAAGCTTAAGAAAGCAACAGATTATTTCAGATGTATTATTTACTGTTGTGTTTTTTTCATTTAAAAGATTTTAATTCTTTGTTGCCTTCTGCCTCTGCATTATTAAATAAAGCATATAACCTGAATTTGAAGCCACCTATAGTCTTCATTTCCTTAGTGTTTTGAAATAGTGAATATAGTTCTAAATATAGCGTATAGGCCGGGTGCAGAGATATCCTAAAGATTACTGTCCCCTATAGTAATGTAGCAGAGATGAACCATTTCACAACCACTTCCTGCAGCTCTACAGTCTGGAGTGTTGCACTGAGCTGCACGGGCAAACACAGGGTTAGAAAAAAAGTGTAGCAAAAACCAGAACACGTTGTGAGAGCTGAGGAGGTGCTCAGAGCAAAGAGAGCGACAGAAAAAGATTTTTTATAGATAGCAGTGAGCCAACAGTGTGTGTGTGTGGGGAAAAAAGAATAGATGTGATAATATTACAGCGACAGAGAGGAAGAGACGTGAAAGGCAGCAGAGCTGAAGATAGATGTAAGAAGCAGGCGTGAGAAGTGGGCAGTCAGAGGTGGATTCAACAGCTCTTTGCACCTACAGGGCCTCTCCACTGCCTGCACGCTTCCTGGGTTACTGATGTGGCCGGTGTTGGTTGATCCATTGATCCAGTTAAAAGTCATTAGGTGGCCAGAAGGTCAGCCACCCGTCTCCGACCTGCCGTTAATCACTCGCTAATTGAAGGGAAATGACTCTGATTTAGTTTCCCCTCCATGCTTAGAGCGGCCCTACTGCCAGATATGACCGAGGCCTCACTCATCTCATTAAGCATGTTAACTGCATGTAAATGGCTGTGAGTCGGCCTCAGACAAATGTGCAGTGGTGAACCGAAGATTAGAGCACCACCGAAGATAAGTTGTTGTTGTGAGAGGATCAAAATAAGGGAAATCACACAAACAATTTGCAGCTTGTGAATACTCGAATTCTCATCATTGATATTCAAATCGAGCTTTTGCATAGAATTTGCTGCTGCACAAACATTGTTAAACCAGAGGGGCGACTGTGATGTTTACTGCCTTTTGCTTCAAAAGGCTTTTTTCCCCTCCAGAAACAGTAATGACCCTTTACTGTTCTTTATCTTGTATTACAATGCACCATGTTGCAGTTACATCAACACACCATTTGCATTTATTTATTTTTTTTAGAAGCAGCTTAATGTGCAAGCTGTGGAAATGTCACCGGAGAGGAGACGGAGATCTATTTGCACTTTAAATATGTCCCTGCTGTATTTACAGATAAATAAGCTGCGTATTTCAGGTGGTTTCATCAAACACCTCTGCAGTTACTGCCTCCTGCCACATTACACCTGTCTCGGCAGACTCAAGAGTATTGTACCTGTGAGTGATAACCTTCAGTAGATGACTGCATTACATGATCTGTACTATGACAGGGCTGAATTTCATGGCTCCTCTCCTCTAAAATGCCACTGCTGTGCCCACTGCTGTGCCACTGAGGGGAGGTGAGGGAGAGGCTTGGATTGGAGGGGGTGGCTGCAGATGCAATGTGGTAAATAGATAGCGACCACGGATACTTGGAAGCTCAGAGGTAATAAAGACTGTGACCTTTACAGTAGACGGACTGTCACTTCTGGTTTGGGTCTGGACACCACAGCCTGAGCCTACGTGCTCCCACCTGAGCCCAGCTTTTTCCACGGATGACTTCTCCCTAAAGGACAGAAACGCACACACACAGATGCACAAATATATATCAGCACTAAGCCCAATGATTTGTTACTGCGCGTGGATCTGCTCCTCTGTTAAAGGCACACAGTAGTTTCTGCTGCTCCCTGGTCCCCGTCCTCACAGGCAGAGCAGAGACTGCAGCCTAATCAGGAGGTGATGACAAACCAGACAGATTCACAACGGCACATAACACCCTCCCTCGCCCGTCACACCGCTGTCAAAACTGAGGGCTGCTCCTGTCCACCTTGATATGTCAAGCTTCTCCTTTATCTAATCATGTGAAGCACAGGGCCTCTCGACATTTGCCTTGAGAAACTAACACAACATTGAAAAACATGAAAAAGCACAAAATCATGACAACAGCGTGAATCCCGTTGCAAGTTTCCACTGGGACATTTTTATTTGGAACATCTATCATGAATAAACCACACTGAATTAACGGGCGGAACAATAACAAGTTGTCAGTGTGTTGCTCACACCCTGTAAATAGCAATGCTGTTAACGGGCTTCTGCCTGAAATGAAGCCAGTGTTTACCACCTCGTGATCTGGAGGATCATGACATTTTTGAAGAGGGGGAGAAATCGGTGAGTAAGCTCCACCATCAATTCTGTCCAGTGTAAAGATCTCTGTGGCAAATTAGAAACATTAAACCAATTACTCTAATGAACTGGTTTTGTTCCTTTGCACTCTGCAGCTCTCTGCTAAAAAAAGGACTTCATCATTTGGCCTCGTGAGCATTGTAATATCGTGATTTATTCCAGAGACACTGAAGACAGCACAAGTAAAACAAATCACTCTGAGAGCTTTCTGGCTCAGACACAACAGAGTCATTATTAATGGACGCCCCCGGCCTTCATTTCCTCCTCAGCTGATGAGCAGCGGTCACTGTTATCTGTGCACAACAAGTTTTTATTTTCAATGTCGCAGACACACACACACACTCTTGTTCAGCCCTGCTGCCTTTTAAGCAATTTCCTCACCCTTTTTCTCTTATGGTTTTATTGGGAAAAATGCTGAGGTTTTTGAATTACTCAAAGTGTTAGTCACATGCATATTAAAGGCATTGGTGACAAAACACAAATGATTTATATGTTAGCAACACTCTGCCTTAAATTGCTCCCTGAGCATGAAAACAGCAGTGACAGTGACTTTGGTGGAAAACGCAGTGATGTGGAGAACGTCTGTGACAGGGAACATTCTGTTCACTCTGGCTGGTCTAATGATCTCCACCCAGTGGAGAGGCCGGCACAGTACACTGAACAGCTCATTGAGCACCGCCGCTGATATTTCTATTTCCCCCTAGACATTCACAGGAAATATATTCTTCTACAGTTGCAAGATAATAAAGAGGAAATCTAAAATCATCTCAGAAAAGTCGACCCATCAGTGAGGAAATGTGATGTGAAATCTTCTTCTTGAGAAATGTCCCTGCATGCTTTACTTATCTTTCCCCTTTAATTGCTCATCACAGCCTCCTCAGAGCAACAGATGCTTACAGAATATGTAAATCAAGCATGGCCGGTAGAAAATTGCATCTGCGCTTCATACATGAATGGAGGCGGGGGGGGGGGGGACACACAAAGACCTGGCCGGCCAGTGTACTGTAAAACCAGGGCTTAGTGTGGGGTCTGAAATCCCTGCATGACAGCACTGTAATTTCATTTATCATGCCTCAGCACACACTAAATCAGACATGGACGCTCCCCATTCTGCAACTGGTATGCAGGGGGGGGTTAGAGGTGGGGGTTTTGATTTCCAGTGTTGTAGTGGTTCCTCAAGTGGAACAAATTGAGCACGCAGGAGCAGGTAGAAGAACAGGAGCACACAGGGGAGGAGTGAGAGGAAAAGAGGCAACGACAGGTGCAAACTGCAGACATGCGAGGGCTTTGGGGGGGGGGGGGGGTGAAGAGCAGAACAGACAGAAGTGTTCTTTAGCCGAGTACTGTTGCTACTCTGAAACACAAAGGATTGACTTCAGATCCCTGGAGATATCCCAGACTTCTGGAGTGTTTCAGAATGTGGGCACTTCTCTTGTCAAATGTTGAATTCAGTAAACTTTGAGTCTGTCACCAAGAAGAACAGGAGAATCTTTTTTTACATGAAGGTGTTTTTAATCACACAGTACGATAACGCACTGTTATTAAAACTATAAAAGATGGAGGATCTTATAAAGGTTTAAAGTGGACAGTGTGTGTTTTGAGTAAGAGATTATTTCTATGCAGGTCAACTTATAGGACTATCATACCCGAACCAGTTGCACCAGCACTTCTGAAGTATTTGCCTTCTAAATAATTACCAGGTGTTGGACTTTAGCATTACTAAATCAAAATGGCCTGCAGCACACAAACCAACTCAGTAGACAAGGACTAGTTACCTCTGCAAACTTTTGTCAGCAGGATTTGAAAATCTATTGAATGGATTTCTATGAAACTTGGTGTAGGGATGCAACATTGGTCAGGAAAGAACCCATTTATTCTGGTGTTGAGGAACATTCAGGATTCTTTTAAACTTCCTTGAACATTTCAAAATCAAGTATTTTTTTACTCAGGGAATAATTCATGGATCTTGATGAAGGCACATTTAGGGGACTTACATTCCATGTGTGACCAATTTGGTGCAGTTTGATTGAATCTAAGGTGACTGTTTGCCCTTGGCAGAAGTATGCTGTTCTACTGACTGCCAGTCTAGTAATTAAATCATTTACAAACTAAATAAAATGTGACAATTATAACACAATTTTAAAAATTACAAAATGTATTAATAATCAAATATAATGGGCTAGCCTGATTAATCAGTTTCCATAGGTTTCCCAGTAAGGTGTGCCAGGACACTTTTTAATATTCTCAATTTATCATATGAAGTTCCTGCTGCAACATTTAACATCAAACTGTCTGTTGTGAAGGATCATAAATATGAGCAGATACCTGGGGACAAAACCCTCAGGAGACTGTAGGATGACAAGAAATCACTTGGTCTCTGTCGTCTTTGGCCCATCAGCACTGAACAAGAAGCAAAGAGGGGGCAGTGTGGGTGGTGGGACATAATCAAAACAGAGATTTGTTTGAGACTGGAGGGCAGACTGGGTCAGTGGCAGCATGCTCAATGACAGCACTGCTGCACTGAGCTCCCAATATGATATGAACCCCTAACCAACTACCCCACGACTACAGGCGATACATCAGGAACGTGCTGCAGGACGGCGTCCGTCCTTACACACAAGCTTACAGAGCTTAAGTGATTTTGTCAAGAGTGACAGTTTGTCTGATGCACTGCGAGGATCAGTGTGAGCATGAGGTGTGGGATTGATTTTACTTGTCATCACTGATAAACTGCCAATAATATTACCAAATAGAAAAAAGTTTCTTTTGCATAAAGTATTTCGGTGATTATATACAGAAGTGACATGTTTGGTTTGACTGTAATGAATTCACTGCAGGTAAAACACTGTTAAAAGAGACAATGGACGCAACTTTATGCATTTATTCATGTAGTTATTTCACTCCGATTCAAAGGCTCAAGGCTGGGTCAGCGATTTAATAGCCAAAAATACTCTAGAATTTATGGTTAATGTTTTTTTTAAATCTCCTTCAGGTTTTCTCTTCATTTTTTGTACCATCCTTCCTTAAAAATGCCACAAAACTTTGAAAAGTGCATTTTTGTGAATATCTCCAAAACTTCTCAAGTTGTCCATACACCCCCCATAAAAATGTTCCCCGTCGTCAAGGCTTATGAGGTCACAAATTAGCAACAAGAAACCACCAATATTTTTCCCCAAAGGTTTTATAACCATCCTGTTCAAACAACATTCTCTTTTTTCTTTTTACACAACCAGAGAACAAAAAAGATTAAACATAACAAACTCCCAAACCTTTTGTACAGAGAAATCAAACTAAATGAAGAAAACGTCTCTTATATTAGTCCATGTTTTATCCTCTGAATCCACTCTTGCATTTTGCCATTAACATGAGGCTCTCTGTGTTGTACGCAATGTCAATCAGTCCATTTCACTTGCTGGTTTTATCTGTTTTATATGGAATAGAAACCAGTAAGTCTAGGCCATTCAACAAGTAATCCAGTAATGTCTATGATAGTGTGTGTGTTCAAAGGTTATCAGTGTGAATGTGTCAGGAGTAGGCAAATCTAAATCAACTGTCTGTTTGCATGTCTGAGTTTGTTAAGAGTCTCATAGTTTAAGCCAGTCCGAATCCCTCTGAGCATTCCTGAATGGCCAACAGCAGCATATGTCTCAGCTTCTCGTAGCTCTCATAGGCTGGGAGGTCCAGCTGGTTAAAGCTGGAGAAAGAGAAAGGTCATAAAATTAAAGTTCCACTTTCACAATTTTGTTCATTTCAGGTTTAATAAGAATATTCATTATTATTCTGATCATTGTATTGATAAGTGTGTACCAGGTATGAGCAGATGGCAGGCGGTCAGTGGAGCGATCGTCACGGTGAATCTGGAACTTCTGGATGCCGTTCATGCCCTCCAGAGCAGCAAAACCCTGGAGGGGAACCTTGGAGGTACCAGTGACAAACTGTAGGAACTTAGCCCGGTCCGCCTGGTCAAAGGAACGCAAGGCCCTCCAGAACCACTGGATCTAAAGTTAGTGGAAAAAAGAAATGCATGAGTTACAAATGTGTTGCTATTCAGTTTTATAAATTGTCTCAATTGACAGTTAAAGGCTAGAAGCTGCAAGACATTAGCAATAAAACCTCCAAAAAAATCAGCTTTACTGGATTTGAAACAATATGAAGCCAACTGTCGTAAGACATGAACATAATAATACTCAGTTTGTGTAACATGTGTAAACTCGCTCATACCTGGATGGAGCTGGACTGGTATTTGTGATATTCAGTGTTGGCCTTCAGGTCATCAATGTCAATAGTGGGTAGGCCAGAGATGAGCAGCTCCAGCTCCTGCTCAGTGAAGATGGAGATCAGCCGCTTGGGGATGATCTCGTAGAATCCCTCGAGGAAGGCTGCCAGCTGCTTGCGGATTGCACCTAGAAAACAAGGGTTAAGAACTCAATCTTTCTGCAATACCGAAGATATTTGGCATACAACCAACTGTTTTTAATTGAATTTGATGGCAATTTCTTTTCAATGAAGCAGCTGAAAATGTAATAATTTACTGAATAATGTATTTGAGCAGCAGCTGGAGGGTGTTGGTTATGATAAATCAGCCATTTTACAGACAGAAGCACCACTGGCTGGCTGCTGAATATTGATCAGTGCAACATTTAAAAGGGCTGCCACCTAGTGCTTTATTTGCGCATCTCTGAGAATATCTGCCCTGAACATTTAAGATGACATCTGTACATTACAAGATATTCCCTCTGCACCGACTGTTTTCATTGCAAATATGATTGTGTATTGATAATACAGCCTTGCTCCTTGTGGTAAATAATATATTTGGTCTTACCTGTCATCTTCATCTGGCATACCAGGTGCACATACTCTTTTTTGTTTTCCTCTGTGACCAGGATATTGGCTCCATTTGGCTTGAGGTCTCTAACTTCACACACACCGAACTCCTGGACCTTCACACACAGAGCAAGTGAACACTTATAGTGTCGCACATCTTACAGAATTTCAGCTTCATATTTTACTGCCAGTTATTTTAATGCCATCAGATTTAAAACACTTTTAGCACCAATTTTATGAGCACATAAAGCATGTGGGAACCAATCACAATTTCAACAGTTAAGAATTACAATCAATTTTCTACTTGAAACCAACTGGAATAACTAGAGAACAGACACCAACCTCTGTGCTGAACGTCAGCTCATAGCCCAGTGTGGACACATCATTCTCCAGCAGGTAGACCAAGCCCTGGAAGAATGGATAGTCCTCACTCTCCATGTCTGTGTACCTGGAAGACCACAAAAATACATTTCTTAACATAAATAATATATAGCTAACCAATCATTCAGTATAGTGATCATCATGACTTTGTATGTTGGAAGTTTTAGCATAGCTTGTCTTCATTACTTGACTGTGACTGACAGTAGCTCAAATACCTGACACTCTTGCCCAGGATGTGCTTGTAAAAGCTGCGGGTGAAGTAGCACTCCAATAACCGGTTATCATAGACTGCCTTAGCCACCACACGACCCACGAACTTGAAGTAGCTGAGGTGGTTGGGGTTGCAGTGAGATGAGGGGTTGATGGTGTATGTGACACGGTCGCCTGGTGAAGTGCGGAACAGGGCGTACATGGGGTTGAACATCTCCCGAGAAATGATCATGTACCATTCCCTCAGCAGGCCACCAGCATCCTGACCCTCCTCTCCTTCAAACACTATGTACCTGTTGTGAAAAGTGAGCAGAGTGTGACTCATGTTGAGTGGTTCAGAAATGAGAGGTGGATAAAGGGGTGATGGCCTTACAGTCTGTTTTTCATGTCCTCAGGGCTCTTGCGGTGCAGCTCCCTGTAGGAGTCCTCAAACACGTGATCTCTCCTCACATGTACAGCCATGTCCTCCTTCCTCAGGCCTTCATCCAGCCGCTCTAACTCCTGGCGGAAGTACCTGCAGATAAGTTTAGAAAAACCAGAGGGTCGATAATTTGAAGAGCCCTGAAGAGTCTATTAGACAGTGTAAGACAGAAGTGTAAAATAAGCCCCTTTACTTTCTCTTCACATCAAAGTCAAGGATTCGTATGTAGTCAACCAATACTGCAAAAGGCCCATCAGCCAGGTGAGTGGTGGACTGGCGTAGGATCTGGTTAAGCACTGTGCGGTGAGTTTCTAAACAGGAAGAACAACTTTTGTTATATACTACACATGCTAACAAAGCTTCATCATTCTCATTACTGAAGTTGCTCAGGCTCACCGGCAAATCGAAGGAACTTCTGGGTATCTGGTGGCAGGTTGGATGAGATATGCATGGAGGATGGTTCCCTTGAAAAGAATGGGTCTAGGGATGAGGGTGTGGCAGGTGTAAGGGGGGCTGGTGACAGTGGTGGAGGCTCATCTTTAATGTGAGAGAGCTGACTCTCCCGAGTGTCCCTCACTGGTGGTTTGCTCTCTCGCTCTGTGGCGTGGACTAGGAAGAAGGCCTCCACAGCAGGCTGGAGAACTGAGGAAACAAAGAAAGTTAGTCTGAGGGGAACACATCACATCACTAGCTGCTTCGTCTGACATCGATACAATGTAAATCGCACATAACATAGAGAAATGCATTTCTTCGGTTCCACCTACCCAGTACAGCATGCTGGTCATGGGACTCCTCCAGCTCTTTCAGGCACTCCCCAAGCATGTCCCATAGTTCATCCAGCAAAAGCTGCTCACTGAGCAGAGGGAGGTCTGGAAGTCTCTCCTCACTCTCTGACTGGCTGTTTCCTTCTTCATCTAGAAATTTAATTTAAAATACACACTGAATTTGATCATCACTGTATCATTATAGAATAGTGCTCAGTGGATGTTGGAGGCATTTACTGAAGAAAACACACATCACCAGGTGACAATTGGTCATAGCAGTGTGAACAGTTTGTAATCATACCCAGAGGTGTAGGGTCCTGCTCTAGAGGAGAGGGCTGGTCCACATCCATAGGAGACTCATCTCTCTGGGCTGCTTGGGCTTCTGACATTGACTGCACCTCGGACTATAGAAAACAAATCAGGAAGGAGCAGATAGAGCAGTGACAGAGGATGAACAACAGGGAGAAAAAACATGGAAGAATTAACAGAGGTTTTTCCACACTATTCTATTATGGCCGATACTGCCGTGCAAAATGTAATTTTCATGATTCACTAAAAAGGTGCAGGGGTTGGACCAAGTAGGGAAGGAGGAGGGGCCAAAAGCATGAAGCCATGTCAGCCAGCAAACACAACATCAATGAAACGAAAACTGAAGCAGGCAGGACATTTACAATCATTTCAACTGTCAAAAATGTCAATTTTAAGACACTGGTATAAATTAATATGAGAATGGCTCTTGGCTGAGTGCACAATGCATTATACTGTTGATAAAAAAAATTCAATGCAATCCAAGATCAAATGTTACAGCTTTTTTTGCAAAATAGGACAGATATACACTGCAAGTAATGGCTTAGCTCATGAATTTTAAAAATGCACAAAGCCTATAGAGGCAAAACCAAATTAGATATGATGCATGTCAGTAGTTGTTAGCCATTTCATTGCATTAAACCTTGATGAACACCACAGTAATTCTAAAGTAACTATTAGTGTGATGGGCATACTATGAAGACAATGCTCTCTTTTCCATTGTTCACACTGCCTCCAAAAGTAAGTGTTTGCATTGTGTAAGTAAGAGTATATGCCTGCTGTCAGTGTAGCCATGCTAACCGTGGCAGCAGCAGCCGTGCCAGCAGGGGGAGCAGCACCAGTGGGAGCATGGGGGGCTGCCACGGAGGATCCGGCGGCGACGACGGCAGCAGAGGCAGAGGAGGCGGTGGGTAGGGGGGCCTGTTGGAGCCGGCGTGCCCGCTGACCCTCTCTCACCATCTGGATGATGGCATCAGCTTCTGCCTCAAGCTGACGCACAGCGGCCTGGATGCTGCTGGCTGAGCCCAAACTGGTGGAGCCTGGACATTCAGAGAGGGAGGAGAGGGTTTACATCACTTGGCAGATCTTCAGGATAATGAATGCATTGATCAAGAATACTTTTAATACATTTTACCTAATCGCCCTGTCTGTTTGGCTTTCTTGTTGGCGCGCCGGGTGTCCTCACGGAGTTGGATAATGACCTGCAGCACTCGCAGGAAAAACTTCTGCGTTGACGTCTTGGAGGTTAGTGAGCTCATACAGGGAAGCTGTAGTTCTCGTCCCCCAAGTGTGCGTTTCTGTGCAGCCACAATGACCACACTCTCCGACCCGTCAAACCTGTGCCCCAGCCAACAAATGCATACTAGGTAAAGGAAATTGTAGTTTTGGGACATTTCATGTAAAAACAGATATTGTCATTACATACTGTAGTATCAGAAACTAGTTTAAATCAAGTCCGTCTGCTAGTCTCTTTGAAAGCCCAGTGACTGCAAGTTGTGTGTTGACAACCTTGTGTCACTGGGCAACCAGAGTCATAACTAGCTAACCTGCTTGTCATCTTGCCCTTGAGCCTGCCCGTGATGGAGGAATCTTCAGGTGGAGCATCCGGAGAGTGTGAATCAGCTTGCGCCCGCCTCTGCTGCTCTAAGTTGTACTCTCTTAGTTCAGCCAGCAATGTGCCTGAGAGAGAGAGAGTGAAAATGTTAAAATGAACATGTAAAGAAAACTGTATTCGCTTGAATTGGGGGATGACAACTAGCATTGGTTTAGCCTCACAGCACTAACCGATCTGTTTGCATAGAGTATATCCAAGATGTCTAGCTCCACTGAGCAGCAGTCTGAGTACAGTGTCTCTGGTGGCACCGTCTCCTCTCGATAGCTGCAGCAGAATGTTAGCTGCGTCCTCCAGACCTTCCTCTGAACATGAGTGAGATGTCAACACCTTGTAAGGAGAAGGGAAAGAGTTGTGGAGATTATAAACAAAAAGGAGAAAGATGTGACACAGAAACAGATCAATTGGCCTCTGTTGAACAGTAAATTATTCACATTGCGTTATGAATGTTCATTGTGAGAAATGGCCTTTTGTGTCACTGTATAATTGTGTCTGAGACAAAAGTCTCTCGAGGCTGTAAATATAATCTACACTGGATCACTAACTATTGGACTCAATCATCTGTCTGGCTAGTAAACAAGACTTGTGGCCACCCCAAGGTCAAGGCTGATAATATTGCTGTTACTCCTCAAGTCTGAACAACTTTCTGCAAAGTCTCAGAGATGCCACAATAGTTTTTACGTTTTAAAAAAACAACTTCAAGCCAATTTGTTTTCTGTTTCCCTTTGTCTTTTCCTTGTGGTTCCCAAATGTAATTCTGCTTGTTTTGAATGTAGCCTAGATTTGAATTGTAAAACTAATCAGACTGGTCTTTGATTAATGGATGAATTTCATCCACGTTTGTCACTGTTAGTTGTATGGGTGGTATTAGTATTAGGACTGGACTGAATACTTAGTTCACCCATACAACTAACAGTGACAACCGTGGATGAAATTCATGCCATTCCAGCTCTGGCCATATTTCCAAAGCTGCACTTTTCCATGAGTGTTAATAGAAATTCACACAGATTTCATGATGACAACATGACAGAAACAGTTTTCAACTTTATCATACCTCCACAGAGAGTTGAAGCTGTTTCTCTGTGAGTCCACTGGAGGCCATCTTGTTGTCACTCTCTGAACTGGAAAGAGTGCCCCTCTGTTTCCCTGTTTTGGAACCCCCCCAAACTGTACATCATTATCTACTAAAATCAATTTTACATTGTTATGTCTAAATGAACAAATTAAATCTTATTTTGGAATAAATCAAGATTACCTGTAGAGGTTGTTCCAGTGGATGTGGGTATACAGATTGTTGTAGAGGATGTTTGGGAGGCTGTTAGACTCCCTGAGGATGTACCCTGGCCTGTAGCTCCCACAGAGGCCCCTGGTCCTGCCACAATGGGCTGGGTAGAGCCCACTGATCCAGATACAGTGCCCTGTGTTGTGACTGGGGCTGTGGCTCCTGAGTTGGTTGCCACATTGGTGTTGGCAGCCTGTGGGGTGGGGTGTCCAGCAGGCACCTCCGTGGCCTTATTATCAGGCAGGGCAATGGATATGAGGGAGAGCAGGCGTAGCAGCTTTTCAGTAAGCAAGGAGCTCCGTCTGATCACTGGGTGGGACAGCATGTTCATCAGTTGGCCTAGAGGGGATGTCTCCAAGCTGAACTGGGCCCCCTCAGCCTCTGCACTGCCCCCCAGAGGCACTGTCTTCATAGAGGCTTTGCCCTTGCGGCTGACATTCATGTTGTCCAGCTTGACCAGCAGGTCCCAAAAATCGGTGGAAATGCCCAGGGACTGGGGAGTAATAGCAGAGGAGCCAAAGGAGTTCTGTGTGTTGGAGACATTGGAGCTGGGGTTGCTTTGAGACAGCGACCCTGTCCTGGAGTTCCCACCTCCACCTACTCCCCCTGAGGAGCCCAGACAAAGACGTGAGTCCAGGTCAGAAGACGACGCTGACAGATCCTTACACCGCTGCTGGGTGAAATGGCTGGGGAACACCTGCAGGGCGTAGACAGGAAATAGACTTAATTAAACTTAATTAACTAATAGCATTGAATATGTAATAAATTATGTGTAAGGGGCAGATTAAAAAAATAGCTGGACTGTCACCTTAGCTAGCTGGATGAGTGTGTCCAACACATGTCGACAGACCACCGGAGCAGCTTGTGGGTGGATGTGAACAGTGGAGCCTCCACCTCCTGCACACGTGACACCTGCTGCAGCACCTGACACTCCTCCAAGTGTTCCAGATCCTGCAGAGCCCCCAGTTGAATGCCGGTCAGCATGTTTCCTACCAGATACTCGCTGAATCTGGAAAATGTTTGTCCGGCATCCTAATGCTGCATCCATAGAAACAGAGAGCCAGGAAAGCTGGTTAGAGCTGCGAGACTCCACCCTGTTCAGTAGCTCTAAGGAGGATGATGAGGATGAAGAAGAAGAGGAGGAGGAAGAGGAGAGCGAGGACGTAGCGGAACCTTTTCCTCCACAGCCTCCATGGATGCTCCTTTTGCCACGAGAGTCCTCGAGACGAGAGGTCTCCACACACACCTCACTTTCGCTGCTGCGTTGGAGGATGGATAACAGGCTTCGAATGACCCACCCACGTGTCTGAGAGTGATAGCAGAGGTTCCTGAGCACACGGTGCAGACGGCTGGTGTTAAGCTTCGGTTCATCCACAAAAAGCAAAACCAGCAAGCAGGACAAGGCCTCATGGTCCAGCAGCAACCGACCACGCAGACGCAACAAGGAGTCTACGCTAGAACTGGAAGGTCTGAGGAAACAAAACAAACACATTCAGTTTATCATCTGTCAATGATGGTTTATCAGGAACATCCAGGAAAAAAGTTTCTAATGTCTACATTTAGTTTTCTTGGGATCAAACAATAAATTTGAAAAACATTTGAATTCTCAAGTCTCTCACCTGTGGTTAGTTCCTCCTCCCATCTGAAATGTGCCTCCTCTCTGCACAGCCAGCCGGGTGTACTGGACGCCACGATTGCTCCCTAACCGACTGGTGAAGGCTGGTGAGCGTAAGATGGCTGATAGAGCTGAAGAAGAGCTATGACCAAACAGCCTCTCATGCATCAGTTGCCTCTGACGTGCCTCTTGCTCCCTACGCAGTGCAGCTGCTTCAGCAGCAATATCTGGTGGCATGACAGCCAACACGCTGTCCTCCATATCCTCCAGGACACTACGTCGGAGCTCTGAAGGCAGCGTCTGGATGAAGGTGACTGGATCCAAAGGTGTGTCTCCCTGTGTAGGCTGCTGGGCTAGCTCCCTGCGTTGCTGCTCTGCCCGTTGCTGAGCAAGAACCTAAGATGACCAATGGCATGTTTAATAACACAACTGCTTGTCTGAGACTTTTTGAATAATTTTACTTGGAAATCACACCCTTTTATACCAGCTTGCAGATCTTAAGTCAAGCATTTAGTCTACTGTGATCTTTCATTGTTTCTGAGAAGTCTATCTCACCTCCTCCTGGATGGCAGGTGGCAAGGCCGCCAGGAATTCGGGGCTGACTTCTGTAACCCCTGGTCCTCCCAGTACAGGTGCAGTAGAGGAAGGCAGGCTGGTGGCAACAGGAGGACGGGAGGGTGGTCTGATCCCAAGCTGATTTTGCAGTACCTCTCGGCGGATGTCCTCAGGAAGAGCTGCCAGAAAAGAGGGATCTACACCTTCTGGCAGACTGATGCCTGCCAAGGTAAAACACATCACACATTATGAGATGCAATATTGCTATAAAAAATGAATAAAATAATGGCAGCAATTAATTTACCTGCAAGTGGGTCCTCCTCCTCATTGCTGGTAGATGGGAGGGGCTCTTCCTGAATGGCCTGAGACTGGCTGTCAGCACTGTCACTCCTGGGCATCATTTCCCCAGGGGATGACACAGAAGTGGAGCTGTAAACATAAAAGGAAAAAATATTATCAGTCAACAAAAATGTGTGTGATGACATATTTATGGTTATGATTTACACAGTGTAAATGTGCTTAAAATCCCAAGAGAAGATTTAACTGGACCATTTAATTGTTTTATTTTGGTTTAGAACCAAATAAACCAAGTACTCTTAAAACTAGTCAAAGGGGATACAAAAATTAATTTAATGCTAAAACTGAACACAAACTAAATATGGGCAATAAGGAAACTAGATTTTTCACCCGCTGGAAAAATGTATTTTAACTTAATTTCATTTGTTTTGCATCAGACTTAAGCATGATCTGCATGTGCTGGCAAAGAGAGGGGGGTAAGACTCACTACCTGTAACTTTTATTGATTTAAGTGTGCCTTGGGTGAAAAAATTATACTACAAAGTACTCACCCAGTCTCTGCATTTGTCTGTCTCTCAGTCAGTCCACTTTCCCCACTTCCAGAAAGCTCCTGAGAGAGCTGGGTGGACTGGGCAGGGATGGGAACAGCTTCTTCCTGAGTGGCAGAGGCAGGGCTGCTGGTATCCATGGGTGACCCTTCCAGTTGTGACACACCCACTACTGCAGGCTCTGAGGTCTCCACGATGTCTGGACTTAGGGAGGCTGAGAAAAAGAAAATCAAATCAGTAAGGGGAAGGGTTAGGGAATAATGACACTAAATGAACTGTAGAAAAGTTCCATGGGTCACCAATTTGTTTTTCAGTGCTCAGAATATTGACCAAGATCAACAAATTGTTTATATTAAAGATGATTGTCCTCACTGTTGGCTGGTCTGTATAAAGAGAGTTTTCAAAGTTAGTCTACCTTCCCTGCCTTCATCCAACGCTCCTCCTCCTCCTCCTCCTCCACCGACTCTCTCACCGATTGTGGGTGCTGGGGACATTTCCATCTGAGATGCCTCCGCTTCACTGTTTGGTCTGTCAGCTGCCGACAAAGGTGGAAGGCCTGCCCCTGCCAGAGCAGCCAGAGAGCTGGCATGCGACTCAGCCAATAGCAGGTCAGCAATTGGTTGGTGGACCTGCTGACTGATCGCAGTCTCCAAGGAGACTAGAGCCTGCTCATGAGGAGCAGGTGTTGTGGGGGTGACCTCTCCAGATGGGGGAGCAGTAAGGAAACCTTCTGAGACCCTGGGTGGGTCTAGACATGACACTGTGCCACTCTGAGCCTGCTCACCCTCTGCAATATCCATAGAGAAAACTTGTGTGAAGACAGAAATACAGTTTTTAGACTTTCATTAACAAAAGATTACTAGTTTATAGATTTTCATTCTGAAAATGCTACTACATAATTGTTGCAAGCGAGCAACATTTTTTTATACTTAAAATATAAAACAATTATAGAAAACATTTTCACGAAACAAGATCGCAACCAAACGTGAACAGAGCAGAACATTATCTACACAGATGTCAATGGCCTGTGTCGAGGAAGGCAGTAAGTTGTATAGTTATCTCCTGAACGGGGTGCACAATCCTGATCCCCAACAACAACACAACTTACTACCTCACCACAGCACAGCCACATGTAGAATATCTTACACGATACATGCAAAGCAACATTGTACACCTAAGATATGTCAATATGTGGAGTTAGGGGCTTAAGACAACAATGTAAATTGAGTTTGATGAATACACATGAGCTTTATACAAGTTGCTAGGAGTGGATTTCCTTTGTAGCAGATGAAGATGACGAGCTGGTATGGCATTGCTTTAAGAAAGACAGTAGACTGTATAGTTATCTCCCAGATCTGGTGTGATCCTAAAACTATACAAACTACTACCTCATCCCACAGCATGCTTTGCTGGCAACTTGCCTCTGGGTGCCCATCACTGTGATATGTCCATTTCAGACAGGCTGGGTAATTTGAACATCAAGAAAGATTTTTTTTTTTAAATAAATGTCAGTACCTGCAGTGTTGTCTGCACCATTAATTGTCCCCAATCCAGAACCCTAAAGACAAAAACAAGATGAGACATAAGCAAATAAACTGATCTAAAAAGTATGTCTAAAAAGTAAACACAGTCAGTTTCTCAGTTGGCAAATGTATTATCTACTGACCTGAAGGCTCTGTTCCCTGGCCTGTTCTGCCCCAGAGGCCCTCCTCTCATTTTGCTTCGACTCCTCTTCCTCAGCAAGCTGCCTCCTCCTTTTCTCTCTACGCTCTTCCAGTTCCTCATCACGCAGACTCTCTAGATGCTGCAGGATAGGCACCTTCACAACTGAACGCAAACACAGATGTTAGAACTAATCCTTGGTTTGTTCGTGGTTTTCACTTTATTTAGTGAAAAAAAATCTAAGTAATCTTTACTGAGCTTCTGGTCTTCAACAAACCTACCTGCGACACAGTCGTGCATACTCTCAGCGTCGAGCACTTTACACTCATCTGTCCATCTAGTTAAGGCAGTGGGAATACTAGAGAGGGTGCCTAGAGAGACAGAAAGAAAAAAAAATGGTTACAAATTCGAGCAAACACTTAACAAAAAGATCATTGCATTAAGGACGACCTTAAGTCATTTTCACCTGCTTGTCCCCCAGTACTGCTTTGCTCATGGAAAAAATCATCCAACAACTCATCATCAGAGCGAGCAATGATGTGCACGTCTTCATTTCCAACCAAAAGGCGGGCACGGCCTCGAGACTGCAGAGGCAGAGAGCTGGACAACTGTAAAATGTCTGCTGCAGCACTGGGACCCAACAACCTAAAGGAGGGAGTAGAAGACGAACAGACATTTTTATTAGTAATATTGCTCAAAGCTGATGTTGAAAGACATATTGTTTAACAAAGTCACCATAAAACCCTCTTTCACCTTTGCAAAATGAGTGGTGGATTTGGTTGACGATTGCCAGGGTAGTGGACATGGATAGTGTGTCCACTGTTGGCAGTGAGCTGGCGGAGTGTCCGCTGACTGCGACCCATGCCCTGGGCTAGGCGGCTGCTTGTGCCTGCCACACCTAGGGTGAGGGAACCGTGGTCAGCATGGCGCACCATCAGTGGGTGGGAGCTAGGGATGTTCCCTGGGGAAGGAGGGATGTCAGCTGGTGGAAAACAGAAAACAGTAGGCAGACATTAGGGGGGCAGAGCCACTTACTATCTTACAAAGTTTTTCACAGCAGAGATTTGCCTCGTTTTGCAGTAAAAGCACAGGTGTACTTGATAAAATTAAAAACAATGGTAATCCATTTAGGTGAGCTAGTTCCAGGGTCCTGGTATTGTGCATGCTGGCTTACCGGCACGGCTTACTGCAACACTTGAGGCAACTGAGCAATCATCAACAAAAAACAATTCCACAATGCTCAGAATGTTTGCTGTGAAGCAGACTTAATATAAGGGTATGATGTATTTTCTTTTAATAATTCAAATTGAGTTTGGGGGTGAATAGTCAATTTGAATGATTTTGACATTGGTAATTGTTAGTTTTAAATGATGCTGCATACCGTTGTTGGAGAACATGTTGTCGAACTCTATGATGAGGTCATCGTCTCTGTCAAACCTTTCAAAGCGGATGTGAGGTGCAGCATTGATGTCAGGGAAGTCCTCGTCCAACTCCATCTCTGAACCTTCATCGTCATCATCCTCGTCTCCTTCCTCGTCATCCTTGAGAGGGAGAGTAGCAACCATATCATCAGTTTTAAGTATGAGCAAGAATTAAAACTTGTTTACTTAACTTCTATGCATTAAGCCATACCTGATCCTCCTCCTCCTCTTCTTCTTCCTCCTCCTCCTCATCCTGGCTGTCTTCATCATCATTGCTGCCGCTAGAATCTTCCTCCTGAGTGTGTTCCTCATCCTCTGGTTCCAGGATGTTCATAGAGTCTGATGGAAGAGAGAACCTCGCAGTCGTTAACGATATTGAGAGGCTGTCAGTCCCAATGAAAAAAAGACTTTGTGATGTCTTACCTTCCCGGTTTGCCTGAAGAGTGGATGCCTGGCTAATATTTGAAGGGGCCTCATCCATCAAAACATCCTCTTGCGATTCATCTTCACCGCTGCGCCCCACTGTTTGACAGAACAGACAGCAAGTGTTACACTGTTGAACTACTATTCTTTTTTTAACTGTTTAACCAATATGCTTCTTGTTGGTTAACAGTTCTTAACTTTTTGTATCAAGCACCTATACCACAGATGGTTTGTGGTTGTGAACCTAACTATTCTAACCTTTGCCATCTAGCTCATCTTTAGGTGACTTACCTATAATAGTGCTGTTGACAGTGCCAGCATCTCTTTCCAGCAGCTCATCAATCAGGTCCACCAACTCATTCTCTACCTACAAGCACAGGGAATGATGCAAAAATACCTTCAGTCATACTTGCTTTTATGTTATGGCCAGTAATTGCAGATGAAGTGATATAGTGAGATACAACAAGTATTGTGCGTAATTAAATGTCAATCACCTGCATAGCCTGTGTGCTGAGAACCTCTGGCTGACCAGCAATTACTACAGTGTCTCCCTCCGTCTCTCCATCCATCAGGTCAGTGTCTGTTCCCTGCACCCTGTGGTTGCCCTCCACTGGCTCTGCCTCACCAGACTCTCCTGGAATATGTTACACATCAGCAACAGAAACATTTGCAATCCCTGGATCTAGAGCCATGAAATACCTCAATACCTTGGTCCTGAGTGTTGCTGTTGCTGTCCCTGGCAGTGCCCACAGTATCATGTTCAGTCTTGTTCTTGCTGGAGCCACCTTTGCCCCCAAACAGACTACTGGGCTGGTTCACAATACGGGACAGAGTCTCCAGAGGCTTCAGGGCAGCATTCACTGTGTTTGCCATGTTGGGACTAAATGATATAGAGGAGGAATTTGTAGTCATTTTAGACAGATTTTATATCACAGTATAATTTGGCAAAGCCAAAGCCAATATTAGCTAAAATGGATGGATCATTGTGACATACACCATAGGAGCCCCTTTAATATCTTAATCCACAGATCACTTTTTGGAATGGAAGGGCCACCAGTCTAGTAGTACCTAAATAGCAAAACCATGTGCAATTTAAATGAATATGGTGTAATCGTACCTGGACAAATCCAAGCTGTGAGGCACACGAGCTAAGTCGTTAACCAGTCCTTTCTTAAGGAAAAGCCTTATGATGTTGTTCATGCCATTGTGTTGCGTCTTGGCTGCTGCTGTGCTATAGAAGCTGGATGTGGAGGGACATGATTCCATGATGGTGCTGATGATGCACATCACTGCCTGAAGCCTGTGAAATAGATGCAGCAGGTCAGACAGTGAGAATGAGCTTGTTCACATCCATGGGAATTATTAATCAATCATGTCTTATATTATCAATATGAGGTTGCTTGACATATTTTTATGTTGTTTACCTGGCGTGTTTTTCAGCGCCTTCTGCCATTGCTAGTGCTCGACTTAGGGCCGCCTTCACCTCGTTGACAAGGGCTACCTGGGCATCAGTGCCTGTGCCTGCAGCTGCCAGGCTAGCAAGGAAGAGACGTGCCAGGGCTGGGGTGTCCTTGTCTTCTGAATTCTGGGTGTGGGGCAGCAAGTGGTCCAGTACAAAGGCTAGAACACTGCAATCCTGTAGGAGGCAGGGTGGTGAATAAGGGTTAAGATTAAATATCAAACATAAATGCATTAAAAGGTGTAAAAGGTTGAAAAGATTTTAACTACCCACCTCCTTAATAAGTTCAGACTGTCCAGCAGTGTAGCAGTAGGAGGCAATTAATGTGGCGATGCCCACATACGAGCGCACCAGTTCTGCCAGCAGTCTGAGGATGGTGGAGGTTGGCATCAGAGGCTTACTTGCTTTTACCTTGGCTGCTTTACCATCATCTGAGCTGGTGCCTTTCTCTCCTTCCTGTTCCTTCTTCTCCTCCCGCATCTCTTCTGGTGTGGAGGCTGAGAAACAGAATGAGATCATGTACAGTTCACATACAATATGGGGAAAGGTCTTGCACAAAAGATAACCCAAATTAAGCAAGACTTTAAAATTGATTTTAACTGTTTATTTAGAGCTGAATATACAGAACTTGAACTATGAATAAATCAGAGCACTATTATGCAGTATGCTTTGGCCTTTTTCATCTCATCACTTAATTATGTTGGCAAGCTAAAACAGTTGAGTTAGCAGAAAAAATATTGACTGACAGAGCTTGTCTGCTACACTGTCTACATACACTTTTATCATTCCATATAACACTACCAAAGCTATCAGACTGACAGATAATCAAATAGTACGAGGAAAGGTAAGAGTATCATACAAGTGCAGTTATTTAACACTTGTATTGTATTTTAAAACCCTTTTAGTCTCACCTTCTCCTTGTGGTGTGCCAGACTGAGAAGACTCAGCCACAGCTCCATCAGCAGCAAACACTTGAGACTGTGGCAAAGAGACACGGCTCTATTATTCAATGAGATAATACATGTCATGTTTGAATATGCAAGATTAACTGGACTACATGTCATTGAGACTCACATTGATATGGAAGGCAGACTGGGAGTCGAAGTCGCTGCCCTGTCGGGTGAGTCGGTATTGCTGGTAAACGTCATCACCAACATCCTGCAATATCTGGCACAGATCTTGACCACCAGGCACAACTGCTGCACGTTCTTCTGGACGCTCCGCTGTGCCACAAACAAAAGCAAACACTTAGCTGGAATGTTCAAATGGCCATTTTCACTTATCAAATCTGTAGTTGTCAGAATCTTGTTAGCATCCCTTACGTTCTTCGGGTGCGTGGTAGGCAGCCAGTGCATTAAGCATATCATAGATGACCTCCTTGATAGTGTCGGGAATAGCAGGTAAGGGGGAGAGTTTCAGAGGAGTGGTCTTCACCAGCTGCACTGCATTGGGCCCCTTAATTCGAAGGTTCTCAAACTCATCATCAGACGCTGTAGAAAAAGATGCATGTGTATATTGGCATTGAAAAATCGGGACACACCCAAATAGCTAAACAAATCTGTCGAACAAATTTAAAGTGTAAGTAAATGCAAATCTTATCTAACGTTACTACTCCTGTTACAGCTAGCGCCTACCAGCTTGCATACTCACCAGTGCCAGCTCCACGTGGTGCAGGCAGAGCAATGCGGACACAATTGCTGGCGGTTTCAGCAAAGCATTCAGGGTTACGGCAGGCGGCCGGGCCCAGGACACGAAGGATGTAATTGATTTCTCTGGAACCAAGGCTGCCTGACACCACACCTGAGGTGGTACTTCCTGCTCCACTGGTTACAGCTGATCTCACCACCTATTGCAACAGTGAACAGGAATTGTTTTTGTTGTCAACAACTTAAAGCTATAATCCAGAAAATGCTATATCCAGCAAAAACTAATTGCTGATAAAATATTACATGGAAGCAGTCTTAAATACTAAAAAATGTGATTAGACTAACTTTTTCCATGGTGTGCCGAAGTGTGGCTGGATCTTCAATGATGTGTCTGAACAGCAGAGTAACGAGCGGGGTGAAGCCATTGAAGCCGGAGCTCTGCGTCAGCCCCAGAATCATCCGTGTGCTCTTCAACTCAGCAAACATCATAGCATAGTGATGATTGCGTGTCAGACGCAAACACAGGCGCAGTGTGGCATGGAGGGTGTCTGGGTCCACAGGAACACTAATCATACTGACACAGGCCCGAATAAGAACGGTGGTCATGTCCTCACTCAGGCCTTGCACAACAATATCTGAGCCCTGAGAGTACTCAGACTCTGGGGCAGATGAGGGGCCTGTGGTGGTCTCCTTTAGCTGGCTGGAATCATCCTTTGGAGCACTCATCTCCACTGATGTCCCTGAGTCTAGGTCAGTCTGAGTTTCCTCTGCTTTGCTCCTGTCTGCCTCTTCTCTTTCAGAGTCTGTAATGCTACCAGACTTGGCAGGCTTGGGTATGCGAGGCACTCTCTGGACAGTCAACATCACTGGCCTCCTGTTACCGGTCTCCTCATTTACCTGTCAAAAGGTGTGGAATTATTCATAGTAACTAAAACATCTCTACTAAAGACAATCAACCATAAAATCTATTTTTATTCTTTGTATTCCCTGGCAGTTGAGCAAGGGGATTGTGTTTGTACATACCTGCACCATGGTGTTGAATTGCACAGTGTATCTACGGCGTCCAGCTGTGAAGCGGACACTGCTTTCCCCAGCCCTCCATGCTGAGTCGATGGTACTGTTGTTTGATGCACTGTAACTGCACCAACGGCCAGAGCGATCATCAAACCATCGCCAGTTATTTCCATTGGGCTGGAGATACTAAAAGGATCAGAGAATTAGAAATTTGTACAAAGGGGTGCATGAGATAACAATACCTTACAATTACTTTATTTTAGTGAAATATCATACCAACATACAAAACATATGACTGACTTATTCAATAGCTAAATAGTTTCTATACTTTTGCTTATAACTTGGTCTAAATAGTATAATACTATTATACTCTGCAACTCTTGGTTTCACAAGTTTGACTTGTACCTTGTTCATTTGTTCTCTGCGCTTTGAAGAGACTGCCATTTTCTCATAGAAGTCAATGATCAACAGTACTGGGGTGATCCACCTGCAAAAAAGGATGTCATGTTTATACATAATAACACAACAAAATAGATATCTAATGATGAGAACAAGAGAAGCTTGGTGTGTTAGGTGAAACTCACTTTGGTGTCTGGATGTCTTTCTGTTCTTTAGCAGCCTGCAGACAGGGCTGTACAACCTCAAGCAGCTTAATCAGCAAATCAAGAATCCCACTGTTCTCCACCACTCTGGCACCTAACAGCTTCAGTTCCTTTCAAAACAGAAAAACAAATGATTAATATTGGTTTGTAGATGAACAATGAAATAAAATGACTTAATCCTCTATGAATGACATTACAAGGCTTCAACTTTCTATGGGTGTGTTTCTGTTACCTCAAAGAGCAACGTGAGCAGCAGAATTCGTGTTGCAAGCTTGGAAGCCTGGGGCAGTGTGGCCATCTGTCTGGTCCACTCAGACACTGTCTTTGTGTCACTGGTTGTCAGAGGCTCAGCCGCCTTGATCAGCACGTCTGCTGCCTCCCACACCTACACACAACATGAATGCAATTAGACTGGTACAAACATGTTGAAATCAAGATAGGATCAGGTATTTAACATTTACTCTAAAATTTAAATTAATTGCAAATAGACACAAAATTGTAAACTGACTGCAAATCTGCATCTTACACTCTCACTGAGATATTTAAGCTAAGCATGAGTTGTGTGATTGACCAGCACCTTGATTACAAAATGAAAAAGAATGAAATGAAACACGTTCCAAAGCCCAATAACTCATTGTCAGTAGATAAATATAGCATGATAAACATAGAAACAAATTATTTTAACATGCATTCATCCTCTCACCTGGTGAACAACCTGACCAAGGATGAGATCTCTGTATTCTGGGCCACTCCTCTTGATGGCAGTCATCAGCAGGTCACAGAGTCTGTAAACTGTGTCAGGCAGCTCATCCAGAAGATGGAAGCAGCCAGGCAGCATGGAGTCAGTGAAGGTATGCAGCTCCTGGGGATCCAGCGGCTCAGCCTCCATGAAGCGTTCTAAGCAGCGGGCCTCTTCCTCTTCTGCTCGCTCCCTGGCTCTCCTGTCCTCTTCCTCGCGTCGACGTGCTGCTTCCTGAGGCACAGAAATAACCATAATCTTTCAGCTGTTCAATTAAAAATTATTTTCATTTCATTTAACAACAGATTAGGGCTGCACGATATTAGGAAAACATGCAATAACCTTGTTGGATATTGGGTGACGATATGACTTGTGATAAATAAACATTCCTGGCTAAGGACACAAGGACCATGGAGAGCTCCACAGCCTGAGGAGAAGGTGCACAGTCTGGTCACAGTGCCACCAAGTCTGGGGCAGACACCCATGGAGCCATGAACAGGTCCAGTAAGTCCACAGTGTTAATTTGGAGTGTTTCATACATGTTTGGACAGTGAACGGTGTATTGACGCACCTCAGGAGAGTCAGAGCGCTGCTCCATGCTGACCTCTTGCCCAAGTGACATGGCAATGGCCCTCATCATCTGATCCTCCTCAGACATAGTCAGGTCCTAGACGAGTAAGAGCAAACATGTCAGCTACCTTAGATAACTTGTGAAATTGACAACGAATGTGCATTTCTATTCATGAAGACTTACTCTTACTGCTCCACCAAGAGGAGGGGGGTGCGTAAGTAGGTATTCTGTGGCCTGCTCCATGGTGCTGGTGTTCAGGAGGGCCTCCATGGCATGCTCTCTTGAAAAACCCATATCCATCAACTAAAGCAGAACACAAAAGAGAAAAGCCATTATAACAGAGTAAACAGGTGTCATGAATGAAGGGCAAATAAAAAGGGGTCCGGGATATGGATATTTTCTTCCATTTATTCCCAGTCTTCCACTCTTTTTCTGAATGAAAGAATTCTACACATCACCTCTCAAAAACACCTCCACATTATTTCTTCACAGCTACATTCTGATTTCTCTCACTCTCCCTGATGGCACTAATACCTGCTGGATCTGCTGCTGGTGGACCTGTGCACAAATCTGTTTCTCTTTATATCTTTCTGTTACATTCTAACGGTGGCCAACAATTCAGTGCATGAAGGATATCAGGGTACGAGAATGTTTAACAGAGAAACCCTGCTTGTTTATATGGCCCCCTATGCTGTTAAAATTGCAATCTTTAAAGGCAAGGGAAGCTAAAATATAGACAAAGCTGCATGAACAAACAAAAGCAGGAAAATCTTCCAGTCATACCACTAATACCAAAACATTTTAGACAAAAATAAATGATGAAATTACCAATGTATTTTATCTGTACCCAGTTGTTTCTTGTATAATTATTTTTTTCCTTTTCAATATTTATGGTTATAGGTATTTCTATTATTCCAAACAATACAGCATGGTACTATGACAAACTGTACCTTATACCAATGATGGAAAAAAAACAAACCTGCGTAAGCTGTGCCTGGTTGACTTGGGGTTCACGGCGGGGGGTGGAATTGGTTGAATCTTCAGTTGATCCTCCTGCTGGCCCCCCAGAAGTTGGTCCAGTCGGTGCTGGTGCCTCTCCGGCTGTTGTAGATGCTCCAGGGGCCCCGGTGGGTGCCAAAGTAGTAGTAGTCGTCGTCGTCGTTGTCGTAGTAGTAGCAGTTGAAGTCCCTTCATCATCTGCACGCACTGTCCCCTCTCTCTCCTTGGCCAGTCGCTCTTGGATAACCGGCTCACCTCTTAGGATGTGGCAGAGGATGGCCAGCATGGATTCAGCCATCCTGCCTCCGTACACCTTCAGCGGCTTCCTATTCCACAAACTGCGGATGCAGGTGAATGCAGCCTTGATGAGGAAGAGAAAGTGTTACGCTAATAATAGTAATATCATTAATTCATGGTAAAGCCTCCAATTCTCATACCTTTGTAGAAAAATACCCCAAAACCCAGAGGCTTATAAAATTATGTGCATGTAAGAATGTGTTCCATTTCAACAGGGCAGTGTTAACTATGTTCACGATATTGTCCCATTTATATTAATAGATGTTTTAAATGTTGCTGAATGCAGTTGCTGAGGTCATGAAAGGGTATTGGTTAACATTGTCTTAATGGTATAAAAATGAAGAATTAAAACAAAGAAAAAAAAATATTTGAGAAGAGAGCAACGAGCAATCTTACTGTCCATCTTTCCTGTCCATGTCTGCCACTAAAACCATTAGACTGCCATGTATTATATATGACTTCCCATGTTGAAAATACACTTGCTAGCAGCAGGAGACTCATTTGAATACCATACGGCAAGTTGATGCTGACCTTCTGGGTGACTATGAGGAACCGAAGGGCGCTGAACTGGGGCATAGTGGGTGTGACTCCGGGCATTTTAGCTGGTAGGGAGTGGGGTGAGTCCAGTACAGTGCTTGGGTTCACCATCTTCTCCACCAGCATTAACCAGGCATCCAGGAACTCTCCTGTCCCATCTGGTAGATCAACATGCTCCAGACCCTCAGACACAGGCACCTTCCCACCCATTGACAGGGCCCAGTTAAATGTCCTATACAAAAGAAAACCAACCAATAAATTAGAATATTTTGGATATCACCAATTAACGTTTGATGTTGTTGATGTCATCGCATATAGTGGGACTTACTCAAATAAGGCATCATGCCCCCCAGAGCAAAAGAACTTTTGCAGCATGAGGTGGTAGGGGTACTTTCTCTCATCAAACAGCATGGGGGATGTGAAGCCCACTGAGCAGATGAAGAAAGTCAGCCTGCCAGAAAAAAAGCACACTTCATGTAACCAGTGTACAGGGCACATGTGTGAAAATGGCATGCAATGTTGTGTTAGGGATAGTGTTCTTACCTAAAGCGAGGGGTGGGTGTGTAGGGTGGGGGCTGCCAGCTCAGACCCTTGGTGAGGAGCTTCGTCAGAGCAGAGGCAGTGGCCCGGGCAGCAGGTGTGGGGGTAGTACCAGTGCTCGTGGCATGGTGGGAGCGGCGTTGGCGCACTGGAGAGCCCACACACAGCTTCACCAGTAAGCCAAAGAGCTCAGCTAGAGCCCTACCAAGTCGGGATGAAGCTGGAAATGTCATAAAGAAGGTAGGTTAGACAATTAATTCATGGTTTTGAATAATAGGTTATAAAATATTAACAGACATAATATGTATTATGGTTATTATCTCACCAGAGAGTAGTGGTTTAATCTGCTTGATGCGGGTGGCCATAGCAGGGGTAAGTTTGGACTTGGCCTTAGGGTCAGTTGCAGTCGGTTCGTCTGTCTCCATGGGAGCTAAGGTGTCCCCATCTAGGCCCATGCCTTCCAACAGTCCGCCAGCAGATGAATCCACAGACGTTGTCTCAGGTTCTGCTGAATAAAGGTAGGAGATTTTAATTGTTTGGATGTTCCAGAAACATAATTGGACACTATTATTAGAGCTATATTTAGTTTAAGTTCAAGTTATCTTACCAGTTCTTCTGGAGCCAGAGGCAGTAGGTGCTGCAGTGCTGCTAGATGGCTTCTCTTCTTTGGGCACCAGTTTCTGCATGTCAGCCTGGCCAAACTCACATCCTGGTGGCAGGCTGTTGGAGAAGGGCAAGAGGTGTTAAGACAGTAACAGTTGGCCGTGCAGTTAAAATAAAGGGGATATAGGAAAAAAGTTCACCTATTGGGTGTGCAGAGGGACAGCAGCACAGTGCTCTCCCATACCAGAGAGCAGTAAAGCTGACTGAGCTTGTTGAGAACACTCAAGCCGAGCTGGGAGCCCCATTGGTTGACTGAGATTGCCCTGATCTCACTCTGTTCAGAAAAGGAAAATTGTAACATTCAGAGCTGCTAAACCTATAATATAAAATCACAAATTTGAAAGCCCCAACAAATTCTCATTCATTCACAGAAACTGGTTCTTAATTGTAACTTGTACACAACTGACCATTCATCACAATCAAGGGATAAGAAGAATATATTGGATCCTAGAGATATACACTTGTTAGAAAAAGGGTAATTCTTACAAATACAAAGCCTATAAATATGTGATAACGACAAATTGATATAAATTAAGTACAAATAAGTAACTAATAACTAAAATGTAGCCACATTATTAGATGGGCGACCATCAACCTGGTGTAATCAGTTATTACAATAAGGTGAGGGGTTGTCAATTCAGTTTGGTAAGAAAAAAACATTCATATTTACCTGTCCTACTCTGCAAGTATGGACAAACATGAGGATGTAGGCATGTGCTGCGGTAAGTGCATGAAGAAGAGGTGTTGCACGGGCTGATAACGTGGCGTCGGTGACATGGCCCGCGTTTGCCAGTTCTCTCAGAAGCACAGACCCACCAGGCACCTCGATAGGTCGATGAAGTGGCTCTAGAGACGTCAGAATACTGTCCAGTTGGCACAGGCCTTCCTGAAGTACCTTAGGCTCATGAGAAAGAGTCTAATGGAGAGAATTCGGGGGGGGGGGGGGGGGGGGGGTCTAAATTCAGCAAACTTATGTTTTTCATAACTCTTAATAAGTTAACTGCCCAAGGAAATGCAGAATAAAATTAGTTAGTTTGCTTAAATTTTGCACTTAAAAATGACATTTGTGTTTATGTGTGTCAAAATAATCATGACAGTGAGCTTTCTGTTGTGCTTACCAATATGGACTTGCAGACACCAGCCACTGCTTGGCAGGCAGCAGAGGTGGGGAAGTCTATGGGCAAGTTAGGTAAACCCAGAATAGAGACCAGAGGCAGCAGCCCCTTCTGGTTGACAAACTCCTGACAGTGGTCGTCTGTGGTGTTGTTGCTTAGAATAGACTCCACAAACTTCATCTGGAAAGATAAGCATCACAAAACAATGACTGTAATGCAAAGCACTGCTTTTACAACATACCCAAACCAATGCTTAAGCTGTCAAAAAATCAACACTCACCACATTCAGAATATAATCCATGAGAGGAATGGGTATTCTCTCCTCAGTGCCCACCACCCTGCAAGAATCAACACATCATCAAAATGACAACTACTGATTAAATATTTGAATCTGACTAGTGCAAAAAAAATTAAGTTTGTAAAGAGTAGTTTCTCTATTCTATTGTGTTATGAACTCAGCGTCATACAGTTCAAGTGGCACTGACTGTCTGTTGCTCTCTGGTTCCCCCTGCTGCTGGCTGAATGTATGGAGGGCATCCTCTTCCTCTTCATCCTCACTTGAAGCTTCTTCAGCAGCATGACTGGAGCGTGCTGGTGGCACTGCTACAGTACCATCTGCTTTCTGGATTGACGGTTTCTGGCAGATGTACTCAGGGGCCCGACCTAAGTTGCATATCTCCTCCAGTAACTGTAACGCCAAACTACCATTAATTATTTTGCAAAATTGCGTCGTGATATTTTTATGAGTGCTTCTTAAGTGAAAGGGTACATCACCTTAATAATGGCAGTGGTAGCATCAGTCTTCAAAGTTGGTTGGTGTCTCATGAGCTCATCCACAGCACTGCCTAAATTGGATGCAGTGTCACCTGAAGGAAAACAGAACACGTCATTCACTACCGGCAGGTTGTGCAGAGGAATATCGGAATGACACAGTCCAATCAGTCCAACTCACCCAAAGGGTCAGAGCTGCGTCGCCGTCGCATAGCAGGCAGGTAGTCAGGGGACAAAAGCACTTTGAAGAGACGCTCAAATGGCTGGCACTGAACGAAGGAGTGCAGGCCTCTTGCATTCAGGCACAGAGCACTGAACACATTGGGGAGAGATCCCAACACCTCACGAGTAGCAGGAACCTGGAAAAGAAAAACAATGACAGGATGCTTAGACATCATGCCAGACTCTGACTAGAGTCAGCCAGTGGTTCACAAAACAGTGTAAATGAAAAAATCTGAAGTTGTGATTATTGTTGTCAGAGCAAATTTTCTCCAGTTTCTGTATGCAGTGTTTCAGGCATATTGTTGCCACCATGGATGTTACCACTGGGCGATGGTGGTTTCCTAATAAAGCTTTAGTTTTGCCAATTTAATGAATACATTAAACAGACAGATCTGATCGGGGGGGGGGGGGGGGGGGGGCGGTTCTGAAAACTCACATCTTTGATGAGAAGGGCATGCAGCATGACATCAGTGAGACCATTATCCTGCAGAGAGGAGAGCAGGGATGGCTCCTGGAACACAAACACCGTCACAACCTCCGTCGCTAAAAATCCAAAAGATAGACACAAGAGCAGGGGAGAAAAAGAGAAACAGAAATCATAACCAAAACAAATTTTGTATAAAATAATGCAGACAGTGAAATATCATCACATTCTATTTTTTTTCTGGGGGTGCTACTGTGACCTTACCTAAGAGGAAGAGTGACGGGCCATAATATTCTGCATTACTGATGATGTGCTTGAGTGAGGTAGGCAGGGACCCATCCATTACTTGAGACAAAAATAGGATGAGGACACACAGTCAGCATTTACATCATGAAAAGAATAGATCGTCAGATAGAATCTAAATTCATCTACAGAATAAGTGAGAAGATGCCAATGACTCACCATGTCGGATACCATCGGAAAAGGCAGGGTCCTGGATGGCTTTCTTCAAGAAATTTAGCATCGACTTTAATAGAGCTGCCCTCTGGGGGATACACTGCATACCTATAGAGACAGAGTATCATTGTGATGATATAATCCAATCGTGAAACATTTATGTTTCTTGTGTGTATGCTGTGTGTACCTGCACGAGGCGTGTTAGCACTACCGCTCTGTGATCGGTGATCTGTCTCTGGTCTGGAGCCAGTTGATGTTGAAGGTCCGGGGCTGCTTTCCATAGCAACTTCTGACACTGAAGATACATAATTGGGCAAATTAATACAATAGTAAAGAGATTAGTTATAACTGCAATATCCATGGAAGCATATCGTTTAATTATGACCTCAATTTATAGATTAAACATTTCTGAAGGTATAATCCTTCCATGGGTCTTCGTAATAGCGACTTACTCTCCATGTCAGTGTCCATGTCCTCTGACTCCACAGCTGCGCTAGGCCTCTGAATCTTTGGCTTGATGACAAAAGGGCACTCTTTCCTTGACAGGTCCACCTCATGCTAAGTAGACAAAGTAATGAAAGGATTGATGAACAGAAAAATTTGTCTGGAGGTGTGGTAGATTTCAGTGACTCTGTTGCTTAAGGCTGACTTGTTCTGAATGAAGACATGCCCAGTGCAGAACCAACCTCTAGCCTGCAGATGAAAATGGAAAGGCCGCTGTGGGACTGAAAGGCAGCCATATCAAGGTTGGTGATGAGGTCCACGACCCGCACTGCTCGAGTCACAAAGGTAATCTGGTCTTGCTCATCACCCAGGAACTTGATCACCTACAAAGCAAAGGTAGCAAAATGGTTAATATCTTTTTTTAAGGAAAAATTCAACTGGGAATGACATTTATTTATTATTAGAATCAAGATATACCTTCAGGAGTGCTTCCATCATGCCACAGGAGACAAGAGCTTCCCCTCCAGCATCATAGCTAGCCAAATGGTAGAGGAATGAAAAGAGTGCAGTGGCAAACTGGTGTGGGTAGGGTTCCATCAGAGGATCTAAGAAACAGAAATGAAAGGTTAACCATCAAAATTCCAATTGAACTGTGCTTCATAAACATACCGGTTTACAAAAAGTTGAGGCTAAAGTCTCACCAATCATAGCTTGTATACAGTTGCGCACCAATACAGGCAAGAAGCCATGGTAGGAGGCAGTGCCGGTGCAGTCGATGATGTTGGAAAGTTTGGGTGTCCTCTCCAGATGGACAATCGAGGTTAAAGTGCGCAAAGATGCTGCCTTGATATCCTGAAGAAAATAGATCAAATTGAGTTATTCAGAATCCTGAAAATTAAACAGCCCTTGACAATGCTGCTGCATTGATCCTGAAGAATACATGTTCAAATCATTCAAAATTATGAAAAAAATCTTGGTCTGACAAAGCAGCAATAGAAATCTAATACCAGTATACACATACAGAGCAGCTGCTAATTTGGATTTCAGGGTGGTAGCAGAAAAGTCAAACTACTTTCTTACCACAAGCTGTTTGTCTGTAATCTGCAATACATCCACCAGCTCCTCTATCAGGCCATTATACAGAATACTGTTGGCTGACTCTTGAAGTGCATTTGAATACACTGAAAAGAAACAGAAAATATCAGCAGTTAAAACTTATTGCAAAACCATTGTCATTTTATCTTAAGAAGGCAGCTTCTACTCACCTAGTATAGAGATAGCATGCAGTCGGGCCTGCACAGCCTGCAACCTCTTCTTGTGATTAGAAAAACCATGGGCTAGTCGAATGTGTGTGAACAGCAGGGTCTGTTTGTCCTTAGGGATGTTGTACATCACTGTCAGTGACTCCATGATATCAGATGGGCTCTCTGAAATCTGGGAAATAAAACGACACCATTTGTTAGGTGAACAACCCTTGGTATTACTATTCCACTGTCAGACATTAAAAAATAAATCAGACTCTACCTTGTCAAGCTGCTCGATGTGAATATAGTGTAGTGTGTTACTACTTGTCTGCAGGGAAAATAAAAAAATTCAGAGAGAATTAGCAAGTTGAGCCATCAACACAAGTAATCACAGATGATTATTAGATTATCATTTTATACAATGTCTTGGTCTTTACCTTCCTCTCTACTTTGACCTCAGGGCCTGGTTCAGCGTAAAACTCAAAGTGCAGAGTGGTGGCACTCGGAGGGTACTTCTGCTCATGGACCAAAGGGGGGCAACATAGTAATGAAAGATAGTTTATAAATAGTGGTTAATTAATCTAATTTGACACACCTTAATTATAGACATAACTAGTATTGCTATAGCTGTAAATATTTGACAGACAGTTAATGGTAGCTTGCGATTGATGCATAAAATTCTTACTGTCATAGGCAGATCCCTGCAGCACTCAGCCAGACCAAAGCCATTTTCCTTTCCTCCCCAGCTCTACAAAAGAGAATAAAGAGACTAAACAATGCAGTTCTTTCTCTTGACAGCTGGAATGATGGCAAGATGAAAACAATAGCATTCACGAGACCTCAGCCAGGTGTTGCAGACGAGCTAGTAGAGGCGTCCTTTTGTCAGATCCTAGTCTTGTGATGTAGTTTGAGCGCTTACTGAACACATAGAGCAGGTTCAGCACAGACAGGACCACCTGCATGTCACATGATGCTAACAAGGTGGTTAAGTGCTGTAAAGGGAATGAGAGTGGCAGATAAGAGAAGGTTACAGTTAGTGCGCTATTTTACCTTTTCCTCTCTGACATATACACAGTCCACAAATGTAGAGCCATAGTTGAGGGTGTATAAAGTGCAAGCCTACCTCTATGGAGCTGTAGAGGTGCCTAGAAAAGCTATACTCAATGAGCAGAGCTGTGAAGTTGAGTACTGCCAAAAGCAAGGCTTTGAGCTGTCCATTGTCAGGACGGTCACACACCAGCAGCCATGACATGTTCTCCACTGTCTGACCTGCATCGCACAGGATGCCATCGAAGCGATCCAGCAGATCCACCCAATGGTACAGCTCACACTGTTGAAGAAGTAATTACAATGATCAATCTAATCAATGTTCAGTATCCAGTGCTTCCACTAAGATGTGGCCAGCCAGTGGAAAGCTACGGTATACCTGATGCACATGGGTGGGTATGCTTGTATACTAAGCTGGCCTTCAGAAAGAACATCAACAAGTATTAATCACACATCTGACTTAATGTTTAACGTTAAGGTTGGCTGATTAAATCTTTCTTTCTCTTGCTACTTTCTTTTCCTCTTCTTTCGCTCTGTCCCTCTTATCTTGGACAGCTTGAACTTGCTCACCTCGGCCGAGTGTTTGACTCGTGACTTCACATCCAGTTTTCCTTGTTTCAAATTAAAAGCACTCAGCACAATCATGCAATTGTGATTTTGTCACATAATAGTGACAGGCCACTGCTGCAAATTGTATTTAGTGGAAACACTGGTATCTCAGATCTTTTTATTTTCCCAAAACATAGGGATATTATGTTTTGAGACCATGAAAAGGTTTCACAGACACAAGACTGCAAGTTCAAGTCAAACATATGATTTAGGTTGATAAGAATATATTTCTTAGTTGGCTTGTTTTTCTCCATTTTGTGCATACACACTATAGTTGTTACAGCCATTTTGTAATTGGGACAAATGTACCAGCAGTGTATCACGACAGTGTGCAGCACACAGTAGATAAGACAAAACCTCAAAGTTTTCAAAACTGAAATCAGTCTTTTCTCAGGGTCCTACCTTGCCAATATTCCAGGTCTTGATGTGCTGCAGTTCAACAAGTAGTTGCTCATCACTGCATGCCTTGAGCTTCTCTATAAGTATCCTGCAGTCGGCAGGCTGTTGATTCAGAAGGAGCACAAGTTAGTCAAGCAGATTGCACGAACAACCCATGCCTCTGCTGACACAGAATAGTGCAGTATAGCACAGTTCAGTGACAGTCATTACACTGCACATGTCTTACTGTAACAAAAGTAAGCAACTGACTCAGTAGGCAGTCAGTTGCTAACTTTTGTTGCCATTAGTGCTGTTTTGGTATGCCATCATCTTGTGAAGAAAGAATGGTAAAAGATGCAACCCCAGCTAGTGAATCTTAGCATACCTATGTGGAAATGAAGGACTAGTGAGGTTAGGAATCAAACAGTAATTATTATGCATACTTACAGCTTCCGTTGGAGTTTTCTTTAACTTGCTTCTGTCGACCTTCATTGTCAATATTTCTGTTTGCTGTTCCTGTTGGGAAATGTCATGTATATCAAAAACCAACACATGATTCTGAATTTCAGAGTGTTACAATACACAACTACTTACATCTAAAATGTGCAAATGAGCCAAATGGCGGACTTAAAAATATACTCAAACAAATGACACATTTTCATACAGATTCTATAAAACACAGATTATACTATGAAATGTACTTACAGAAAATAAGTTGGCGATTCCCACTTAACAGCATGTTCCAGTGTCGTTATCTGTAAAAATGATGGTAAAAATGAATATAACAATATCGTCCCACTTGCCACAATACATAATGATTTTTTAAGTGTTCATACTGTTATTAAATGCTTGAATTGCAAGAAATTATGGTTTCAACAGAAGGCGGTTGGTTAAACTGTAATTCAACAGGATAGCATCCAAATCATTACAGGTAGCATAACAGTGCATGATCGACTTGTATACTTGAACAGCAAGTACACATTACAGAATCAGTCTTCAATATTGAGTTTTCACACAGTGCTCTTCTAATGAACGAGGGAAGTGTACATGAGCGTTTTCATGGAAGATACCAAACGACTGATCCGAATCATTAGTCAAAAGGTGATAGTAACCAAATGTACCAGTTATCCAGCCAGGTCTGATAATCACAAAGCAGACCCAGGCAGAGCATTGGCTAGTGTCGGGCTAGCAACATAAGACCCAAAGTTAATTAAAATGGCTCGTACCACATTTAATGACCAACAGCATTGCTCTTACGTTTTGTGTGCTTGAGATTCACACGATATCTGAATGTAAAAAATCGCTTCCTCGCTGCCTGCCCTTTGTCAACTAAAGTGGGTTGACGCTAACAGGTTAAAGTTAAAGCTACCTAGCTGCTAACGTCACCCCTGCTAACAGCATAACGCTATTTACCCAACGTTAACAAGTCACAATACACATGTAGCACTGATGTTACTGGTCACAAACGAGACTGGTTTACTCGGTGAAAAGCCAGCAACACGAATGACTAAACAAAATACACTGGAACCCTGACAGACAGAAATGATAGATCGGCAATGTTTGCTGCGGAGTTGATGTTAGCACATGACCAGCTAGCACTGAGCTACCGGTAACGTTTGCGATCTTCCCCTGACATACTTCAAAGCATTTGATTACCACTAGATCTTTAGACGTCAGCACAAACAAGCCACGTGTGTCACGAACGACACACATTTAAAATGCAGCTAACCGCAAATCCAGTGCTCCAAGCCCCTGTGCCATAGCTGTCATCCCAAATCTCACAGATTCACCATGCTGTCCTGACCTGACTCTTGACTAATTTAGGTCGGGGTTGCGCAGGCCGCAAAAGAAGCCCGCACTCCCCACTCCTGCACCATCCCCGATTCGAGTAAAAGGAAGCCGTAAACACCACTCGATGACCAGCGACAGTCACATCGGTGTGTGTTAAATACCTGGAGCCAGTGAGCGGTACTTTACTGAGTTCCGGAGTCCCGACCCGGTTCCTCTGACACACAGCCGTAGCACGCGCTAGCTAGCAAGCTAGCTACCGTTAGTTGAGCAGCAGGCAGAAACGCATAATAAGTCGCTGAATCATTGTCGGACGAGTCTAACGTGACACTGCGAGGGCTCTTTCAGTTTTCGTTCGTGCAAATAATCAACCGGCCACCGCCTCGGCGAAGAAGTTGTTCATCCGGTCGTTGTATTAATTCTCAGTATCCGCGCTTGTTTTCGTAGCACACAGACACTTGCCGATAGAGTCACCATGACTCCGGGTAGTGTGCAAAAAAGTGAATAGTGAAACGACCGAGCCTCTGTTCACCAAAGCAGTCTGTATTAATAAAGGGCAACTGGCCTTCTGTGGGGAAACGATTACAGTGATAATGTCATTTAAGGGCCAACAGGTCTCTCAGCTAACACCCACAGTAAAAGACCACACAACAATAAATATGACATAAATATGACATTAAAATCCATCAAGCTCACGTCTGTGAAACTCACCAGGGGGGGATGCATGTTGTGTGCATCCCAAGTAACGTGGAGCACATTGATGCAAAAGCAATCATACGGAAGTGATAAGTGAACCAAAGAACCAAAAGTGCTTCAAGGAATTTGACAATATTTTCTATATTGGACATGTCCGTTGATATTTATATGAGCGCAGTTATATTTGGTAGACTATAAACTGAAATTGTCCGTAAAATTGAAATAGGAAAAATATATGTACAGGGATGAGTGATTTCTGTGTGCTAGAATGATGATTACTATTGTTCAATTCAAAAAGACTTCAGACACAATTACCAGAACAGTGTCTTGCAGTATCTCCTATGAAGCCTCTGAAAATCTATGACAATACTTAGGGGTCTTGACATTTCAGGGAAGTCAGGCACCCTGTTTTCGAAACTATAACATCTGAAGTGATGTGGTAGACATGTAACACATGCCACCTTTGCCCGTTGATGGGCAACCATAGGAAATTAACATACCCAGAAACGCAACATATGGCACTTGCTTTTTTAGCCAATGCTACAGGATATGTTCGTTTGGTGTGAGTTACTGAGGTTTAGTTTTGGAGTTTTGAAATTTAGTTCAATTAAACCTAGCAACTGTAAAATAACAATGTTATGTATTTAGATCATGTTTCCTCTAGTACAAATTCTATGGAGTTAAATCTCTTCACAAATTGGTTAATTTTTCTATAATACTTTTCTGGTGCTTTGAGCAGCAATGTCAGTGACCTCCATTTTACAGTGAATACATACAACTGTTAAATCACAGTTAATCTCACCAAAACCATATGGATGTATAGAGAGGATGACAGGGATGATAATATGGGAAGAAATTCTGTGTTTATCATTGATGAATGTTAAGAACTTATGCTAGTTTGCGTTGCTGAGCAAATTATTTCAGCTACACTTAATTTCACTGCCAGAGATATCCAACATCTGCTGTACAGAGAAGGGCAGAAGATTACTTCCACTAGTTCTTGTTTATTATTTGTGGTTCATGAAGTAGACCCAAAGCAGTGAATAACATATTTCATAAGGTTTAGCCTTAGAAGCATGTGTTCATGGAAAATTGTTGTGTCCTTTATATATTGATGTGTTCCATCATAACAGCTTCAGTCAATGTAGCAAAAAGGTTGGCAGTACATACCAGAAACTGTTTTGGTTCAATAACTCCGCCACTGTCATCCTTGGCTTTATCAGTTTCTTTTAACAATCTGAAAACAAGTAGACAACCATCCAATCAGATATGACAACAAATGACAATTCAGACAACATAATTGGTAAAACAATCTGCCAGATTTACACCTACACTTCAGAACAGCTGAACAAGTAATTGAAATATTATTAAAAATCACAATATGGCCAAGTGCAATATCCAAATTGCAGAAGCTGCAAATTCTGATTAAGGTCAAATGTGTTGCATTCTGCTATTATAAATGAAGCTTTGTAGTGCTACAGAGATGCTGCCCTACACATAAAACTTTAAACACAACTAAATAAAATTATATTTGTTTGGTTACAGACCCCAACAATAATCACATCATCATAATATGTTATATTTATTTCAGTGAGAATAAAATGCAAAAATTGCCTTTCCCACTAAAATCTTGACTCAAATCACAATAGAAATATATTTCAAAATAATTGTTATACATCCTTTTTTGCATATCAGTCATCTCTGGTGAAATGTGTTAGTATTTATATCAAATGTGCAAACACATGTTTATAAAGAAATACTGTGATAAAGCTGATCGTTGTGTTATTGGAGAAAATCACACATTTTGCTGGTGTTAAAGTTACACCTTAAAACACTACTGCAACTGTTCAGCTTTCTCTACCACTGACAGTCAGCATTTCCACCTGAAACCCTCCATCTTTCTAGCTTCGGGGTAAGCATTGTCTCTTTGTACGTGCTAGCGTGGTTGTGCATAAATGTCTGATTTATTTTTAAATTTTAGAGTCTTCAAATGTATTAAAATAAACGGACTTCTTTGATACCTTGTTTGTAATCAATTTGCATCATCAATGTGCAGGTTATCAAATCTTATTGGTCTAAAAACCCATCACTCCCAACCAAGTTCATCCAATAAGTCTGCTCTGGTCAGACCAGCTTTTACTATGCAGGTACATGCCTCAATCATCAGATCAACAGGAAGGGCCTCGTTATGAACAACCAACAAATGTCAGCAGGTCTTTGTTTGACACAACTGAACTTCAGGCCATCTCATGTCATTACAATAGTGACTGACAGACTGACAAGGACCACTGACAGGTACCATGGATTCACTTGATTCGTTTTCATTGCAACATTTCTGGCTGGTTGTATTGACAAGCATCACAGCTTGTGATCAAATATCCACAGCCTATCAGACAGTCTCAAGCCTCATATTAATGCATTCAATCTACTACACCTCTCTGGATATATCGACCCCTAAACACCAACGCAGCATTACCGACAATATTAGCAATCATCCGCATCCAAAATGACCGTAGTTTAAGTAACATTACCACACTCCCCAAATTGTTTGTTTGATTAGCTGATGTTAAGTCACCTCACAGCGTTTATCGGGACAATTGAGACGGCTGCTTACACAGTAAAGACAAAGTCACCGGCTGCGCTACCGTTAGCGAAGTTAAATGCTAGTTGGGTGACGTTAGCTAGGTTCACTAGCAGTTGAGGCTAACGTCTGTTACTTCTTGTCCTAAATTCGGCTCAGGTGGCTAACGTTAGCAGATTAGGAAAAGTCACATCTGCAGCCCGACACACATTTCAGCTCTCACCGGTTATTCTCGAGAAGCGCGGGTGGCTATTGAACGACGATACCGCGTTGACTTGTAGTCGAACAGTGGCGCACATACCCACACACAGTGAACATGAGTGTGTGTGTTTGGGGGGTTTCGCGCGAGCCTAGCTAGCTAGCTAGTTAGTAGCTAGCTAGCTAGCAGCGGAGCTCCGCACAATGCTCTATCAGTGGGATCATGGCTAAATTAAAAATGGCGGTTTACACAGCAGCAGATCCGCACTTTACCCTTAAAATGACACAAGCTCGCGGTCTCGCATCCCAGTGACGGCCACGAATAGTCAGTGGGAGTCTTCAAGGACGATCGATGTGTGCCGCCAGCCAGTTGAAACCCATGTCAGTACTCTGGAAGAAGTATTTCGGCTTACCTCGAATGCGTGCTACATTTGCTTCTCCATCTTGCACTGGCGACTGGTAGGACAGTTCAGATCTCGCGAGATTACCTGCTGCTGCTGCTGCTGTTGCTGTGTGTACTCAGGACACTCCCTTGTAATTGTTGTAGAAAAACAATACGAGAGCGTTTTCCGTCTGGAAGCGGGACACAGCGAACCGAGTCCTGCCCTATGGTCCAGCCTCGACCCTGTGATCAGATGTGCACACGAAAGCACACAGCAACATTCTTTTGGGAAAAATAGTTTAATTCACTTTGATAAGAAAGTGTATCCAAACTCACTGACAATTAGGGGATTAATATTGGACATTTTAATAACAAATGCTTATTTAGATGTATTTAGAAGAGCAATGTTTAGATGGTTTATGTGAAAATAATAGCACAGTAATTCATACAAAAAACCCTGAGAAAAACTGTAGTCAACAGCTATCATACTTTCAGTGGATGGAATTAACTGTATCTGTTAAATACAACACAATAATATTTGTTGTATCTGTTTGACGTCCCCAGTCATCACATTTGCAGGAAAGGTAAAAACTGGGTTCTCTAGTAGAGTGATGTGTAATATTCATTTGGCCCACAAATCACACTTCTTGTGACTTGGTGTTCCTCGAATAAAATGAATGAAAAAAGAAAATTTTGCCCATCGTGTATTTTATCTTTTCCAGGTCGTATTTAAACACGTGTAAAACACAAAGTACACACCAACACAAGAGTGAACATTGACAATTAATATAAAACTAAATTGATGAAATTTAACAAGGGCATTTTTTTCCAGGACACTTCCAATATTATACTAACAAGACATAACAAACTAAGCATTACAATTACTGCATACAAATATAAAAAATGAACTATTTCAGATATTTTCCAAATACAGCAATGTATCATGTACAAGTTATGTTAAGAAAGATTTCAAACTGTTTGAGCTATAAAAGAACTTAAATTACAACATATATTTACATGTGAATTTATATTTTGCACCTTCACAATGTTTTCACACAGTTAAATCTATATTTCTGCCAACATGTTATCACTAGTACATTCTGTGGAAAGAAAGCACATGTCTATGTCTGGTCCAAGAGTACTGCCAACACTGGGGGCACGGATTATGGCAACCTGCAGCAGACTAGTCTCTTCAGCTTTTCCAATGTCGCTATATAAATTACAAATATTACAAGTATTTACAATGACAACTTAAACTGTAAAAAATTGTAACAAAGTCAGGGATTGCATTTGTACAGGTATTAAGTGGTCGAAATTAACCAAAGTGGGGAACAAAAAGATGAGGTGGTAAAAACATTTGACATTAAAACAGGCTAGTAGGTGGTATAGCATTGTCTTTATAAATATGATCAGAATAAATAGAACTGTATGTTACTCTTGGCATCACATTGACAACTGAATATTTTAAGTGTAAAACAGTGGAGGATAATTTGTTAGTATACAAACAACAGTGACCCCATTCAGACCGGGTATTAATGTTTGTCCTGAGTGATACGATTACAAGTGGACAGCTTTTAGTACAGGTGTGAAAGAACACATTTGAGACCCTGTCATTCAGACCACATTTGGAAGTGGTCTGGGACAATGTGGCCACATTCTGTTAGCTGTGGGAACACAAATGTGTCCTGGGCCACCCAGACTGGCTAGAAGCAGCATGGTTTGGTGTTAGTGAGCTTAAATGACGTACATTTGTATTTGCATACAGAGCATGGAAGTGAGATCTGATCACAGGTGGTAAAAGGAAAAAAAATTAGGACACATACACTCTTTTGATTGGATCTCTCAGGATCAATGTTAATACCGGGTCTGAGCAGGGCCAGTGAGAAATTTGTAAAATTAATTCATGTTCCATATTGAGTGCTGACCAAGTGCATATTAGGTTTGTTTATTGTTTGTAAAGGTTGGCATGCTGTGGTTGGCTTACCATGCGTTGGGTTTATGAGGTAAAATTAAGTAAATATAATATTACAACTGCATGACTGTCATTGTTTTTGTGGGATCGGGGTCATTTTTACCTGACTAGACAATGTGTTGTTTTTCTTTCCCTTTAAAAAAAATTAAGATGGACAGTAGAATGTATTTGCATAAATACAGCCTCTACAAATGGCAAAAGAAATAAGCAAAAGAAACCTTGATTTATTATGCTAGTTAATCTAGCTAGTTAAATCACTGTCCACCTGTCATTTTGAAACACTTTCCACAATTTCCTGTTGTCCAATATACAACCATTAAAAGTTATTTACCAGAGTGAATGTATATCTAGGGCATTACATTGATCTGTTTTAAGTAACAGATGTGCCTCTGAAAATATATTTGTGAAGATATTGGTAGGTGATGTGCCAAAACAGACTACTGCTAATTGGGCTGTATACTTGGTGTAGGACATGATATAGTGGGGTTCAATTAACAGGTGAAACCAGTAAACAAATTTATCTAGAGTAGAAAATATAGATTACTATTTCTATTTCCTTCAGACCTACTTCCACAAAAACACTTCTCTTGATGCCCTCATTTCCACAATCTCTCACAAGAGAAGTTTGCCGTTGCGATGAATTTTCAAAATCTTTCCAAGTCTCTGTTTTGCAGTAGCAAGTCCTTTCTTTGGGCGTTTCCCTGAATTGAAGTGGAAAGGAGACATATATTAGAAAACATTCTATACCAGATATCTGCAATTATGCTGATTATGTTTTAACTTAATGCTTACCTTGACCAACTCCTGTCGTGCCTTGGCTGGCCAAACCTGCAGGGGACGCACCAGAGTGAGAGCTGCTGTTCTGCGGAGATAGGGAAGGGCGTCGAGATGTGAGGAACACACCAGGAGCCATGGCTCCGCTTCCTCTAGGGCCTCCAGGGCCATAAGGTCCTGGTCCTGCTGTGTATTCATGGTCCATCAGACTAGCAGAGTAGTAATCCATTCTCCTTTCTGGGCTGAAGTCTCCTCCAGACTCTGGAGCAGGTGATGGGGAGGGTGGGGCTGGCTCAGTCTGAACAGGGAGAGGAGCAACTACTGGAGCAGGAGGACGCTGTTTTTTGCTGTACTTCCTTTTAGCAGGCTTTTGCTGTTCCTGAATAATAATTTAACGAAGAGAAACAAGAGTTATTATATATCATTGAAAAATAACTTTACAACTTTACACATCATTTATTAGGCCGACTGTAGCAGCAGGGTACACACCTGAGCTGAATACCTGTTACTCAGTAACTGATGGAAGATGTGGAGGTCTTTGTTTTTACCAGGACATACCGAACGTGCATAATTAATATCACCTACTCATCTGCTTACTTATTGTTTGTTGTCTAGGAGAGAGGATGAGCTCTAAATTGTTATTTGTCGACCAATATATTTTGGTCCAATTTGCTTCGCTACTGTATATATTTTTGTCTTGACAATAAACAATCAAAGCAAAGGTAAGGAGCCGTGCTCTTGTTTGGACATATTATGTTAGACCTCCCTTTTACCCTTTTTGACTAATTGTTATCCTACTAAGACCAATACGCTTTTTCCTCAACTTACTTGTTGTGCCAGCTTGGCAGCAGCAGCGGCAAGACCAGTTTCTACAGATGCAACTCTAGCCCCTTCCCTGGCTGGCCGTTCCTGCTTGGGAAGGGTGGGCATCACTCTGGCTATAAATGAGAAGAAATGAAAAGATCAACCTTTGGAAAGCTAAAAGGCAAATCAGTCTTCCCTATATATTTAAGCCAGGTACCTTTAGGGCTCCAAGGTGTATCATCCCAGTTTTTCTTGCGCTTTGTCTTAGCCTTGTTGGCATGGTCCTCCTCATCAGACTCCAAGGATGGGTAAACTTAAAAATTTGATTAAAAATGTATCTTGTCAATTAATCTTGATCAGTGAAAGTTGTAAAATTGAAATGTAAGACACTGAGTGTATTTCTCACCATAGTCTGAATCTTTAAAACACGTTCCCAGAGTTTCTTGCTCATCTGGACTCTCCTCATCACTAAAGTGACGGGCTGGACGTTTAATTGGCCGTTTTCCAGGCCGCTGGATGACAGGTTTCTTCTCAGGAATTCCTGTCTTTTTGACCCCTCCGGTCACCCACACAGCCCTGCCGCCCTTTTCCTTGACCACCCCCAATCCCTCTGTCAGGCCTCCAGAGATAGATAAGGGAGATGAAGAGGAGGAAGATGAAGACGAGGATGGAGGATTGGCCATGGAGAGCATACCCTGAATGGCATCACGCGTACTTGGAGAGGCTGGGGCTTCCTCACTGAGAAAAGGACAGTCAAGCCATCACGTAATATCTCAAAAATAACTTCATGGACACAGCACAGAGCAAGAGCAAACATGTGAACTATTCAAGTTTCAGAGGTTATTGGATCCTTGCAGCAACAAAGTGGGACATTTATTCCTACACATACTTGTATAGCGCCAAATCATAATATGCATTATCTCAAGGCACTTTACATAGAAGGTCAAGGTCTTAAAATCTTATCTAATATAGGGAAACGATTGCTCTAGTCACTAGTTCATCCAAGTGCTAAAATATACCATGACCTCGATGACTGATAATCTTTAAAGACTCTAGTCACTATTCAGAAATTGTTTAATCAAACATCATGAAAATCAAATTAAATGTAACCTTCTTCATAAATATATATTCAAAATACCATCACAGAACTCTTCCTGAATTGTTGTGTTGAATAAATTATATAAAAGAAGTACTGGTCAATAAGGAAATCGAACCTAAGAGCTGCAGAGTCCAAGCCTGCTACTTGCTTGCTGGCCTTCAATAAGTCCAGAATGCCCCCTGCGCCACCCTTCACTCCATGAGCAGCCAGTGCCTCTTCATCTGTGGTGTAATCCTCCTGTAGACACATGTACAGACATGCTATAGTTACTACTAGTGTACAACTAGTGTGATAACAATACAATTCTGGGGAATAATGAATGCCAACCAGGGGTTGTGGGGGGGGGGGGGGGGGGGGGGGGGGGGGGGGGATTTCTGTTGAAGCAAATGTGGGGAGAGTAGGAGTAGGGATATGACATACAGTAAATGATCCAGCTGGTCGGGAGTCAAATCAGGTTCTTGCTGCTAAGGGCATGTGTGCCCATGTGGTGTACACCCTACCCTTTTGTCTAGGGGTCACCCTGATTGTGAGATATATTTTGAACCAGTGTGATCACACTGAAACAAGTATTTATCACTGGCAAAATCAGTTTGATGAAGCAACAAATGTAAACTGGTTCGGCTGAGGAAAGAAAGCAACTACAACTTTATTATCACCACTGGTGATAATTTATGAACCGTAAAACTAGAAATTAAACTTGGTATGTTTGATATGGAAAGCATAATAACAAAGACATAGTATATTTAGAATCATGAAATATATACAGCTGTATCCTGTAATCTGTATCCTGTGTTTTAAGTAAATAAAGATTAACTGACTGAAAATGGCTACTACAGAGTAAAGGTGGCATTCAAAATTCCAAAAATTCTCACTGATGATTATTGATCTCACCTCAATGTCAAAGTCTACTTCTCCAGGCTCTCTGATGCGATTGGGGTCAGAGCACGGTTTGGCTCTGGGCAGCTTTCTAGGAAGACCTGAAGGCACAATTTAACACAAGTTATAGTAGCAAAGGGCTTTGACAATATATTATGATCGACATTCAACCAGTAGTCCAAGCACCATATGAGGACTACTCAGTTAATTTGAGCATTCATACGACTGCTTAAAGTCAAATTCTAACCGCTTAGTTTCTTTTTCTTGCTGGGTCCTGCAGGTTTGCGACGTGGAGGTGGAGTCTCATCAATCTGCAGCTCATCCTCAGACTCAAGGTCAGACAGACTGGATCCCTCCATGGCAAGATGTTTGAACTTCCCAGCACCTCCTGCACCATTACTGCCATCCTTCTTACTAAAACCAGAAAAAAGGCAAGTATGAACCCCAACCTTGTTTGTGACCATCAGATCTCAAAGGGTAATAAGAACATATAGCTTCAAAGCTTACCCTTGGATTTTTCCATTGGTCAGCACAAGTTTTAGTTTGCTTTTGTTTAGCTTCCCTTCAAGTTCTTCTAATGGCAAATCCAGCTGGAAAGACACACAAGAATTTTTTGCTAATATGAAGATAAAACATTCAGACACAAAAACAATGTGGATAAACATTCCCAATGTAACTGTAAATGTTCACAAACCCCATACCTTGTTCTTGTTTTTGGACTTGCCAGGGTGAAACTTCTTGAGTGTATGTTTGGTGTGGATCTCAATGAGGTCAAGTTCTCCTGCTTCTGCCTTAAGCAGCCCCTTCTGACTCTTCTTCTTGGTTCCTGGGGGTCCAATGCCCCCAATCACTTCTTTAGGCTTGGGTGCTTTCTTTTTTCCAGGGGGGCGTCCTGAATTCTGAGAGGTGGTCAGGGGAGCTTTCGAGAGTGGCGAACCAGGAAACTGAGGTCCAGTGCGACCAATGTTTTGCTGGAAGATATCCTGTCAAAAGAGACCAAACTGATGAGTCAGCAAAAAAAGGAAGGAGGAAGGGAATAAAAATATTTATTCCTAATACTTCAAATGTTACAATAAAGTTAAACTTTCCATGAAACTACTTTTTACCTCAACCAGACGAATCTCCTTGGCCAGGTCCTTCACTAGCGTCTGAGTGTTGATTGTTTCTGGAATCTCAACGTCATGATCTGCTAAAGCCTGGGTGTACGTCAATAACTTTTATTCATTTCATGCAACATTTTCAAATCAAATATCTTGCATAATTATAGCTTATCACAATGACAGCAAAAATTTAGTTTGAAGGAATATGACCAGATGCATCTGGTTGGAATGTATTCGAATACTTTAATAATTTAGACACAAATGTGATTTTATGTAATTAGAATAATTTCCCTATTGCATCTTGCTCATTTTGTTGGAGTCTGAAAATTGTCTGGTGCAAAATCTAACAAATTCCAGTACGACAATGTCACCAGTGGATATGGGAGTTAATAAACCAAGTAATGTAACAAGGAGGAAAGAGAGGAAAGAATGACATTAAGTAATCAAATAAGATTTTACCTCTTTTCGGGTCCAGCCGCGGAAGGCATTGTTCAGGGCCTTAGCTCCATGAACCAGATATGTGGCTGGGTGTCTACGATTTTCTCTCAAACCTATGAGACAGAGTAGCAAAACATTTATAATATAACAATGATTATAAGCACAATCAACCCAAACTGTTCACATAAAGTCATGAAATGAATATCGTTAAATTCATTGAAATCACCAACCTCTGAAGGTATCAAGAAGATGCTTTCCCACATACCAGCACACAGTCTCAAAGTTGGGAAATCTGAACAAATCTGCTGTGCTTAATCTCTTTTCTATTTCATAGGCTCTAAAATGAAAATACAAAAAAAAAGACATATGATCAAAAAAGGAATGGCAGTAGCAGTCCATGACCAAATACCAGAGGAACTAAAAGCTGAGAAGTGAAAAACTACAGTTAATTCAGATAATACGTTTTACATTTTTTATGTTTGAGTTTTGACTATGAATGTCTGTCTCCAAAAGTGGCAAGAGCTGGCAAAAGCCCCCTCATGTAACACATTGGAAACATTTATTATTAAGTAATTTTACGTTTCAATGTCTTTTTCCATCCCCTCAACTTCACTTTGGGAAACTTTTATAGATTAGTGGCAAAGTCAAGTTCACAAGAACAAATCTTTCAGAAAGGGCTATGATAAGACGAGATGTACAGTCTTGAGGAAACTAACCGGAGCTGCATGTCAATGTTAAGACTGTGCAAGAAGTTTCCTCCAAAGGCCAGGCAGTCCACTGGAGTCAGGACAGAATGAATCCACCCTGGAAGACAAACAAATGACACAAGTTTAAACATTATTGGATTCAGACTTTTCTAATTATTACAAGACTGCTAAAACTATTTTATATGACTAACGAAACCAGCAGAAATATTTCAGCTTACCTGTTGGTATGAACAACGTGTTGCCTTGTTTAACAGAACACTTATAGCACATATCAACCTGGTCTCCAAAGAACATCTCATTCTGGTTAGATGAAGAACTCCACCGCTCAAAAAGCGCTAGGTTGGCAGGAGTGGGGGAAATTAGGTAGAAGATTTTCTCACCCTGAACACACAGAGAGACAAGCTCTTAAAATAATACCAAAGTATTTAAAAAAGACTTTAACAGAAATTAAAGAAATCTCTTACCCTCAGGACATGGTACCATACTGAGGTTCCCCCAAAGTCAATGTGAAAGTCTGTGTAGCTATCTTTCACTCCCATTAGGCAGTACTTCTGCACATTGGGGCGTTCGAACACAGACTCCTCAGGCCAGAGGTTTTCCACCCATGACAGTTTCCTCACAATCTTTGGAGTCTCCACCAAGTTTGAGAGCCTAAAACACAGAACTTTAGTGTTCAAAACATCACGAGCAAGATAGCTTGATTAAAAACACGAAGCACACATTTTTTCATTTCTTTTTTGAGGGAAGTAACATTAAACTCAAGTAACAAGACACTGGGTCATCATTATGAACTGAACAGTGCCTGAGAAGAATATCTTTGCATACCTAGTCTCAGAGAACTCCAGGCTGATGACATTGAGCACTCTGTCTCTGTTGGGGCTGTTGTAATATTCAACAAATTCTCCCAACCTCATCTTCAGGTCACATTGTCGTGACACATCTATCACATCAATCTCTTTGTCGGCTCCTGCAGTTAAAACAAAATGAGCGAGCTTAAGAAAGATGTAGATGACTTGATTAACATGTCCAACACAACAAAGAAAACTAATGTTTCACCCATATACATTAGCCTAAACACAAGAAAATTATTATCTAAATGTAGCATTAAATAAGTTGCAACTTTACCGATGTAGTGCTCTACATCACTGACGCCGAATGACGATGGGGGAAGGGTCATGCCTAGGCCATCCCGTCTCAGCACCATAACAGGTACACTGAATGAATGCTCTTCTAGAAACTCCACCGTCAGCTGGGCCCCAGTCGGCTTTAACAAGACTTCATCCGCACTGTCATAGAAAAAAAACAACAAATGCACAATATTACTTAAGAGTAAGCCGACCAAAGAGGTTTTTACACATGTATTACCGTAACAAAACAAAACTTTTCTCTTTACAGGACAAAGGGGAAAGACTTACTTTGGGAAGGTGCGGCTCCGTAGCTCCCTAACAAACTGTGGACTGCCTGTCTTAACGGGCCGACTTGGATCTCTTCCTCCAGTAGCACCACTATCCATCTGCTTGTTTCCTCCACGGCGTTTGCGCACTGAGGAGAGGGAGAGACAGAAATCCAGATGCATTTAGCCAATAAGATCAGAACATTTTCAGAAAGGCTTGTTTTAGAAATGCTAACTTACTGACAGATGGCCCATGGGTGACCTGACAGTTGGGACAGTGATACAGGTCAATCTCAGCTGCTTTGTCCTCCTCAACTCCAACACAGCTACACAAAACACATTGTTATCATCAGACAGCATATGTGCAGAATGGATAGCTACATAAACTGCAAAGGGTCCTTTCGAGAGTTCATTCAGGAATCATGCAATTAAGAAAACAGACACAGATTACAAATGAATCAGCAGTTTTGGCATCTGAGAGTAACTTACCTTCCATGGAACCAGTCTTGACAAATGTCACACTCGATCATGAAGCGTGTCACATCATATGGTAGGCGACACAAGCAGTACACTGGCACTGATGCCATATTGAGTGTGTGTGTGTGTGAACTAACAATCAATTATTATTTCTATGAGGATTTCAAATTTTAATCAAGATAGTGAGGGCTGTTTAACAATCTAGGGACTTAATTCATAATGTATGGTAATGTTACTATAAATCTGAACTATAAACCGGACACTTCAGCTCCAGATTCCTGTTTTAACTACACATGTCCACCAGGATTCACCAGGAAACCTGTTGAAATAAAGAACCAAAACGAAACTTACACACATGACAATGAAGCGACTGCATTTGAAAGCTAATTAATACATGAGGTGAACAATGAGGAAGACTTCACACAGCAAAAGTCTTAACCAGCTCCAGTTATGGCGAACAACAACTAATTCTGCAAACTGAGGTGCAAGTTGAGTAAAGCAGCTGGGTAAGGAAATTAGTTCGTGTTTTGATAGCATAACATTACCCAACGTGTGTTAAACTGGGTCATTCTCTTTCAACTGGAGAAGTAACAACAATCTAAGAACCGTAGAAGAATTTAAATGAGAAATACTTTTGCTTGTATTAACGAGTTGCAAACAACACACGGACAGGATGTACCGTTAGCTCGCTGTTTGTAAACATGCTGCCCGTGTGTTAGCCGTGCTAGCTAGCGAGCTAACCAAAGCGTTTACGAAGACTTGCACAAGGAAATAATGCTGTGAAATGAGCTTTTAAAACGAAAACTAAAACTAAACAATCTCATCCAAATCAAAATGTACTGTTTGATGGAGAAATAGATATTTTACCGCTAGAAACTCACCGACATCGAGCTGCGGCAGGGCCAAGCATTCAAAAGCCGCTGTAATCCCTACGCAAGCCCGGGGTTAGCTGCGGCCTTATTATGCAACGTCAATTGTTGACAATTTGCTTCACCACATTTTTGTTTATCAACTCTATAATGGCCGAATATAAATGCCAGAGGCAAAGGTTCACACTGGAGCAGGAAACCACCACCTGGAGCGACCTACACGAGCTCAACAACGACCAGTAACGGCGTTATTTGACTGCACCGACGCCATTTCAAAGGCAGCAGCGTCAGACCCTTGTTCGTCGCTGTCCGCTGTTGAAAAAACAATAAAGTTGCAGCGAGTCAACTATGGAGCTGCGATCAGGACAAAACGCTGCTGAGAGGAAACAATGACCCAAAGTTACACAGAGAACCTTGAAAACACCAAGTTCAACTCCGACATTCTACAGATGGACCCGTGAAGGACAAATCTAAATAGAAGATTAGTCTCTTACCTAAACAAAAAAGTATCTTTCTTTACCTTCTGTGTAAAACCCAAATCATTCTTTTGGATTGAAAAGTTTTTCTCGAGTAAAGTTGAACAGTACTCAGGCTGTAATTCTCATGTTTAGAATAATGAAACAGAACTTTGAATGTAGTTGTTTTTTTTCAAGTACATGAAATAAATTGGACCATCTCAACTTTATAATTTTACAAACTGTAGGAAATTGGCAAAAAAAAAGTCATCCTAAGTTATATAAATTGCTTTCTGTTTCTTCGAGCATTATACATTTCTTTTACTGAATCTTTCAGTGTCATGTTTTTCTTATTTCTTCCAGCAATTTGCTTCCCTTGTATACCTTATGTAATTGGATTGATCGCATTGTTTTACAGTGCAACAAGGATTTAATAGTGAATAATATAAAGTACATAAATTCAGCTGTTGATAATCTCAAAATGTACAAAGTAAACAAATATTTGAAAATGTGTAATTTAATCACACATAATCTTTTTTTATGAAAACCAACATTTATTTTCTGCCTCTGCAGTATAGGTCTTAAACGCTACCTCCTCCATGTTAGCAGATCGGATATGAACCAAACTAGAAATTGAAAGTACTACTGTAAAATATGATTTCTGTTAATTTTGGTCTTTCTTATCAAACAGATGTTGGTTGGGTAGATGTGCAGGTTTATTTTTATCCCGCAACTCCTCTCCACAATCATTACTGCACATACTCTGGCACCAAATTATGTCAGCTTTGCAAAAGATAGCAGCAGCTTTATCCTGAATAATTTGGTGTCATTTTGGTACAGTGGAGGAACTGTATACAGCCATTGCTGTGGACACACATGGATGTAAATTGCTATTTGACTGGTTGGCAAAGACACATTTATGTCTTTTACTACGAATTAGTCCTGCATTTGATAAATAACATTCGAAGTGCAATGTAGAGTGTGAAATTAATCATTTAATTTTATTTAAGTACTATAATCACCCTGCTAACAATGTTTCATATTTAATATCATATCTAATTGAAAATGTGAACTAATTAAAATACCTAATTTCATATTTGTGAATATCAACCTGCTCTTTTACTGCATTTGTTAGAGCCTTTTTGTGTTATATGCATTGCCGGACAATACTGACATAATAACTCACCCTCAATTAAAGCAAAAGCAGACATGATATCTTGACTTACAGGAACATGTAAGTGGTTCATAAATGTACAACCAAATGTCTCTGATTGGCCTCCACGTTGGTCTTGATTCAAAATCTGACGTGCAACCTCAAACCTCCACTTCTAACCACTGTGGTTTGTGGGAGTACTTCATGTGAAACTATGGTACAATAAAAATACAATTTGATGGTTGACATCATTTATTTTGATTAGTTACAAAACATAAATAAAATCAACAGTCGAATTAGTTACAATTTACAGAGGCTAAATCACCAGAAACATACCTTATTTTCTAGGTTTCTTTGCCCAAAAATTTTTTTATTGGTTCTCATTCATGCCATTTGGGACTCCCCCAGGTGTTTGTTGCATTAATTTGGAGGTTTATTATATTTAATCTAAATCTTAGTAGCTCATTTCATTCTGTTGTGTATCATCCAGGTTTTCTGAACTGATATAAGAAGTTAAAAATGACCAAAAATTCTCTGAATATAACCTAAACGACCCTGGCCTGTCAGAGAGGTATATCAAAGGGAAGGGGAGTCCCATGTAAACAGCGATGAAAACCAGTGTTTTCTACAGTTTTACAATTTGTACAACCCCAGTTCAAAATACAAAAATAATCTTTATCTTTTAGATAACATTTTGGTAACACTTCAAGGACAAAGCCAGCTCCACATCATGAGTCATGATCATTGAGCTGTAGCTTGTGGTCAACATGTTAGTATCAGACATGACAGCACAGTTTCTCACCTTCACTAATAATGGACTACATCGCTGTGAAAATGTGGGTTGTCTTGGAAAGCGACAAATACAGAAAACCATTTGTTAAACTCTAGATAATGCAACTGTAATTTCTGAACAACCATACCCTTTAGCATAGAGTAGTCTTTAAGCATCCATGTTTTTTAAATCTCTTTGACTCACATGTAGCAGTCTTTTACAACCTACACAATGTCCGGTTTCTGTGGCACACCATCTCTCTATCAATAATAAAACAGAAATGCTACTTCGACTACAGGCTACTTATTAAGCCAAAAAAATCATAATGGCTGACTATCAATGGTCATGTGTGAATGGCTAAGCACACTGATAACCCAATAAAATGTACAGATATATATCTGCTCCTGATGTATTACTCTGTTTATTCTGCGACTACAAATGAAGTGAGTTTGGAAATAGAGGAATGGAACATTTTGACTTGAGTAAACCTTTTGCAGTGCATAACGCACAATTATGACCTGCAGTTCCTCTTCTGAAAGATGTGGTTGAATACTAGTTTTGAAGGTAGTTTACAATTGAAATAAGGAAAATGTACAACAGCAAACAAAGTGGACAAATAGGCAAGTGAGGATGCCACAATAGTGTTGGACATTAAGCTTACAACTGGCAAATGGTCTTAAGTCTCACTTGTTTTATTTGTTGAGGAAACAAGCCCAAGACATAGGCAAGGTAAACATCTTCATTTGGGTACGGTGACATTTGAGAGGCCGCTTTGAATAAAAGAAACAGGGATGCAGTCTATATTGCAATGTACCATGAGACTACCACAAAGCATTGTCACACAACAAATAAACACTCACACACTCACAAAAATGCAGTCATTTTAAAAGGCAGTATGGGAATCGCCCATATGGTCTCACCAGTCTTTAATAACTTGGCAGTTCTTTTTTTTTGTTCTCTACCTCAGAATGTGATATACTGTGATATGTGGAGCCACAACTGAAAACAAAAATGTCAAATGTTAAAGCAGGTCATCCTAAATGCCAGTTGACTCATGACTGATTATTTTTCTCAGTGAGCTGCAAACAGTAAAAGTGAGATTCATGAATATAGCAAGTGCAAGCAGTTTGCACTCAGGCAAGTCAAGTTAGTTATGAGGTCATGTAGTCTTTTTAATTTCAATTTGCCTTCATATTAAGAATCAATCAGACTTTATATCATCACTTACGGTTATTAAGTCTGCTTCTATGTTACAAACATAAAATAATAAAAAGATGAGCACATGCTGTATGGTGCACAACACACAATGTATTTGGTCGTATTGTGGTAACGATGATGGCCAGATAACTTAACCGTGCTCTTTTGTGTAACATGCTGCCGCTTAGTTTAGTTTTTGTTGCCCATTTAAACACCTTGTGCTGTAGGCCTAAAGTTTTAAAAGATCATGTAAAGATCATGGAAAAATGCTCTATGCGTCTGGTTTTCTTTAATGTGCTTTTACAAAAATATTTTATGCCTTACAGACAAATCATTACAACACATGCTGATCAATTTCGATGACCATTACTAATTGCACTTTTAAAATTGATAGTCCTTTTACTGTAAGCATTGATAAGACAAACAATAAATGTCAACACACTGTCAAACAGTTTGACCCTCTTGTCTCTGCTCTGGGAGAATTCAGGTCCAACTGAGTTGGTTTTAAAACAAAACAATTAACATTAATTTATGCCAAAGGACATCAGAGATATGTACTTAGATAATCCACATACACCCACCCACACTCATAAAAGCACACACTCATACATTAAAGAATTTTTACATCTTAACACCCAAACATACCGTGAACCATAAACCCCAGCTTCTGTGTTCCCCTTATTACCGTCTGTTTTGTACATACTAGAATCTATCATCCCTCACATACACTGGTATCCATAAATTCATTGCAGTCACACCTCGGTCATGTATACGCAGAACTAACACTCCATATCTGTTTTACATCCTGACCAACTTCGTACTTCAATCTCTTGCACCTTCATATTGACCTCACACTTCACCTTGGTTTCATTTCTGTCCGAGAGGAAGAGTCGAGGTTGGGGGTGTTGGGTGAATTTTGGCACTGGAAGGTAGAGCAGCAGTAGAGCAAGAGGAGCAACAGGTGGAAGAGGAGCAGGAGCAAAATGTCCCCCCAGTAGCAGCAGTACTATCTGTGGGTGCAGCAGTCCCACTGCCGGGCAGCAGAGATGTGGCCGTGGACACTGGAGATGTGGGCATTTGAGAAGGCAGCAGTGGCTGGCTTTGAGGTGGTGAGTGGGGCAGCTGGGTAATGGGCTGGGTCTGCGGTGAAGACTGAGACTGCACGGAAGTTTGCATCCGGGGCTGCGGAATCTGCTGGCGAAGCGGTGACTGCTGATAGGTCATCTGCTGGAGGGGGAGAGACTGATGCAGGTTTAAATTTGGCTGCATCTGTGGTGCATGAGCCACGTGCGTTTGTGGCGGAGGTCCTGGAGAGGGCAGGGTGGACAGGCTCCCTCCACCTGTGTAATGAGAAGGGGCCGCCACAGGCAAGCTGGCAGGGGTCGGGGATGCCTGAGGGTTCAGTGGTGCCACAGGAAACCAACCTGGTGGAGCCACCTGTATGGAATATAATAATGAGTATTGAGTGAATAATGCAGCAAAAAAACAATGTGCTGACACAAATGAGTCAAAACAACAAAACTTTTCATCAAAATCAAATAAACACTGTCTGGCTTCTTTTAATCATCTTTTATGAGGAAGATCAAGTGATCTTGTAATAACACAAAAGCACAAACTTGCTCATGAAATTTATGATTAGAAGAGAACAACATGTCTGACAATATATTAAATCAATAGTCTGACATTTGTCGAATACGCTTATTTGTTTTCGTGTTGAAAATGAGATTAGCAGCATGATACTGATGCAGGCAGCCGGTTATCTCTGATAAAAATGAAGACTGGAGATTGGGAACAATGTGAAAAATAACAAGTTGTCGTTTTATGAGTGTTATATGCTGTACCTCGTATAATAGGACATTTTTGTTTACCTTCGAGATACTGTAGCTAGCTGTTTCCCCCTATTTCCATTCTTTATACTAAGCTAAACTAACCTGCTGCTGTCTTATATCAAATTAAAAGATATGCAAAGGACATAGATTCTCACCTAATTATGAACAAGTAGGTGAATTAAGCATCTTTTATAAGTATTGCTTTTAAATTTGTGTAAAAACTGGCTACATATTTTAGTGCACAGTCCTACCTCAGTCGGCTGGCTCCAGCCTCCCAACTCCTGCACCTGCTGAATCTGCTTGATCTGATTCAGAGAAGGTTTTGGTGGGATGGCGCCCACCGTCTCCTTCGTCCAATTATCAACAAGTTTGTGCAGTTCATCAGTGAATGTGCTTTTTCTTAGAGGGCTTTGATCTGTGGAAAAACGAAGGGGGGATGCAACATCATACCACATACTGTTACTAAATGAATTGTCTCAATTTATCACAATTATAACAAACCATACCTCTTTTAACAGGCAGTGATGGGGGGTGCTCAGGGTTGCAGTATAGGGGCAGTCTATTCTGCTCACCACCAGAGAAACTACTTGACTGTTGAATCCCTACACGAGAGATATACAAATAGTTATACATACAGCATATGCAATAAAAAGAGAAAATGAGGGAGAAAGACCAGACAAGAAAAACCTACCAGAGTGCGTAACTCCGTTGTTATCCATATGAGAGTGAGGCCGGGGCCGGAGCTTGATTTTGCCTGGCCTGGGCCTGCGAGGAGAGAGGAGAGGAGCTGCCATGGGAAGAGAAGGGGTTCGGGAAAGGGAGGCAGGCAGACTCTGCCGTTGGTCTTTGAATGATCGTAGTTGTCTGTAAAGTTCCTGCAACTCTCTGTTCTGCTGAGCCTGAAGGGAAACCACCTCTTTGATGTGCCTATAGAGGAGGAGATATAAAACGGTGAAAATGTTTGTTCTTTGTAGAAAACAGAATAAATGAAGAAACAAGCGTCTTGCAAACACCAAAATAATGGAGCTAAGCATCTCCCCTCACTTCTCTCTGAGCTTGTGTAGCTCTTTTTTCAGGTCTTCCTCCTCCAGCTCACTCTCAGCATCATCATCGCTGCTGCCCAGCGGTGAGTGGCTGTGTCCATGACCCCGAGGCGGATGGGCCAGCACTGGGGTCTTCTTACTTTCATCTTTCTCTCCTTCCTTTGCCCGAGATCTCCTCCTCTCCCTTTCCAAGTGTATAGACAGCGGGGAGCTAACAGTCAGCCCATCCTCTTTCTTTGTCTCAGTCTGGGTTACAGAGAAGCGTCCCACTTTCCTATGAGTGCTACCATGACCTGATGGCACCTCCTTAGGGGGAGAGGTCTGGAGCACTGGAGTCACCTGATTGCAAAAGGGTGTGAGAGAGATTGGCTGCTTGTCCACACTGCTCTGAAGATTCAGACTAATGAGTGTTAAAGAGTTGGGTTAGAATTGGTACTTATTGTCCTACCTGAAATCGTCCTTTCCGTGACTGAGGTGGATTCATGGATGGTGCCTCCTTCTCCTCTCTAAGTTCTTGACGGGTAGAACGTCCTTCTAATAAAGAGATGGGGATGAAAAGAAAGGGAGACACAGACCCAGAGACAAAAAGACAAACACACACAGAGAACACATAAATGACAAAGTGGACACATACAAAAAACAACAGACAAATGAAATAAACAAAAGAGAGACATAAAGATGCACATGGACAGACATGGGGCACGTACAAAAGGCAGTGTTAGAAATCATCACAAATGTCACACATCCTCAACTCATTCACTCAGGTGGCATGCATTCATGTCTATGAACAATGTTAACATATGCCGACTTCAGTGGCAGTAATTTATCTCATTTATAAATAAAAATATCAATGTAGGCATTTGGGATGTAAAAATACATGCTCAAGAGAAAAGTATTATGGCCATGAGGGAAGGAGTGGTAAATGCATGTTATCAAAAATTATAGGAGGTCATTAATACAAAAAAATTAAAAAACACTGTGAAATGGCAGTTGAATGTTTACAATCATGTACCCTCACCCACCCAACCACCCACCACTCTCTCTCATTCTCACTGGCTCAATATTGTCCCAGTCATATATCAGACAACAAAGCCCAACATCACATTGGAGATCTGCTCTCAGATCCACAGTAATATTGTTCTGTGTGTTTGATATTTGGGCTCACTACATTAGTAAAGTGTGGACATGGATATTCAATGCATTATTCAAGACCAACATAAAAAATATGCAGCCTGAAATAGGTTTTACTTACAGATAACGATCCATTATTAGTCACTCGTGTGGAACATAACATACTCGCTCATGCATGTGCGAAGGATCTAAGTAACTGCTACACATGTTACACATATAAACACAAATGCATGCAAGATGACTGGAATACTTGCACAGTGTGTTAAAGCTTAGCGTTATGACAAGCCTACCCATGTACAACAGAACCTGACTTTAGCAATATATACTAGAAGTTTCATCCTAATCTGGATAGTTCATACAGAAAAACATTTTTGATCAATTCCTATGCTACAATTACGCTACGAAGTTTTGCCTCGTGGAGCAATGCTATGGTGTATGAGCTGACACAGACAGTGTACACATATTAGAGTTAGAGTGAGAAGACAGTAACATAATAGCACAGCAACTTAGCATCTGTCTTATCTGTGTTATTTATGGCGTGAGTTGCATGGATCTCGCTACACTGAGCCAGCAGGTGGATGTGAGTAGGTGAGATGGTTGCTGCTGGAAGCGCCCGTGGAACTGGGGTCGGGGAATGGTGTGGGGGGTGTCATATGAGGGGGTATGTCCGGGGCACAATCACAGCTGGGCGTTTCTCCAGGGTTCATCTGCACTGGGATGGGCATCACATATCTGATGCCAACCTCTTCCTACACTGCGCCAATCTCCCACCCTCCTCTACTCTCCACTGCTCGTGCACCCTGGGTGAGTAACCCATGCAAAAAGAAAGACTGCCAAGAAAATGAAATTTAGTAAAAAAGCAATTCAGAAACAATTAAAATAAAAAAAAAACTTAAACAATAATGAATGTAAAGATATCAACAAGTACATTACATGGGGACTAAAGTCACATTACAAAAAATGAAAAAACAGAAATATTTAGCTGTAAACATTAACATCCATTAGCATTAACAGTTATTAATTCCTAATGGTTAAGCAAGTTAATTAACTATGTTAAAACTAGGAGTAGATTAGATTTAGGTCCATGCCCCCACAAAATCATTCTCTCTCTCTCTCACGCTCTCTCTCTCTCGCTTGCTCGCTCCCTAAGAGGACGCTACCTTGCTGGACTCTGGGCTTCTTGAACAAGCTGGCGGAGTGGCGCAGTTTGCACGCCCAGTTTTTGAATTTGCGAGTCCAGGATTTCTTGCTAACAGGATTTCTGATACTAGGACATGTCAGGTTTAGGCCAAAATATCCACCTCCTGCATTGTGCTGCTGCTGTCCATGCCGGAGGGGGATCGGCTGCTGATTGGGAGGCCACGATGCGTCTCCAGTGGTACTGGTATCAGATTGTGGGGGTACAGCCTGGAACAGTTAAGACAATTAAAAGTGGCTGCGTGTAGTTGAGACATTTAAAATGGAGAAACACTCAAACATTCTCACAGACAGCTGAAAAAGAACCAAGCGGAGTCACATTTACACACTGAAACTGTAAAGAGATGTAAATTCAGAACAGTGAAAGACAACACTGATAGAGAATTTGCTCGAAATCAAATCTGTGGTATTCACTCACAAGAATGGTTGGTTCTCCTGGTACAGGTGGGCGTTGGAGCCCAGCAGAGTCATCCTGATTAGGAGGCAGAAGAGAGGTAGGTGGGGTCGATGACGCAGAGGTGGAGGGGAGACATGGCCCGGGCTGCTGCTCCACCGCCCACGGCCCAGCAGACTTGGGCACTTCTGAGAAGGCTTCGTCTTGCCCCCCATCCCTCTCTGGGTCAGGGGAGGTGGAGGAGGAGCGGGAGGTGGTGGAAGAGGTAGTGGAGGACGTGGAGTGGGGGGAAGTATCTGAGGAGGAGTCAGGTGGGGGGAAAGACAAGTGGTGGAGTGATAGCGGCTCAGATGACTCGTCTCCTCCTGCTGATGTGGAGGCAGCTGATGTTGGGCCGGAGGCAGCTCCTCCGGTCAACGCTGCCCCACTGCTGTACTCCTGATACAACAGGTTTCTAAGCTTTTCATCCAGAGTCTTTATGCGGTTATCTACAAATTCAATTTTGGGCGGGCCTTCACTGTCTGACTCGGCAACAGAGGAAGGCTGAGCAGGGGATGGTGTCAGTGTTAGGGGGAGAGCGGGCAAGGAGGCTTCAGCACTGCCCAGATGGAGAGGCGGCAGAGACGAGTCAGAGGAAGGGTGAAAATAGGCAGAGTAGCTGCCTGTGTCCTCTGTGACACTCGTCTCCCCCGTTGACATCTCTGACTCTGACATCTGTAAAGACGACTGCTTCTGCAGAGGAAACTGCTGCTGTTTCTGGGGTGTGTCCACAGCTTTAACAACATCCTGTTGTTGCTCAACATGTATCGGCTGTTTCTGTGACTGAATATGTTGTTGTGCCAGCTCTGCAGAGATTTGGGTTTGCTGTGGAATCTGCTGTTGTGGTACAAAGCCAACATTTAGTGGCACCTGTTGTTGAAGAAACTGTTGACTTATTGACAGGGGCAACATTTGGTCTTGATCTGACTTTAACGCCACAGTACCCATAAACAGCTGATGCTGCTGTAACTGCTGTTGCTGTAAGTGTATAGTCTGTTGCAGGTTTAACTGTTGCTGCTGCAGATGATCAATGTGGGCCTGCTGTTGCGGCACTGCAGCAGCAAGTGGTGCCATAACCTGCTGAGGTAGCTGCTGCAACTGAGGCTGCTGCAGCAGCTGTGGAGCACACTGTGCGGTTTGCTGTTGAAGAAGGGGTTGTTGGGCCTGCTGTATGTGCCCTGGGGGCAGAAACTGCTGCAGAGGCACAGACTGTTGTAACACCTCTGGGTGACCTGGCTGAGGCAACACCTGCATCTCAGTCACCTTTTGTTGAAGTGGGATTTGTTTCTGCATGAGTTGCTGTTGCTGCATGTGCTGGAGAGACTGCTGCAGCTGAATTTGTTCTTGGCAAACTTGATGTTGTGTTTGCTGTTGTGGTGTTGCACGCTGTATCTGCTGTGCCTGCAGTTCAAGCTGCATTGTCTGAAGTTGCTGCGGAACTACTGGTATCTGCTGCTGCAACAGTAGTTGTGGTTGTTGAGGTTGTTGTGGGACTGGTTTGGCCACCTGGGCAAGTGTCTGTTGTTGCTCCTTGCCAGCTTGGCTTCCTGCTGAAGAGGTCACTGCAGTAGCAGGAGGAGGGGAATTAAAAGAGGTTGAGGACTGGTCCACTGTGGACACACATGGCCCTGGAGCAGTTAGCACTGCATCCCCTATATTTTGACCCCCAGTGGAACAATCACTGGTTCCAGGAGAAGAGAGGATGTCATGAAGAACGGCAGTGGACAAGGGGGGGAGGTTAGAGGCAGCAGGTATTAATATGGATGATGAAGCACTGGAAATCTGGTTAGCAGGAGCTGAGGGGATGACTGTCAGTTCCAGACCACCTGAAGCAGTGACAGGGACAGAGGCTTCCAGAGTAGAGGCTGGTGCAGAGATGCTTTCAGAGGCAGTGGTGAGGGGGCCATGGGTTGTAGTGACTGGGGGGGATATGGAGGCAGGAGCTGAGACAGTGGAGACTGGTGGGGAGGTAGCAGAAAGGGTGGGGCAGGGGGGAGAGGCCCTTCCAGTCAAGGACTCCAGACTTTGGAATCCTTCACTTTCTGCAGCCACAGAGAGTAAGACTGTTAGTTTCTGTTATGCTGCCAACTCAGTCACGTTAATAAGCCACGGCACACAAACCTTGGTGGAGCTCACCTTTCTCTGTTTGAGGAGACAGGGGAATCCTTGTTTCTGTAGTTGACAGTGGTGTGGCTGCTCCTTGGCTGGAAAGGGAGTCTCTATGGCGGATGGTCTGGTTGATAAAAAATCGCCAGCGGCCCACCGGGGAGGAGTGGGGCGCTGAGTCCGCTGAAAAAGAAAAAGATAGGTCACTACTTATTAAAAGTTAAGTTATGGTAAGTATAGCATTTCCTTACACTGAAACTTTTGGTGCAGAGTAAATGTATATAAAATATCTCACTGGTGGTGGGGGTGCCCACATGAAGCTGGTCAGTTGATCCAGTCTTAGGAGAAATAGAAATTTACATTCATCAATCAATTTATCATTATAATTTTTATTATTGTTGTTAACAGTATCATAATCAATCATACCAGAAATTCAAAAGGAGAGAACGTGATGGGAATTTTGAAAAACAACATACCTGCGAATGTGTTTGAAGAATTTCGTGGGCTTTCTTAACTATTGTTCTAAGCTCCTCAACAAATTGCTCTTTCTCCACATCAAGAACAAAGTCCTCCTCCACCTATGAAGAAAGTACAAACAAACAGCACTTACAAGACATTGAATGACACGTGACACTAACCAACACAGATTACAGCAGCACATGGGCAGTTCACCATGTAATCTGCTATGTCCTCAGGTGCATCCCCTTCAATGTCAAACTTAAATGTGACCATCTTGTTGCTATGGGTTTCCAACTGGCATTCCACCATATTGTCCCCACTGCTGGACACCTACAGAAGACAAGACAAATTAACATTATGGACTCATACTTTTCAAACTGTATTGGGATACATTATATTTGGCTATTTGTTGCAGTTTATTCACCTGGAGCATGGTTAGTTGAAACTGATGTGAAACTTTCTCAGGCCTCTGACAGGAAGCTCTTCTCTGAGTTTTCAATTTCTCCAATTTACCATTGGCCAAGAACTGAAGAGTTTCCTCTCCATTAGCTGGAACATACCTGTGGGTGGTAAGGCAGCGGGCCTGTTACATCTTCATGTAAATGACCATTTGTAGATCAAGACACTGACTAAATACTGTTTTCAAAATCAGCTTCTCCTTTATTTATTATTATTATACTAATTATTACTGTTATCAAAGAAATGACAATCCTGGGAGCAAAGTTAAAGTTCAGGGCAGATTTTCAGATGATACAAAGAGTCACCCTCCATACTTGGAGAAGATTTCAAGCAGATTTTGACAAGTTTTCTACTTTAATCTTTAGAAATCCTGCCCTAGTTTTATTACTTAATTTTTTGCACTATTATTATTATTCACTTTTGTCATTTTGTTGATAAGGAAAATGTATAATCCTAACTGATTAGTTCACTGCAGTCAATTATGTGACCAGTTTATTTTATCCTTTAAAGATAAGCTTCCTACTCAACTACTTCTGATTATAAAACAGAGTAATTTAATTTACTGATTCATTTAATGTATTTATTTTCCACCAATATAAGGTATTTAGGCTTATGAAATCTTCTATTAACATATAATTTTTTCGTGACTGGGGGACATGCTGCATGACTTTTACGCACCAGCTATTACTTTTGAATGGCGCTAAGATCAGTAATGGAAGTAATGATATCAGACATACCCTGCAGAAGAATGATGTTCTGTACTTGACAGGTATGGGCCATCCTGTAGAGTAACATGAATACACACATGAAAGAGTGCACACGTAACACTATATTGTAATAATGGATATTATGACATTCAAACATAAGTAAACTGTTCTATGAATTAAAAATTGTTTAAGGTCAAAACTTGTTAGTTTGAATCAAACAATAAAATCTAAAGATTTTTCAAATTATTAGATAGCAGTATTATCATTAATTCTGCCCACATGTTAGCAAAGTAAAATAACTGTTTAAATAATACAGTAAACTTCCATTTTTCCTGTACCTGAGCATTGCCCAGCAGGGAAAGGTCACAGTCTTGCAGCGAGGCTTGGGAGAGTTTGGGGACATTAGAATCAAGCGATTGTAGAGTAGCAGCAGGCGGAGGGGAGGTGGGGAAAAAGTCGGCCTGCCCTGGGAAGGTTATCTGAGCCGCTGGCGGAGATGTTGGCAGCTCTGGAGCAGGGGCAGCAGCAGGGTAGTGGGATATGAGAGATGGTAGTGTTGTTGGAGGACATGAGGTATGAGAGGGACTGGGGGGCATTTGCTGTGCAGGAAAGACAGCGCTGGGCAGAACAGGTTGTTCAGCGATACGTGTGCCAGTGTGTGTCTGAGTGTGAGAAGGAGCCTGTGTCTGAGTGTGTGTCTGTGTCTGGGAGAGTGATTGGGCCTGGAGGCTTGTTTGTGTGTGTGTGTGAGCTGGCAGCATCTGGTTGGCCTGGTGCTGTGGAGATGAAGTGGCGCTTGTCACTAGATGACTATAGAGGGGAAGGGTCCTGTTCTCAGACTGAGGTTCAGCCACATTACTGGAGACTATCTGTGCAGGAGGATGGGCCACCAAATGTGAGTCAGGTGGACACTGTGGGGGAAGAGGACTCTCGTCAAGGGGTATCAAAACTTGCTTCACGGGAATTGGTTGCTGGATAGGGGTAGCAATGGGCTGTGCCAGTAACTGAGCTTGTGGAGGAGGTTGAGCCAGGGCTTGATGCACATGAGGAAGCTTCTGCAGCTGTTGCTGGTATTGTTCAGTCGACTGGGGCAGAGCAGGCTGGGAGATGACCTGAATGACTGAAGGGTCAGTGGTGCTTCCAAGGGTCTGCTGCTGCTGAGCCTGAACAACTTGGCCTGGAACATAGCCTTGTCCAGCCTGCTGCACAGGATGAGGAGTGGAAGTAAAGTTCACAGGGTCAACTACGGAACCGAGATCTGTCTTGGTCCCAACAGCAGCTGAGCCAGGAGACAGAATCCTCTGCTGATATTGGAGTACTGGCTGCTGCTGCTGTTGTTGCTGCTGCTGCTGCTGCTGCTGCTGCTGTTGTGTAATATGGGTTATATCCTGTTGTGCAGATGGCATGGCTTGGTGGGTAAGCTGAGCGACATACTGAGAGGTCAGAAGGCCAGAGGCAGTCTGAGCATGCACCTGGCCCGCTGGCTGGTCTTGACGTTGTTGCTGGAGCTGGGGCTGCATGAGCCCTGGCATCTGAGCATTTTGCTGAACAAGAGACTCATGTTGGATTTGACTGGGAATTGAGGAAACTACAGCTGGAGGCTGGACAGCAGCTTGGCTGTGTTGGCCCATCATCTGAATGTCAACAGTTGGGCCTTGGCCATGTGGCTGCTGGGACTGAGTAATTGTTTGGTGCAAAGGCTGAGTCTGGATTAATGTCAGAGCAGTTACTTGGCTCTGTGTGGAAGTGACAGGTCCTGGGTAACTTGTCTGTAAAGGAATTTGCTGTGTCTGGATGATTTGATTCTGTCCTTGGATCGTTGCTGCTGGAGGAGGCACATGAGCCTCAGTCATAGCCTGAGCTGCTTGGGCTGTAGACTGGGCTAAAAAGTGGACTGGGACTTGGCCCTGGTTCTGGGGAGGGGCCTCATTTTGTCCTTGTTGGTTGAAGACTTGAGCAACAGCAGTTGTCTGGAGAGGGATCTGCGTAGTCTGGATGGCCATGGGGACCTGGGCCTGTGAGATATTTTGATGCTGAATCACCTCAGTGCCGCCCGGAACTCCGACTGGAAGATGAGGTTCCATAACAGAGGGATGGTGCTGCGGCTGGGTAATAAATGCTTTTTGCTGCTGGATCAATACTGCTTGCTGCTGCTGCTCCAACACCTGCTGTGTCAGAGTAGTCTGAGGTGTAAACTGAGCAGTGTTCATTTGTGGGATACACACATGCTGTATTTCAGTTGATTGCTGCTGAATCTGCTGCTCGCTGTTACTTTGTGGAAAAGAGACACTCTCTTGTTTCTCAGTTTGCTGAAGCTGAATGATTGCTGCTTGCTGCTGTTGCTGCTGCTCTTTACTTTGTTGTTGTATGAGGGCATGCTGCTGTAATCTCTCTGCCTGTTGTTGTAGCAGGACTTGTTGCTGACGCTGTTGTTCTAACTGTTTCTGCAGCAGAGCTTGCTGCTGCTGCTGCTGCTGCTCTATCTGCTGCTTGAGTTGCACTTGTTGCTGCTCTTGTTGCTGGAGCTGAGCATTCTGTTGTAGCTGCTGCTGTTGTTGTAACATAGCGTTCCTTTGCAAATGCTGCTGTATTAGTGCCTGTTGCTGTTGTTGTTCCATTTGTCGGAATAAGGCTTGCTGCTGGAGTTGTTGCTCCGTTTGCTGTTGAGTCTGCTGCTGCTGTAATGCAATGTTTTGCTGCTGTTGTCCGCTTTGTTGCTGCTTCTCAAGTTCGTTTTGCGTTCCGGCTTGGTGTTGTCCGATTTGCTGATATAACTGGCTCTGTTGCTGTGGGGGAGGCTGTGGCTCTAATTGCTGTTGCAAAAGCTGCTGCTGCGGTTGTTGTTGCAAAAGCTGCTGCTGCTGTAGCAGTGCTTGTTGCTGCTGATCAAGCTGTTGTTGGACATAGAGCTGATGTTGCTCAATCAGTAAAGCTTGTTGTTGCTGTTGCTGCTGCTGCTGTAACAGCGTTTGCTGTTGCTGAAGCTGTTGTTGTAGTTGAGATTGTATCGTGATCTGATCGTAAGGATCCTCTTTTGGTTGCTGTTTAAAAGTCTGAGGTTGCTCTCCTGCCTGCGGTATCGACATAGCTCGCTGATCCATACCTGTTTGTGTGGGCAACCCTTGCTGATGAGGAGGTGGCTGGACAGGTGGAATCGGTTGCTGCGCATAGATCTGCTGCTGAGGCTCATGTTGATGTACAATTGTAGCTGCGAGGCTCTGCTGCTGTTCCATTGGTGGCTGAGGGGCACAGACTTGTTGTTCGAGCACAGTGGCCTGGGCCTCCATTTGCTGTTGTGGCTGCTGAAGGGTGGAGGTCTGTGGATCCATCCCAATCTGTTGTTGTTGGACAATGGTCTGCTGAGGGATCATGACAGGTTGTGTTTGCTGGGGTGCTGCCTGGGGAATGATTTCAGTGAGCTGCATGGGAGTGGCAGGGGGCTGGGTCTGCTGAGCGAGGGGCACAATGGTCCCTGCTGGTCCAGCAGGATCACTGATGGACATGGGTGTAGTGACAACATTAATGGGTGCTTGTGGGGAAACAGGGGGTATGTATGAGTGTGAGGGGAGTACTGAGCCGTGGGGAGTGGCAGTTTGAAATGTCTCTGATGGAAATGTTTGTGACTACACGGTGATAATGACAGAATGATGATTGGTGTTGAAAGGGAAAAGAAAATTGTAGAAAACAGGTAAGAATAAGCTTTGGCAAGGGGCATAAAATAACAGCACATTGAATTTAATACAGCAGGGTTTCCCACAGTGGTTTATAGCAGAGGTAGCACGCCTCGCCATAAACACATATGGTCAAAGTAAACTAACTTTAATTTAATCTATTAGGCAAAACTTGAAACTTCAGGTAAAATGATAAAAGGCAATTAGGCACTATTTCATACAGCAGGACTGTACATTTTATCAGTCACTGTTATTGAGTCACAATCTCTGCTACACGATTTCCTGGGGGAAACCCTGTACATGGCATAATCAGATGGTGAGTTTCAGAAGATAATGAGGATGATTTGTGATTTGGTAAATAGTTATTCAGGGGAAAGCACCCAAAATATGACAGAATTGCACAATTGCAGATTTGCTTCCTTTTCAAGTAATGTTAAATGTTGTAGTCCCAATGCAGACATGTCTTTTTTCATTAGAATTAGTGTTATCACTCCTTTCACCTGAAAATATTGTTGAGGTACACTTGGTGATACCTGTGGAACCATGTTAGTGGCCTGAAGAAAAGTCTGACCAACAGGCCCCCCTCCACTTTGGCCTACGGGCATGGTGGACATACTAACACTCTGACCAAGAGGTACACTGGGAACGTTTCCACTCTCACGAGTGGGGAGCGTCTGAGGATAAATGAACAATGTGATCCATCAATAGAATGATTTAAACAATAATCAATTAATCTGCAAGAAATAATTCATAGAGGAGGTGAAAACAATATGTTGACGTACAGATGTAATTGGGAGAGCCGTTTGGGAGTGGGTGTATGATTCCCCTTGCTGAGAGTACGCCTGGCTCTGTCCACTTGCATGTGATTCACAACTGGCAGATCCAATGCTCTCACCTTCTGAGTAAAAGATGATTATAAAAGAACAAGAAAGAATGTAAAAATTCAAACAACACACACTTATCCAACTTATAATATTCAGTAAGTATTTTATAGTCTAGGAAAAAACATGGTGGAAGCTCCACCATGTTTTTTCCTAATAACGTCCTTATAATTTACAGTCCACCTTTCAAATAAACTCCTGGTGTGTGTCACATATAATGGAGGTGCATAATATACCTGGCAGACTAAGGGTTGTCCCACTGAATATTTGCTGCTGTCTGACATGTTGGTCCACTTCAGGCAGCTCCTCTGACTCCTGCCCTCCTCCACCTCCTCCTCCTCCTCCTGTTTGTCCAGCTGCCCCTGGCCCCAGTGAGGAAGAGCAGGATGGATGAGAAAAGGTGTAGGAGGTGAGAGTGGAGTCTCTCCTTTCCTCAAAGCCCTGCTGCTGCTGGAGGAGCTGCTGCTGTCGACGTTCCCGTGACTTTTTGATCTGATTCACTCGATCCCGTATGGATTTTCCCACCACTTTGGCATCGCTCTCATGGAAGAAACCTGACTTCACCTGGAGTGAGGGAGTAGGGGAGAGAGATTGAATTAATTTATTCATAAATACCTTGCAATGGCCTGAAGGATTTCCCTCACTTAACCTTCCTTTAAGCTTTAATGCATTTAAGTCACCCATGAAGCTCCATCTTTCCCTTCATGCATGCATTATCCTAGTGTCTCACCATCTCTAGAGCCACCTCCTCAGCGCTATCATTCTCCAGGTCATAGCTGAACTCAATAGCCTCATTGTCTTTGTGCTTCCCCTTGAGCTTCTTCGGTTCTTCAACCCAAATCCGGAGAGCCAAACAGTCCTGGTTGCCTGTGTCCTCCTCTGCCAGCTCCACCCGGACCCCCGTGTCCTCCCCGAAGAACGCATGGTTGAGGAGGTCTCTGATGGAGAGTCTGTCAAGTGAAGGGGAAACAGGGATGTTTTAAGAACACCTGCTCAGGAACTGTGCAAAAGATACTGCAGCACGTCATGTAATAAAAAGAAAACCTGCTTACCGCTGGCTCTTGTTCTGACGAATGCAGCCTTCGATGATCTCTTTTATCTCTGGGTCGTTCACTTTATCAAAGCTGGCTGGCTTTATACCCTGTAGAAAAATAGATCAGAAAGTAGTTGTATTCAACAATTGAATCATGTTGTCAGATAATTTGGATAACATTTAAAGTGTGATAAAAAATATAGAAAATAATTAGGTCTACATGTGTCATTACCACAGATCTGCTGAGTGATTGAGTTAAAGACACTCACGCTTGTGACTTTGCGATAGATCTGAGCTGCGTTTTGGCACTCAGAGTAGGGATACTCTGACGTCGCCATCTCCAGCATGCACATCCCAAAGGCGTAAACATCCACAGACTCATCATAGTGCTCCTCATACATCTCTGGAGCCATGAACTCAGGTGTTCCTGTGCAGACCAGATGATGTTTCACAGTCAATAACAAACAGAACAGCTCTACACCACTTCACCACCGGAAAGGCCCCAAAGTGGATGGATAACTTGAATCTCAGTTAAAGCTTCCTGTCTACGGCTCTTGCTTCCCGAGTTAAAACTTTATTGAACAAAATGGAACTCGGGGTGCACTGCTTAAGTTGGCTCACAGATCCAAGTTCTCATTAGTGGTTTCTGTTTACAGTAAGTGCTACCCACATGGAATTTAGAGTGACTTCTTCTATTATCCCAGACACGCTGTAAACATCTGTACTGAGCTGAGGAAAGTATTTTTATAGGCCCTGACTCTGTTTGCTGATGTAGCGACTATATGCCTGGCATTACTCTCCAAAGTGATTGCTTGGCTTATGTGGCGTACCTATGACACTCTTGGCAAAGGAGGTCCTCATCAGAGTGGCCAGTCCGAGGTCACCTATCTTGACTGAACCTGTGGGGCCTGTTATGAAGATGTTGTCACATTTGAGGTCCCGGTGGACGATTGGAGGAGTCCTGGTGTGAAGGAAGTGAAGGCCCTTCAGAATTTGCCTGCACCAACTCCTCAGGACCTTAGGTTTCATCACCTTAAAGCGCTTAAGGTACCTGTGCAGAGAGATAAAGAACTGTCAAAATCAAAGAGAATACTGTGGTCAACCAATGATAGAAAATGATTCATGATAACTGGTCGTGCATATTCACTTTGATTACATTATGTTGTACAAAATTTACATAATAAATCAGTACAGTCAGTTTGTTTTTTAAAGTATATTTAATATACCATATCAAAGTAGTGGGTGCTATGATCTGGTAAATACAGAAAGGTATAGGTGGATTAAAAGAACTTCATGTTAGTCAGACACTAAGGCCCAAGGTTTCTTTTTGAAACAAATGACACAGCAACTCAATAAAATAATAAAATAATGGTGAGCTGTCATTGAGTGACGATGAGTAAAAATGAGGAGGTTGTGCTTACGTTTTGAGTGTTCCTGAAGTCATGAGTTCAGTGACCAGTACAATGCACTTCTTGCCACGCAGCACAGACTCCCAGGAATCATAGAAGCGGACGATGTTGGGGTGCTGAAGCCCCTTCAGCATCTCGGCCTCCTCCTTGAAGCGTTGCTGCTCCACCTTGGTCAGTTTGCGGTCCTGACGTGAGAGATAAAAACCAGGTTTAATGGCATGTATGTGAACTGCAAGCAGAACAAAACCTCTGCTACATGATTCTATTCCCCAGAACATCAGCCACCTGACAGCCCACAGCCATGATGCCAGTAACACCTGCTGCCACTAGATGGTACTGGCAACATACAGTTAGCAGCAATGCTGAGACAACACCCTAACCATAGATTTATAAAACACATTTTACTGCATCTACCACAGATCCCCAGTATGGTGGAAAGAATGGACACAGCAGAAATCTAATCACTGGCACGAGCGGGATCCCTCAGGAACAGAGAGAGCCATTCAATAATCCCTCTGTTAAACACTGGTGCATAGGTTATTTATAAGAGCTGCACTCACGCAAGGTATATAAATAAATATATATATATATATATATATATATATATATAGGGAAGGCGCTCTGTTGTATAAAATAATTCACATCTTGTAATTATGTCTGTTGTTTCTCCCCTATTTCTCAGTTTTCCTAAATCCACAGTACAGTGCTCCCATCAGTAACATATGCTATGCTTAGATAACAATTTGTCAGGTCTTCAAATTAACTGAATATAAAGTCAATAGGAAACAGAGTTTATGAATATTCATGTGATATAATGTTCATAAGAATAAAACACGATGGAGATAATGAAAGCATCCTATCGTCCTGACTGGCTCAATTAGGTCAGTGTGTATTTTTAGACTTGTCACAAGCAACTGCTTTACCTGCTATTTCCATGTGTACAGAGCACAAACATCTCAGGTCTGTGGTCTTTTGACCTTTGTTGACCTTGCGACCTGCTATTGGAGGGGGAATTATTCGATGGAGCTGAAGAGTGTTAAAGACTTTATTGCCAGGGGTCTGTATTTGACAACATGTATCCTTAAGGTAACTATTAATGTGAAAGTAAAATATAAGGAAAGAAAAAACAAAGCATGTCTGACTGAATATCTGTCCGTATAAGTCCAACGGCAGCCACAGACAAAACCTCACTATAAATAGTGTCATCATAACACTGGCTTTCCATTGATCGATTCCATTGATGTTGAGCCTTTTGCTTTGCGCGGAACTCCCCAAAGGGAGGTGGTGTACTGCAGATATTTGTTTGTAGATAAACAGATTTTCATAATATATGCAAATGCCTCTATCTACATATATGTGCTATGTTTTTTTTTTGTAGCCTTGGCTTTCTGTCTGGGCCTCTTCCTCCTTGTGTTTGTGTTTCATCTTCTACTCTCTGTGTCTATACTGGCTCTGTGTCCTTTTCTGGAAGTACTGGTGGACTATATCTCCAGATGGGAGGCATCTCAACAGGGAAGCATCAACAAAAAGGCTGCACCTCCTCCTCACGGTTATGGCTAAGAATAAGTTGCCCAGTCTGGGTTGTAACACCAACTGCATCATGTTATTACGTGCATGCATTCTGAGGTATTTGTATGTGTGTACCTGACCATGAGCAGGTGTTTCTGTCTGTGCTTATAGTTTAAAGGCTGCCAGTCAATATTGCAAGAGTCTTCTTCTCTGATGCGGGTTGTTTTGTCAGGGAGTGCTGCTTCTGTCTCACTCCACTGTCAGAGCATCACTGTCTGGCACGGTGTGAGGCCGAGCACTGCCTCCGTGTCCCTGTCTGCTGCCTTCTCAGCGTCTATTGTGTCTCCCACTGCACTGAGTGTCGTATCAGACAGCCTTAGGGGCAGCAAGGGTCACAAAGAGTTCAGTTAGTGAGATTGTGTCTAGACAGACTCACCCAAACTTATTCCCCACTGCAAACACACCCAAACGCATGCACATACACACCCATGTTCACACAAACAGAGGCACAACAACAGCATCTCTGTCATTAACAGTCGTACCCTCTTCCCATTGCCAAGACTACTAAATACACTCAGTGCAGGACCATTACTGCTGTTATCTGACATCTGTGATAACTGAATACTCAATCAACTCTTGGGAATGATGGTAATAAACTGAAGCTGTAAATATATCCTGTTGGTACAACAGCAAAGACAAAGACACAAATCTGACAAATCAAAATGGGACATAACCACCACAAGAGAAAGTGGGACAGACCAGACACTTGAATGAATAAAAACATATGTGATGGCTCTGATGTGACTTGTCTGCTTTTTCCTCCTCTGAACTGCTGCAGCTTAACCAAATAATATTTGTAACACATAGCAGAATAATGAAAAAATAATATTTACTACTTCCAAAAATTATGCATATAAGTATGTAGATGCCAAAATGATTGTTAGTTATTGTAAATTAGTTACTTGGTTTAATTACAGACTGTTATCCAGACAAATACTCATGACTCTACATGCACTTGGCTCTAAGCAGAGTGGGTGGACAACTTCCATAAAAATGATAAACAACCAGTGTGGGTTTCGCCCTCACATGCACTTGCTGGGTTTGCAATGAGCCACTTCCTCTTCAACTACACAGATTGAATTGTATATTTTCATGGCCATATGAGCCTCTGCAAAGGCAAAAATGTAAAGTTTTACGTATTCAACAGCACTAGAAAATTTGACGTGTTCCAAGATGATATTAAATTTGAGTTGTGATTGTTTTAGATGTTCAAATATATATACATTTTAACCACCTCGCAGGAAGTTTTTCACCCCTGCCTGTTTGATTGTTGGTTTGTATTGATTTTTCTGCGGTATGTGACGGGAAAGAACCCATGACTTTCTTTAACTTTGCAATTACATCTTTCAACATTTTTATGAATATCTCTAGAAGTAGAGATCTTTATGAGAAAATGTATTAAGTATATTTAATGTGCAGAGTGCTAATATTTACTGTATGGAGAGGTGAAATTTGGTATGGATCCAGATGGAGCTACATATCGTGGACAAATCACAAACACCTCACAACATCAGAAAACTCATACAAAACAGAAACACCCTTTTGATACAATTCTGAACATTATACATTTTATATAGGTAGTTTGCATTGTATGATATTTGTAACTGTTGTAATTGATTACATTGTATTTTGTGTTCCTGTTATTTTGCCCACACCAGCATATAGTCAGATTGGTCATGCAATGCTGCTGTTACACAGAAGCCTATGGAAGGCCTCTGGGTACTACGACCTGGTAAACAGAGTTAGACCTAAGTTGTTTGTATGTGATTTTTTTGGATCTGACATCTGGTAAAGCAGAAAGTCAAGCTGAAGGTTAAGTAGCCTCATAAAACACATTGGGAAATGGACAGGATATGGCTTGCAAAGCACATTTAGGAGATGGTAAGGCTGGGGTCACGAGGGCCAAAGCATGTGAGTCCTAAAATGTCTATTCTGGCAAACACATGCATGAGTATCATATATCACACTAACTACACAAGATAACATGTTTCTCTAAAGGAGGAGCATGCCTTAGCTGCAGTGGGAAAAATAAGGTTGGTTTAGGGCACTATCAACACGTAGGGGATTATTATTCTTGCGTTCAATAGATATTTGACCTTCTATGAGGGTGTATGTAGCATGTGTTGCCCTACAGTGTGGGTGTAAGCATGTCAGTGCCTGAAAATCTGAGGTGGCGGGTGGCTAGGATTAGATTACTGTAAGCTACAACAGCTCAGACTAACAAGATATATCGCTGGAAAAGGGCTGGCCTGCATATCGGATTAAAACCTCAGGCCAGTGGGCCAAGTTCAACAAACTCTTTAGATCCTTGTAACCAATACAATACACAAGCAATTTCTCTAAAGGAGGCCACTTGTTAGCAGGGGGTTACATGTTGGTGTATGTTTTATAGCTGTGGCGCCTGTGTTGCACATAGGTCTAGGCAACTTCGCTGCTTTAATATAGCTGTCTAACTAGATGATAAACTACATCTGAGCTATGGCAGGTCCAAGACACCATGGAAACCAAGTCAGTTAAAGTGTGAATACACATTTTTCTACATGGACATGGATTACAGGATATCAGTTCCACTTTGCAAATATCCTAAAAGGAGCTTCAGAGGGCTCAGATGATAATCATATCACAAGTGCTCACAATGTATTGAATTTGGATTAGGCTATACAGTAAATGCTTGTGTGTTGTGTGGTCAATGTTTCAAACATTCAATAGGAATTGAATCTCTGTTAGCGGTTGGGTAATGAACATTGTGATGGGAGGACACAGCCCAAGGGATACTTGCCAACTGTTAGTGCCCTAGCTGAACATGTGTCTAGTCAGTTTGGTTGGATCAATTCCATCCGGGTCTAGTCAGCTGTAGTCTTGATTCAATGTGGCCTCCACTAATTTTAGTCAACCATAAATAGTCTGCCTCTGCTTTTCCTGGCCTAAGCCGACTGGTATTTCATTATGAGAAGTAATCAAGTTAATCCTTTACTGATGTTGTTTGTTTCAGCCAAAGAATTATGAATAGAAAAACTACTTGTATAAAGATTTAAAGCAAATAATACAGTTCTCTAAACATCTATTACTTCTAATATGTGGCAGACGGTTGGCGCAGCCAGAGATAATCTCTCAACTTTGTGAATGGCTAAATTATCATATCAGCTGTCAAACAGGGGGTCTCAACTTTATAAAGGAGAACAAGTGGCCTCAACTCTGTCAGAGGTGAAATCTAATATTAATACAACTCTCAGCTATGTCAGAGCTCGAGGTGTCAGGTGCTCTTAGTAAGGATCAGTGTTCTCACTGAGGAGCACTGCGTGGTGTTTGTAGCAGTCAGTATCCTACGCTTACATTTACCTGCAGACAAAAACTAAAATGCTGTCAGAATATATTTTAAATGTTTAAGGTTGTAATCATCATGGCCACCGTCGGCAGTGTACTAATTCAGATCTGAATGCTGCCCTTGTGTTTATAGTTCTGTGAGTGTGGCTGGGCTGAGCCAGGCTGAGCCGGGCTGGGCAGGGACGGTCTGGGATGACTGGGTTGAACCAGTCTGGTTTCTGCCGCCCGAGTTGTGCTGTCTGTGCAAGGTTTTTGTTCCCGCCTGACAGGCACCCACTGTAATTAACTCCCTGGATCACTCTGCATGCTCACTCACACAGACAAAAAGTGATGGAGGAGAGATGGAGGTAGAGAGGGAGGACAAGTGAGACGGAGAGAGAGAGAGAGAGAGAGAGAGGGTGGTGGGCATACAGTGTCATGTTGACACAGACGGACAGGGAGCAACAGTTCGCACACAGAAATATAATACATATACACAAGACATAAAAACATCTACTTTGGGTGACGGATGGTGATGAACCAGCAGGGGAGATATAGCCCTGCCCTTTTAGGTGAGAAATTCACAGGGAAATGGGGAGAAAGGAAGAGACATGGTGTCCACACTGTGAACTTTAATTACCCATTCTTTCAAGCTACATTTGGAGAGCTAATCCCCTGACTTCCTCTCTATTTGGACAAATGAGGAGAGGAACTAGGTGCTCCCAGGCTGCAGTCTCACAGGATAGTGGGGATAGCATCAAACTGTTGGCTATATATTGCAAATCATCCTATATCATTATGGAACACGCACAGCTCCTCTGTGTCTGCAGTTTAAATAATATGACCTGTAATTTTAACCAGACTGTTTTTCAGAATAACAAGAATGTGAAGAATTGTGTTAACTTAAAAAACTATTATACAGTTGTATGTCTTTCACGACAATTACAACAAGAATGGCACTCAGTAAAGCACATACCCTCACCAAAGCCCTATACCTTAAATTCAATCAAGCTGCACCAAATTACACACACTTTGCAGATATTAGTTTCCTAAATGTGCCTGATCTTTTTCTTTGAGATCCATGAATAACTTCCTGGGAAAACAGTGAAATGTATAACAAACAAACGGACAGGGTTGAAAACATAACCTCCTTGGCAGAGGTAAAAGTAGACAAGATAATCATCCTTAACTGAGATTCATCTACCCTGCACTGTCTTAAAAAACCTGTCCATCACTAAAAACCCTTCACCAGCAGGACAAATTAGTGCTTGCATCAATTCTATCATTATTAACACAGAGAGCTAATTATATCCTATCATTATTATTCTGATCACTATTCTCCAGCCTATGTACAAGCTTTGGTGAAGTGGAGTGACAAGATTCCTGCACTGGATCTATCAATAGGTGTCTGACCAAGCCAACGTGCTCTGTGTGTGTGTGTTCATGTGTTTTCCCTGCATGTGGTAACTTAGCATTAGCTAAATGATTGCTCAGCAGGAGGGATGCCACGGTAATCTTCTGTTTTGCTCATCGTCTCTCTCTGTGTCTCTCTCACCATCACCCCCTGTGGCTCTTTTCTATCTCGCACGCCCTTCTTGTTGCTCTTGTCCGGTGTCATGTGCATTTGTTTTTGATGGAATATAATTACACAATTAAATGAGTTTGACTAATTGATGTCCCAGATATTCCATTAATGTCCTCGTGCTCCATGATGGCTAATGCGATAGCAAGTACAAAATGTGGGATTTAGTTTGACCCAAAGCATTTGTGGAGAGAAAATTGGATATTGCAGATGCAATATGGGTGCGACAATCAGCTTAAGCCTAATCACTTTTCACTTGTTTTACATGCTCAGGTTTGCTCACACTACTGAGTCAAGGCAAAATAAAGCAAAGTTGAAAGAGGACTGTCTGGTGGGGATCTTTGGCAATGTAAGATACCGTCACCGGAGCCCGACTGCTGATGTGAGGCTGATTCACTACATGTTGGACCAGAAAAGGTGTTGGGGACGTGCCTGCTGCTTGTTAGTCCAACAGACAGAGCCTGATCTCAAGGATTAGCCAAGGCTCTTGTTTTGGGAATTAGCTCCAAACCAAACACATGACTGACTTTTCTCACACAAAGCCAGCAGTCAAATCAGAGGGCTTAGCATAACACTGCTTTCTATTGTGGGGCCAAGAGTCAGAGGGATGCGTTGCTACTCTCCTCCACAAGTCTGTCTCCCACCACATGTTGAATCTGCACCATCTAACAATGTTTCCCATTACGTCCGAGCATAATGAACACGGCAGTGCTCTGGTATAAAACGTGCATCATACTATATTATATTCCTCCTACTGCAATAATGTGACAGAGGGTTTGTTACATGGATGTTTGCTGTAGTTACACCTACATTTGTTCTGCGCTCACATAATATGCCTCATTCAGAGCCTCCTTTTCACATGACTATTTCTATTTCCAAGAGGAGGCAGTGCCATGCACTGTTTAGTTTGTTGGAACAATAACTTCTTATTTCAAAACTTGTTCAACTGCTTGATTGATGACACAATATGCTTGTTCAAAAGCTATTTTCTATCAAGTAACCAAGCATAGAGAAACATATGTAAACAAGATGTTGATTCTCAAGAGCAATGAGGAGACCGTAATCCTGGTTAATGAGGAGACCCTTTCCTGATTTCAAACCCTTAACCTAAACTACAGTGTCATTAATAAGATCCCCTTAAAATGAATAGTCCCCTTACATTTTATGAATGAATTCAGGCAATTGCAGGAAATGCTGAATGTAACATAGGATATCCTCTTACAACAACAAGAACTGCTTCCAGCCTTCAATTCCATTATTTATAACAGCCCTAGAAAAGCAAAGCCTCCATTTTCACTTTGTGTTGTCACTCAACTACAAGCCATGCTCCTCCTTTTCACCCTGGTCTCCACTGAACTGCTATCTCACAGTATGAATAACAAACAGACAACGAGATGCTGAGATTCCCAGATTTCAAGAGAAAGGGCTCCTGGGACACATCTAATGATATTCACTTCAAAAGCACATCGCTGGGTTTAAAGTTCACTGCAGCACACTAATTGGATATATTATTTGTTCACATAGAGTATTTCCATTCAACTTTCACGACATCTGGATAATTTATGTGGATTGATAATTTGAGGATTATTTCATCTTCAGTTTATTATACCAGCTACATCAGAAATTACAATTGAAGAGTTTTTCTTACCTGGAGTTCACACCAAGCCACCTCCACCCAGGTCTCAGTGTCTAGGCCTTTATAAACAGTTTTGAAGGCTCCTCTGCCCAGTTCTATGTCAAACTTGAGGAACCTTCCTCCAGGAGAGGTAGCCACAGCCTTCATCTCTGCTTCCTCTTCCAGCTCACGGTCCCTTTCCTTCACCCTCTGGGTGGCTGTGGAGGAAGGAGCATCTTTTCCAGGCTCCTGGCTGGAGCTGGCACAAGATGGGTCATTGCCAAGTGCAGTGCAGGTCAAATCAGCCCCTTGCTTTTGGGCACTGCTGGTGAATACTGAGTCTAAGGAACGCAGCTCCAGGTGTGGGGCACTGTGGGGTGCCTCAGGGGGCACCTCCAACTCATCGTCCTCCTCACAAATCTCAACGCTCTTCCTGAAAAAACGCTTCTCCCTCCTCAGTTGTTTCTGACCAGTGTCGACTGACAAGGAGCGTGTGGAGAGTGAAATTGGTTTGAGCGTGGTCTCCTCTCTCTCCTGGCTGGCTTCCCCTCGTCCTCCTCCTCCTTGGATCCCTCCATCATCTCCTCCTTTCGCTTCCCTGCCTGGAGTCTTGGAAGAGGAGAGGTCTGAGGGTGTGCTCTGTGTCCTCTCCCACTTATGATTGTCCCTGCCCTCCTGCTCCGTGTCCTCTTTTCTATGTCCATCAGGTTTCTCTGAGGAGTCCTCAGTGCCTGTGGGCTCTCCTGGGTCAGTAGCCATGGGGAAGGGCCTTTCCCACCCCTCCTGGACCTCCTCCTCCGCCTCCTCCAAACCTTTGCTCCTCCGTCAGTCCCCGTCTCTCTCCTTCTGTGGTCACCCACTCACCCCTTCTAGTCTCACAGGCAGTCCTTCCAGTGCTGTCAATGCCTGAAGCCTTCCCCTAGTCAAACTACTGACCCTTCTCCTTTTATCTCTCTCCTCTTCTTTGATGATTTACCGTAGCACAGGAGGGTTAGACCACAGCTGCTGGAGAATAGTTTCTGTCCTCACTGTCCTCCTCAACATTTCCTACATGTTCTTCAGAGCCCACTTAGATGCAGCACAAATTAAAGAGGACCACGTGTCTCCCAGCTCCCAGGAGTTTTGACTGTTGGGAGAGCTGCAGCACTTTTCTTTCACTGTTGTGTGAAAATCTTCAAGTGAACCCTGCAAGACACAAGCAAAACATTGCATTAATATTCAGACAGTCAAAGGAGAGAGTGGCTGTGATTTTAATTTAAATTTTCGCTCTCTCTATGAGAATGCAAGACAGACACTGTTTGTATTTAAATAGGTCAGAGGGTGCCTTGTAAATGATATGTATTTATTTAGTGTTTCACTGTGTCTCGATGACCACTAATAGCACTTTATAGTACAGTTTTGCCATTCACACACTCACACACACACACACTCCTTCAGTAAATCTATGTGCATCATTTTCTCTATCACACATCAATCACACAGCTGTCAGGGGCAATTTGGGGTTCGGTGCGTTTCCCAAGCCAAAGACATGTGAAATGGGAGAGCCAAATTGTAATTTCACAAAATAAATCTTCAAAACAGGACCATCACAGTCGCCCGAAGTAAAGTAAATCAAACTGGACAGGAGGACATGAAAAGCTGAAACATTCCAGTCGAGAAGAAGAGTTCTAACTGATTCAGCAGCTCTTTCTTCTCTGACCAAACACTGCTCATTTTTGCAAAGAGAACGCAGAGACACTAGAAATGTTTTCAATGGCTGTTTGTAGGGAAGATGACGAAATATCAGAATCACAGAGATATTTGTAGGACTTCCCCATAGTTGAAGGTAAGGTGAAGTAGCTTAGAAGAGAATAAACCTCAAAACCCTATGTGATCTCGCAAAACACAGGCAGAGGCAGTCAGAATAGAGTTTCTATAACCAAGCTGATGAGCCGGGGGTTTGGAGGCCCACGTATCAGTATATTTACCACGTTGCTCTTGTTTGTAGTTATATTACACTGTGGTAATATCTGCATGGTTAAGAATGAATTAGAATACATGGAGACATTACAAACTGTGCATGAACCAAAACAGTTCTCGAAAAATCCGTTCATTTCAATCTCGAAAGATGCAGCATTAAATGGCTGTTAACATAAACAAATACCCACCTAAAATTCTTTAAGACTTGCTCCATAAAATTCTAATAACTTTTCATCGCCTAAAATTCAGATTATTGCTCAGATTAGTAAAATATGTTTGCTCTTTATCAAGTGTGTGTCATTCTCTGCTCATTGAGGAGACCTTACTCCACAAACTTCACTCAGAGGCATAAATCAGTCTTCGACATTTACTGAAATTACTACCAGTATTTATAAGAATATTTCAAAACTCATATCAAAGAGCAACCGTTTAACCTGTTTTATCTGCCAAACAAAAGCTTTGCTGTTGTGATGAGCTAAAATCTGATGTTTAAACTCGAGTCTTCTGGGAATATCGACCTAGCCTGGTCAACACATGCCCTCAGCACATTCATCAGGGTCTTGTGATTTAAGTTGTGTTCAACAGCTCCATTCGTAAACAGAAAGCTGCAGTTTTTTAGTACACGATCCCAACCATTAAATATGGATGATGAACTATAGGCCAGTTGAGTGTGAATAATTCATACACAGGAGGGGACTGTCCAACTGTAGCAGAGTGACTGCCACACATCCAGAACAAAGGGCTCATAAATACACACACTACGATTATGATTACCATCAGATCGGGCGTGAGCCAACAGTGTAACTCAGTGTGCACCCACTCAACCATCCAGGCTGGGTGATAAGAGACCGTTTCAAATTGGTCCTCAGTACCATCCTCTGCCAGCAGCAGGTGAAACTAAACACAGTGACATGGCAATCTTCCTGCAATACCGTGACCCACTCACTGTTTGGATTTATGTGGGTGTGTACTAGTGAGACATTTTTGACATCTCAATCTTCTCATGTCCTCTATCACTCGCCATATGTTCATACAGGTGTTATATCTCCTCTGCCTCCTGACAGACAGTGATCTGTGGAGGACACCAATGAGTCTGAAGTCACTCTGGAGCTCGTATATACAAGACAGGGTTGAAAGACGATTGGCAAAAGCAATAAAGTCACCATGTATTACGGAGCTGAACAGGAAGAGAAGATGCTAATGCATACCATCAACAAAAGCTGCACTGCACCCAGTTGTCCTGGGAGTGAAATGGTGCCATTAACGAAAAAGTAAAAATTGCAGTCGCGTTTGGGCCTCAGGACAATTTGCATATTAGTTCACAACTCAACAAATACTATTTAACTACTGACCAGGTGGGATTGTCAAGAACCACTACTTTTAGCCCCCTGACTCTTGTCTCGGGTTGCAGCGCTTTTAGCTATGAAGGTATTCACAAGTACAGTCAGTCTTGGCCCCTGATATTTGCTCCTCCCTGCCAGAGAGCCTCAGTCAAAGTTGCAGCATGAAGTCTAGACATTTTCTACAATTTTAATGAGTAAAGCCCACCATGACCACCGAGGGGCTCGTCTTGTGGCCCACAGGAGCTATTATCTCCTTTATAATGCTGCAGTCATTAGCACTCACATCAGGCCTGCTGTCTCTTCAGGCTCAAAGCAAAGGAGTCTGACATGCAATGCTAGTACCTGTCAATCAAATTAAAAACACAATTGGCCGATATGGACCAACTGCTAAGAGGCTCCAGAGGAACGGGAGAGGTTTCTAGTCAAGCAACATTCCCGAGACACAGACATACGCTATGAGAAACAATTTTAATTAGGATTAAGCTAATGGCCTCCCATAACACGCTCCACACCTCATAACACTATTTAACAAAACTAATTATGAAACCATTGACACAGATGTCACCTGTTACATTAAACTGTAATTTTAAATTTGTATTTTTCAGTGAATTGTGGTGAAAAAATGTCTAAATGCATAAATAAAATAACCAAACGGATGGGTGTGTTTTAGCTGATTCAGTTAATCATATATGTGACAAATCAATATTCATTCACATGTTCAAAATTACTAAGCAGCCGTCCTGATGTTAAGGCCATGATGGTCTGATACTCTGGATATACTTTATATTGAAATCTCCAGTTACAGTGTGATTTTGATCAATCAAGTTAGCTGTTAATTAACAGGTAACATAAAAAATACCCATCACATTTACCTGACTTCAATATGATGAAATCAAATAGCGTTTTTGTCAAACATGAGGGTTGTTAAACGTACAATGTGAAACTTTGGCTGCTCAGGTTCTCGAAAATCATTTGTGTTAGGGTGACCCAGAGGGGGTGTACTGTAGTGTACAGTGAGACTCAAAAGGTAAAGGCTAACAGGATGTGGTGAGCATAAAATTGGAAAAACAACAGGCGATAAAGAGAGGGAAGTTGCCCTTTAAACAGAAGCTTATTTGCCAATGTCCTCAGGGCAAGGAGTTCCCATGAAAGCCACATACCGGACAGGGTTATCACAGTACATCAAACATGTTCAACCCCATCACTGTCTCTAAAACCCGCCCAGTCTCCCATTCAAACACAAACTCACACACCCACACACACACATACACACCCACACACACACACATACACACACAGATGGTGTGATATCGACACACACCAGCAGGTTTCGAACAAACTGGATTTCGCTTTCTCTCTCTCTCTCTCTTTGTCCATCTCACTCTTTTTTACACATGGACCAACACACACACACACATATATATATATTAAAAGCAAACCCTCACTGGCACCCACACAGCATGTCCCCTTTCAATAAAAGAATGCCATGAGGAATTTCCTGACACCAGCCAAATGACCAAGCAACTGGTCATGTGGGCAATAGTGGTGAATCAAAGTTGTAGATAAAACCTACGCTGTGGCTGAAACTGTGAGATCTCGCTGTGGCAGCAAAACGACTCCAGGAAGCATCCAACTCCTCCATCATTGCTGTAATACATGAGAACTGAACATATGACGTGCTGCACTCTCCCTGCCCTCCAGGCTTCTGTGAGGCTCCTGCACGGTGAGAACACCTGCAGCTGCCTAACCATTTCAGACATGTGCAGTGAACATCATTGTGACACCTCTGCTTCACGACTGCAAAGGATTTGATTTCTATTATATTCTGAAAATCCACTGGAAGCCATGTTTGTTTTCGCTGGAACTTTTTTGTGCACAAAGACGAGGAGAGAGAGGCCCAACATCAGAAACAAACAAAAAGTGCACCAACAGAAATCAAATGCACTGCAATTTTATGGGGATATACACATTAATCCAGTGGAACCAAACTGCTGCTGCGAAATTAGGCAGGCAGACAAAGGAAGAGGCAGGGGACTCTTGTTTGGTGTGTGTGTGTCTGTGTGTGTGTGTGTGTGTGTGTGTGCACGCCGACAGTGGCATTTTTTGCAATTGAGGGGGACATGCAGATGAAAAGAGTGAATAAAAAGTGGCGAGGGGGACAGGAAGGGATTGTAGTCGGTGGGAGCAAGCGTACAGCGGAGTTTCAAAAAGAGACAGCGAGAGGGAAGGAGAGATGGAGGGGGGCGAGCAGAAGGGGTGGGAAAAATGTGTGTGTGAAAGAGAACAAGAGGGAGATAAAGAGAGGGGGGTGGCACAGACAAAAAAGGGGGCTGGGTGGGATTTTGCCTGATAAAATATGTGCCAATGTTTGTGTGAATGAAAGCAGTGACTATAGCTAAATTTCTGCCTGAACAAAAGCAGCTACAGTTGTGCATGGTGAGGAGAGGAGAGAGAGGAGAGGAGAGAGAGGAGGGAGAGAAGAGGAGAGGAGCGAGAGGAGAGAGAGGAGAGGAGAGAGCGGAGAGAGAGGAGAGGAGAGAGAGGAGAGGAGGGAGAATGCTTTTAGTGGTTGAACAAGGCTGAAAACACAAGGTGATTACATTAACATAGGAATAGTTTCCGTTGCTGTGTCCAGTGTCACAGAGACAGTGGCGCGCGCACGCACGCACGCACGCACGCACGCACGCACGCACACACACACACACACACACACACACACACACACACACACACACACACACACACACACACACACACACACTCTGCTAATGTAACGTGAGTGTCCGTGCATGAGAGATTGTGGAAATGTGATGGGCATTTTCTGAAACAGGTGGATGAAATGATTCATCGAAATAAATAAATGATGATGATGAAAAAAATCATTAGTCACATCTTTAGTTTAAAATTCACAAAAATTTTTCAACGATAATCTTGAATTTCAGATTCTGATTCATTACCTTTCACCCCTGTCTGTTTTGTTGGTTGGTTGGTTTGTTTGTAAGCAAGATCACACACAAACACCTGAACAGATTTCCAGGAACCTTAGTGGAACCTAAGGGAAGAACCCATTCAACTCAGGATAAGGGGTGGAACCGGGGATTTTGCCATTTCAAAATGTATATGTCTAATAAAGAGTGCAACAAGGTGCACTTAGGTTAGCTAGAACTCAGGAGTAAAGTCATGATAGAACAAGTATTATGAGGAAGTATGCATGTAGCTTCCAGCTAAATAGTTTGCATAATACCCTTTGTTCATCACTCCACTAACTGAGCTCTGTTACAAAACAATCCGACAATGAAGGTTCAACAGATGCACTGAGAGATAAGAAAAGTCTGGTTGAATTTACTGGGCTGGCTGCTAGGAGTCTAAACCATATTCAAAGCAATGCCTGTCACAACAACAACCTTCCTCAAAATGATTAATGTGCCGCTTTAATCTATCAAGACTTTCTCCAATTCAGCCCCACAGAGCTTTAAAGAAGAGATGGAGGCTGAGTGATGTGGGGAGTCAGGGCAGAGGTTCCGCAGGTTCTGACAGCTGCTGGCCCGAATTCAAAAGGGCCTAATGACAAGCATCACAGGACTGCCTCTAAAATCTGTGGCTCAGCTGTTGACCAGGTTAAAAACAAAGAGCGGATTTGTTGAGCGAGGCCACGTCGTCTTGTCCGCAGGACACATGACTGTAAGTGGCAGGTGTGAACCTTCAAAGGACACACTTTCTGTCTGCGCTGCTGTCACAATAAAAAACAGGAGGCACTGTTAGAACGAATGACAAGGTTCAGGACAAGCTGTGCAACGTGCACAGCGAAAGAAGAGAAGGAAGTCACAAGCAAATGTTGTAATGAGGAGATGGAAAGGTTCACCTTGAAAAGCATCAAAGTGTGGGTGCACTTGAACAAGAGAGGATAATAACATCAAGACGGCTCCTTAACTGCTCCCTCCTCACGACTTGGTTGAGGACATGCTGCTTCCCTGTGTGTCTTTAGTCTCAATAGCGTTTTTTGGCAATCTGATGAGAAAAATATCAAAAGCTGGCCACTAGAATCAAACACACAACTACTGTTCTCTTCCCATTAGGGGAAACTCAAGGCTGAAAAACACAACGAGGACTTTTGTCCAATCCAGGTCAAGCATGGGAGAGTGGACTGTAGGTAGCACACACAGAGTACTGTTCCCTGAGAGAAGAGAGAAAGAGAGCGAGAGATACAGAGAGCATATGTGTTATCTAACTCCCCCTTTTTTGTTCTCTTTTATTCCCCTCAGTGAGCAGAACCAGCCCGATCCAGAGGATCCCTCTAATCCAGGTGAGAGAGGACGGCACCTTAATCAACCAATGATGAATCAGGATTACATGTTACTAAAGTGGCTTAACTTCTCCTGGAGCTCATATCAACGACTGATCTCCTTTCATTCCCATAAATGGCGTGTGAACTTTTATGGACGATGGAAAAGCCGGAGATCAGCAGAGTGTTGATTTTAGTCGTTTATCAGCTGTCAGCTGTTTTCAGAAGAGGAAGCATCCTCTCTAATGTTTTGAGTAACTCACTATTGCTCTCAGTGGGACTATCAGACGCAATGTTTTTACTTATGTATATATAATATCAATACAGGAGCTGAGGAGGTTATGCTTAGTGTTATACATAATTTATGGACACCATAAGCAATCGTAAAAAAGCTATCAATTCATGTGTTTTGCTACATATAGGGGACATGTTGTGCCAACTGTTCAAAGCAAAGACCCCACGATGGGACCGGTCGTACAGCATTGTGTGTCTCTGAAGCAAAATGCAATTAATGCACGTTATTTATAGGCTACAGCATATACAACACAGTAGTGCCTGGATGTGCAGGCTCCATGAAGTGCAGCTATTGGCTGGCATGCAGCTCAGCTGACTCTATAAACGCCATGCCAACGCTGGAAGACACAGAGTCCAGTCACAGTGCAGGGCGAGAACATGGTGTCTGAGACGGCTGAGACCACCACAAATCAAACAAATCCCCCCTCAAACCCACCCACCCTGCCTGGTCTTCAGGGACCATGAGCACACCGTTCAGGTGATGGGGATGGACGGTGTGGTGTCTGTGGGTCTGTCGGTGAGTCAGCCCAGCTGCTCTGCACTTGACTGGAGTGATTTCACTTGATTTATTTCAGATTAATAAGCTGCCACAGGAGACGATAAACAGCCAATAAGAGACCAAGTGGAGATTAAACTCGCAAATGGTGATTATAATGTGCGAGTGATCACAGCCTTTGATTCAAAGCCAAAATCAACGAAAATGACTGTTTACAATCTGTGGTAGAAAATAACAACAAACATCACTCACCCCAATGCAACATGGTTGCTCGTCGGTCCGGAGATGTGTTTAAAAAATAAAAAAATAAAAAACAGCCGGTGAGAGCAGACAGCTATGGACAACTCACTTCTGTATTCCTACAGCTATTTACAACCGTTAGATTCACAACGAGCTCTGTCTACAAAATGACTCCACACCCGTTGATTCTGATGAAAAATACATTTACAAAAATAAACCCGTTGGAGAAGAAACACTCGTCCGTTTGTTTCCCTCGTTAGATTTCATCCAGGCTTCGCTCTCTTGCGGTGGAGTCGGCGTGAGGATCCCCAGCGGAGCCGTCGAGCCTCGGCCGGTGCGTGTGCGGGGAGACGGGCGCGGGGCACTTGGCGGACGTGTTCCAGTCCGAGCGACGCTTGGGTCGTTTGCTTCACCGATTTCCAGACTCGCCGCGCGGCCGCAACATCCACGCGTTAGCCCGAATATATCAGTCAGTCACTTATGTACATAATTTACAACGCACGGCTCCGGCGGCCTCCAGCAGGTTCCCGTGTGGACTGAGCCGCTCCGCCTATCAGCCGACACTTGCCACAGGGCTTATCTTCATCATCTTCATCCTCTTCATCACCATCTTCATCCTGAATGGATGGCAGTTGAACCGCTTCGCCGCAAGAGGGCAGCAGCGCTACGTGTTTACACCACAGCCCGTATGCTGGAGCCAACGGCTTCTTACGTGACTGTGGTGCTGCGTTCAAGAGCGTCTGAAGTTTCAGCTGCCACTGTTGAGATGAGATGAGATAAGATACGACAAGACATGATAACATGCAGTAAAATAAAATATGATAAGATAAGACAGGATACAATTAGATAAGATACAACATGATAGGATAAGATACATAAGATAAGATAGGATACAATAAGATAAGACAAGATTCATCAAGATCTGAATAGATGCAATAAGATATTATATGAATATATAAGATAAGATACATCAAGCTGTGATAAGATGTGGTAAGATAAGATAGGACAAGATACGATGGATAAGATACGATAAGATGAAATGTAGATCTTGTACCAGATCTTACCAGATAAGAATAGTATAAGTGTATAAAAATATAACTTTTGATGAGTAAGAAATAAAACAAGGCCCTGAAAGCTATTGGAAATGACAAATGAAAAGTATTGTTCATATACTGTTTACAAAATGAATGGAACTGATATTGTACATGAAATGATAACAGTAAAATTGCACATACTGCACATGAAGTTGAGCGTTAATATTGTACATGTTGAGAGGTAATTTGCAGAAGGAATTGGTAAAAAAAAAAAAAGGTTTTCAATCTTTGATGAAATAGCCTGTAAATGGTGGATTTTATGGTAACTGTGATTATTGTATTTTTGAGATTTTGGTTTGGAAATTATTATACACATCTAGATACTTATTTCTTTAAATCAGGCCTTTTATAAGATTTTATGTAGTTACTGTTTCTTTTAGTTGCATGCTTAATTAATGTGTATGTGCATGCTTGATTGTATATACATGTGCATACTATGCAATTTGTATGTCTGTTTATTCGTATTCCTGTGTTTTGAAATGTGTGTATTTTAACTTATATGTATTAACCGACTAATGAGTAAATAAGACAAGCCTTTTTTTTTTTTACCAATCATGACATCAAGACTTATCATGTAGCCTATATCTGCTTCTCCCTTTGCAAAAATCAGAACCCATGGTCCTTAGGGTCATTCGCTAACACGCATCTCGAAATCACGCATTTTTTCGAACAACACGTGAAGGCCCCGCAACACATTTCAGTGGAAGCACGGAATCGTTCTTTGTTTTATCGTTGCACCGTCACAGGTCAACGATTCATCGTGATACACGCGGTGCTGAGCTGCCATCGACTCCACTGATCAACCTGACCTCCTCCACGTGTAGTCCGCAGCGTGGATCCGCAGCCTGACATATGCTGGGTGAAGTACACGCTCTGGGCACAATGAACCGAGTAACCCCACTGACACTCTGAGTTCTGTCGCCCTCTAGTGAATTTCTTTAAGTACCTCAGCTGACTCAAGACAAAATATCCGATCATTTTTTATTTTTTTATTATTCATCCACATTGTCATAAAATAAACACAGGCCTGGATGCTTTGTAGAAATTCAATGACACTTAGAGGTCAGATGACAAAAGCAGCTGAAATGGACTCCTAACATAATCTTTTCTTATTTCTATGCGTTGAATATTTCCTACATGTTCTGCTTGCAAGACTCCATGTGGATACATTCAAAATCTAAAAAAAGAAATTAAAAAAAAGACGGAATACACAACCACACACTTAAAAAACAAACAAAAGCACTCCGTGGAAAAATGCTCACAGGCCTGAGACGACATTAAAACCATGGGCAGTGTTATGATGAACCCATACGATCAGTCTGTTGTGTCTTTCATAAAAGTCTTAATATAAATAGCTTCAATCGAAAGAAAATGAATAATTATTGCTAAAAAGAAACTGTAAACATCTGGAGAGTAGTAAATGCTTTGAACCAGGTTCTTAGGAAACAATGACAGCTAACACTATGCATACAGGTAACAATATCACAGTCTTTTATATACCACGGGATGAAAATATATATTAACAGAATTAAATATAAAATCTGCACACAGACATGGACTGTAGTAGAACATTTAAAAACTACTAGAGTACTTTAGATTTAGGTTTGTCTGGTGCTGATGTGGATTAGGTTTCCATTTACCTTCATGTGAAACTGGTTACGTGTCAATGGCTTCAACACCTCATGATCCTGTTGCTCAAGCTCACAATGTTGACACCCTGTAGGCAGACTTGGAGAGGAAATATATCCATTTCCTACAATGACTTTGGAAGACCTACTCCAGCTGTATTCATTCGCTAGTCGCTGTCACTTTTTGGTCTTTCAAATTTCCCTTGACATTTCTTCTTCCTTTACCAACTGGAAAGTTGCACAAATCTTCAGGTTCCAGTTATTATAAATATATTAAGTCCAGAGACAAACTTTTATGTAAGCATTTGTTTCTGCCATGAGAAGACAAATAAAAAAAGGTTACGTGGCACAAAATCTTGGGAGTTTTCAGGCGTTCACTCTTTAGCTTACACAGTCATTTGGATCCACTGCAGCTACTGCAGGTTCTAGTGAAGTGCATGTGAGGGAGGACATGGCAGTTATCCTTCCAGCGGGGGCCGAAGGGGAATGCAGCCGTCCATCTCCAGAGACTCAGGCCAACCTTCGTACTTGTTGCTGTTCTTACTATTCTTCATACGCTAATGGAAAAAAACAAACAGAAGCAATTAAAAAAAAAAAAACAGGGTCTAACAGGATAGAAGCTGTTTATAAAGTGAGTGCATAATAATAATCAAATGCCTTTCGACTATGTTAAACCTGACAGAGTATTTATCATGATCTTAATTAGCAGGCTAATGATGTATTAACACATAATGAATATTATGTGTTAATACATCATTATCCATATGTGGATAACTAAAAGGGACAAATCAGCAAGATTGTTTTCCAGGATTTGAAATGCACCAACCAGTTGCTGTAAAATTTACATATTACTTTATATATAATATTTTAATTAATTTAATTAATTAATCTAAAAAACATTGTTCTTGTTTGGAAAATGGTCTGCGTGGGTCATCTCACTGTGAAACCACACGTCTGAAAACAGGCTGAGCCAACAACCTGCTAGTTGGTGAACATCACTACACTACATCCTATAACATTGGTTCTGAAAATGTGTTGTCAAATTTTGTTGGGAAGAATATTTATTATTATGGCAATATTCAGGTTTTAGTCTATTATGATATATTATCCACAGTATAAAAAAAACTACAACAATTACAAGACTTTCTCTTCTGACACTGGCACATAGGTACATCATTTAATTATTCTACTGCATTTCATTAATTCTGTATCATGACACCATTGTCATTGCATTGACGATATCGTCTGGTGAGAAACTTTTCTGGCAGTAATTGTAACATACCTGCTCAAAAGGACTCTTATTCTCGATGCCCTTAGCTCCTACAAACACCCAGCTGTCCCTGAAGGCCAGCTCCTTCACAGCCGTGCTCCCGAGCTCCTCAAAGAGTCGTCTTGACTCATCGTTCATCCTGTAAGGGTAAGGTGGCAGGTTAATGATTCGGTGGGGTGGGGTGGGGTGGGGTGGGTTGGGGTGGGTTGGCTCTTCTTCTCGGCAAGAGGCTCATAGGTCAGCCAAGTGCTTTACCTCTGTTAAAGTTTGATATGAACTATTGCTATTAAAAAGCTTTTTCTCTGTAGCAAAGCTATATAATAATTTTATTCTACAAAAGATTTAATGGTGTGAAATATCCTTGAGGTGTTCAACAATCAGGACACGATGCCTGTGCAACGTGTGTGTGATAAACATCTTCATTTTCGATTCAGCACCCATGTTATCAGCTTAGAGCCGGAAAACTGCCTCCGTTAGAAATGTGGTTAACACCTCTCTGCAGCGCTGTGTCATCCTGAGATTTGGCATCATTAATGTGTGACATGTGGTGTTCTAACACAAAACTGTTGAAAGTCATATTGACATCATACTCGCAACATTACTATGTATTATTTCCAACCATTTTAGCAAATGCATCCTATTAAAGGCAAAGGTGGAGGCCACATGTGTATTATACAGTCAGAGCATGAACCTAATGTTGACATAACTATATGACAATACATCTACCTCCCTCTCCACATGGGTAAACAAAAAACCCAAGTGACTGGTTTCTGGTTATAATTGCTCTCTCTTCTGATGGCTAATCAACAATGGATGATTATTAGTACTGATATCCAATTTCAAAAACAAACACAATATCTGCAGCTCACAATAGCTGAGCCACAGTCAACATGCTGGTGGTATGTACACACCAACGCAAGCTGTAGCAGTTCAGCGAGGTAGTTGTCACGCACATGCAAAGCCGACAGGGTGTCCCCCAGGCATAAGAGAAAAAGGATTCTTACTTTGTGGCAGCATCATCAAAAGAAGCCACGAACACAAGTGTTCCCTCGTGGAGCGGTCGGAGAAACTTCAACAGGTCAGAAACATCTGAGAATGAACATCAAAGCAGCTATGAACTTTGACTTATGGGCAGTTACGGTTGAGACATATGTATCAAATGAAACATGGGACATGTATACTGTGCATGTGTCTGGACTGTATTACCTCCTGCCCACATATCAAAGCTCTTTGTTTCCAAGAGCTCTCCTGTTACCCCTGAAACAAAGAATCATCAGTCAACAAATTAAATGAACAAGAGCTTAAAATATTGAGAGCACAGAGTCAAGACAGTCCCTCTTACCATTCACCAAAGCTATGTTCAGTCCTCGGCCAATGTTGTTCTTCACACTGCTCAATAACCTGGGTGACATAAACATGAGATGTTGAAGCGCTAACCGATAGCACGTTAGGAGAACTCTTGTGTTGCCCGTACACATTAATCTACACATGTCAACTAGCTAACTGGCACTTAAGAAGAGACAAGACTACAGACGAAACCAAAGAGGTGACAGACAGACAGACAGACTGACTGACAGACAGACAGACTGACTGACAGACTGAAAGAATACTTGCATTCAGCTCCCCAGACAGATTTGGAAGCCTGGTTATGACAGCAAGGAGGAAAAAAGGAACAGAGAATGAAACAAAAACAAACAAACAAAGGAGACAGCAGGGGGAACAAGCACAGACTAATGGAGAGGAACAGGAAAGCGTTCAATCTTACATCTTGTCCTCCAGGCAGATTTTGGGACCAATGACGTTGGCAGCACCAGACACCAGGCGAAAAGCCAAATGTTTTGGCGGACAGGGAGCTGAAAGTCCACATTTATACCTGCGAGGATGGGTTTCAGCTGAAACATGTGAAACATTTGTCAGTGGTGATGAGAAGGAAGATACAAATGCAACATTATCCACATTATATACGACTGGAGAGACATGTCATAACGTTCCTACTATTTACCTGGAGTTGGCTCCTCACTTGCACCTGAAAAAAATAAATGGAAAATGTTATAAATAACAGTTTTAGATTCAAAGTGATGATGTATAATATCAGAAAGGTGTCTCAGATTATTTCTACACACGCAGTCAAAAATGCATCTCAAACCAACACTCAAAACCTGACCTTGAAAATTCTTTACATCATCAGGTTGTTTATCACATATTCCTCACATGTAACTGTTAAAACCAGAGAACGTCGCCCAATGCTGTTTGCTAAATAGCTCAAAAAATGTCCAGTCAGTCAACTAATCAATTGATAATTTCTATTCTATTTAAATATCAGCTTCTCTTACCACTGAAGAAATGTCGGACAGCTGAACCACTATCCTCTCCAAAGAAAGTGCTTGCCAGCAGCCATGTGAGCCCCACCAGCAGCAGCACAGCCACAACTCTCAGGGGGCCTGTCAGAGCAAAACAAGACGCCCCATTTCAGGTCCAACCACTCATGGAATTACAACCAGACGTACTACTCCTGAAATGTGATCAAAAGAAAGAGAGAACCTAAACCCACCTGTTAATCTCATGATTCACCGTCTCATAGACCTGGATAGAGAAGAAATAATAACAAAACTTAAAGTGTCAACATTGAAATTGCAGCCATGTTTGAAAAATGTATGATTTTAGAGACTGAAATGTCAAAGAATGTTTTTCTTTTCTATTTACAATGACAGATGTTTTAACCGATATGAATAAAAAGGTATTTGGGTAACTTTACAAAGTTCATTGAACATGTGAAATACTGCACCGTAATCTTTTTTAAACCTATTCTTTTTATTTTCTCTATTATTTCTTTATATTTCTCTACATTAACCTTTCCTGCATGTCCATGTTTTGTCATCGACTTATCTATCATATTAAATGTGTGTTTACGTATTTAACTTTGTCACAGTTTGAAATAAAGTTTAGTAAAAAATACAAGCGGAAACAAGAGGGTGTTCCTTCAGAAAACTGCTGTTAATAATGACTTTACAATAAAACTAATTACCTTTGGTAAATATTCAAGTCTTGTACAATCGTTTGTACAAGTATAAAATGCACATGTTCACCTGAGAGTTTCTTTACAGTTCAAGATGGCTCTGAGGAGCTGAAGTTAGAGGCGACACGAGCCTGAACTACAGCAAAGTCCACACAGCAGAGAACCCTCAGTACAGACAAACTACCGACGTGCGGTCAGGACGAGACGACAGGTCCTTTACCTGCTGGGAGCGCAACTCTTCCACTTCCGCCTGGGATCGGCTCTTTTCCGTCCCCTCAGCGGGGATGTAATGGAGGTTGAAGAGGAAGAGCTCCTGCCACTCCGGACGCGAGTTATTTCTTACGCTGTTTCCTCATCGAGACTCTCGTGAGATAAATGAACCTGGAGCTCGATCAGAGGAACATTAACGCGCATGTCACGGTCGATCTTTGCTTTTCTTCCATCTGTCTTCCGGATAAACTGCAGAACTCCGGTCTGCGGGAACCGAGGCTGCGCGAGCACGTCACGTGAGCAGCATTTCCAACTGTGACGCGTTCACGAACTGTCGGCAGAATAAGAAGATTGCACATAATAAATAAACAAAGAAAAGAAGATATGTTTTTTAAATAATACATTTGATGGTGCTTGGGCAAAATGTTTCATCCTTAAATGCGGATTTAGTGACAAAAGACCCTGTTTATTTTTGTTTTCTGAAAGACGTTGAACAATATATAAACCTAATTTCCAAATCATCCAACAAAAAGGCTGTTGAATCTGTTGAGATTTTTTTTTTTTATTCTGCATGATATTTATTATGTATATTGAATATTTTATATGTATAGTGAATCATTTTGTAACCTTGTTTAGATAAGTGTTTTATTAATAAGTTGTTGTTATCATTATTATTGTACATCACCTCTGGCTTATATGTTTGTATGTAGCTGTTTGTTATTGTATACAACCCCATGTACTTGTTTCTTGTTCTGTTCAGATTTCAGATAAAAAACATAGATTGCAAAAACACCTAAAGTTATCTCGAGTGCAACCTTTGCAACATTCAACCAAGTTCGTTGCGTTACATATTCTTACACATGATTTTCTCAAGTGAAATCAGAAAACCAGTGTATTCATCCTGTGATAGCAGTGATTTTCATTTTATTGTGTTTTACAGTGGTTTGGTGTATTCACTCATTCTGCCAACATCTTGCTGACATGCTTGTAGTTATTTTCTCTGAGACTTGAATATAATCATTGGGTGAAATTCTCGACATCTCCAGAAATACAGGCTGGCGTGTCTAATTTGTCCTACTCGCTTGCTCATATTAAACGCCAGGACGTGAACGCACCATAAATCACTCGTAATATATTTTTTCAATCATTAAAAAAAAATGCGGTAAATCTAAACATTATCTATTTCAGTTCTCAAGATCGTCTCATGTCATAAATAAATAAACAAAAAAAAAAAAAGACTATCGCGAGAGGATAGTACTTCCTCCTTGTGCGCGCGACTACTACTGCTGCAGAACCAAGATGGCGTCCCACGGTGCAGTGATGTCAATGTCCAGAATGATTTCTCCTTTTTGGGGCGGTCGCCTCGGAAATACGGTGAAAGTAAGAGGGCATGTGTTGTTATTGTCATGGCGGACATGTGTGTTGTTGCGTGGCTCCAATTCAAAGTCGTTAAATGTTCCTAAACACAAGGTCACAGGGGGGTTATAAATAGTTGTATTAAGCTGGCAGACCTCTGACACATCTTTTACAATCCCTTTAGTTTCCCAAACTTTTAATCTGACCTGTATGTAATCAACATAAACTAAATGTAGTCACTAATTATCTTTAATCCTTTCCGCTTCTATTTGTGTTTCAGGTTTTTGGACCAACTCTGACAAGTCGCAGGAATAAGAGCCTGCACACAGTGAGTGAATCAGGTTTTCTGTGAGGGGTTTTCAGTCCTCTCAGAATGATGTGTATATAAAGCACTGCTTCTCATTGTTATATTTCTTTTAAACCTGTACTTCTTTGGGTCAAACCGTGGCTGGGCACTTTTCATATCTGTGTTTTATAATGTGGGACTGCTGTGTATCTGGGGTTCTTCACCCTCTTTGGTGAAAAGACTGTTCCAGCTGTCAAACTGACTTGTCCTTCTGCTTTCCTTGCTGTCCATCTCCAACGACAGGGAGACAACATTGTAAGTAACTAACTCTGATGTGCTTACCTAGATCACACTGTAATCTAATGAACCACATCACTTCTCACGCTGTACAAGAAACAACATGTTCTTGATAATACTAGGGGTGGGTGATATTAACACATTAACTAGAGGGATTGCTTAAAGCATTGATGAGCAGTACTGTGCAAAATGATTGAGATACTCAACCCTCCACCCAAGTGTGGAATTTAGAAAAGAAAGAAAGCTTAAATCAAATCAATGTTGGTGTGGCCATCCTTTGCCTTTAAGGTAACTGTGCATTTAGTTCATCTCAGTGTCTTCTGGTATTTCATGTAATCCCAGATTTGACCTCTGCAGGGATTTTACCATCTGTTGTAGGACTTCTTAATCTTCTTGTTGCTGAAGACAGTTCCTTGTCGCATTATGGTGTCGCTGTCGTGCGGCAGAATAATTCTGGGGTCTGATCAGACGTCTGCTTGACGCTATTCAATTTAAAACAAATCTAAACATCAAACGTGCCTCATACCCTTTGCACAGTACTGTAAAATCACATTTCAAAATGTTAATCACTTTGGCTTGTATGGGATCTCAACCTGGGACTCATTCATTCTTATGTATCTACTGTTTTTTAAGTTAACTGCAGTTGATTCACTTAATAAAACCTGAAATTCTAATGTCACAGCCCCCTCCTGCAAAGTATGGAGGCAGACACACTGTGACCCTCATACCTGGAGATGGAATTGGTCCTGAGCTGCTCAATCATGTTAGAGAGGTTTTCAGGTTGGTTAGACTTAAACAAAATCTTTTTCATATGTTTTGACTACGGACAGCCAAGGATTACCTCATCATATTCTTTGAAATCCTGCTGTAGGTTCAGCTGTGTGCCCGTGGACTTTGAGGTGGTCCATGTCAACTCTGCTATTGAGACTGAGGAAGATATCAATAATGCTATTACTGCCATCCGTCGTAATGGCGTTGCCCTCAAAGGTAAGAAATCCAACTTTTCATATTATAACATTTTTTTAAACAATTGTTATGTTTTAAGCAGAGCATGAAAAGTGAAGTAGAGCTGTGACAGGCACATCACCTCTATTAACTGTTTTCTAACTCTTCTGATAGGTAACATAGAAACCAAACATACCATGCCGCCATCTGTCAAATCCAGGAATAACCTCCTTCGGTAAGATAAAAAATCTTTTTATCTGATCTCTTTATAAAGGCTCTTTTGTGAAATGTTTCGGTTTTGTCAGTTCACCTATGGTTTCCCCTCTTTCTCCTTGCTGTCTTGTTCCATGTCCATCAACAGCACAAGTTTAGACTTGTATGCCAATGTGATGCACTGCCAGTCCCTCCCCGGAGTCCAGACTCGCCACAAGAACATTGACATCATGATCATCAGGGAGAACACAGAGGGAGAATATAGCAGTCTGGAGCACGAGGTCAGACAAAGCTGAACCGCAATCAGTTCTGCAGCTTGCTGAAACAAATGTTGGCACTTCCCTCCATTAAAGTCCTCTCTGATAGCTAGTGTTAGCTCCCCGCCAGGGATACTCTGAATAAATTAGAATCGACACAGTAATTACTTGACTTCAGTGGCTCCACAAAACTCATATCCAGAGATAATATCTTCTCAATAAATACAAACAGACCATAGATCAGTGTGAGGCTTTTTTCAGGCTATCCCTCTTGTAGATCTGATTTATAGATTGTTGGGAGATAAACAAAGTCATCTAAGTCCCAACAACTAGAGGCACAAGAGTCATGGAGACTGTGGTGTATCTGTAATGACTGTTGATATTCACTAATATCACCAGTTATTATCTCTGTTAGTTTTGAAAAAAAATTAATCCAGCCAGATTCACTTGTTTTAGTGTGTCATGTTCAGTAATAGTGTCTATGGACTTCTGCATCATTGTTTTTATGATGGTCTCTTGTGGTTTCATCTGTCATAATACTGAAGCTTTAGCTGTCATTTATTTGTTATTCTCCTCCCTGTCGTCTTTCAGAGCGTCTCTGGGGTGGTGGAGTGTCTTAAGATCATCACCAGGAACAATTCCCTCAGGATTGCGGACTATGCCTTCAGTCTGGCCAGAGAGAAGGGCCGTCGTAGGGTCACCGCCGTACATAAGGCCAACATCATGTGAGTAACCGTGGCAAGTTTATCCCACCCGAGCTGTTTGGCCTCACTCATATTGTGGGTTTCTTCATGCTGGACATTTAGAGTTGTCTGCCTCTCTCCTCCCAATAGGAAGCTCGGTGATGGCTTGTTCCTGCAGTGCTGCAGAGAAGTGGCCTCTGGTTACCCAGACATCACATTTGACAGCATGATTGTGGACAACACCACCATGCAGGTTATGGTTGATAACATTTTGATAAAGACAAGGAATGTTTGTCAGTGCTGCTAAATCACAAACATTTACCTGCCACTGTTTGTTTGTTTTTGTAGCTGGTGTCCAAGCCTGAGCAATTTGACGTGATGGTGATGCCCAATCTGTACGGGAACGTCGTGAGCAATGTGTGTGCAGGCCTGGTGGGAGGGCCCGGCCTCGTGCCTGGAGCCAATTATGGTCGTGACTATGCCGTGTTTGAAACAGTGAGTGTTGAGCAGCTCCTGGCGTGAATCACATCTCTCTGATCTAATGCAACTCAAAGTTTCATCTCTCTCTGTCTTTTTCCATGCATCTCTCAGGCCACAAGGAATACGGGAAAGAGTATTGCTGACAGGAACATTGCAAACCCCACTGCCATGCTGCTAGCCAGCTGCATGATGCTGGACCACCTTAAGTAAGCTTTTCCAGACACGAGATACACATACTATCCTGCGGTTTCACCTAATGTTTTGACTGCGCTATGCAAGCAATGTAAATAATTCTTTCTAATGTCTCCAGGCTTTACGATCATGCAAGTTCAATCCGGAATGCAGTCCTCACTACCATGAATGAAACCAGGGTAAGTTTTTCCATGACTGACAGGTCCTTCCCCTCAGCTGTCTCTGCGGCTGCCATAAATCTAGTACAGTATTGTTGCGACACATGCTCAGAGGCCCAGGTGGCAGGTCTGGCATGTTTCCTAGACTGCATCACACCACATTGACATAAAACAGCATTATGTCCTTTCATTGTCACAAAGCTTCTCATGAAATGCTTCCTTGAACGTTATCTGATTTCACATTGTGTGGATTGGATAATAATTACAGTCCCTGAGCTTACTTCAGGCCTGATCTGCTTATCATCCATAGCAACAGACTGTTTGCTGCAGAGAAGTGATATGCATTTCATTTTTATTTGTGGCAAGGAGGTTAGATTTCATCTGCTTTGTTTGTTTGTCTAGTTAGCAGGATTACATAAACACTACTGGAGAAACTACCATGACATTTGGTGGAAAGATGTGATCAGGGAAGGACCCATTCAATTTTGGTTTGGATTCAGATCAGAGGCGAATCAAGGATATAAAAAAAACTGAGATATAGTTGTTCAACATTTTCATAGATTTCTCAGAAAATCATTAAAATGGCATGTATAGGGGGATGATATTTATATTTATGAGTCTGTGCAATCTGGTGCAGAATCTAATATAAATCAGTATCTGGTGACTTTTTAATGTGGTTTTTGACCTTGGCAGAGTTCTACATTCTAAGCGATATTTATATTGAAACAGTTTACTGCTCACAAACTTTACTCAAAAAGCTCCATTACAAATACAAAATGTGGCAGGAGACTCATTCCACTGTTACATTTTAATGGCATCAGGTAATGTGTTAAAATACTTAAATTCTTTTTTTCTTGCAGTTGCACACGGCTGATATCGGGGGTCAGGGCACCACTTCAGAGGTGGTCCAGTCTGTCATGAGGGTCATCCAGAGTAAAGGGCAGCTCACATCAGACCTCTAAACCACCACCGAGGACACCACATGCTCACACACACATCAGAGGTGGGAGTTTGAACAGGTGTGGACGTGTGGGACAGGTGACCAGTACGAGAGAAGGATTTCCATGCTCGTCTATTTCCATAGCTAATCGCTGACATCACAATGGTTTCCCTTCTTTTTCCTGTTCACACTGCTCACTGACCACTGTACTGTACAAACAGCCTTTTGTCAACACCTGCAGGCTTCACATATAGCAATGATCTTCACTCGGCTCCTTTTAATAGTTTACTATGGATGAATTTTCATTATTACTCCTATTAGACGGTGGATGGATTATATTTCCTGAGGTCTTTAGATTCATTGAATTGAAAATCTGTGTCCTGACCCATAATGCAGTCAGAAATGTCTTGTCTTTGAAATACCTGTCAGTGTGGATCATTATTTATTTTCCAACTTTAAGACCAAGTTACAGCTTTTAAAAAAAAAAAGGTACAATGTTCCCTGAACGCCTGAATGTCTTTTTGTCATTTTGTCAAATCAGGTCTGTGCTGTCTGTATATTCACATCATTTTAACTGTGATGGTGATGTGGCTTTAATTTATACTGTATCATCAGAGGAGGTGAGTTACATCAAGCAACTTCTGTCAAAGTTGAGCTTTTCTGCTTCATTGTTTTTTTTCACCCGTGGATCATATCAGATATAACTATAACCAGGCAACAGCTCTTACTGTGTGAAATGAAAAGAATGGCTTTCTCATTTATTGTCTGGAGGTTCGGAATTTAACCTGTATAACGTAAATATCAATAAAGAAGTTATCTATGTTCTTCGATTCTTTTTGGCCAGAGGTTTGCATTTGAGATTTTTCTCAAATAAATACACTTAGCTATCAGTTTTATGTGTTCAGCTAAAACAAATGCAATTTAATTCAACTTTCCTAGAACAAACTCTCGGTTCAGGAAGGTGTTAATGTAAACTGAGGCCTGCCTTCAGGTGGGCTCAATAATGAAAATAAAACTATAATCCCACACAGATGAATGGTATTAACTACATTCTCCAAAACGATCAACTAAAACTACATTATAACCTTAAAAAATAGGATTTATTATGGGACTATTGTATTATATTGCATTAGTTTTAACTAAGTGTAACTGAGTGTATTAGTCCATCATAAAACAAAAGCTTCTTACTGCCACGATCCTTTGAAATGAAACTTGAATGTTTGCGTGTGCTTCAAAGAAAAGCTCCGCTCGGGCCTCCTGCTCGGGATAAAGATGATTTTGCTGCGAATAAGAAAAACCTCCCTGATCCGTCTGTTTGTTTTACAATTTCACACTCCATCAGTGTCTCACAGCACTGGAGGACAGGTTGCTGTTTTTACATTTCATCAGTAGAGGGCAACACCTCTTTCTGAAACTGCTAATAACCAGCTTGCAGCACAAAGTGCACAGCTGCACGTATGTGTGCTCAGTCCGACAACTGAATGGAGAATATATGTAACCACTCTGGATCACCATGCGTGCACTTTTTTACTACACAAAGAAATCTAAAATTTTAGAGTCATGCATATTTTTACCAAATGATTCAGAATATTAAGAAAATTCATATTTTATTGGGATTTCTATGAATAATCTCTTGGCCACACCAACTCATTTATTATAGCGTCACCTGGTAAAAACCAAGCCTTTGATATTTTCTGTTATATATTTTTTTTAGAATACCAAGACCACACAGTCAAATTCAGGAAAAACTGTTCTGCTCCTCTGAGCCAGCAGACACAGGAGGGGGGGGGGCAGCAGATAAATGTTATAATGGCACATCATTCAGCGGTGACCTCCTGTTCACAGACATTGTACAAATAATCCCAGTAGGGTCTGCAGTCACAGGGGCACATCTCATTGTAATGCCACTGGCCAATTTACCATATGTCCAGTTGTGTGGGAAAGTTACAGGCTGTTTTGCTCTGTTTGAGCATTTGCATATTGAGCAGAGAAATCATTTCTGAATAGAACTGATCTTTTTTTAAAAATCATTTTCTTCCCCATTTTTGGTTTTAGATGACGTTGTCCCCAGGAAATCAGCAATCACACACAATCATATGGTGTGCAGTGTATGAAATGTGCAGGGAATTACTATGTGTACCTTGGCTGCTGCCAGTTGGCCCAGTTCACTGTACTCCCTCTCCATTCATGTCAGTTACTCACTCTACAGAGACGGAGCTGGCTTGTAAAAGGTCTTCAGCTCTATGTAATTTAGTATCAGTCTATTTTGTTACCATTTCTATAAGAGATTCGTCCTTCAGGGCAGCTTTTTCTCATCATCTCATTCCACTTGGACTGTTTACCTCATCTTACCTCACACCATTGTAGATGGAGCTGCATGCTCTTCCCCCCCGTGACCCTCATCACCTCTCGACTCGCCTCCCCACTTGAGCTGCTCTTGTCCCCCACTCCCCTTGAGCCTCTGCTGGAGCTCTGCCATCAGGCAGATGGATAGATGCTTGTGGAGAGAAGGAGATGTTGCAACAAATCAGCCACTTGTGGACTAATGGACCACCATTTTATGAAGAGGCTCAACCTGCTGTGTAAGATCAGCGTTCAAACAAAGGGCTCAACCAAATTACAATAAATAGTTCTCACCAGATTCTTTTGGTTTCATGTGCCATTCATGTGGTTTCAGATATTTATATCTGAGATTTGTACGGCCACCCCAATACAAACTAGAACTGCACTTAGTAGAGTGCTCCACCACAGGCCAATAGTCCCCTAATGAACCATATTTAAATTAACAAGATCCAGATTTTTATTTGTATTTGCACCAAATTGCACACACTCATAAATGAGTCACATGAACATGTCCGATTATTTTCATCTGGTTCCATTAATTCTTCTCTGAGAAATAAACAAGTGTTTAAAAAAGGCCTCATCTTGCTATGTTAAAGAAAATAAAACAAATTCCTGGAATCGCCCCCTGGATCCGAACCAAAAAGTAATGGGTTTTTAAATAATTTTATCACTTTCTTTGACATTGCGAGACAGGGTGTGTTCCATCATTTTCACTGTTTCTCCAGGGGATAATTCATGGATCTTGATGAAAATAATCTGGCACATTTCAGGGACTGAATTCTATGAGTGTGTGAAATGTGGTGCAGCTTCATTGAATTTATGGCGACTTTTGAGTCTTGGCAGAGACGTGTGCTCTGCTGTGTGCCTGCACTCAAGTTCATACTGTGAGTGTCACAAACAAAATTTGACCAACAACATTTCTGGGGTTGAAGCTGCCAGACAGAACCCAAAGCTTAAATTCTTAAATCTGAACCTTCTGCAATAGTAGGTGAAAAAAATATTTGTCCATTGAACACAAAAACACACTTGACTAAATAGTCTGATACATTTTTTTTTTTTCTTCACCCACCTGCGTCTTCTCCCTCCTCCTCCATTCCCCACTCTTGTGTCTTGGAAACACCTCCTTAAACTGTTTTTCAAAGTCTTTCTAAATTTAATGCTCTGAGTCCAACCACAAGACATGACGCTGATATAAAAACAGCTCATTGTTTTTCTCCATAATTCTGCTCCTGATCATTTCCAGGAGTCCTCCCTTTCTCTGTCTTCGTCTCTGTGTCACTCTTTCACTCACACTCTCTTAGTGTAATCCGAGAGGTGACAGGTAATTTCCACATCATATGAACATGCTCCCCTCCCTCCTGATCAGCAGCTCTGCTGTGCAAAGCAACACAGTGCAGGTGATCACAATCAATCAACTTGCTTCTTATGAGCCTCTGCCGAGCACAGCTGCATCCAGTCCGCCTGCTCTGGTCTCTGTTAAAGGGGCTTTTTCCAGCCCACAGCTATGGCTTAGCTACATTAAGCTATGTCATCAGTCAGAAATTCTCCATCAGGCCTGGCTCTGTGTGTTTTGGGCTCTCGCTTTTGTACGTCTGCTCGACTTTGTTTTCTCAGAGATTTCCAGTATCTTCCCCGGCAGTGACAGACCGAACCAGAGGGGAATTATGATCAGGCGAGTTGGGAGAAGTGGGTGATGATGTCTGCTTGGCAGAAACGGGTGTAGAAACACAGAGGAGACAATTATATGTCCATCATCGGTGCTTAACTCCCAATTCAATGAGGTCCACATTTAGTCATTCGGTATTTTGAAAATTGTTCCTTGTTCAAGCACATCTATGAAAAAGCTTAGAAAAAGAAAATTCTTGACAAATTGTCACATTTATTGTGAGTATTGTTGGAAAGTGAGAAGGACAGGGGCACTTCAGGGATCAAACCGATTTCGGCAAGGGTGAGTGACCCCCTCGCCTGGATGGAGGACAAAGGGGGACAACCAGGGAAGAGTGTGGATCGAGGCTGAGACGGCTGATGAGGCTCGGTTGAGGTTGAGAGGAAGAACAGAATGATTTATATACAGCTGCTATAGTTTGATAACCCGGGAGTCCGTGGCACAGTTTGCTGCTGAAACACTTCATCAGCACCGTATCTTTCAAAATGACAGGAGCCAATAAACCATCCCACTCCTGTCTTCCTCTCTATCAGGAGCTGCACACATTTTATTTCACAGTGTTGTTTTTTAACACCAGAGGGATACCACCTAATGTGATCGTGAGATGCTTATCACCGCTACACTAAAAGTGAAGTGACTCCCATCAGAAAATGTTTATTTTTCCCTGATCTGTTTTAGTTGCTCAGCCATTCCGGTTTGAGGACTGATTGATAATCCACCTGCAGAGCGCTGAGCCCTTCCAACTTCTGTTGCACTGACTTGCACAAGGAAATCTCCACTGAGTGAGTGCAGGCCAACATGGTGCTTGAACCTGGGTCATGGATTTAAACAGTGTCTCTGACTGGACTGGCCACCCTGATAGGGCTCTAATCCTCTCACAGATACGAGGGGCTCCCTGTCCTGAGCTCATAGTCAAAATATATCTGCTTATTTGTAAAGAGACACACTTACTTTAGTCTCTGAGGCCTTGTAAAGTTCATCGTACTTTCTATTTATCCCCATAAGCTTCAGGCATAGCTGTTTGTATTTGTATGTGTTACTGGAATGTATATGATTACACGTATGATTATATGTGTTTATCTGCACATGTTTACTGTCACCATGTTCCTGGCTCCAGGCAGAGAAACTGATTCCACCTGTGTTACACGAGCCATACGGCCCTGCCCTGGTATTCTTGCCTGTCAGTGGTCCAGTGAGGTTAAATGTTGCATGGAGGGGGGTTTAGCATGTGTATGGGGTGCTTTACTGCATTGTGTCTAAATAGGAACCTGTCCGTCTTGCTCACCTTTCCTCCTATACCTCCCACAGTTTTTTTTCCATCACTGAAAGCCCTCTTGGCAAAGTGAGAGCTAGGGGAGCCTGCATGCGAGCTATTTCTGTTTGGTTTTATGTTTATGATGAATTAGTGGTGCTTGAGCTGCTCGCTGGGTTTCCTGAGAACGCTGACATGTTGTCTCTCATCAGAGGGAAACAGCTCGGATCATTGCAGCACTTTGGCCATTTGACCGCAGAGGGGGTGGAGGGAGACATAAATACAGTTGATTAGGTATTGATGTGCTATATTTTCCATCCGAAACCTGTCTTCATCTCTTGCCAGTATTTCCCGTCTCCTTTTTCAGTCTCTTTTTGCTGTCTTTTCCTTCTGATCTCTCTATCTGTAATGCTATTTAATGTTCTCCCCATCTGTGCCCGTGCATGCTGTGAGTTTAGTGGGTACTTCCAGGCTTGCATTACATCAAGGCAAGCATGCTGCGCTCATGACAACCTGCATTACTCTGCACTGATGTCATCACAACTCTGCGCCCCCTGAAATTGGAGCGTCTTGGCACTTTGACAACTGAGCAACCCCCCACTCTCCAGCTCTGTGTTCACCAGTTCAAAAACAATGTGTTCCCTCGGTTGCCAAAACAAAGCAAATTTCCCAGCAACACTTGCGTAGTTTAATCTAATAAATCTCCTGCACATCCAGTCAGTCAGCTCTATGCACACAGCAAGTCAACGTCTCCCCAAGGTGGCCGGCACCATCTCCCACCTGTTGCCAGTCAAGAGAATACATTGATCTCACTAAAATTCCCATAATGACAGATGTGACATTTACATTTTGTGTTATTTTACTGATTCTAAATCCAGATTGTTTCCACCCACTGTCAATAACTCTTACTTTACAGTAGCTGTTGAAATGCATTTCACTCTAGCCACCCCTCCCTTTTGCTGTCTTATAAAATCTGGCTCTCTTTCCTGATTTTTGTCTACCCTGATCCCCTCCCTTGTCTTGAATGTCTGCACCCCCCCCCGTTCTCGTCCTGTGAAGCATCTCTAAAGAGTTTTGATGAAAACAGATTTCTGCAAATCCACCAAAAAACACAGATTTGATTATATCTGTCCTTTCACCGCAGCAGCTTGGCACGATCCTCGTCTGTGGTGCTTTTCATAAACGCTGACCGGTTCCAGAATGAAACCTGTTTTGAAGTCTGGAGGGGGTGTCATGTCTGACAGGACATGTGCTCATGTGTTAGGACATAATGAGAGAAGTGAGCATGCTGGCTTTCCACTGTCACACAGATGTGTCTGGTGAATTTGTGTCACCTTCAATCCAGGTGAATCAGCTATAGAGGCTGCAGACAGGAGGCCCGACGGGATTCAATCTATAGCAGTGAGAACCCATCTGGCCTCAGGGCCGGCTAATCACTGGCATACCTGATGTGGCCTGATACAAAGCCACCTGAGACAAAGAAGATCTGAAAAGATGACCCAGCTTCCATTTTATCTTTTATCTCTCCATGTTTGCATAAGTTCAGTCAACCCAGTCTTTAGGTGAAGCCAGAGGCGTCGAAACACTAAACATCCTGTGTCTCCAACTTTAACGTTCTCAACCGAAACTAACTATTAGGTTTCATCACTGAGGACATACAGTACATCTCTGCTGCAGCAGTGATATTACAATGGCATCAGACTTCCGTGCTGTTTTTGATGTCATGTTATGGAACCACTGGGAGAATCATGAAGGAATGAAGATGTAATAAAGGCCACAAGAGGGAATGTTGACATGCAGTATTTTGCCATTATATGTCTTGTATAAAGTAATAAACAGACTGGATTTTCTGCAGTCATATCCTCAAGAAAAACACTGTTATTGGCTCGGAGGGTTATGGTTTGGCACTTATAGCGCACTTTTTTTCTCACATTCTTTCACTGCTACTGACCCGATGTTTCTTTCAGCAGCCCTTCAAGTTTACATACCTGCCCGGCCCCTTCCCTCCACCCACTTCAAAAAGCTCCTCCATCAGCCGTATCCATGGCTTCCTATCATCCTATTCCCTAATCTTAGAAAAACGCTCCGCAGCAGAGCCCAGTGGAAGATAAGCTATGTGTTCAACATATGGCTTCATTTTCCAGAATTTTCAATGACCTCATGCTGTAAGTTCACCAAGTGATTACTATATGTTGCAGACTCCTGAAAGTTCAAGTGTTAAGAGTGTAGTCACTGCATACTTATCTGTTTTGCTTCATCTCCACACTGACTTTAGCAAAATAAGTTGCACGGATTCTGTATCTTACTTAAAGTGTGGTGCTCTGGCTCATTTCAGCTAACTACAAGCCAACAAACGTTTCATCAACACTCGTCTAAAATATCAACTGTTAAATGATTATGCCAAATTGTGGAAAAAAATCATCAGACAGGTTATTTCTGTTTATGATTTTGGTTAAGGGGAGACAGCACAGCGGAAAAAACCAAGACGCAGCAGGAAGGTGGGATTAAAATACTGGAGAGAAACTGTGCAGTGACACGACATGGAAGCAAGTCAGGACAATCATGAAAAGCCAAGCTCTGACGCCTTTCGTTCCCTGTCAACTCCCTGCATCACTTAACTTTTCCAGGAAATGTAATACAGATATCGACCCTAATCCCATTTCTGTTCCACTGAGCAACTTAAAGCAGACGCACAAAGAATGCATCCTAAATATAACTATTGTTTCACCTTTATGAAAAGTTATTCAAGACCACTGGTTTAACTTGGACATCGCTCTCTGCTTCAGGATGTTTTCAATCTTGAGAAAATGTTTCAACATGAGCAATGGCTTGGTTTGTATTTATATCTGTGGAGTAACTGAGGCTAATTGCCTGCATGATGGCTAACATATGACCCTATGAGCCAGGCTGGGATGTTTATGTTACTCTCTATGCTACATGACCTATATTGTACTCAGGACATCCGCTAAAGAGCTAGGAAGAACAGGGGCCCCCTAAAGGTGGACCACTTTGGAGAGACGGCCTCACCCCATTCTCAAACATATATTGGTTCTAATATAATATTCTTCAGTTATTTGCAAAAGGTGTCGCCTGGCACACATTAAACAGACGACAGTCACTGCTGCTCAGGACTATGTGGCTGTCAATGCAGGAAGAGCGTGGCAGAGAGAACACCTAATCCACTGTCAGTCACTGAAACTTGTCATCCATCCCATTTGGCGAGTCGATGAGTGTCATTACCGCCCTGTCACAGCCCTGTCACCATAAACGCAGGAGCCCAGACTGAGCAGCAACAGATGGATGAAGAGACAGAGTTCCCACTGCCATGTTGGTTTGCCAGAACCCTCGACTTGTGCAATACACTGCAAGAGTTGGGCTATTGCGCCACTCAGCAGGACACATTTGCTCTATCGTCCCAAACTCCAGAATCAAAGCGACACCTCTGTCCCAATAGAAAAAGAGCAGAAACCTGAACTTCTCATGGCATGAATGGTCAAACTGTTGCCACGGTTTCCACAGCCTGTGCAGGCCCCTCCCCTTGGGAACTGTTGGGTCGTGCTCCTCATGGAGCCATGTGGGAAAAGTGCCACAGTGACATTATAGAAGCCTAAACTTCACACATGCTCCATCACAGTAAAGGTGATCATGACTTTACCAGCTTAGCACAAGACAAATTTCCACATCTGGGTCTAGACTTGGTTTAACTGAGTAACCTTATGACATTAACACATTTAGTCAGGGTCACACGTCTAATCAGGTGTTAAGAGTCATTTTACATGAGAGGGCTTTATTTAACGAACGGAAATAGGTAGAGGTGCGCGCGCGCACACACACACACACACACACACACACATAATCCCACGAGTAAGCCACCAAGTGAGATGGGCCTTTATGTAAAGGGGAAAACCTGACACCACAAATACACTATGGTGACTGACACACTTAATGTTTCATTGGCTGTAACAGGAGATGAGTATATAATCTCCCTAAACACCCTGTTTTATGTATGCATGCTTGTCTGTGTTTGTGTGCATCTGTCTGCCTCCTTCTTCTATCACATTATATCACCAAGAATTCCTTCCAATACGCGACCAAACGATTTGCTTCTTAAGGTGCAAAAAAAACAAAAAAAAAACCCCCAGACTATTCCGCAATTGCCATCATTCTCTTTGGTTCTTTCCATCCTCCTGAATCTCTCCATCCCTGACACCCTCTTCTTCTCTGTTCTCCCCCCTCTCTTGTTGAATAATGAGAACCAGCCTGATTTAAGCAGTTCATCAGCAACTTTAAACTCAGGAAACACTCAGATGTGCACCGGGGTCTCACTGCAATTGTTTCCACATTATTTGAGGCACTTCAAAGCAGAGCGGAGAATCCCTGCACGGTGATGAATTGTTTCCTGATAACACATACTCATATCACCACGTATGGATTGATAACATACTAACAAACCACAGTTGGGTAAATACAGTTGTGGAGTTATTACCTGTGGCTACTTATTTCCATTAAGCACGTCACATTTGCCTCATTCTCTTATGAAATACACCTCCACTGGTGTCTCTCTCAGTCCAATGCAACGTCTCAGCCAAGCTCGATTTACACTGCCTGCCACATGGAGCCCGTTTGTAGGTTTATGTCATTATAAATCACAATGGTTGAATAACTCAGAGCAATCCCCTCAGCACAAACCTCTCTCTTAGAATAGGCCAGACATCACTTATGGTGTCTCAAGAGTTACTAAATGAAATTACATGCGGTAACATATCATGACGTGACAGTATATGATAGACAGATTAGGTCTCAGTGTGGGGGAAGCCTGGGTGTTTCCCTGTCAAAACCCACTCAGTGACACATGCACGCAGACACACAGATCCGATCGATCAAGCACGGACAAGGAACAACAGTGACATGTAACACACCACAAGAGGGTCTCTCTCCCCACACAGAGAACTATTCACCCTTCTCCCCCTACTCTCCCTCTTCCTCGCTCCTTCACTCTTCCTGACTCACACGCCGCTCTCTGCCGCCCCTGACACTGCACTCATTCAACCGCCATCTACCTTTTTCCACCTCCACAGACAAATAAACACCATCACCATAATCATCATTAGCACTATGACGTCAGCGTGTACGGAGAACTGTGCATGATGAGTGCGTACGTACTTAGAAAGCAGGCATTCTTGGGTGTGCATGCGTGCAAACACAAATATGCACACACACGCACACAAATGCATACCTTGTATTTGAGCTTTTCCACAGTGAGGCTCTGGTTTCTTGATACGACATAAACAACTGGTCATTTTGATAGAAAGCACAGCACCTTTAAGGTACCATGAATGTGTGTTTTGTGTGTGTGTGTTCACATGTGGCCCACGTTCCATCCTCCACCTCCTGTCCTCATTCGATGAAACACGTACAGATGATTTCCAACCTGGCTTTACTTTCCCATGATACTGTTTATGTTGTGTCCATTCACCATAACTCTTGGTTCGGAAGGTTTGTTTTTCTCCTCAGGCTTTTCTCTTTGCCTGACTCCTTGTACTTACTAAGTGAAATTGATACGCCTCCATTGTCTGTGTTTTTTTTTCTGTCTTTCCAGCCGAAGCATCTTTCCCTTCCAGTTTTTTACACGCATTTCTGACTCTTTCCATCTTTTGGGGTTTACGGAGGGAATGCTCCAGTATTCAGGGGAGATCTGTTTAAACAAATAGCTGCAGCTCATAAATCTACCTCTCTGTCACCCTCTTTACTCACTGCTGTTTCTGACTGTTAAACACCTGCACTGCATCAGGACGTGCAGGTACAAATGGCCAGACCAACCTGCTATAGGCGACCTCACAGCAGCATTGAGCTAATCGCCTCCCTGTTACCCCCTTCTCCTGTGTATATACCCTCCCTTTCACCTCCAAGTATCAATCAAGCGGAGAGCACACAGCCGACTACACATGGCAGCTTAATTATATTTTGCCTCAAGCACCAGAAACCAACTATTACTCCTTTGCTGGAAAATCACCTGACCTAGACCTGCTTGTTGTGTCTTTGTTGTAATTCGATCAAAGACGAATTTATTTGGGAATATGCACCACGTGAAACCCAATATCAACTTCAAGCTTGATTTTGATGCGGGTTACCGCCGCGGAACAAGCCCTTAAAATGAGGCTGTAATGAAACAATGTATACATAACATACATCTAAAAACAGACACAAAGGCAAGAAGGCATCCACAGTCATGCCAGTGGCTCTGCTGAGGCTGATGGAAACGGCCTCAGTTTGGCAGGTTGGCTTTTTTGGTCATAAACCAGTTTGCTAGGTAATATTTGACCTGATGATGGCACTAGATAAGAAATGAAAGGATAATCAACGATGTCACAACACATCCTGAGGGGGACATGAATTTCATGGCAATCCATCAAATAGTTGTTAAGACACAAGTAAAAGAAAAGATGATTCATCATCTGGGGACCATAAATGTATATGTTTATTAATATGCATATGTACATTTATATGTATATCCATGCGAATGGTGAATTAGATCAAAAAGAAAATTATTCAATAGAGTGAATCACAAACAAGACAACTCCACGTTGGTCCTCCACTAACACAGTAATGCAGTAATAACTAGAATAGCATTCAGAGGGTAGAGATGTTTGTGGTTCGATCCCCGGCTCCTCCAGTTTGCATTCCAAAGTGTCCTGAGGTAACATACTTAACCCCTAATTGCCCCTTTTGCTTGTGAATGGTGCGTAATAGAAAAAATGCTGTGTATAAAACCACTGCATGACTTCCTACACGAGAGGGCAAATGAAACTTGGTTCTCTGAGTGGTATATAAACATTCGGCACATAACTTCGCAAAGGACAAACATCCCATTTGTAATCAAGATCAGCCAATTATTATTATCTCACGAGGCTAAATAAAGTCAAAAATAAATCCTGAACCCTACCCTATGACAGACTTCATGCCAAAATGTTATGGCTTCTCTCTCAGCCTATCACTCCAACAAGTTACATGGGAATCTGTTCAGTAGATTTTCATAAACAACCAACAAATAAACTAATAGCAACGAACAAACCAACAGACAGGGGACACAAGACAATCTTCTCAGCGGCAGTAACAATGTCAACAGGACCTTCATCTTTTCAGAAAATGTTGAGACAGTTGAGGCACAGTGCACCCGGGGCTGTCTGAGCCCCTAAAGAGCCGGCAGCCGGAGAAATGTGTTCATTCATTTATACAGAGAGATACAGATCCACCACAAAGATGAAAAACGTGGTCACGGTTCTACATCCTCAGAGACACACACACACACACACACACACACACACACACACACACACACTTTGCAGGTTGCGAGCCCAGATGCCGTAGGAGTTGTTGGCTGACTTTGAGAAAGTGGAAGAAGTGCGGAGGGCAAAAATGTGTCTGTGCTGCCAGTTTCTCCCAGAGACCCCTGAAGAGCACAGAGTACTATTCACCACATCTGCATCTCCATCTGCATGCTCACTACTCACACTCACACTACTCTAAACAAACTTCCATGAAAACATACGCAGTGCTGCTCACTCATGTACACACACTGTGTACACACACACGACCACACTGCCTCCCACATCCATCACCTTGTGCTCACGGTTTGTTTTTCCTGGACGACCAGTTTTAAGGCACCAGAGGCACAATGCTCCTGATCCGTGCACTTTATTCCATTGTGATGTCACTGGCGTCAATCAGTTCTTGTTTTCTCCGACAGACACACCGCCCCCTCCAAAATGTACCTTTGCCCCCTTCCCTCCTTTTCCACCTAGTCCCTCTAATTCTTTCTCCTCATGGTGTCTGTTTTTCTTTCTCCAGGATGCAGATATCTTCATTCCACTGCTGCACATTTATCTTTTATGCTTGAATTACAACCTACCCTGTTTTTCTTGTTCTCAAACACTTTGTTTGCTACAGAGGAGTTGCAGGATCACTCAGGCTGGATGGATAGATAGTGTGCATGCTTGCAGAGGAGAGGAGGAAGGAAAACAGTCAGGCGGAGAGATTTCAAAGTTTGTTTTAGATTCAGCCCCCCCCCGATTGACGGTTCAAATGACACATCCTTGAACACAACTCTTATTAGTGGATCACAACTAAACATCTTCATGTTAAACTTTAAACTGTGTAAACTCTAAATTGTTTAACTGATTTGTCATGAGCTGTTTTTCAGGTTTTCTCTTCTTTAAGTTTATTCATCTCCTCCTTTCTGTCAATTTATTTATTTTGTTTTTTATGCCTCTCTTACCTGTACCTTTGCAGTGTTTGCTGTGCACACACAGAATACATCAGCCATCTGTCAGAGCCCCCTCATAGTGGGCTTTGATGGATGAGCAGTAAAAAAAAGACGAAAAAAAATCAGTGAGGGGCCACAAGGAGAAGAAGAAACAGATCAACTTTCTTTTCTTTCTGGTTTTTACAGCTACACGATAAAGCAGTTTTAATATATTTGGCTGCTTATTGCACCTGTATTAAGAAAATATATATCCTACATCAAATTTTACACTCTCCTATGGTAGTTCATTATAAATCTTTGAGGGATGAGCGCTGTGCTGTGAATGTTTGTGCAGGAATGTTTTGAAACTGAAATTCCGAGAAGACATAAGTGGAATAACGATGGGAAAGCGCCACAATGTGTTGCTGAAATAAAGACAAAAAAAAAAAATGCTCTCAACGATCTGTGTTTCTGAAATGGTTTGAATATTTTGAAGGAGATCAATTCTGACAGCCGACATGTGCAAAAATAAGAACAGCATCAGACGTACAGCCTGTAGCAAGTATTCATAGCAAGTAATCCATTCAAAATGCTTGGATCCCTCCAATCCCCAGTCCTGTTGTCTGGATCCGAAATCGCACGTGCATACTTGCATACTTTTGTTCTGTCTGCATTTTTCATGGTGTAACTTCTCCTGCATGCCCACAAAAATATGCAGTTGGCTGAAGCTGGTCAAAAGTTTGGATCAGGTTCATGCGGCGCTGCTCTGTGTAACTTTTATCCTCTGTTCAACCACCTGAAAACCTCCTGTGATCCATCTGTGTACGTGAAGGCCGGTGGATCACATTTGTCTTCGCGAGCTTCCATTAACATCCAACTTGGCAGCAAAAATCACACGTCTGCCATTCAGCTTATTCATCTACGTCCTCCACAGCTATTAGAATGACAGAGCACTCACAGATAATAAGCCGTATTCCTCCATGAAAAGTGGCCGTGGCTATCACACTGTGACCATATGCAGAGATTGCCGCGATATGATGGATTAACTCACTCGCTCAGCGCTTAACGCTTTGAAAATTCGTAAACAGATTATGTTACGGACAATCTGTCTTTTGAAACCAGCGAAAGGTAAACAAAACACATTCTCATAACGCCTGCGCTCTGGAACGGCCGGGACTTTTTGTTTACAGAGATCATCTTGTCACTGAAAGGCCACAAACTCGATCATAAGCAAAGCTCTGTGTCCTGCCAAAGTGCTTCATTAATAAACATATCTGCTGTGCCCCACATTCATCAACACCTGTAGAAAGCTACATTGGAAACATTTGATCAGCTCTTACAGTTTAGTCTAGCTGCACTTTTACTTTAGAAAGGAAGTGAAAACACAAGAACTTTAAAAGGCAATGTTAACATTTATACATTAATAGAATACACGTTTTCAGTCAGTGCTCCTTCAAATAAAGGAAGGGAATTGAATTATGCTTGTGATTCTCACGACATTAAATTCTGCTTCATTAAACTAAAAGTGCATTATTGGTGAACAATGAAAACTGTTTACATCATGTAGCCGGAGTTACAGAAAACTTCTGCAGAGAAATGTTCCCATTAATTTCTGGGAACATCACAAGAAATTAATTCCAATTGTAATGGAGCAGAGGCAGAGAAGAAAGATTTATGAATGAAACTAAAGAGGTAGGCTACTTCACCACTCAAGGTAAGAGAGAAAATATATGTATTAAAACTAATTTGGGTTCAAATCAAGCTCTTTCTCTTGTGGTACAGATACTTATCATATACTATCTGATACTCATCTCCGACGCTTTGTGTTATTATTGACTTTATGCTCAAAACCAAGTTCAATGAGTATTTTTCACAGTCAGTGATGGGTTTGCAAATGTGAGTCATGCCTGTAGCCTCTCATGGAAAACGTCTCTGAGAATAATGACAGTAATGGGGCCTTTGATAGAAATAAAACAGCACTTTATTGGCAAAGTAATCTCCCACTGTATCTTTTCCTGGTTATTACGGATTCACACAAAGTTGAAATCCCAAATTCTTCATCTGTCTGTTATTCACGGTTCGATAGTTAATGTTTCTCTCAGATGTTCTTTAACTTCTCATTGCCAGCTTTGTCCGACCAGGTGTTGCTCTTCGCTCGGTGCATTTTTAGCCCGAGGTATGACCCAGTTCAGGCTGTCCCGCAGGAAGACGAATGGCTCTGTCAGACCTTTTGTTCCTTTTGAGTGAAAATTCAGTTAAGCCTCATCCCTCCCCATTGAGGCCAATGGAAGCCATGTTTACCGACATGAAAAGTGAGCTTGATTGAGTTACTGCTTTTGGATTGAGTGCGGCGTATTCCAGGACACTCTCCATCTCTCTCTTCTCCAGGCACAGGAGTGCAGCGCTGTTGTTGTTTTTTTAATTGCCAATGCCACAGTTCCAATAGACATACATCTCTAAGGAGATTCACTAAAAGGTCTTTGCAGATGAGACTCCCTCTCAAAGGAAAACAGCTGTCATTTTTATTTCTGGCACAATACGAGGAGCTAGAAATAAGTTACAACATGTGGGAGAATGTCCGGCAAGAAATCTCAGGGGAAAAGAAAGGTTGTCATAGATTGAGATATTTTAAGTCGCTGCATTCCTTTCAGGCCTTCATGCTGCTCTGTGACCTAACATGACATGTAAGATATTATCTACCTGATAATAGATAGAGAGAAAAAAATGGTTTGCTTTCCCAAAGAACCAATTTCAAACCCAATGACTAATTCTACAGGTTTTGATCCATAACCTCAAAAGCCAAGGTCAATTCATTATCCTGCCTTTTGTCTTAGTCTCACCTACAGTCTCCCTCCCTCTTCTCTTGCACATCAGTTGTCACACCTAAGCTGTTAAACGAACAAAGTGGATTAATTTTGCTGCTTTACTGCTTTGTGTGACAAAATGTCCTCGAGTAGCAGAGGAGTCAGGATAATCATATTAGAGTGATTCTCAGGGAGCTTACGGCCCCACCTCCTCAGCTGCAGGACAGAATGGTTCGACTGATCTGATGAGAACCTGGCGGCACCGCAGGACGAGACGGCCAGGTTTGCTGACATCATGGGACAACTCCATCTCTGCCAGGGATCAATGGCTTTGGGCTAGACAAACAGAGAGTGGCCGATGGCTGTAGCACGTTTTCAGTGTGCCTCCCAACCCTGCAGCACTGGTAGTGTCCGTCGGTGCTGCAGGGGTGGGAGGCAATTCATGTAAATGTAATGCACGTAAAATGTACAAAATACAAACTACAGCTTCCTTGTTAGCTGCAGCCTGTAGGGAAAAAATGAAGAGGACGCTGCAATTTCATCACCACTATTTATTTGCCTGTTTGGTTGGATTTTTGTCAATGTGTCTTCAAGGTTTGTGCATATGTGTGAGTGTGTGCATGAATTTATGAATCCACTCATTGTGTCTGCACCTGAGTGTTTGAGTGCATGACATTTGTATTTCCTTAACATCACGTGTGTCTGTGTGTGACAGTCTTGACATTCAACTCAGAAGACAGCATGTGTGTCCTTTTTTTTCTTTTTTACACTAACCTCTGCTCTGTGTGCAGCCAAGGGCGTGACCTAATGTCGCCCTGCTGACTCAGCCAATTGGCATTCCTGGATAGGCGGAAGTGGAGCGGCCCTTGTTCACGGTTACCAAAGGAGATGGATGGAGGAGGAGAAGAGCAAAACAGAAGAAAGCTTTGAATAAAAACAGGACCGGTGTGTATCAATGACTTACACAAGGCATAATCATTACAGGGAGGGGAGGTGCTTCTCTGTCTCTCCCATGCTCTCTCTTTGTCTCTCTCTCAAACACACACACACACACACACACACACACGCATAAACTTCAAAACAAGTTTCCAAATACATATGCATGCACACTCTACATAATGTGCATAAGCAAATGCACAATACCTTCTCTACCTGTTTCTCTCTCTCTCTCACACACACACACACACACACGCAAGCACGCACACATGCACACACTTCATAGGTATGTAAAACACCCTGCCTTCACTTCTGGCTGCACGCTCCACCCTCAGCCCTAGAGGACAGGCTGGTTGACCCAGGAGGAGGAGGAGATAGAGGGGGAGAGAGGGAGGGGAGGAAGGTGGGAGGTAAGAGCAGACGGAGCTCAAATTCATTTCTGCTCATGGTGTTGGGGGCACAGCACATTGCAAGAGCCCAACGTGACGCACAGGGAGCCGGGACACACATACGCACACACAGCTATCAAATGGATTACCCCCCCGACACAGGCCTTTGAACTGCAACACAGCAAGAACAATACAGGCAGCAGATGAGGAGCTGCACAAACCCTTCAGAACTTCTTTGACACTTTTTTGAGGAGAAAAGTAGCTTTGATTAAGACTCATTATTTGTTTTGGTTTTGAGTCTTGCCTGATTCATTCAGATTCACTGAGCAGAGGGACTTGGACTGACAGCTGATGATGGGAATATTTTTTTTGAGTTAACATTCGACAGATCCCGTCTCTCTGCTGTGCCACTGGAGTGGATCGGACGTAAGTAAACACCTTTAATTGACCCTGTGGTGACAGGGTTTGATGACAAACACCAATTCACTGCTGTTATTACGAGTCTCCTCTCATCACTTAAAAACGATTTGTTGGTTCTGTTGAAACTTGTTCACATTGTGTGTCAATAGCTTTGTTTACTGATCGATCTGAATGTGTCTGTACGGTATCTAATGTCCACATTAGTCACACAATTATCAAATCAAAATCAAATCAAAATGTTATTTGTTGAATACACAGTACAACGTGCAGTGAAATGCTTTTCTATGACTCTCCTTGATCTGAAGATAAGATACGATAAAACAAGAAAAAAATAATTTATTTTAGAGTTAATATAGTTTGAGGACGGTAGGAAGAGATACATACAAATATATGTAAAGTGCAGGTATGCGCAGTTAATGTACAACCATGTGCTGGGCAACATCAGACTGAGGTAGGTTTAATAAATATGATAAAAAGGATATGAAATATTAAGAAATGACCACATCAGGGAGAATAGTGCATTATTTTGATGGCTGAGATCTTTCACCATCTACCTGGCTTTTGTGTATAACACTTAAGGTCTGTTTTCAGCATTTTATTACTTCTTTTACCTGTTTATTAATAGGGTACATAATTGTTTTTACTGAATCCATTCTTAATAAGAAAAACTATGATAATAATTTCATGAATCATTTGATCTCATTTAGAATTTGATATAATTGTGTAATTGTCTTGTTTTTATTTTAGAAAATGGTGAAATGGAGACAAAACATTACAGAAGGAATATGGACTCCTTCAGTGAACCTGTTTTGTAAAGTGAAACTTTGCTAAAAGTAAAATAATGTTTTTGTAAATTGTTGAATAAGTGTTAAGATTTAAAACATTTTTTTATCATCTGTTTATTTTTGTGAATGACAGACATAACTCTTTAGATTCAGTACAGATACTGACAGTATTCTCACCATGCCTGTTCATGTAGGCTAAAATATGTTAACATATACAGTGTGTCTGGCTCGGACAGCGCAGCACCTGACTGAGAATGTTTTATAGTAGAGCCTGATTGAAAATGCATGTGGTCCTCTGAGGTTTTTCTATTGGATTAAAAACATTACGCTCAGTGGAGCTGTTAGGTTGTTAATGTGATCTGCTGTAGCGTAAAATGTTAATGGACCAGGCTGGTGACAGCTCTTAATGCTTTGTCCCACAGTAACCGAGTGGAGAAGCAAAACACGACCACAGTTAAGGTGTGAGAAAGCTTACCATGCACTGAGGACAAGGTGAGAGGGGCAGTCACACTATACTCACCTTGGGGGTTCTCTTCTTTTATATGCATGCGTATGTGTGTGTGTGTGTGTGTGTGTGTGTTCATATGTTTCTTTGGCCATGAATGTTCCTGTATTTTTAAAAATGCAATTCAAAGGTCTGCAGATAATTAAAAAGAGAGATTTGTGGTCCCTGAAGGTCGGGTGTGTTTGTATCATACACACAAGTCTTTATCGTCAAAGCTCACTGATTTATTGCGTGACTTTTAAAATCTTTGTATGACACAACAACTCGTTCTTCAGCATATAAGCAGAAATAAAAAAAAAAAGGCAGCCTAACATCGAAGCCATGGGGCGGAGTGGAAGCCTGAAACTTGACCATAACAGCAGCTTGTCCGGACCGTTCCTGCCAACGTAATCGCAATGAAATGATTAAATAATCTCACCAGGTGGACAGTTGAATCAACAAATCACTGTTTGGCACAATCAGTTTTTGGGTGGTTGAGAGCATAAAGCTGTTTGTCCAGTTTTCCATTAATCAAACAACTCTTCTTTTTTGTTTTTTTCTTGGTGGGCTTTTGGCACAGTCCACGACACGCTCAAAATTACTTCCTTGATTGTAGCCCCCATCAGGAAAAATCATCATCATCATCACTGCTATTATTTTCATGGTCAATTGAGTGGGGTCTCTAACAATCATTTCATCGTGTCCATTTCATCACGTGGCACGGATCTGAACATACTGACTACGAACCTCCAGGCCTGTTCTGGCTGGGGCGGTGACACAGTTTCCAGTCGTTAGGAGGAATACTCTGAGCTTTGTGTCAGATGTGTGAAGAAGAGGAGGAAGATGAAGCAGTATGGCCTGTTTTGTTTGGGGCAGATGCTTATGGGCAGTGTGCTGGTTAATGATACATAACCAGAAAAACAGTCGCTGGCCTCCTCAACAGGCTTTATCAGTGCTGATAAGGGGACTTGGACCTTCTTCCACACCAGAGTGTCCAGTGGCTGATGTATTATGGAAATAAACTCACAGTGATATTTGTGAACATAACATTCAAAGAGGGCTACAGCACACACACAACGGAAATGTGGGCAAGTAATGACTGTATTAGTTTGTGCAACGAGGTGTGGCCCTACATGATTAACATTTAATAGGTTGTTTGGGCAAGACAGTAATAGAACAAAGTGTTTACTCTTACTGCTCATAGGGGCTACAGTCTGCGCTGAAGGCCAGGACCTGGAGTGACACACACTGAGAGAGAGGCGAATAAATCATGGATACATCACTGTGGATCTGATTTTTTAATGAGAACAGCAGGTGCCATCACAAATTGAAAAGCGTAAATAGGTATCCACCTGTCATTGAAGTGAGTCATTCAGATGGTGAATTTATGGAGTGGTGCAAATACGGGGGCTCTAATTTACCGACATATGGGCTTTGAAGAAGAAAGTGTGCTCGTATCTGCTTTATTATGCAATGGAAATGTTGCATGGTCCAGCATGCACCAGCACATGACTCATACAGACCTTTATTGTGCAAGAATCCATTGATTGGTATGTAAATAAAGTATTTTGCTGTGCAAAGTAAAAAGAGCTCATATAAATCATATGGCGCAGATCTATTGTTTGATTCATATTATCATCTTCATTCAGCCTAGATGCCAATTTGTCCACATTGAATCATCAAAACCTGCTTAATGAGGATGATCATTATAATCAAACTACAATAATAAATGTATCAGAGCCTGTTTTCCAAGAGGTTTTCATCCTTAGCAACAAAGAGGGTGGATGATTTGTCACAGGACAAAGAGAGTAATGGAGTGGGTGAGAAAACATAGAGAAGAGGAAGAAGAGCAGTTTACGAGGGTAAATTAGTGACAGGGTATGTGAGTGTGGTGTACACAGGGCTGCTAATGAGGAGAGAGAGGTCCTCATTAATCAGATTGGCTCAAATCTGCTCAAAGGGAACAAATCAAAGGAGTGACGGAGAGGGAAGACTTGCAAACACACTGATATTGTTCTGTTTCTGTTGCTTATTGAGTCACATTTTTGTTCAGAATGGTTTTACTCATCTGAACCCATCCATAACATTCCCAAATGATGAACAAGTTAAGTCTCATTCCTCTGGAATTTTCACCTGGATAATAAACCTGGATTATGACACAAAAATCACACATGACGTGGTTTGTCGAAGTTAATGACCACAAACATGTATGAACACTGAGAAGAGAGGGGCCTGACATGTTGAAAGATGTGAATGGTTTTCCAGCATACTTTTTAAACTACCTGTTTTTGTCCCCCCCCCCCGAGGCTCTGTGGCCCTGTGTGCGGGAAAAAAGAGCAGCGCAGGGTGGAGAGGACATGAAGGATGGTTGACACCGGTTTGCTTCTGGAGAGGAAAGCGAGGGGAGGACTCGACTCCGTCATTAATCAGAGTGAAAGCTTTAAAGTAAAGAGAGGAAGCAACATACTGCACTAACTGCTAAAAGCAGTATGTCCACAGTCCGTCCGGTGCAGAGAGATGGAATAATTTGAGCTTTACTTTAAGTCGATCAGACAGATGGGAATGCCATGTTGTGCTTGTGTTATTAAGATGAGAGCAAAGCAGAATATATTTTCAGAGGCACGGGCTTTTAAAGAGATACATTAGACTGCATTCAGCACACTCCTGCAGACAATATTGACCTCCTCTATGTATCCTCGGTTTGAGGAATTTCAGGAAACGTCAGAGCCAGTAAGTTTCAGGCTACCCAAGGGTCTCCTGTAGTTGAACCACTGAGCAATTTAAGGATAATCCATGTTGATTCTTGGATGCATGCCCCATGCTAATGAGACATGAGCATATTTGGAGTAAATACCTTGTGTGCTTCAGAGGTTAAACAGAAGAGAAAGAGGAGAGGGATGACAACGACAGTCCTTTAGAAATCTCACACTCTTTCCCTCATGAGCAGATAAGTCACGACTGGAGGTTCCTCTTGCCAGTTAATAATCCTCTTATTACTTTTTATTGAACAGCATTTGGAGACATCATCTCAGCTTTACTGTAATGCTGCATATTATTTTCTTTGAGGAGGCTGTATTATAGCACCTTCCTAAGTCATTGTACTTCATCTGCTCTGAGAAACTCTTGAAAAGGGGATTTCACATCAGAAATTAGTCACATGGGCAAATATGCATAATGAGATTATGTGGAAGGTATAAAGGACGACAGCAGTACAAAGAATCCTCTCATGATTTATGATGTAATTACAGAGAGGGGCACAAGGCTCCTCAGAACCCAACAAAAACAGGCCAGGAGATTCCTTGATGGTAAAAGACCCCATTGTCTAAAACTCTAATTAAAAAACTTGAAAAAATAATAATAAAAAGATACTAAGAAAGAAGAGCATTAGCCATCAAACATGGCTGAGGGGGGAGGATCTAGAAACTCTTGAAAAGTAATAAAGGTTTGATTCAGTTTATCCATTTGCAGCAGCGCTGTGGTCGCCTGGTGTGGCAGCAGACTCACTCAAACAAAAAGAGAGTTTTTCTGTCGGTTCTGCTCAGATTCACCTCCTTTCTCTCAGGGATATACCTTCATGCTGCTGCAGAGGTCCAGCTGGCTCGGATTGTCATGCATTCATCTGAAGACATTCCTCTGGCAAAGCCAGCATGTAACGCCTGACAATGTGTTCAGCTGTGTTATCTTACGCGCCCAGCAGCGAGTACACTATTACTAGCAAATTGACCATTAGGTCTCAGCAGAGTACAACCTTGTAATATCGTATTAGTCCCACTTAGTTGCTCAATACTATGACTAGAGTTTTACTCCTATTTTTAGACATGGAAATTTTCCAAAGAGTCATTCAGTGTCAAAGTTGTGTACCTAAGCACTCCTTGTATATTAGTCATAATAATATACCAATATGGTGTCAATCACCACACACTCTGAGAACTAACCGAACAAAGACCTCTTCAGAGCTATATTTGGCCACCTCCTTCCTCCTTATCTTATCTTGCTTTTTATTCTTTTACCTTTTCTGGCAGTTTTTTTCTTCTCCTGCCCTTTTTCGATACTGCCTTCATCGCTCTTCTTTCATCTTCATCAATTTTCTTCCACTTCTACGTGCAGTTTATTTGACCTGGGCTGCCCACAGCATCCCACGACTCTGCTTCTTAAATTGTCATCTCAACTGTCTGTCTTCTTTTGAACCATTTATTTATAGAAAAATAAACACAGAATTTATTGAGATCTACAGAGAGTGTGACTGGGAGAAAAGAAAAAGAGAAGAATGCCTGGATGCATGAGAGAAAGATGGAGAAGGGGGGGAACAAAAACAGGGCGAAAAAGGAATGTATGCGGGAAAGCATGGGATGAGAGTGATTATGAGAGCGGAGGTGAAGGAATAAGAGGGGTGGGATCGAGGGGGGAAAGCTGTCAAATCATCCCTGAGAAAATAAGGCAAAGAAAATAAACCTCACTGGTTTTTGCATCAAACACAACTGGAAGCTTTGAAAAACACAACATTCACATTGCAGCGTGATGCAGCAGCGTGTAACTTTTGACTTTCTATGCTTTAACCAGTTTGCCAGTAAAGACTCGGATTCTTGAAACCCTGTTTTTGACTCGAGTCCTCTGCAGTTGTTACTTTACAAACTGACCGCTTTGGCCTGAGCCAAATCTTCCACTTTGCTGCCATCCTATCTCAAGGCAGACTGACTTAAGAGAGTTTTGTTTTCATGTTGCACAGAACATCATTTGCCAGCGTCTAAACCACAGCTGGTGCATTAGTTCATCGGAACGGCATTACAAGCTAATCACAATGAGCTTCGGGAGTGTTAAAAGCCAGCCTTCCACTCATCCTCCTCCTTTATACTCACCAGATCGTAAACATTTAAGATCTGACTCAGAAAGTCTAAAAGCTATCTGTGTATATATATATATATATATATATATATATATATATATATATATAACTGTTAGAGGGGCAGGGGTACCGGTTCTTGATGGTATAATGTTGTTGAGTCCCCTGATAGTCGATGCAGGGGACGAGTGATTTGTCTTAGTTGTCCACATAAAGAAATTGGTTTCTGCAGGTGAAGAGGAAAGGAGGATAAATTCCAGCTATCAAGGAGGCTGAGGTGTATTTGTCATTGGCTTCCCTCTAAGGGGAAGTTAGGGAGGAGAGATGACCTCTAGAGAGAGAAACACCAGGGTGTAGGTCGAAGTACAGTCGAATTTGTGATGAGGTGACAGGGAGGTAGCAGAGGACTTGCAGAAGTACTCCTGAAGAACAAGGCAGAGGAGTCCGAAGTGAAATGTTGAGAAATGACTCAACGACGGGGCTCTAAAAATTCTTTGTCGATTCCCAGGAAGTCAAATAACACACAGGCCTACAACTCCAAAGGGATAAGGCAGAAGTGAGGTCAAAAACTTGTCGAGAGTAAATGAGTGAATACCTCTGCCGAGGCTCAACAGCCCCTTTAAATTCAATCAAACTGCAAAATTTGCCAAATTTCACACACTTATATCAGTCATTTAAATTAGACAGATTCTTTCCATCAAGATCCATGAATTAGTCTCAGTGAAAATGTCAAAAAGAAAAGCTTAAATATGAATAACTATGAATAATGCTTGCTAAGTTAGTGGCACTGGAACCATGTGACAAAATGGCACAGAGGGAAGTGAGCACAGAGAGTAAATACACCAGGAGAGGGGAGACAATGAGACAAAGGTTAAATAAGGTCCTGACAGACAATGGCAGCGGCCAGAAAACCAATCAGGGCTGCAAAGTGAGATCTGACACGAGGGGAAAGCCAGTGAAACCACAACAAAACAGGATATAGATAATACTGACAGAACGGAAATAAATTAAATCATGACCTGCACGGGAGACAGAGTGGGACACAGCACAGTGTCCGGCTTTCACTGCTTTCGCTCAAATCTAATGAAATTGAGCAACAGAAGCTATTTATAATATCTGCTGTGAAAATGTGACAGATGCACTGAAAACAAAAAGGTTCTGTGGCTGATCCCTTCGTCAACACACGTCCTAAAAGGCCGGATGTGCTTGGTTTGTATGCTCTGCGGTTCGATAATGAAAAAAACCCAAAAGCAAAATGGCTCAGCTGACACGCCTGAGGGTGAAAAGAGGGAGTGCAATAAAATGGTCAGACTGATATTGTGATTATTCAGAACAAATAAATTGTTTGTTGATACAATCGTTGCCGTGCAAAATCCGAACATTTGCGATCTCATGATCCTGCACCCGTTTGAGTCCTGCTGATTATTTGGCAAAGAACATCATGTTAACAAACCACAAAAATAACTGTAAAACATGAACTGTTTGTCTTTCAGGAATGGAAAGCATCAGTGTGGAAACAGACTGGGATGGGTTAGCTCTCTCCTCTCTGGTCACCACGGGAAGGAGCAACCTCTCCCCCTTGCCCCTGCTCGTCTCCGAGCTGAACTCGGTCAACGCCTCTCACAGCGGGGGGTCCTTCTTTGGGATATTCCCTGAGAATGGCTCCAACACCACACCTCACACCCTGCCCCAGCCCAGGGCCAGGGACCCCGGCCTGGCCAGGGCAGAGATCGCGGTGCTCGGGGTGGTGCTGGCTTTCGCCACCCTGGGGAACAGCTTTGTGCTGTGGGTGCTGCTGAGGAGGAGGAAGCATAATGCACCCATGCACGTGTTCATGGTCAATCTGTGTGTGGCTGACCTGGTGGTGGCGCTCTTTCAGGTTAGTTCACAAAGTATCTGTATATTAAATATCATACGATCCACCACAGTACAATCATTCGTCATGTTTGTTTGTATATGTAACTGACAGCAGTGCATCAGATTTAAATTGTAATTGCACATAAAAAATATTATTTTAACAGAATAAGCAAATTATTACTATACCTGTAAATGACAAATATTAAACATTTGAAGGTTTAAAACAAGTGTTAAACTTTATTGTCAGTAAATGAGAAAAATACTTTATGAATTCTGTGGAATAGTAAAGAAAGAAATGTTTAAGATTTAACATACACGGCAAAAAACCCCCACTGTTGAGCCAACTTAAAAAATACTTCAATTGGCAACACAAGAAATTGAGTTATATTTTAAATTGCAATTGTGTTGACTTGTTAACAACAAAAAATTAAAAGTAAGTACTTTTTAAAAGTTGGTAATGAGTTTTATTTTTCACTGTACAGACATGTCATGTGTTGAAGGTGCTCACCCATTTTACTGAAATGCTGGGAGGTGTATTTTTATCTGAAAACAGGAGTAAAAACTGCTGATTAACCATGTTTATGGTAATTATAAGGAACGTGTTGCTTAGTACAACAGTGTGCCTCATGTATGTGTTTTTGGACAACAGTGGCGGTCTACGGCACAAAGGAATAGGCTAAAATCGGGTGAAACTTTCTGCTTGGAGAAATTTAATGTTGGTTTGACTCTTTTCCTGATTTGATGAAAATATTTTCATCATTTTTATAACAGGAAAAATGCTCCACTATGTTAAGAGCCACTTAAATAATTATTTTTAATAACTGCTTTCTGTGTGATCAGGTTCTTCCTCAGCTGATATGGGACATCACAGAGAGGTTTCAGGGACCGGACCTGCTTTGCCGGGCTATCAAGTACTTGCAGATTGTGGGCATGTTTGCTTCCTCTTATATGATAGTTGCCATGACAGTAGACCGGCATTATGCCATCTGCTGTCCGTTGCAGGCCTACCGAGGGGGAGCAATGTCCCGCTGGAACACCCCTGTCATGGTGGCCTGGGCTCTGGCACTTGTCCTCAGCATACCACAGGTAGGGAGGGGTCAACACAGAAACTCGTATGTTCACATGCACAAATGATGAAATAGGAAATGAGATCCCGGTGGGCGTTCACACCCTGGTTTCTACAGTAGAACTCAAGATGTGGGTCTGTTTTTAGCTCTATGAGGTCACTGAAGTTCAGCTAATGGGAGGAGGATGCTGACCGTTATGTCTGTCGCTGTGCTGACCGCCCTGCTTTTGTTTGGCCTGTCAGGTGTTCATCTTCTCTCGCTTGGAAGTGGCACCGGGAGACTTCGAGTGCTGGGGTCAGTTCACTGAGCCGTGGGGGCTGAAGGCCTACGTCACCTGGATGGCTGTGGCTGTCTTCCTCCTGCCCGCCCTCATCATTACCATCTGTCAGGTAATACTGGTTTCTCTGGCAGGACTCTCAATCTCTGCGTCGACCACTGACTAGGATTGCACACTGTGACCAACGTTATATAATAAAGAAACGTGTGGCATGAATGAAATGCTGTTTTGTTTTCATGGAGGGTGCATCTGGCATTGTTTGATAACCCGTGGGGGACTGAGGTCGGTGTTATGTAGCATCCCATGGCGCAGACGCATTCTGGGCGGCCTCCCATCAGCCCTGCTGGTCTATTTGGGGAAAGATATTTCCAGGGTCCAGCTATTTCCCCTAATTAACACAGCACTTGGAGGACCACTGCTGAGACGGGTGCTCAGAAAATCTGCCCGCTCAGAAGCTACTGCCAGGAAGTGGAATGTACCAGATCTCTGCCAAACATAGAATACTGACCTTTTTTAAATGATCAGATTTCAAGTAAAGACGACTCTTTTTCTGAAGTATCTCCACACGGAAACCATTTAGATTGTATTTACTTTACTTAGATACACTGGATGGAGTGAGAGTGGAGCCTTTAATCAAACCACGCTCTCATAAAGTTGCTTTTAAAAGTAAAAAGTGGCAGAAGAGCAACATTTGGCAAAAAAAAGAGTATTTAGTATGAATCATCTATTATTACTTGATTTCAAACTATTGTTTTAGTTGCTCAGGAGACTGTGACAAATTGTTTTGCTGCAATATAATTTTATGGCAGTCATTCACAGTGTAACAGAGTAGTTGAATATTTGTGTTTAATAATGTTGTGTATAAATGTCTGACTGGTTTATGGCTGATGGTAAAGACCAACACACACTCTCTACTTTGTACCAAATTTCCTGTCACTGCCGCAGCTGAAACACAAAAAAAGATTGTCTGTAAAAGCAAATCACACTGGCAGTCTGGCACACACCAGTAATAAAACTCATCATCAGGCACTCAGTGTCTTGATTAAATCCTATTGGACTGTGTAATTCATGATTGTCTCCTTTTCTTCCAGATAAGGATCTTTAGAGAGATTCACAACAACATCTACCTGAAGTCAGAGAGGATGGTGATGGCTGAGATGAAGAAAAGCAAAATCCTCTTCCGCTTCCACAGCTTCAAGAAGGGAGATGAGCGGGCGAAAGAGAGAGGAAGACGGGCGTCCGGAGTTGGGGGCAGGGACGGGCGAGGGCTGCAGCCCTTGAAGGGTGTGAATAACAGCCCTCACAATAACATGCAAAACAGCCAAGCGGGAGAGTGTTACGATTATGCACCGTCCGCCATCCAGTACAACACTTCTTGTGGTGAACACACGACAACAGCAACATCACCAACACAGCAGCAGCAAACAGTAAACAACTCAGACTGTCAGGACTCCTACACGTCCTACATGCTGGTGTCAGGATCACCCCGCTGCTCCCTTGACTACGTCCCCCCTCCCCCACCAGTCACTCCACCTCCGAGCATCACTAAAGCCATGTCCAAGACCGTGAGGATGACTCTGGTCATTGTGCTGGTCTACACTATCTGCTGGTCGCCTTTCTTCATCGTCCAGCTGTGGGCAGCCTGGGACCCCAACCCTCCTGACCAAGGTCAGTCACAAACAGGCTTCATCCATGTTACCAGAGTTTTCTTTGGTCCATCATTGTAACAGTCCTGGTGCACATACTCTAAACAGACATCACATCAACATTACACAAAACCAACTTGATGGACGAATGAGGTGTGGGCCAGGGAGGAATCCATTTAATTTTGGTGTGGATCTGGATCAGGGGCCGATCCAGGAATTTTTTCTTGATGAAAAAAGGCGCACATTTACACAGACAGAGGATTTCGCACCTTGTTATTCCCTATGAGACAAATTGTAATTTGTGAATATGGGAACTAATATTTATGACTGTGTGAAACTGTGGTAGAATTTAAGGAGACTGTCGGGCCTTGGCGCAGGTATACACTCTACTGAGTCCCATTCTTGTGTTTGTTGCTTTTCCTCAGATGTATCCACAGTCCAGTTCCTGCATGTAGTTGCTCTGAATGTGCAAACCTTGTCTGTTTTGACCATCCAAAAACAACAGCTAAATGATCTGTATCAACAACCTCTGATCAATGCAGTCGGGTTTGAATACAATGCACGTCATTATTTGAAAAGCACAAGCACCGGGTCAGATGGTGGGAACAGTGAGTGAAATAGAAGGTCAGAAAAGCACTGTTTGTTTTGACTCACAGCGAGGATCCTCTGGATGATATCCCTGGACTCTGTGCATTTTGGCACACAAACGGCATCTGATGATGTCTTTACTGGCAACCAGGGATCGAGCTCGTGAGGCAAGTGTATCCTCAAGTGGTGGCTGATAGTATGGACCATGTGGATGTCCTAGATCTGAAGCTAAAGACAAACACCCAGGGCCAGTAAATAACCTGTTTATATCCCCTGCTGATTTTGCAATGTGGCCAGATGTTGACATTTCATCAACAATGATCCATGCCAGCAGCCTGTACACATAGACAAAATCACAAGCAGACAAACACAGAACGAGCCACGTACACTCACATAGACACACACACACATCTACAAACAGAGGGCATGCATATATACATGTACAAGTGTGCATACACATGAATAATCCTTTCTGGCACACACTCACACACACACACGCACACACTCACACAAAGACAGAGACAGAGAGGGAGAGTTGATTATAATCAACTTTGTATTCCAAAAAGCTGTCTGTGCTTTTCTATTGTCCTCTACTTGCCGCAGAGGAATAATCATGTTTTAGTTAAGACAAAAAAGACTTATTATTAGCCTAAAAAAAGAAAACAGAAAAGGGAAGTATGTAGGATTTTGTCCCCCTGAGATATTTGCAGTCCTGGTGCCACTGTCGAAGGAAATAAAATGAAAAACAATCATAGTGAATAGTTTATCTTCAAACTGAATAGTCGTGGATATTTATGTTTGTTTCATAAGAGAGAAGAGAACAATGTGGTGCATGATGTTATGTGCTGGAAGACTGTCCCCCTATAGCTCACAAAAGCTGCATGTGAAGATTAACATTTTATATCCATATGCCTGCTCCTGCGTTTAAATGTACTTATCATCTCGTGTGTTCACTGCAGGTGTGGCCTTCACCCTCCTGATGCTGCTGGCCAATCTGAACTCATGCACAAACCCATGGATCTACACAGCCTTCTCCAGCAGCGTGTCCCGAGAGCTGCAGAACCTGCTGCACTGCTGGTCGCGACCCGGCCGCCGGGGCTCGCTTCCGGACGACTCCACCACAACACACACCTCCACCAAGGACAGCCTGTACTGACAGAGGCTGAAGAGACAGCAACATGTCATATTTGAAAAGACACGCATGGGCGCACATGTGCTCGTAACAAGGACACCACCAACACCACCTCCAGCATCGCAGCCCTGACAGCACAGAGCGCTGACCTCCACCAGATGTTTCCAGCAACAAAGGACAGCTGTACTGTCAACAGGATCTCTGCCTTAAATCACCTGTCCTCTCCCCCCCAGCAGTAAAGAAGGGTGTCATTGAAGATGTCAACACCATTTATGACGGCACTGTGGAACATACAGCGGAAGTCACCATCAGAAGGCATCTGCAGTACAAAATGCCCTTGACAGTAAAGACATGTTCAACTCTAGCTGCTTAGTGTAGAGGCCAGTGCATTGAATTACACCCTCGCCCTGTTCAGACAGAGCAGAGCAGCAGGAATGCAGAGGGTGGATAGCTGCATTAATGGCCTTACGGCACGCCTAATGTACAAAGACGAAGACAAAGCTGTGGGTGTAGAGAAAACAAATCAATGGGCTGAAGGAAAAGAGAGAGAGAGACACAGACAGAGGGGAAGACTGCTGTTGGACTGAGAACAGACAGGGGGATGACACGGATGTTTCAGATGCAGGAGTGGTCCTGAGAAAGCTGTGGTCGAAATCTAATAATGTGAACAAACTTTGTTAAATCAAAGAAAGTGGATTAGAGATGGATGCTTGAGGCTGAATTCATATTCGCTCAGGAGGAATCAGGTTCCGAAGAACAATAGTGATTTATGAGAGAGACGGACAGAGATTCACTCGTGAGACCCCCCCCCCTCCCCCATGAGGAACTGGAGAACTGTGGATTAATACAAACAAACACACACACACACACACACACACTCCCTCTCAAAGTAACATACAGTGAGGGTTGAGCTCCTGGACATTTCAGGTTTCCACAACCAACAAGGACACAATTATGTGATTGTATTTCATACAATGAGGTACACGAAATTACCATCCTGTCGTGCTCTCCTGACAGTACGAGTCAAGAACGCCAACGTAACGCAGGAGACGCAGCAGGGAAACAAACAACAATCATTCAGCAGCATTCCAGTAATGAACAATGTACAGTGTATTTATTAAAAATGTAAGGCACATTAGATTATATAACATTTTCAGTGTAAATTGAAATGTTGAATCATCAATTGTAATGGTCCGACGTGTGTAAGAAAAAAACAATTTAAGGAGACATCAAACCAAAGGTTTTTTTTGTAAAGCTGTACTGTAGAATCTTTTCAGGTCTTAATAGTAGAGCTAATACAAAGCTTCAACAGATATGCACAGGCGTTTCAAGGTCAAAGAGAAATCGCACATCATTCAGGCTACATGTCAGTTTAAGAAAAACTTCTCATCAACAGTGAAAATACTCCAAGTTAAAGCCAAGTGCCTGTAAATGCCAGTGGGCGTTTTCTTAGAGGGGCCTCCCCACTGGACTAATCTTACTCTGAGACGGGGGAACTGCAGAGCAGGGATCACTGACTGTGTTATATTTCTCCATGAGCCATGTGTTCGTCTATCTTTTTATTTATTGTTGCATAAATGAAACTACACACATATATCAGTTTCTGTTATTGCCTCACATTCACCTTTATTGTGCATATAGAGTAGTGTGTTATGGCCCTAAACTGCATGAAAGATAAAATAGTAATATAGGTCTATAAAGTTATATTTGTTTTGTTAAAAGTGTGATCATATAAGCTACTGTACATACAGTGGGTGTAATAACTTCCAGTGTGAGATGAAATTAGAGGTTCCTTTAACGCTGAGCCAATGTAGCACATGTTTTTTCCATGAGGCAGCAGTGTTATGAGAGTCTGCAGGACAATGCTGGGATGCTTTCAAGGTGTCTCAGGAATACTTGTCTGGGTCGAAGGAGCAGCTGCCTCACCTTTTCCTCTGTGCAGCCCGGGTGTTTGGGCTGTCGGCACGCCACTGTGCATTTGTTCCCCAGACACAAGCCTTTGACTTTGATTCTCCGCCAAATGGAGGGCTACAGCCACGGCGTCCCTTTTCTCACTTTGTTATATCAGGAAATAGATGAACTTCTCCCAAACCCTGGGGGTGTACATGAATTTTCATCTTCCTGTCAGGAAGTTGAGAGGTCAGAGGATGATTCTTCTCTGCTCAAAGGGGCCAGACTTTCAGATCCATCCAGCCTTTCAGCTTTGTGGGAGAGGCCCAGCACACTTTTCATGTGCATAACACTGGCTGTAAAGCCATTAGTGCAGCATTATGATGGCTAAATAATGAATGCATTCAATATGGAGAGTTTTCTGGCACAAACACTTTTCAATATCCACTTAAATTAGACCGATCATTGCAAAGCATTTCCCCTGCGACTCTGTCTTGTTTCCTGAGGACAGAAGACCTGACAGTATAGTTTTTATCACTACAAGCACCAGCACCATCACCCTCCCTCCCTGTCAGAGCTTATGATGAACGGTCTATTGGGTAGGTCTGTTTGTAATCCTGCAGTGTGTCGGTCACTGTGTGTGTTTATGTCGAATGTCCTTATGCTCCTGGTTTCCATGCTGTAACGTGGTTGATGTCGAAGCTCAAGGTCACATCTTCATTACCGTGGGGCAGCACTTCCTGCCAGCGGCCCGCAAATGGGGTATATGAGAAACAAATGACCCAGCTGTGTGACTGTCGTGAGGGCAGCGGAATAGGTGAACTTCCCTCTTGAATCCAATTTAGGGTCAGCCAAAGAGAACATCGAATGGCTCTGAAGAATGACAGAGCCCCCCAAGCCTTGACCATAGTCAGTATAAATCAAACCTGGAGCCTGGAGCTTTACTGCACTAAGCAATGTGTCTGCATTGCTTAACTCATTACCCCTCCACAGATCCGAGGAGTGCCGAGGCTGCTGCTAAGCTCATTCCAAGACACCGGGAGGCGTTTCTGGCCCTCGCCGACTTACACAACCATGTCCAGTGTCTGTGTTTGCAGAGCGTTGGAGCATCATAGTTGGTAATCAGCGGAAGCAAAAGGGAAATGAGCCTTATCATCCCTATTATTTCCTTTGTTTCACGCTTGTTTATCTTTTCTGTTTGTGCTTGCTCACACGAAAGATATCTTCATCATCTGCCTTTATTTCCAAAACACCCCACGACTGCAGCTGTTTTCAGGGTGATTTATGCCAAATATAGCTACGCTTCCATTTTTATTGGCTGCATTTATGATCCTAAACAAAATCTTACCTCAGCATTGACTGTTTTAAAGGGTTTATTTCTCTGAGAGCCACAGGATCAAGGCTTTGCTTTTTTATCACTCTCACCAACCTTGTTTTCATTACTTTAAGCGTGGCTGTATTTACACCTCGACCAGACCCTGCAGTTTCTTTTCCCTCATAGTAAAAACAGGCATGTGGACAAGCGTCTGATAAAACCCATTTTATGGGAGCTCATTCCACGTGCTTTCACAGGATTTACGTACAAAGACACAGTGGGTTGTGATGTGCCTGCTCCTGTTTAACCTTTAGTGTTTCATGGGTCATGGCCAGGCATGAGACGAAGCACAAAAATGAAAAATAAATCTCTGTTAGAATGGCTTGACATTAGAGTGTGAAATATGGAGACTTTTACAAAATAAAAGAGAAGAGAGGAAAAAAACAATTTCCTCCTAAATGGTGAAAGACTGGTACTTGACTGCAACTGCACTGACTGGTGCAGCGGATGAGAGGATGCACATAGAGGACAGGAAGAGGGGGATAAGAGAGGGAAAGGTTTATTCACTCCAAACACAGTCAGGCTGGTGTGGTTAAAGCAGCTATACATGCCCCACTGTACATACACATCCATGTAATAACCGGAACAATAACTGTTATTATAGTGTAAGAAAGGGGAAGCCAGATTCTGTTTTCTGATAACTTAGTCAGCTCGCAGTTTGTTGACCTTGTTTCTGTTTTGCAAAAAGTTTAAAGAACAAGCAGTGGACACAAAGTTTATGGCAGAGACAGAGAGCGTGATTTCATGTGAGAATCATTTGTGCGACGCCAGTTTCCACATTGCTGCATCTCACTAAGCTCATCCATGTCTGCCGCCAGAGCTGGTGTGTTACACACCTCTGTCAAAGCTGCTTTTCTCTGGCTCACAGCACGCACACACACACGAGGGAGAGAGATTCTGTTACAGTAACTCCTATTTCTCTGTAAGACTTCATAATAATAAAAATAAGCACATGTATATATGCAGCACCTCTAAAAAGAAAGTTACAAAGTACTTTGCTTCGGCAATTAAGATTAAACTTACTGTTGTATAAATACATAAAATTAATGTGATTCCGATTTGTTTGTTTGCATGAACCTGTAGCTCATTGTCAGAATACACACATAAATAATTCACCGCTGTAAGAATAAATTGTGACTTCCTGTGAGTGCATTCATTCTGCAATAACAACAATCTCAGAGAAATTAACTTCTACATCCGCAGTCATCTGCACTTTGTGCGTCTGAGTTAACACACTCTGAACTCTCTCATAAAGAGTGTGTGAGCATTGACTCAGTGACTCTCTTTCAGTTTGTTTGTTCATTCCTCTTAAATCCCACCATCCAGCCGTCCCCCACTTGCCACAGTCTTAGTACTACAGCAGGGAGTGTCTGCGTCAACTGCAGCTCAACATTGTGTCTATTTTCTACTTGACAAAAGGTGACAGGGGACAAAAGCTAAGATGAGCTTACACCACAAAAGTGTGCGTGTTTGTGCTGACAAAGCCGCAGAAAAAGCAAACATAAAAGATATGTGTACTCTGTACACTGAGCAGTGTTTACGTGAGTGGCTCAAGTTACTCATATACAGAGTTTGCAATACTCTCCTGGGAGTCAGTGAGAAGTTGCAGTTGTGCTGTGGATGAAAAAGCAGTACTCCGTGTTCTCTGCAGTGTGTGCAAAGGCTGTTTTGATTTGGGGCAGATACAGAAATAGACATGCTAAGTTTAAATCCCCCAAATAAAACTAGATTATATAAGCACGTAATTGCTCTAAGTAGCCCACAAATATATGTGACAAACTTGAATAAAGAGAACGCAAAAGAGAACAACGGCTCAATGTGCATTATGCAATGTGTTACATTAAGAAGAGCGGATACTGAACCAGTAAAAATCATATGCAATCTGTCCATGAGGCAATAGCTGGCTTCTCTCCTCCAAAGTGGCACAGAGCTGCCACAGTGTGTTCAGTCGGTGGTACTGCAGCATTGACAGGTCATGAATTAATGCCTGTATCATGTTAACTGTGAGTGTGATCATGTTTACTGTGTGTGTGACTGTAACATGATGTTGGAGAACTAAATTCTCCCTGACTATCTGAGAATGCTGGTGGGACAGTCGCACCACCAGTTGCACCACCAGTCGCCCCCCCCCCCCCCCCCCCCCCCCCCACTCTTCTGCCACAACCCCCACAAAGTTATTCTCTGTGGGTTTGTCATCTACCACAAATATTAATGTATTTTTGTTGAGAACACAAGTTGTGCTCATATTAATCAAGTGCACCACAGCAGTAGAATTTGTCCTTCAGTACAGTCATATAAATCTTTCTTAATTCAATTTCTTGTTTTTCTTAAAAACTTGGATGCAGGACAGATGCTGCAACTCTTAAGAATATCAGACCATCCATCTTTCCACCCTCCAGCAATTAAGTCTGTGAAGGACAAATCTTGTTGGAACTGCTTATCGTTTGATCTGAGGTCGAGGGACTGTTGATTCATTAAGGCTTTGCCAATTTACCCCTGGCAGCTAAAAATAAAGAAAAAAACACTCTCCACAGTGTGCTCCCACAAAATAAGAGAACACGAATCTTCTCATCTGTCCAGGAGAAAAGGAATTTATAGAAGACTCGGCCATCACATGAACCACCACATTACACAGAGAGAAAAACAAGGCATTTATTCATTTTACTGGAAGAGGCGTACCCACCGGGCCTGATGCAGTGGTACTATTGATGTTCCACACATCTGTGTCCCACTCTGCACATCTATCCACGCACAAGGGATGATTTCACACCAGAACGAACACAGTACACAACTTGTTATATTTATCCACGTGGTCCAAGTTTATTCATCAGGTTTTAACCCCAAAAAAATTACAAAATTCCATCTATACTGACAGGACAAACTCCTGCAAAACCTGTTAAGTCATAAGACAGATGGCATACAGACACAGTCTGAATAAAACAACACAAAGACTGCTCCTCTTATTCCTCATCCCACCGCAAATCAAGTGGCAAAATCCTTCTGGCTCGCCACAACACTGGATGATGAATCATTGATCCTCCAAAATTCAGTCTTTAACCACCCAGTGACTGCGGGTCCGTTTATGCCTGGATGGTGTTCTTGGCACTGAAAGCCATGTAGTAAAACAAGATACCGATGAGGGCAGCCACCACCTCAGTAGACACCCATGGGCCGCTCCACGCACCCTGTGGTGGCACGTAAAAAAAAAAAGGAAGATCAGAACAGGTTTGGCAAGAAATATAACCAACCATATATTAGAGCCTGATGCATTTATCGGTGGAACAATAAAAATCAGCTGATTTGAGCCTTTAACAAGCATCAGCGTTTGCCAACATGCACAGACATAAACACTTGCTTTACAGAATAAACAAAGCAGAAAATATGTGCATTTAATTAATTTAGTTTATGGTTTAACTGTAAAATATCAAGCCTCAATTACATTTCAATTTGAGGGTTAGATATAGATACTATTTAACCGATATATTGGTATTGGATTTTTTTTCTATCAGCCCCCAAAGATCCATATCGGTAAGTATCTGCCATATATTAGTTTCCCCTTGTTTCAAGATTAGTCTGAGACAGAATGCAACTGGGTTATACCTCACATCACATCCAACACAAAGACTTATCAGTCATTGTTTGAGTGTGATGTCATTCTTAAGTCAATGTACAATTGATTTGTTTTTTCAATTTCTAGCAATAGAAAAAGTGTTTTCCCAGGAGGTAACATTTTGGTACAATTTATGATGTGAGGGGTTTTGTGTGATTGAAACATTTAATCAACCTTGTGTTGATAAGCTCCTATTGAATTATGGCCTGACTTTGTTGGCTCCATAAAAATGTTGGAAGCTTTTTACATTTCCAGCAGATAAAGAGCTACACTATTGACTTGGGGTCAGGTTTTTGACCCAAAGTGATTAGAGCAATTATTAGAAGTCAAGAAAAAAAGAGTTGTGGGTAGGAAAATCTAAACAACAGAACAAATGAGCAGACAGGTAAAATAAAAAGCTCTGTAAATCAGAGGGAGGTGTAGCATTCGCACTCGTGTGATTCAATGTTAATATAAAAATACTGATTACAGACGCTTTCATTCGAGGGTGTTTGGTGAGTTTTACAAAGCTAATGGCACCATTACTGTGAACTGATTCACATGTTCAACCTGAGGATCTATTAGAGACTCACCCTGTGGTCAATGTTGATGGAGAACAGAGGCTGAATGGCATTTACGTCTTCGTTGTTTCTCTGGGCCTGGAACAAAAGAAACGCAGCCACATATGGTTCAAATTAAACAGCCTTTGCAAAACAAGCAGAGCTCATTGGCAGCAGACCATGAGCTTATCGACAATACATGTAACACGAACCTTGCGCAGGGCACTGTAGGACTCCTCATCAAAGAATTTGACCTGATATGTTCCAGAGCTGGCCTGTTTGTGAGGAAGGCTCCAGGACACCTGAGGGGGAAACAGTCACATGTTGAAGGGATTTTTTTTGGTGTCAAAATTCAAAGGCTGTGCTGTGAATTAATGTGCCGCTGAGGACTGGATTAAAACCACGGCGAGGAAGGCGGGGACAAAACAGCCTGCTGAGATGCTGCAATGTGATGAATTGTACAAATAAGGCTAACAGCGCACAGAACATGATGGAGGTAGCTGTGTTGAGACTGACGAGGGCGCGAGAGACAAGTTCAAATCCCTCCAGCTCTCACACACACCTGGCCAGTCACTATTTGAAGTGGTAAGATTGGCAGAATGTCAATTCTGAACACCATCAGTCATTAGTTGAAAATAAGCGTCGTATTTTGGGTAATTTTAATATTTGTTTTCTTTGATAAGTGCTAGCTTTTAAGAGATCTTAGACTCAGGGGGACTTTTTGAAAAGTTTTAATTTATACATTATAAACCAACCAACTGGTCAAATATGTCCTACATATTTTAACTTTATTAGTGCAGCATTTTCCATAACAGAACTTGGAAAGAGTGTCACATGGCAATACAACACTGGAAGAATATAATCAAACAAAGGATAAAAACATTTAACTGGACATAAAAGGCACAATAAAAAAGCAGACGGAGGACACTCAAAATAAAAATTTGCTATAATGCACATAACTTTTTATTATATATACTTTTGCCACATATTTTTATTTACTGTAATTCTCTTGGTCTGTAAATATTTCTATTCTTGGCTGGAGCGACTGAAACAAAACCAAAGTTCCCCACAGGGATAAAGTATTTCTGATTCTGATTGTACTGTTTTGAGAAAGCTGACACGGAAGTGTGGAGTTTAGTTCTTTTAGGGACAAATTCGAAAGGCTGCGAAGGGTCTGTCACTTCTAGTTACTAAGTTTAATCTAGAGACCCTCGTCAGAAGACCTCAGGCTGTGAACCGGCTCTTTAAGAGTTAGGCTTTCAGTAATTCAATTTGAAGCAAAACCCCGTCTAACCTTGATCATAATAACCAAGATTTTAAAAGCAATGTGTAGCTAGTGAGGAGGGGCCAAAACAGGGGTGAAAAAAAATCATGTCCTTGAATTGCTTAAAATCTTCAATAGTGTCTTTTGAACATCTAGTCTACATACGGGAAAGATCACTCCGAGACAGAGTGGAAGACTTGCATCAGGTCAGAAGGATTAAAAATGACCTCAAACCGTGGTTCATGTCATTATTATATTGTTTACATTTGATCTGATTAGTTCTGGTTTCTCATTGTAATTTAAAGAGTGGACTAAGAACATTTTGTATGACATACGCATATGTCGTCATTAACTACACAGGCCGTCTATATACCTGACATTGATTGGTTTCTAGACGGGTGTGTGTTTGACGTGGGGGTGTTTGGTGATTACTACCAGGAGCACCAACTTCAGGTACAGTACTCGACACTAGTTTGAATGGGCCTAACAAACAACCTTACCATTCAAACTATTACATCTTCGGAGGGGAAGACTACTAATGATCCCGAAAGCCACTTGTACTTTTTCTTCTTCTAATGTCTAATGTTATCTAGACTTCCTGCCAATGGTCTGAACCATCCATAGAATTGTTTTAGCACTGCAAACAAACCATGGGTCAGTTTGATCAGTCAAACTGATCAGATCAAACTGACCCATGGTGCGGTGTAAATTTTGGTCTGTTGGTCCAGGCCATGGTCTTTTCACTGGATAGAGGATGTCAATCTGATAATCTGCAAACTTAGATTTGCTCTGATTGAACTCTGGGAAATGGCTGAAAACACATAATTTGAAACAGCCCCTACCCTCCCTGTAACATCATATTTAAGATTATACACTTATATGTATGTGAGGTGATGTTCTTTGTGTTTCACCTTCCTATCACTAAAGTATTGAATGTGGCTGAGGCAGCTTGAAACTTTGACCGCCGGTGTCGGCAGATGTTCTCTGCACATGCAGCTGGATGTCATGTCTGTACATGTGGACACGGGGACACGACCGTACCTGGTACTTTCCAACATCCTGGCCTCTGGTCACAGGGAACTGTCTTCCATTGACATCAGCATACAGAGTCACACTCTGGACAGGACAGACATGATCACCAGTGAGTCACACAGTCAATCACACTGAAACATCATCACAGTGTTGGACGTGCTGGAGGTTTGACTGGTACCTGAGCTCCGTTGGCACAGGCCAGGCTGAGTTCAACGATGAACACAGACTCTGAGGAGATGACGGCGTCAGAGGTGGTGTAGGCCGAGGGGGTGATCACTGGGTCCGTGCAGCTCTCTCCTGTCACCACACAGAGCACAGCTACGGTTAGCTTAAGGTTAGCTTAATGTTAGCATCGACACCAGTACAACAACACGTTTCACCCTCACTTAACACGACAACAGAAGACACACAGACGTGACATCAAGAACTAGCCACTAGCTAATGCTGATTAGCATTACAAGCTTCATCCTCCGGTTCGACGCTGACTTACCCGAGCAGGCGACCACCAGCAGGGCCAGGAAGGCAGTTATCCGGATCATCGTGGTTTCTGAGCGGCTGTGTGACACGTTTCTTTATCGCTGAGCTCCGGAGCCTGAACCGCTTCTTCCAAACACACCGAGGGAAAGAAGTCCACCTCAGCTCACCGATGCGCTCCACTGCGCCTGCGCAGGACTGACGTGGACCGTAGTACCGCGGAGTATTCTGGGAAAGTAGCGAGTCGACACGTCATCAGCAAAAGTCCTGCAATAAATCCTCTTTTTTAATAAATAATAAATAATAATAATATTTTTTTGTAGTAAATAAATAAATCAATAAACATTCTATCTTAAAAAATGATGATATTAAATGCTTTAAATAATTAAATTAAGAAATGATACTCCCCTCCAGGTATACACTGTATTTGTGTGCATATTCCGTTATTGCACAAACACTTCTAATTGTCAAATTTTTTTCTCTAATGAGAAAACATTATTTTAAATCCTCCATTATAAAGTTTAAAGTGTTCAGCAAACACAAACTACTTCCTCCAATATGAATCAACGCCTCTGATTTATTGCAGGACTGTTTTATCTGTGTATCAAATAAACTTTAAACTGAAAATCCAAGCAAAACCTCTATTCTATAATAATGCATCATATTATGAGCTGCAACAATAAGGTGATTGGCAGAAAATTAACTGGCATCCGTTTTGTTTGTTTTGTGTTTTTTAAGAAAAAAGATCGACATTCACTGTTTTTTGTTTCTCAAATGTGAGGATTTGCTGCTTTTTTTGTGTGATGACAGTGACCTGAATATTTTGCAAACCTCATTATAACCAGGTATTAGAGTAAAATAAATGTACACACTATATTTAAATTAAAAAAAGGGTTAGGGTTAAAAATAGAATGGACAAAATATTTATTTGGCCTGAAGCCCAGATATCCAGACAGGTCAACATGTTAATCAATAAATCATTACAAATAATTAATATATATACATTTCTTGTAGTTACAGTTTTCACAGTTTTCAACTTATTTTTGAAAAATGGACATTTGATGAAGAATTTTTATGTATTTATTGACTTGAGAAAAGAAAATCACTGAAAAATAATTAATTGGAAATAGTTGAAAACAAACACCCACACAAATAAGTCATAAAGTCATAAATTACTTTAGAATCAACTTTCCACAAACATATCTGTGCACTTCACAGTTCCCACATCGTGCTGCAGATCTGCAGTCATGACTCAGATCTGCTGAACAAAACGTGAATGAGATGGCTGCTGGGAGTTGCAGCCAATCACAGAGACCTCAGAAGTGACGTCAGATCTCTAGAAATAGATGTGCCGAGAGCTGCTGTCAGTGCACATCACCCTTCACTTAAGTTCATATGTGTATCATCTCTCTCTGTGTCTCATGTCTCTGTTTTCATGATGCCAGTCTTATGGATCGGCTGCTTTGAATAGGCCTACTCCTCTTCCCTTGCGTACCTCCCGTTTCCCTTTCTTTTGGGGGGCTTGGACAGAGGGAGAGGAGGTGGCAGAGGTGGAGGGATCCTGTAGAGCTTGACGCGTGATGAGCTCCTTGAAGACTGAATCCATCTGGCGACAGACCTCCTGTGAGATGGAATAAACACTGGTGATGAGTTAGAGGAAAAAGGACAAAAGTGTCTTTGTCCGTCTCCCCTCTGTTCATGAGTGTGCAACTATGTTTGTAATAAAAGCCACAATGTATAATTGCCATTAAATGTTTATGCCATTAGTCGTTTGGTTCAGCTTTCAAAATGACACTATATATAGAAGGATTTGTAAGTTATTGTTATTATCATCTCCAAAGAAGAGCTCAACCACTTAACATCTGGAAAAGTGCTGCAGAACATCTGGACCAAAATCTCTTAGCAACTTGTTAGATGACATCAGCAGACTGTTGTAAAACCCGTTAACATTTATAGCTGCAAACAAATTCGTAGAAAATCCATCCATTATCTTTTATTCACACAAAGAAGTGGTGAATTATTTATCAAGCCTAATTATCAAAGCTGTTTGTTAGGGCCAATTAATTCTAGAATAAAAGGGTATTTTTTACATGATGGAAGAAGTTATTAGAAACCAAATGAGAAACAAATCAGACCTTGTCTACTTGAACACCTATATCCTCAGAAGACGAGTGTTCCTGGAGACTGAATTTACAAACAGACAGATTGTTAATATTTTCATATTAATATAACATGTCAGCTTCAACATTTAGTGGTACTTACTCTCTGCACACCAGGAAAGGAGAGGGGGCCCTCTGTCGTTTGCACTGGGGCCCAACAGGAATCTGTAACATCAACTTTGCAGCTGAAGGGATGCTGCCCCCTTCTGGTTTACATGTCGATCTCTTGTGGTCGATGGAGCCACTACTGTTAGCTCTGGGACGTTCTGCTCTCATCCGTGCTGGTGTTGTAGACAAACTGGTGCTGCGGTCAGCTGACGATACTGTTTCTGAGTCTGTCACACATGGCATCTATTCAATGACACCACGACCGCCTCAGAGGAATGATAGACCAGGATGAGCATGTAAACTTACCGTCTTTGCCATGAGTGCAGTCTGCCTCCCCATCTCCTTCTTCAAGAAGAGGCTCACTGTGAAGAAAACACTCTCAGATAATCGTCCTACCACGCAATGTATCCGTGTTATGTGTTTGTTGGGTATGAACGTCTTTTTTTATTTCTTACCAGTCCTCCTGTTCTAGTGACATGCATTTCTCATACACCGGCCCCTGTATCTCACTCTGGCTGGGGAAGATGCTTTCATGCTGGACGATGATGCTCTTCACCAGGGCGTTGATCTGAGGCTGCAGGGTGACGGCATCATCATCATCTTGAGCTCCTCTGAAGAGGCTGGGCCCAAAACAAACGGCCAGGTTGTAAGGCTGCATCATGTTCTCGTCACTGTACTGCGACACGCTGGAGGAACAGGGCGAGAAAGTAAATATTATACAGTGAAGGAGCAAGAAATGACATGAGATGCACAGATATAGAAATAAAACTAAGCTGCATTATGCTGTTTTGCCTTCTTCTTACAAGTAATCAATAGACAAACTGCTCTTTTTTCAAAATTAATGACTACACTTCATCTCATCTCAAGTGGTTCTCAAACAGACGGATTAGTTCACCCTAGAGGGGCATAGAGCCACTGCAGGGCTGCATTGAGGGAGGAGAGGGGGAATTGGAGAGATATATAACAAACAAGACTTTACTGATTCATCATTGTGACCTTTGTTTCATTGTCATTGTTAAGGCTTGATGATAAAATATGTTTATTCAGCTTCCGAAGGGAAAACCACTGTCTTACACGAACCACTTCCTTTCCCATTACCTATCATGGTATGATTTTACAATTGTCCTTCAGTTTAGATTTTAACGTTTAGCAAATCCACTTTATTTGTGTAAAATATCAAATCATACACCATCCTGGGGCTGGCGTAACAGTAAATAAGCAGCTCCTGCTGGAAATCAGCTGTGCACATCTATATAACATGATACATGATTTAAAAAAGAGGTCAACATAATTGGAGACATGAGCTAAGGGGTTAAAAAAAATTAGTTTCTCTTCCTTCTTTAAAAACCATGTTAGTTTTGTGTGAATTACTGTTAAATATGGTTCTGTTTTTCTGATTGGAGTTGAACAGGAACAAGTGCAAAGAGTAACAATACTCACTGATGAAGGAATGCAAAGAGGTATCGCATGACAATGATGAGCGGCTCAGGATAGGAAGAGATGACTGATTTGAGCTGAGCCACTCTCTCTGCCTCGTTCTTGATCTCTAAGAAAAGGTCATGAAAAAAGGCCCCTTACACTTATGATATTCACCACACACACACGACTTGCTAACCTCAACTATTACTACTACTGTACTTACCAAAGCCGAACCATTAAAACAACTCTAACCTTAAAATGTTATAATCACTTTACGCTTTTTGTTTCCAGAGTGTTGGGCTTCCTGGGCGGACATTACACACACAATCACACACTCACGAGCATGTTCCAGGAGTTGGTTGGTGCTCTCGATGGGGAAGAGTGGATTCTCCAGAACTCTGAAGTAGAGCTTAAGCACTCCAGCCACAGAGTCCAGGTCAAAGCTCTGCTCAGCTAGGGGCTCCTCTCCTGCAGGCAAGCCCACGACATAGTGCCCCACATTAGTAACGCTCCACAGTGGGGGGCGCTACTCTATGATGGCTCCACACACAAAAAACACACAGGCCTACCTCGCTCAAAAGCATCCCTTAGGTTGTTGACTTCCATTTGAGACCCAGGAACCCTAAATATCCCTTCATGGTGGAGACCTACAGGATGGATTTTTAATTTAAAACTATGTCTATGATATTTTACTGCATCAAGGCCACAAATGTCCATGTGCTGGTTTACTCTTCTGTCCATCTTGAATTCTCACCATTTAGGTTGATGAAGCGAATGCAACTCTCCACAACAAGTGGAATCTGTTGTCCCGATGCCTGAATGAAACAAATTTAGTGATGAATTTCTAAAGCACCATGTTTGGGACATTAACGCCAACTTATGAAGTGGAAGAGAATAATGAAGTGACAATCCCCGGAAGTCAGAAACAGGTGAGATGGTGTAAAAATGTTGGTAGCTACCTGTAGGAAGGACAGCATGTCTCCGCTGAACAGTTTGTGGTTGTGCAACAAATTGGAGCTGGAGTGAGTCTTCCTGACGCGCATTAGCTTCCCGTTGTGTCTGCAGAGCAATGATATGTATTGAAGACACAGCACATTGTGTCACAGCGATGTAATATCTGCAGAATCATATGGCTTTCACAAATTCACATATATTATGCTCGTATTCAGGTTCATAATTTTGATTTGGGTTACTTCTTGAAAACACATCACTTTTCTAATAGTGTCCATTGCTGCAGCTTCTCTTTTCAGCCCCTGTCTGAAAGGTCTGGTTTCAGCCCCTGTCTCTTTAATGCCCTCCTCCTGATAAAGCCCAGTCTGCTCAGATCACATGTTGCTGATAAGGCGTTTCAGGAGCAATGTTTTCGGTGCGAGAGAGGAGCTCCCTTCCCGACTTTGGGCTTTTTAAGTTTACAGACCTTTTACATACACAAAAACTAGAGGCAAGGGGAAACTGAAAAAGCATAATATGTCTCCTTTAAGTAAGTTCTAAAAACATTATATTCCTACCTGGGTTGATATTCATTTGAAGCGTCAGCTAGGAAGAATAACAGATTAAATTAGTTTAAGCAGGAACAAGAAATGTTACTTTGGTTGCTGGCTAAAATAAAAAGGGAACAATTTACTGGACAATCCCTCCCCAGAGTGCACCAGATGTTCTCAAAAGAGAAACTGGCTCAGCACTTTGCCTTGTCTTAGAAATGCAGAAGTGATACCTTTTTCCACAGCCACTTTAAGCAAGTCATGTTTGGCTTGCAGTTTAGATGCCAGGGAACTCCCAACAAGGTACTCCTTAACTCTCTGTGAAACAAAGCAGATAGGAATCAGTGTCACGTCACTCTTCATTCACTTTGTTTCTTATAATCACTGTCACATTAACAACAAAGCTAAACCAAAAGCCACATCTTTATAACCAACTACACACCATCAAAACTAAAACTGCCACAATGTTGGTTGGGCATAAGAAAAGAAAAAAAGACTCACAGTGAAGTAGAGGTTTTCCATTTCCTGCAGGTTGGCCCTGCGTCGGGCCACACTAGGCTTGACAATCAGGTTTTCAGTGTTGACGTCCTGAGACAAACTGGGTTCCAGATCATCTTCACCAATACTCTCCAGCAGGGAACTCTGGGCTGCGGACATGTTCTTACTCACCTATATAGCATATATATAGCAGTGGCACAGATATTAACTTAATGTTGTGCTTTTTTGTGCTCACTAATGGTCATAGGGTGTGCAGAATATCAGAATCTGAGGGGAACTCACATTATTATACATTAATATACATTATTTTGCCTGTTTAATATGCCAGGATTAAAAATGTTTTGCACTTGGCAATGATAGAAACAAGGGAGTGGTTAACTTCAACTTGCTTGATGACTCAGACTTGAAGTAAGAGTAAGAAGGTCTTTTTAAATACGGCACCTTCAAATGGGAAAAAAAAAAAAAACTTTGACTGTTCTTGCTCACTTGGATCCACCACAGTTCCGCTCTGTCATTACTGTCTAAAGCACTATCTTCACTTTTTTCCCTTTCGTTTCTGACTCCAGTAAATAGCGTCATAATGTTTCCCCTTTCCTGCTCCTTCAACCATTAATGTTTTCTACACAGGAAACCACTGAGCTCATCCATGCGCATGCATACACATGTGAGCAGACACACACGTACAACAGTAAAAGAATCTAAGCCAAACATTATCCCCCCCTTCCTTTGATGACCTTTGCTGTTTTTTTAGTTTTAGATTTTTTCTGTTACACTTCATTGTTGTTAATGTTGAAGTGGTTAAGTTCCCCCTCTTGTTTTGTACTGCTCACCAAACTGTATTAATAATAAAAAATACCATGTTCCAGCTAACTGATCTAAAGGCACAGCCAAATTCATTCATTTTAAATAAAACTTAACACACAACCTGCATTGGACACTTTTTTTCCATTTCCTTCACATTATTACAAGTTTAGCTTCAAATCTCTATTTATATTCAGGACACTTCCCCATCTACTTCAATAGATTACACTTAATTTATTCAAGTAAGTGTATTTACAGTCTTGAATAAACTTGCCTGGCTCATGGCAGCTGTAAATACTCTGGTAGATAAAGTAGGCCCATGAAAAGTGTTAAGATCTGTTGGGATGGTGTACTCTACCTCCTCTGTTTCCTCTGTGACTGCTTTCAGTCTGGTCTGTATCTGTTTGAATCTGGTCTCCAGCTCGCATTTCATCTCACACTCTGCACTGACCTCAGAAACCTGCGAGAAACAACACAGAATGCAAAACTGCTGAGTATCCACTGGGAAAAAAAGCATCCCTGAGCCGAACTGATATGGATTTTGGAGGGCATATAGATATTATGAAGAAAATGTTTTAAAATTGGCAATGATTCCAAAGATGTCATTATCAAACCCTTATGACAAATGTAATTAGGGCAAAACCAAAAATCTATGTGTCTGAAGGCTCATATCGGCTCCACTCATCCATTATTCACACAAAACACACCTGGTCCCCGTCGTGAGGCTGATAGGTGAAGCGCAGGGGCATAGAGAAGCTGTTGTAATTGTCCTGCAGCTGAGAGTCTCTGTCGTGACCTTGGTCCAGTCCGGACACGGCCCCCTGAAGCTGCTGCAGCCCCGTGCTCAGATTCTCCTGAGCCCGCCACCGCCTGGACAGGTAGGCCTGCATCACCCGGCCTAAAGAGTGGTGGTAGCCTACATCTGCACACTGGCAATGACATATCAGACAGCATCACCCACTCGGATCATTCTTTAAACATGGTATTTTTAGATACCTCTGGCGCTGCAGGTCTAATATCACATGATAGATGTTCCAATGTTTTATAAGTTGTGAATGCTGCATCTCTAAAAAAGTGCCAGAAAACATGCAGGATTACATAACAGGGAAAGATAGCTGAAACAATAGTATGAACTCACGTCGATAAGAGTAGAGATGTCCTGAAGGTAATACTTATTCATGGAGGCATTGGCGGCACCCAGGTTTATGAGGTAGTCATTTCGGGCCTTTGTGCACTTCAGGTGTATCTCTTGAACCTTTCCTTGTCTCTATAGCACATGAACATTCATCAGCAAGAAATAAAAGCTTCACATAATGTACATGCATGCTGTGGTAGTATTTACCTTTTCTATCAACCTCTCTAGTTTCTTTGCAGCACTCTGCTTCTGCTTTTCTTCCTGTTTCTCTGCCTCCTTCAGCTTCCCCTCAGCACACACATACTCTGAGTGGTACTGGTAGTATGTCCGCCATGCCTACGCACACACACGCACGCACACACACACACATACACATAAATGCTGTGTTTGTCCAGGAAACCAAAATTGTTTTGGTGGTTGCTTTCACACTTACAGTCTGCAGCTCTGTTGTAACCTTGAGTAGACCATCTTGTAACTGAGAACAGATGTCTTTACTCTGTATATACATTGGTGAGACAAAATACCACAAAGTCAGTTGACAGAATATACTGTACATACTGAGCACCAAAATATTTTTTGGGCCCCAGGTGAAAAGGTGAAATTCAGACGAGGAAAGTGGTATTTGTAGCACAATGTCAGCACACAAACAGGTTTCATGTTTGTGGCCGGAGGATCAGTGTTTGTATCAGTACCTTCTTGGCAAGACGTTGCGTGTACTCCAGACAGTGTGTGAGGGGTTGGATGAGGAAGTTGCTGCAGCTCTCGCTCAGTCCATTATGGTCCCTACTTTCCAGCCGGGTCTGGGACAGCAGGGCCAGCCAGACTTTAGCCACTGAGTGACTGCTGGGATCTTTCCTGAAGTCAAAGGGACAAACCATGTGCTGGATATAATGAGGGATACTGCAAAACAGCATCCTCAAATGGACCGCTAGTTAATTTAGTAAAGCATGTGGTCCGTTACCTCTTAATTCTGGACGTAAACCTTTCAGCAAGCTTTTCGAGGGAGCGTGCATACTCGCTTTCAATCTCACCCCGCCGCCGCAGGTAATCTGTCAGGTCTTGCAGCTGCTGGCTCTTCTGCTCAAGTTGCAAGTCCAACACCTTCAGTTGGTCTGCAAGCTGGCAACGCACCTCTGAGAGATGACGAATGAAGGGGAGAAAGAACAGCAGACAGGGGAAAGAGAAGGAATCAAGAAAATGTGACTCATTCTAAGACTCTGCTGTGGGCGAGAAACAAATTTTACAATGTTTTTCCTGCAAAAAGGCCACATGTTGATCACAGGGAACATGGGCAGTTGAGAGAGTGGTACACATTCAAAGGTATTTAATCACCTTTTATTTGTGTGTCGTAGTCCACCATACCAATCTTCTCCCTACGGATTTTCACATGGGAAGTCATTGTTGCTCCAACTGGGTGGAATTCTGTATAAAAATAAGAAAATGTTTTGTTATCACCATCCAGTATGAAATATCAGCACCTCCGTTCTTTTTACTTCTCTTGTAAAATTAGTGTTTTTATGTGCATGCAAGCTATTCTGTTCTTTACTGGACAATGTTATCAAGGCCTGTGATCGACTGTTGCCCCCTTGCAGCATGCCTCATTTTAAGCTGTCATACTCTTGAGCGCTGAAACAACCCCCTTCCCTCCATGAAGGCCATGCTAACTTCCTCCTGCCACAGAAAGTATGAGAATAGAGCACGTTCATCTTACTGTAACACATCTCTTCAAACCTGGCCACCCTCTTGCTGTGCTCTGCTGAGCGGCACACAACGAGAGAACCAGCTGGCATGTGCTGCCTGCTGCACCGGACACGCTGCACAAATGCACGAGGTGCAAAAATAGCTCCAACATCGCAGCTGCCCTGAAAATAGGATGAACCACAAGGCGTACAACTCTGTGGGGATGTTCATGCTAAAGCTACCAGTGTTTTTAGTGATACTCACTCAAAGCATACAGAACGAAAACAACATTGACCTTACACCTCCACAGCACATGACTGTGAATCTGCAATAACAGGGGAAAAAGTAAAGTTAATCCAATTTTAGGCTGAAAACAACGTGAGACATGACGAACATGAGAGCTTCAGCTTCAGGTCCATTTTTATCCTGTTGCACGCTAGTGTGACTGCAGCAAGTCACTGCATGTCAGTCATGATCATTTGACGGCCTCTGAGAATCAACAGCTAAGGCATTGATTTCTGCAAAACATTATTTATCAGGACGACATTCAGTGTACATCAGAAAGAGGAAGAGTTGGGTAATTTCTTGCTGGATCACAACCTTAGGTTCACCCCCCCCCCCCCTTAATACTTCCCTGTTTTTTTTTTTTTCAAGGCAAACGTCACTCATCAGCATTCTGGTCAGCTGAAATGTGCCCTCTCCACTTTCTCCCAACTGAGACACAACTGACCTCAAAATGCCTCAGCAACATTACAGCAATCCCAAAACTCCATGTAGAAAGGAGCGTGTGTCATTTTTCCAGAATATGTCACCATTTTCCACTTAACCTCCTCATTCCTTCTCCCTGTCATCAGCAGTGAATCACATCCTCCTGTTGTCACAACCTGCGGCTGTATTTTTATACACGTTAGAGTTAAACCTCTCTGCTGCTGCTTTTTCACTCGCTGTCATAGTGTGTCATAGTGCTGTGCTTTTCGTTTTGAGTTTTTCCCACAAGTACCAACACATCGAGGCGGCCTGAACTGTGAAACAGTTAAAAAGGCCTCAGGGCCTTGTCTGCACCCAATAGTGACATAGTTAAAGTAATCAAGCAGATCAATGCTTCATGACAGCGTACAGTGTGCAGGACAAACACATGTTTATTTACAGCTAAACTGGCTAAATGTCACTGCCTGGTTTTGACGAGAAATCAAGCTTAATAAAAAAGTTTCTTACATCCGGTAAAAAGAAGTAGTCCTACCTGATGAGGAGCAGTCCTGACAAGCCTTTTCTCCAGACTGAGGCAACTAAATAATGCCAGTTAATAGCACAATAAGCTCTCAACTGTTTCACCTCCCCCTCACATTGGAAACGGATGGATGTGGGTGGAGTAGAACTCATCTGACTCTCTCTCTCTCTGACACTCTCTCTCCTTTTCTCACCCCTCATCTCACTGAGTTTCTGAGGCATCACTCTGTGTGTGTGTGTGTGTGTATGTGTGTGATTGTGCAAGTGTAAACCTCCTTAGTCAAGTCCTTCCCCTCCCTTTCATGCTGCCTCCTGAACCTCCACAGCAGCTCCTCAGTCCAATCACACGCCAGCTGTTTTCACTGATTAGACCCTCCTCACTGGCTGCTGCAGGAAATCAGCAGCTTTACAGTCGGATTTGTAAAAAGGAAAAGCCCTGAATGCTCAGGGTGGGAATTCAGGGAGTCCACTATCTGCTCACTTACAGTTTTTGATGAGTGATCTACAGCTACAGAGACTATTTGAACGTCCCCAGTCACATTCATCACATACACACAGTGGCAGAAAACTATTGCAGTGATTGCAAATGAATTCATTAAACTGAGCCTCGTCACAGTGGAGGACTTGTCTTGAATGGCAGCAGCGCCTTCGTCTTCTCTCACCTCTCGATGCAAAGTGTAACATTGCATGAAGGTGTGAAACTGAGTTATTTCAATTTGTGACAAACAGGCCAACTCTCTAAAAGGTCATTCTGCATAATTTGCTGTTATCTTTCATTTACTTCTCCCCCACTTGTTTCCTTCCTCAAACGAAGAGTAAAATGAAGTTGCATAATCCCCAAATGAATTGTGCCAAGTAAAGAATGTTGAAATGTATTCAAGGTGTCATGACATGATTTTCAAAACAGTATCTTTTAGTCCAGCAGTAAATGAGGGTGAACAACACTTTTCAAAGTCCAGGACCAGTGAACATTACACAAAGAAATCTCTCAGTAAAGGTTAAAACTGAGAAATCATGTAAATTCAACAAACACGCCTGTTTGAGGGATTAAGAAATCAGTTACCACAGAGTTTCTGCAGAAATTGGGGTAAATATAGTCTTCAAAGTAAATACAAAAAGTTCATAATGCAATCCCCTTCGTCTGCACAAAGTTGTAACCAACTGTTACTGCAACCTGATGAAGGAAGTAGGGTGAATATTTTTAATCAGAGGACAGATCAAATGCTGAATTCTATAGAAACGTAATCTGAAGAAATAGAACGGTAGCTGACTTTGGATGAAGTGAGAAGAAGGTGAAAACAAAGCAAAGTGTAACTGCCACACATTTGTGAAAACTTCTGCAACAATGCTGGGAGGAACTTTCCTCTGCAGATAAAACGTTACCAGTGTTTGTTTACTGAATGAACTAAAATGTATAATGAATTAGGGTCTGAGGTTCCTTTTTTCAATCTTAGTTGTTTGTTTCTCATTTCCCAAGTACAACAAAAGACATATTTTATGATCCAGTTACAACTGAAAAAATGGTGTTATACTGTTGACTGGTCTATATGTGGCATTACTTCATTATACTCCTGTCAAAGTTGTATTCATTGTGACATTAATGTTTAAGTGTCTATTCTGTTGTGGGATATTATCGTTCAACGCTTTCTTGCCTTTTGTAATGCCACCACCAAGAGTCGCCAAACTCAAATATTCAAATCCTGCACATGCTGATGGAGCTGTACCACAACAATGGCAAGTTGTTCATATGGAACTTTTATACCTCCTGCATATGAAGATTATTAGTTATAGAGTAGATACAGCAGATTTATTTTCACTGGCTGTGTGGACGGTTTTATTTCAACTATGCTTGACAATTAATTGATTTAGCTTAATATATAAATATTTCATTGAACACATTAAATAGTGATTAACTGAGGATGCGCAAGTTAAAAAAATATACCAAAAGTATTATTTGAAAGATTTATTTGCAGCAATTCAGTTAAATAATTAACTGAAGAGCAGAGGTTTTTCAATGCTGTAAATCTCACAGAGCTTGGGGCCACTTTTGGAAATGACAACAGCAATCCAATAAAAACATTGAAGCCATTCATTGATTATAACTTCATTTAGCTTTCATCACAATTACTGTCATAATCCAAGAGTCTTTGTTTATTGCTGCAAGATTCAAAAGACATTAGTGATGGAAATGTTGAAGTGGCGTCAATGCAGTCACAGTTGGTGAAGCCAGAGATTCTGTCAGAACATTGTCAAATAGATAAAAAGAGCAAGTGAAGGGCGAATTTAAAAATGTCTAGAACCGCAGCGTCATTGTGAATCAGAGGATGAATCTTTAACGTCTGTGCTTTCTGTTGCCTCGCTGACTTCACTCAGCTCTTTGCTCTCTCCTCCGCTGTCTCTCTCGCTCTCTCTCTCCTGGTCACCAGCACCCGAATGGCTCTGGCCAGAAGGCGCCTCCTGGCCCGCCACACGCACTCCAGGCTTCCTCAGCTGCGGGACATAAAGAAAAAGAAACAACACATTCAGGGTCAGTATCAGCTTGAGTTGAGTTCGGCAGTGCTACACGTCCACTGAGGTAACCAGCGGTTTGTGAAAGTCGTGTCATGTAGACCTAACAGTGAATACATGTAATAAAGTTACCTCATCGGCCATGTTGGCCAGGTCTCTCTTCATGGCGTATGCATCCTCCCCATCTGCGTAGTATTTAGGCTCCACCTCACTAATCCTGTAAACAAATAACAAAACAACACAAGGGTTTAAGTCACTATAAATATCGTTCAGGGTTGTAACCGCCATTGTTGAAGATAATGATTTCAGTGGTTTTCGATATATAGATACATGTATCTAAATACAAATTTTAAAATAAATAAATAAATAAATTAAGAATACAATATTTCCTGCAAATTTTATGTCTTGGGAATGAGGAGAACATTTCCTTCAAACTTCAAATCTAAATAGGCGAGAGTCCAAATAATATTGAAGTCTTTGAGTCTGGGGGATGAGCAGGGCTGTGTTTTTTTTTTTAGACCAATACTGGAATTATTACATGTTGTGTTTTAAACACCCAGTAATAAAATCCCACAGATTCACCTGATGGGTATGAATGAGACTTTTTTTACAGTGTGCGCTGAAGAACTGGAGGTGGTGCCAACTTCTGCAGCAACATACACTGAAGCCTGATGAAGCACTGAACGTGTACTGCTCTAATTACTTAATGAAACTGAACTAATGCAATGTATTTATGGGCTGATTGTTCATTTGAGCAATTTGTTTGTCTGACTGCAGAGATATGTATCATTTCTGTGATGCAATATCTAGTTACCTATCATTCAACATGTATGTTGAGTTAACAGGAAAGTGGTCTCAGACTTCAACATATTGATCTACTATGGATTTAATTCTGACCTCATTATTTATGTAAAGCTGTGTATGGCCATGGATACTGCTATCCCCAGAGTATTAACAATGTATTAAAAAAAATAAGATATAATACAATATTGGTAGTGAGAACTTACTGGAATTTGAGTGTGTTGGAGTACAGGTGCAGGGCCGCCCGGTTGCTGCAGTGGAAAGGAAGGAACGGTAAATATACACAGGAGCCCTAAGAACGACAGTCAGAGCCTAACTAAAATGACAGACTGAACTTTGTAAACAGGCAACATATAAAACATGCAATCATTTAAAAAGGTACCTTTTACGAACATGAAGTGAGACGTATTTAGCATTAAAGTTTTCTATCATGGCCCTGCTGGCCTGATCCATCAGCTTCTGAGCAAGTCCCAGGCGTCTGTGGGAGCGCTTCACTGCCTGGATTACACAGAGAAGGTTGGGTTTTTTTACTTCACATACCACAGTAATAATTCATACTTCATAATACAGAGAAGGGAGATGTGAGAGGTGTCTCTCGTGCAGACTGACCAGGGATGTGATGTGTCCATGGGGTACATCATCAGGATCCTCCTCCCTAGAAAGAGTCAGTGCTTTCATCAATATAATAAGAAAGTCTCTGCAAAGTAAAACCAACACGTCTGATTCTAGAGACTCACATCTTTGCCAACACGTATCCCACAATTTTGCCATTTTCGTCCTCTGCAATGTATGAGAGCTGAAAGTGAAAACACACAATGGAGTCGGTCAGAGAAATGTACTGACAGAGAGGACCCAGCTCAGAGCAGCAGTGGTGTTGTTAGCACGGGGCTAAACTGACCTGAGGCCAGGACAGACCGTGGTAGAAGTAGTACTTCATCTGGTAGTTTTCTGGAAGACACAGCAGGTTACAGTGCTGCATGTTCATCAGGTCCTCCGGCTGTAATGAAACAAAACAAACTGCACGTCAGGAAGCTGCGTGACTCAACGCAACGCCCGTTTATCTGCGGTATTAATAGGTGAGCTAACGTGTATGCTGCGGGAACTAGCTAAGCTAACAGCAGAAGCAGCATGGCTGCCGGGAGGGCTTCGGAAACACTCACCCTCGCGTTTCGTATGTTCATGTTGTTCGGTGGTTCGCTGTGTGCTCCGAGGAAACAGAAATAAACTGCTCTGTGCGAACCAATCAATTCATACTAGTTACAGGACCGAGGGTAGAGGACTCGTCTCGATACTTGACTCAACTCGCTAGCAGAGAAAGGGAGGAGCGGAAGGAGCGTGCCACAATAATGGTACGCGTTTCCGGTTCCGGTGTGTGTGTGTGTGTGTGTGTGTGCCGGAATTTCACAATAAAAGTTGTAATCCAGACGTGCAATGTTTTGAAGAGTTCATTTAACCAAGGAGTCAGATTAGTGTTGTGCACTACATTACACTTTATGCACTTTGGGGCCAAGTATTTCATGCAAGACAGGATTGTCAACCAGGCAAAGAAGAGTACAGATCACGGCCCCAGACGCTTACAGAAATGTATGGTTTTCACACCGAGTCTGCAAATATGAAGAGCAGCATTTATTTATATTTCATCCTTAATATCATTGCGTATTATCCATGTTGTCACATTACTGAGTAGAATAATTTTTTCCACATTAGTCTTTATTAATGTATGCATATATTCACCCATCAAATAAACACAATTGAGTGAATAAATAAAATAAAAATCTAACTTGTGAGAAGCTATCAGCATTAGCTGATATGTTGCGTATTCTTCAACTCGTGACATCCAATCAGCAGAGAGGAACATGTGAATGGAGCAGGTGTCAGCAGGGAGGGAGTGGAGGCTGTGTTTAGAATAACACTCCTGTCAGGCGCTGTCTTCAACGTTGGAATAATGCTCTAAATTTGAAGCTCTTCAAGATCCATCCACAGTCAACCCGCTGCTGATTCTGAAGGATGTAGAAAGTTATGGGGATAAAAATGTGATCAAGAGACACACGGGAGAGAGAGACGCCCAACCTGAGAGCGCAGTGGTTCCAGATGGAGACAGACCTGAGGCTGGAGTCCAGCCTGTGGGTCGGGAACAAGAGACACCGGGCGGTGCTGACGGGCTGGTACTTCACCTGGACCGAGGTGGATAAGAAGTACCGTGACAAGAAAACAAGTAGGTGGCCACAGTTTCCATCTGTCGATCTCTGACATCTGTTCTAATAGTAGATGGAACCAAAGTTACAGCATTTAAAGGCACGTGGTTAGTGTGCGTTGTTTGTTTTTGCTCGTTTGAAATAAAACTAAACACTATACTTTGTTCAACACCAGTATTTTGGTATCTGGTCGGTAATCATGTGTTGAAAGTAGCGTGTAAAGAGTTTAAACACAATACTCATTGCATGTTGTGTATTTTCTGTAGTTGCCAGTGAGCATTTATTAATTAAGCTGTGTGCAGGGAACGTGAAGAACTAGTTGAACAGCACGAACATGAAACACAACCTGTTGTTCAGTCTACTGAAAACAAAGACTGCAGAGAACACACACCCCTCCACGTTATAATGTGGGCTATGAACATCAACAGTCAAGTTTAGTTTTCCTTTCACCAAACACACACTATCAAAGGAGACGAGATATTAATATGAATGTTGTTATCACTGCACAGACATGTTTTTTTAGTTTTCAACATGTTTCTTCTTCGGGATGTGTGTTGGATATCAGTGGGACTAGACTGCATATGCATGATATAATCTCAATAATCTCATGAAACCACATATCAATTCACAAGATCCAGATTTTAATTTGGATCTGCAGCGTATTCCACACACTGATACAGTCCTCAAAACATTTCAGCAACATCCATGAGTTATTCTCCAGAAATCAACAAAAAAGTTGCATTTTATTCTATCTCGCATTATTAAAGAAAGTGAAAAATGGCCCCCATATCCATATCCGCACCAAAAATGAACGGGTTCTTTCCTGACTCATAGCCAATTCTTCCACCAAGTTTCGTTAAAACGTGTCCAGTAGTTTTTCTGCTAACTAACAAACAGACAGATAATTCCTTCCAAAAACATAATCTGCATAATGGAGGTATGATACACAAGATGTATCAACCAAATTCAAAGTCAAAGTTAATGCAAAACCTTGACTCTAAAACCCTCATTAACTTCCTTGAGGCAGAAATATTTACACTGTGCAACTAATTTTATGGATGGCGTCCCCACTCCCTTTAGGTGTGTAAGTGAACTTATACTTTTAAAAGGCCTTTTTCACAACAGAGATTTTTGTTTTCACAGAAGGAAAAGCATCTGTGTTACCAATATCATGTTCTGTTCAAGTGTCCCAGTAAACGATGGCAGTCTGACAGTAAGATGGCACATAAAAATACCAGGATCCTGAAACAGAAGTAATAAAAAAATAGTTCAGCCACAGCTTTATTATTTAACTTGTGCTTCTTTACAGTGACATATGGTCTATGAGAGAGCCTAAGAACAGCTAATTATGATGCAGCCTTTACTAATATTTCCAGTTAGACCCATGCAAGTACTTTAACTCATTGAAAAACAGTCCTCGGAGTTGTAAGAATATCCCATAATTTGTATGCAAAGAAACATGCATGCACTGAAGTTTTCTCTGTTTGATTAAAGTTTCAGTCCCTGTGGCGGAGGTGGTTGGAGTGGAGGAGGGCCGGGTGGAGATCCTGCCCCAGAAGTTGGTTGAGGACAAAGATAAAGACTTCACAGGTGGGGTGTCCTGGGGGAATCTCAGATATCACAAATCCGAGGCCACAGTCAATGCTTACGCCGTCATACGCCATGTTCATCATAGAGACGAGACTGTTGATAATTTACATACAGTCAAATACTCTATCTGTCTGTATTCGCATTTCAAAAGTTGATTGTGGTTTTACAACTTCACATTCCAGTATTTAATAGTGTAGTTTCACAGCTCACTCTCTCTTCCATCCAACCTGCAGTTTTCTACGTGAAGCGCAGCAGCAGTGGGGGCTCTTCCAGGTTGCTATGGAGACTGGGCCGGACCCAGTTCAGCTGCCCGAGTCGCGTCCTCAGAGACCAGTGGACAGAACACCTGAGGACGGCTGTCAAAACTCACAGTAAGGGTGGATGATTAGACCAGGCACTAAACTGATATAATCACTGTATGTTATTATTGTATCTTATTTATAAGGAAATCCTCTTATTCTGGTTTGCAGCTCTCACCAACATGTAATTTAAAACTTATCTTTCAGGTCCATCACGGCCACACAAACTGTTGGTGTTTATCAATCCATTTGGAGGAAAGAAGAAAGGAAGACAGATCTACCATTCTGTCGTGGCCCCTTTGTTTGAGCTGGCTGGTATCAGCTCTCATGTAATAGGTAAAATACTTCTTCGTTTTGAGAAAAGTTTCTGTTGTTGTTACTGAAGCAGAGACTTGGTGCAGATGCTTGATGCTCCTCTAGGGGAAGGGTTGAGTCTGACAGATGGCCCTTCACTGACAGTCTTCCATTAAAGAATGATGAATGAAATTGATTTGCAGTTTGCATGTAATCATATCTTGTTTAGTGACTGAGCGAGCAAACCAGGCCAGAGACCACCTCCTGAAGAAAGACCTGACAGGCTCTGACGGGTGAGTGTAAACACGGTGGGAAGGGAGCGTTGATACAGTGATCCTCGCTGGGAGGGGCTCTCCTAACAGAAACTCCTGTGTTTGTTTATACCAGTGTGGTGAGTGTGGGTGGAGATGGCATGTTCAGCGAAATACTTCACGGTTTGATTGGGCGGACGCAACAAGAGTCAGGCCTTTGTGAGACTGATCCTGCTGTCACCTTGCAGCCTTGTCCCCTTCACATCGGCATCATTCCTGCAGGTAACGACGCAGTCATTAAGAATTCATAAACTGACCGGTGTCTCAAGTGCAGCTGTGACACTCATCCTATCGGTTCTATTGCAGGTTCAACGGACTGTGTGTGTTACGCCACAGTAGGAGTGATTGACCCTGTTACCTCAGCTTTGCATATTATCATCGGTGAATAAGTATTTCCATTATTTTAAACTAGAATGGAACTCAATAGAGAGTGAATACCTCCACCAAGGTCCAACAGTCCCCTTAAATTCATTTAAGCTAGATCAAATTTCACACACTCACAGATATCTGTTCCCTAAATATGCCTGCTTGGTTTTCCTCAAGATCCATGAATTATTACCTGGGAACATTCTGACAATTTAAAAAAACGTCAATCTCGCGATATTAAAGAACGGAATAAAAGATTGCTGGATCGACCCCCTGATCTTGAGCCGCACCAACATTTCCTGGGTTCCTCCCTGAACGATCCACATCCTTCCACCAAGTTTTGTGGAAATCCATCCAGTTGTTTTTGCATAATCTTGCTTACAAACATATAAACCAACCAATAACCAAACAAATGGACAGGGCTAAAAACATAACCTCCTTGGTGGAGGTAAATATAATTTCAATTATTATTTGCAAATTTTTGAAATCAATAACCTAAATTACCTGAACAAATATAATATATATTTTTTACTTTGAGTTCCTCATTTCATTTCCCACAATGACTTGCAGGAGACTCTCAGCCGTTGGATGTGTGTTCAGTTTACCACGCCTCTGCTCTGGTGCGTTACTCTGTGTCTCTGGTGGGTTATGGCTTCTATGGGGACGTGCTGGCTGAGAGTGAAAAACATCGCTGGATGGGCCCTCTGAGATATGACTACTCAGGTACAGATCATCTTTATACACTGTGTGTGTGACTCATGATTCATTTCGAGAACAGGAATGACTGCGTGTTTAGTTACAGAAGATTTATGAATTAAAGATTCTTCCTTAAACTCTCCATAACATGACATTGACAGAGAAGCAAGGTCTTTAAATGACACACACTTTTTTGTGCATTCATATGCTCCACAGGATTCCCATTTCCTGCAATGTGATGTCTTTGTTCCAATATCAGTGTTTTCTTGTGCTTTGAAATCAGAATGTGGATAAAACATGAAAACCGTAAACAAAATATGTTGTATTTATGTGTTCAGAGTATTTAAACAATACCTTGGCACACTCCAATATTTGCATGATAACGTAGAGAAAAGATAAAGGATCAGGTGCAACAGAAAAATAAAAACGCTTGAATGTTGGCTAAAAAGTTTGGTTTTAGGTGCTTGTAACAGATGGACAAGTTTGCAAGTGACAAAAGCGCAACACTTGACAAGTTGATATTAAAAGATACCACTTGCAGCTGATTGTAAGATTATGTGAATTGTTTTATAAGTGACGTGCATGTCGTGTACCAAACATTTTTCTGACTGTCTAAGTTCAGCTGGTGTTCATGCAAATTCTCAGAGTGGAACAAGTATTTCAGAGTATTCCGACACTATGGGAATGTCCCCCTGAGTATGTTCTTTTTAAATGTTGTGTATACACTTAACATAATTGCTCTGCTTTGCCTTCTGCAGGTGCTATGGTGTACCTGAGCAACAGAAGCTACACAGGCGTAGTTCAGTATCTACCAGCAGACCCAATGCTCTCCAGCCCGAGAGACAAAACACGCTGCCTCTCAGGGTAAAATACTCACAACTAATAACATGAAACACACACAAAAAGCACACAACAAGGAATGACTAGCACAAAAGAGATTTAAAAAAAGATAGAAAATAAAACCAGTATGCACTCTAGTTAATACTGTATGTACTGTATGTATTTTGTTGTACATGTGGGTCTGTTTTCACACTTTGTTACAGTCTGTTACTGTGGGAGTGTTATCTATTTTGCAGATTCTTCTCATCATAATATTATCTGTCAAATGCCCAGTATTTACTGTGCAAATGTAATTTCATTTGTAGATTGCCTCTGTCACTGGGTGTTTATCTATTGCATGAGCATCACTGTTCATATTCTATGGTTTTCAGTATGTGACTGTGACCAGCAATGAGAAGTTTGCATGTTATGTCTCTCCACGAGGTCCAGGAAGGCAAACAGGACTCTTATAATAAGAATAGTTTTCAAGTACAGGGTGCCAGGGCTATGAAACTCTTTGAGCCATTGATGATCAAGCATAAACCAAATCTTTTCCAATGTTACTATTATTATTCAAGCTGGGGAAATGGTTCAAACTCACAGCCTGAGACACTGTAACAGTCACCACCAGTGGCAGGGGACTCAGGTGTTGGGTGTACCTTAAGGAGGGTCGAAACTATGGTGAGAGGAACTTGATCTAGATGTAAGGCGAGCCTTGGTCTCCAGTAATAGTGCACAATACCAACGTCTTTGTTTGCAAACAATTAATGATGCTCTTACAGTGTCAAGGTCAAGGAGCCTGTTATTTCACAGACAGAGACAAGCAGAGTGTAACCCTGTGTTGTGTTGTGTTTGTGTGTGTAGGTGCAGTGTGTGCTCCAGAACCACAGAAAGACTTTTCCCTCATGCCTCAGATTCAAGATCCCTGTACAGTGCCAACAGCCAGTTCAGTAATGAATCAGAAGGTAAATAACACAATTCCCATGTCTGTGTTTTGCATGTTTTAGCCCATAGAGCACAAATCATGCATCATCATCATTATCATGGCCTGTGACCCCTCAGCCTCTCGTCACCTCGCACACTTTGACCACAGTGTCAGATTTCCACCTTAGATTATTATATTTGAATGATTAATAAAGAATTTACTTGGTGACATTAAGCAGTACTTCACCTGGGGGCAAAGATTACAAAAAAACTTAAATACATCCCATCACCCCTTGGGGCAGTCGTGACCCCTCCTCCCCAGAACTTTATGTTTTTAGAATGTGCAGAGACTGAAATGAGCAGAAGATCACGTCATTGCCTTCATGGAGTGATGTGAACGGTCTGGATTGCATCACCACACTGTAATGTAGCAATGCAACAATGGTTGTTCGAAAGGTGAAGAACACATCCAGAAACAAGCCAAACAAGTAAAGTCTATTTAGGTAAATGGGCAGCAGTGACGTACAGTGACAAGAAAAAGTAATTGACGTCTTTAGAATTACAGTTTGCCTTAAAATATCGTCAGATCTAAATTTTTTCCCATTTATAAACAAACTCAATCATAATCGAATTTTGCTCGCACACAAATAATTGAATTGTTATTGTCCATATTGAATGAAACACACTGAGATATCCCTCAGTCCATAGTACTGTGGTTGCTCCCCCAAAACACAGGTGCCCAGCTAGGATGACTCAAAAAGCACGACTCAGAATGACCGTGAGAGGTAAAAAAAGAATTCAGTGTACAACTAAAGGGTTAACTGAATCAATAGTTCACATTTTTGTTCATGAGAAAAAAAAGTGTGGCTGAATTTTGCTAAAGAACAGCCCTGCAGAATATCTTTGGTTGACTGATGAAAGAAAGATTGACTTGACATAAAAACACCAACATAAAAAACAACATGGTCATCAGAGGGATGATCATGAAACAATCCTTCTTTGCTACCTCTGTGCCTGGACAGTTGCAGTGAATTCTCAGGTATCTTGCAGGATAATGTATGTAAATGTATAAATTAGAATACTGCTGAAGTAGTACTGTGACAAAAGTGTTCAAAACTCTTGACGTTTGTGCAGGTCTGGAAATATTTGATTTAGGTTATCGCCGTCGTTGGAGGTTAAATCCAAGGGTCACACTTTATTTCTGCCAACACATGGGTGTGTTCAATAAAGAAAAATTATATAATTGTGTGTGTTATTAGCTTGAGAGCACTTTGTCTATGCTTGTGACATAGATGAAGAGTGTTTACATAGATGATGCACAAACAGAAGTGCAGTCGTCAGTGACATCTTTTATTTCTTAATGTTGCATTGTCTCTCTCTCTCTCCAGGTGAGTGGGTGAGTGTGGAGGGCAGCTTCAAATGTGTGTCTCTCACGTGTATGTCCAGCTCATGTCCCAGGAGTCCTCAGGGCCTCTCTCCTTCTGCTCACCTGGCGGATGGAACAGGGGATCTCATCCTGGTGTGGGACACTCACCCGCTGGGCTTCCTCAAGTTCCTCCACAGGCACACAAGCACACAGGACCAGGTACTGTAAACTTCAAAGCTTGGACTTGGAAGTTTGAAAACCGCTTGACCCAATTCTCTCAACTCACTTTTCTTGTAGTTTGACCTGCCTTTTGTTGAGGTCCACCGAGTGAAGGCCATCCGTTTCTCCCTCCCCTCTTCTGGCAGAGAGGAGGAAGCATATGAAGAGATCACAGGGCAAAGTGTTGGGATAGATGAGGAGGAGACATCATACGTTGAGACTGTCAGCAGGAGCGAGTCTCAGCAGCGACTGGCAGAGAGAGGCGCAGGGCGAGAAATGGCAAACGGGCAGAAAACAGCAAACACTTTCCTGTGTGGCCTGTGCTGCAGTAAATCTCCGTCTGTATCAGTGTGGAACTGTGACGGAGAGATCCTGCCTTTTCCTGAGATCCTCTGCAGGTAAGAGAGTGTAGCCTGACCCTGGACTGTACTATCCTGCTGTTATCATATTGTATCGCACCTTCTTTTAAAACTGCGTTCACTTCCCCTCCTTCAGGATTCATGGCCAGTTGGTGCGTCTTTATGCCAGGGGCATCGAAGACAGCACGGCCGCACAGAACTGCAGTGGGGGAAGTGCCAAGTGTGAAAGGAGTTGCATCCTACACAAGTAGTCTCACTTACGAGAAAGAGAGAGAAAGCGTGAGAGAGAGTGAGGCAAGGTTAATTTATGAAGTTACAGACTTTAGAGACTTGTCATGGCCAAAGTGTTCCTTATATTTCAGGTACGTTCTTAGGTTTTCCTGTTGCAGTCATGAAATAAGATTATTTATTCATATATCAGTGTGTGTTTGTTGAAAGCTATTTAAGGACTTTTTAAATGATACATACGTTCATTTGTGGTGCAGTGTTTCTCTGCACAAATCAACTTATTTAACCAAACACTGTATAAACAGTGTGTGTTTATGCAGTTTTTGTCCTGTACATTTTATTTGTGATCAACTGAGTTTCCACAGACAAAAATCATCTTTATACAATAAAAACACTGTTCTGACCATTTCTATGTTTTCTGTGATCAGTATGAGTTCAACAGTTCAGTTCATCGTTGAATTAAGAGAGGCTTCCTTTTAGTTTCTTTAACTCAAGCTCAACCAGGCAGCTGTTACCTCCACCCAGGAGACTACATTTTAACCCCTGTCCTTTTGTTTTAGTTTGTTTAATTGATTGCAACATTACACAAAAACAATTGAACAGAAACTGAAGTTTGAACTGGTGGAAGAATGCAGTATGGGTCAAAGGATTTTCTCAGAGAGTAATTCATAGTTCTTGCATGGTGATAAAAATAAGGCATATTTAGGGAGTTGATATATTTGAATATAAGAAGACTCTTGTTGCCTTGGCAGAGGTATGCTCTCAGCTGAGTGCCATTCTAGTTACATTATTGCATAGTGTAAATGTAAAAAACAACAACATAATAATAGCACATTATGGAACAAATGCAGTAGTCCCAGAAGAAAAGTGAAAACCTTCATCATTGCTCCATGGCCCTCCGAGTACACGGCAGGATGAAGTGGTCTGTTATTGGTCAGTGTGTGTGTGTGTGTGTGTGTGTGTGTGTGTGTGTGTGTGTGTGTGTGTGTGTGTGTGTGTGTGTGTGTGTGTGTGTGTTTCCTGTTAGGCCATGCACCTGGTAAAGACAGATATGGGTGATAAGAAACTATATCAGTCTGGTGCAGGAAGTTAAAAACTGATGAAATGTTAAAAACACATTCACACACTGAGCGACTAATTTTTGCAAAAACTTTTCTGTTTGAATTTAGCTTGAAGCACCTACCTGGGAGTTGTTCCTACCTGAAGCAGGAGATTAAACATGTGTCTCCTGTCATTAGGGGAGACACCTGTTCTTACAAACCAGACCAGCATGTCCTTCTGGTAAAAACACTCCTCAGTGCTGTTGCTTTAATGTGTATCACGCTCAGTATTATGTTTTAGCAATGACTATAAAGGCTTTTATTCTTAACATCCAACTATTAAATATTGAACCTTCACTCCAGCCATAACATACAGATGATTAAATCTGACTAAAACGAATCATAAGAGACGATCTATTAGTTGTGGACAGTTCTGTGAAAAAAAGAAAGAAAAAGTGCAGACAGGAGAGTCACAGCTGATTTATTTAGAAACAGAACATTTTCAGGTGAACTTACAAATCAGGCCACTACATTTATGTTTTAGGTCAACATCTATGATTAGGTATAAAAGCAGTGGTTTTCATATTGTGCATGCAAATAAAATTATACAATGGTACAGTGGTGAAAGATTGTACTAAACGTCTGTAAACACTGTTATGTTAGTGTTGAACGTGTTCCTGAGTGTGACAGAAGCATCATGTTGTGTGGGGCTGCACCCACTTGTATGTTCCCTCATAGCGGAATCCTGCTCCCTTCACAAGATCGTCCGCCTCGCTCGGACCACGACTATAGACACAACGAATAAAACAAAGTAAGAAAAATTATATATTTGTACAGGATTGAAATGGATTATCTTCTTGAATGAGTAAGATAAAGTAAGATAATCCTTTGTTAGTCCCACTGCTGGGAAATTTACTGTGTTGCAGCAATGGAACCATGGAAAAATAGAAAACATGAAATATATATAGAATATGTACAGTGTCACAGGATTGCACATGTATATTATTAAAACTATATTGATAGAAAAAGAATAAAAAATGAAATGAGGAGTTACCTTCCGTATGTGTAAGGTATTGGCTGTGTCTTCTTTCCTTCTATCTGGTGAAGCAGTGGGTTGAAGATTCTCCAGGCCTCTTGTAACTCATCACTATGACAGGAAGAGGAACAGTTCAGTTTAAAAAAAAGATTATATTTTAAAAGATGCTGAACTAAATGATTCTACCGACCTGCGGACAAAGTGCATCTGATTTCCACAGAAGACATCCAGTATCAGTCTCTCATAAGCATCTGGGAGGTTCACGTTCTAGAGGAAGATGGCTGCTGTTAGTACAAACTACAAACATGTTTGTTCCAGATTCATCTATAGTGTCTCAACACGGTAAGCTTCACTGAGGTAGGATTACTTTATAGAATTTTGTTAAACACTGTTCAATGTGTGAGACATGGAATATCCCTCAAATCGAGATATGTGTGGATTCAAGAAAATTCTTTAAAGAAGTACATGTTCTCTTAACACAGTGTATGATGATGGATGATATGATGATGGATACTTTGAGCCTGTAGCACCTTGTATCTGCTCTTGTAGGTGAGGTCCAGTTCAGTCTCCTCTGGACTGAAGTAAACCCCCGGCCTCTTGGTCATCATCTTCAGGTAAATGGCTTCATCTGGCTGCACCCGCACAACTAGCTCATTCCTCTGACAGCGGTCGCTAAATATGTCACCTGGCACGTCAGTGAACTGCAGACGCACCTCTGCCTTCTGCTCATTCAGAGCTTTACCACAGCGCAGAATGAAAGGAACTCCTGATGGAGGAGGGGGTGGTACAAGGACAGACACGAAAGGTGGAGAAAGTCAGAGAAGTGGCCATCCGACAGACCCCTAACAGTAAAGTATGAAAAAGGAGAGATAAAAAAATAAATAACTTAGTCTCACCATCCCATCTTTCATTTTGAACATAGAGCACTGCAGTGGCAAACGTTGGTGTGCAGGAGCCTTTTGGTACTGTGGGGTCGTCAAGGTAACCCAGTTTGGAGAGGCCTTCCCCCTCAGGGTCCCCTACGTACTGGCCGAGCACCACCTCTGACATGGCAACAGGAGCTATACTCTTCAAAACCTTCACCTGCACCATAGCAAGAAACACAAACAGGCTTACAATGATGTGGATGTTCTTCACTGAAGACAAACAAACCTGTTATCCAGTCATTGGTTTTACCTTCTCATCCCTCACATCATCAGGGCTGGTGGAAGCAGGTTTCTCCATTGCAACCAAACAGAGCATCTGCAGGAGATGGTTCTGCATGAAGTCTCTGTCCGAAGAAAGAGCTGGAATCAGAGCAAGTGAAAGCTCCAGAGTAACAACGACATTGCATCTAATGTATTTATAAGGCTACATTTATTTGAATGTGCTTCCTCTTACCGAATGATACCAAAGTCATCAAAGTATCCTCCACGGCCCTGAGTGCCAAAAGGCTCCTTAAAGGTGAGAACCACACAGGCTACATTGTCCCTGTTCCATATTGGTCCAAATATGCGATTTCCAAACCTGAAGTGAGATATTAAAATCTCATATATTACATATAGGATTATCCATCCATTCATCTTCTACACTTGTTATCCTTTGAGGTTCATGCCAGGGCTGGAGCCGATGCCACCTGACCTTGGGCGAGAAGCATGGTGGTCTCCTTGGAGAGGACCCGCTCCCGATGTAAATTTGTAAAATGTAGTCAAATATAAATCTCCATTCCATAGTAAAGAAAACAATAATTTGTACAATTTAGATAAAACCCACTAGTGAAAACATCATTATTTTATATTAAATTTCGGCCAATAGATCCCTTTCACCCTAATCTCACACACTGAACCTTTAACCTAAACCCAATCTGCATGTCTCGTGCTTGAAGATGTGTGTGGAGTGTGTTACCTAAGCACCATGAGGTTCTGGACCATCTCTTTGCCCAGGTAGTGGTCTATGCGGTAGATCTGGTCCTCTGTGAACAGGGAGGACAGGTGGGCTGACAGCTCCTGTGAGCTCTGGAGGTCACGCCCAAACGGCTTCTCAACAATTACCCGATTCCAGCCTCTGTTTTACAAACGCAGCGGATCAGAATGACATCATCAAACAGCAGGTTAACCATAGTTTTTATGTAATGAGAGAAACTTGCTTGCAGCTCACGCAGTGGCTCCTGATGTTTGTGCTGACATGGTGGTAGACGGTTTGCGGCAGAGCCAGGTAGAAGAGTCGGTTGGCATCGGCTCCCCCCGGCAGTGATGACAGATGGGCACTAAGTTGGTTGAAGGAGCTGCCGTCATCATACCTGCCGCTCAGGTAGGAGTTCTTCTTGAAGAAGGCAGAGAGACACTCACTCTCTTCATCAGTGACCTGAAGGAAAAGGCTTTAAGATGACGCTTGAAAACACACACTGAACGTTTAATAATTTTCTAATTTAATAGATTAAAGATTTCATAAAAAACATTTAAAATAGCCAGTGAGATTTCCCTTTGGGGACAAATAAAGTTGAAAGTTAAGAAGCCTTCGATGTACTACACCTTCATATGAGGCAGACATGCTGTCTTGATGTTCTCCACAGACAGGTTAGACCGGGAAAACCCCACAAAGTAGGTGTTATCTGGGAGCAAGCCATCTCTGAACAACCACCTACAGAGGGAACAAAGTCAGAAGCAGTTATACAGAACACCAGCTAAAGGTCAAACCCCTCAAGATACAAAAATACATGAAACAACTCTGTCCTGCACTGGTGCATGAGCAGGATTTCTTTACTCACCATAAAGTCGGATAGATCTTCTTTTTTGCGAGATCTCCCTGTGCAAATAATGCAAATGAAGAAGAGATATGATCATGAACCTGCACTGATAATTCATTGTGACTGTAAATCAATCCACAGAGTCTAAAGAGCAAATAAACTTGAGTGGTCACAGGGACGTTGAGAGTCAGTATGTGTTGAGTAATAGGAGAAAACATCAATAAGAGACTTTGCACTCCCAGCTCTGGAATGTCTGTAACATTCAAAATGATTTCTGGTCGCTATAAAAAGAACAGAATAGGACAGTCGATGCAGCACATTTTAGCCAACAAGTGAATTTTGGCTAACACATTTGAAACAGACTGAACCTTTGCACTGCTCTTTGCTATGTTGCTTTAAAAGGAAAAATGTAATTTCAAGTCATTCAGTCATGTCATGTTGTAAGAAGTTTAAAGGTTGTACTCACAGAGGCTCCCAGGACAATAAATATGTGAGTGTCGGAATGACTGGACGGCTCCTCTCCATAGAGCTCCTTCCTGAGCTGTCCAAACACCTCAGAGCGAGTCAAAGGTTCAGTGCTCATCTTGCCCATCTGCTCTCTGCCTACTGTGGCAACTCTTGGCTACGTCACATACACACTATGTTGAAATTTCAATTGTCATCCAAGCCTTGCAGAAATACTCAGCGAGTTAATGCTGCCACCTATTGTTGCAAAGAAAGAAGTACCGTCATGCCACTACTTCCTTATGCTTTATAGTGCCTGTAGCCTCCAGGCACCACAGTTCAGCAGGTTTGTTGTAAAGTACTGATGAAATGTGCAGATTCCTTCAGATCAGGTTTAGCAAACTGAAAGAAATCCTGCTCCTTTACTTTTCACTTAAACTCACAATTCAGGTCCATTCAGACAAAGCTGAAACCACTGGTTGGAATGTTTCTTGCTCAACCACTCCTTCGACAAATGTTGCGCAATCGTAAACTGTGACTAGAGAGAGTCTTAGTGCTTCGTTACAGAACGACCTCTTATCAGTAAATAATCTCGGGCATGACAGCTTTTAAAGTGAGTACTGAATGTGTTTCCATGCAGGCAACGCCACGTTGCTCTAACTCTGAATCCAAACAATATAATAAGTGTTTCTATCAGTTACCAAAACAAGGAATCTGAGTGAATCAGTCTTTCAGGGTACGTTTCATTTGGTAAATCATTATCGAACAATCACTTGGTGAAAACAAAACAGAAAATTCGAGTAAGATCATAAAATTACAAAAAGGTGAAAACAGGTGAAACTTGTTAATAAAGAAGATTTTTCCATTGTTTACCCTCCAGAATTGTTTTTTCTGAATACTCATGATAAAAAATATGAACATTTATTTAGAGGAAATCACTCATCTGACACAAAGTAGGATTTTTAATTAAAAAAAACTGAAACTTCCTTATCTGTAGTGACACTTGTGCATTTTGTCACATTTCATTCATTGTCATGTTCACTGAATTAAGATCATGACAGTTCACAGCCATCATCCTTTGGTCAAGCTCTAACTCGTGCCTGCTACGTCCACACTGTGTGGGGGCAGGGTTTCTCCCATCACCTTTAAATGTCTATCCTGAGATTATATCATAAATTAATTTAAACATGTTAAGATGGACCTTAGCAGCTTCGACAGATGCAACTGTCTTTACATTGTCCTCCTTCTTTTTCAGTCCACTCACTATAGCCAAATGCCCTGAGCTCCACAGCATGAAGTGCTGCTGGCTCATTGTAGGACTGGCTCCTCAGATCCGAGTCTGAGGAGAGGGGGGTAGAAGGTGCCAGAGGTCACTTGGTGGACATACTGGGGTGTCAGCTGAAGGTCCAGTGCTGGTGGAGGTCAGCAGGATTACAATTGTCTATTTGAATCTGGTCTCCTTTCAGCTGTAAACATTTCCCACTGCTGGGATTCTTCAGAAGATTTTCCTGGAGAATAGCATCAGACATAAAGTGAAACAGGCAGGTAAATATTTGGACAGAGGTGAGTAACATCAATATACTCTATAAGCTGTAAGCACTATCTATAATCCTTAAACTCAGTTATTATTATCTCTTGTTTGTAAAAACTCATGTTCAAATACAATATGTGGTTTTGTATGTTTCTGGGGGCAAAAGTCAAATATTTAGCAAACGTATTTAGCTCCCAGTAGTAACCTAACTGTAGCCTTATATTGAGAAGAAGGACATATAGAAGGACAATAATGATATCAAAGTATATTTTCCTAAATGAGCTCCTCACCTCTGTAAAGACCCACTCCTGTTGTGGTGACAAACTGGTGCCCTTCCCCTTCAGCTGACAAAACTCAATCTTCACTGGCGCTGGCTGTGTATTGGCATGGAGACACAACTCCTTTCCAATGTTATGACGCAGCTCCTTATGACTTGAGTATTCAAAATACTGGAGGAGACATTCAGCCAGTTAGAAACCCAACGTGACCAGAGAGCATCAAGTTATCGTCTGTTCTTAATTTCACCAGTGTGAGTCACTGTACCTGGTTGCCTCCCATGTTGTGACACATGTACATGATCACAGGTTTGCCTCCCTGGTTGTTCTCTCCAACATCCAGACAGGTTTGAGATCCTGAGTTTCTTAGCTGGTGCAAACACAGATGCATAGTAACAGTATGATTCGGCTGCACATGTGAGCTGTTCTCAGTTGACACATAAAGGGAAATATGACTTACTGCTCCAAATTTTTCTGGTGTTAAGTCTGGAACAAAAGCCTCTGGGTAGATTGTGTTTAGGAACCAGGTGAAGTTCTTGCATTGCAGCTGCTCTCTTAGTTTCAAGCGATCGGAGATGTCCCCATACTTATGCTATAACAGTGAAGTGAGTAGTAAGAGTGTCAATTCTGAGTTCAAATGTGGGAGAGGTGAGAAGAAACAGCATTGTATCCGTGTGCATTTAAAATTTGATCGCCGTCGACAGGTCACACTCACCTCACTGGCCATAGTTGCAGCGTTCTTGTTGCGGCGGTAGAAGATGTGCTTGTAGTCGTCCATCCAGACCTCGGCCAGGCGCACCTGGTTACGAGTGATGACCTCTGTGCCTTTGGGGAACGTGTGGGGGCTCTTGGTGCGGAAGACATGGCCCACCACAGAACAAGGGATGATCTCCAGCTGACCCCCACACTGCCACACCTATGAATCACATTTGACACTTTGCAATACAGACTCTAACTTTATCACAAGAGGGAGAGTTACAATGTAATACAGTATGAGGAGTAAAAACAAAGAGACTGACCCTGAATGACATTTCCACATTTTCACCTCCCCAGATCTCCATCTTGTCATCGTATGTACCAATGTGTTCAAAGTATTCCTTTGAGATTGAGAAAAGACCTCCAGCAAAAGTAGGCGTCCTGAAAGTTTAACAGGCAAGTACAAAAGCTTTAGGCACTTCAAATGACTCAGGGGTTTCAAGTGAAAGAAACTCGATCCCTCTTACTTTACAGGGCAAGTTTCATCCTTGCGCAGCTTCTTTGCATCCTCTGGGATTGCCTCCCAGCCAAAAGTCAAGCTCCAGTCAAAGTTCCCTCTGTTGTAAGCGCGGTTGGTGGCCACAGGCCTGTGGAACTGGAAGCTGCTGAGGTCAATGGTGGTGATTTCTGGACTCACAACAGCAGTGGGCTCTTCAACAATGCGGGCCAACAGGGGCTCGAGCCATCCTGGCCAACACTCACCTATACACGGGAAGTAGAGAGAGATTTTACTTCCTTTTTAACTTCTGCCATATATGAATCATTTTACCGCAAATAATCAGAGTGCTATTTTTGCATCAGAATAGGCAGCAATGAGAAAAAAGTCATAGAATATGTCTAAGTTATATGAACACAGGCCCATTTTCTGGCCTCACACATGTGTCTGTCTCTCAAACTTGCTGTAAGCACTCTCTCCCTCATATATGTAATTTTAAAATATACTTAGTTTTAATTGTGTATTGAAAGGAAAGACTTTCAAATTATCCAAAAACTTGGATGGACATCTCTGGCAGAGATATTGATTAACATGGCTTAACATGAGGCTGGGGGGTTGTCGTGTGTGTTTTCTTACAGTGTGCATCGAGAAAGGTGAGAATTTCTCCCTGAGCGAGACTAGCACCCAGCAACCTTGCTGTGATGAGACCCTTCCTTTCCACCTGCCTCACTACACGGACGATCTTCAGCGGACGCACATATTCCTCCAGCTGGAGCTTCAGGTGCTCTGCGGAGAGAAAAAATAATTATCAACTGTTTCTCAACTTGAAAAGAAAAAAGTTTCCAATCTAAAAAAGTCGTCTTAGATGAGCTCTGGTGATGGAACATCTCACTTTGCTGCAGTGTGGCTAGACATATGAGAGCACAGTGTTTTTTTTCTAACTTTTTCAAGAGTCTTTCAAATTTCTTCTTGCACAGATCAATCCAAGTGCAGAGGAGAAAGAAGAGGTGAGTGCTGGAAATCTTTCCAAGTCACAAAATATCTGAGTACAAGGGCACAGTTTAAGCACAAGCAGAGCAAATCTAAGCACAGCAGGGTATACTTGAGTGTGAGTGCAGGGTTTAGTGTTAGTTAGATATTTTGTGAAGTGAAAGCATTAAAAATGATTCTAAATTTGGAATGTCCTGCTCTCAAACTGAAAGACCACACTTTTGGAATAGAGTGTGGTCTCATGTGCAACAGACTATAAACCTCAAACCAGAAGTTGTCATGGAGACAATCACTTGCCTGGTATTAAATAAAGCATAACAAAATTAAATTAAGTGGAGACCTTGCTGGTAAAACTGGGTCACACTTCCCCTCAAAGAGTGCTTACGACCACGAGGCACGCCTCACCTTTCTCATAAGTTTTAGCTTGAGTGAACCCAATAACCACATGTCACAACACAATGAGAAAAAGCCGTTTCTCTGCTGACAGAAAGGGGAAGTAAGGGTAAAGTAGGAAACGTGTAAATACAGCTGAGGGTAACGGCTCTTTAGCTCATAACTGATGATAACTGAGAACATTTGAATTTGGATTTTTTTCCAGCTAATAAGCAAGTAAACACAGACATACTTCATGACAAAGTTTCTGTTTCGTCTTTTCTTCCAACTCTTACTGTGGCTGTGTAGCCGTTGGAATGTTAGATGTTCTCCATCTTTCTGTCATCGAGTCAGTGCCACCATTGCAACTTATGTTTCACTGAACCCAGAGTTGTGGACATACATGTGGCACAGTGACACTATGAAACCTGACTCTGTTGTCTCTATACACATACAGCCCAATTGAAGTCTCTTTTGCAATTTAAAACAAAACCCTACCTGCTAACTACTGTATTTGCATGCTGCACATATAAAACACCCTTGTATGTTATCTTATCAGAGCACACTCCTAACTGTGACTGGAATGCTGACCTAAAAACTAAAGTTCAAATTGAATTAATGAATAACATTATCTTATTTTGTTTCTCACTGTGTGCTCTGCAGTTGATCTTGAATTATATCAGTATTATAAAAAAAACTGTTGATTTTCTTTCATAATGGTTAAAATGTCTAGCAAGCCCCATAGACTGTAACTGTCAATATTAATCAAGCTTTATTGTTAGTTTCAAACATTCTTTCCACACTAACAGCAAAATAAAGTCAAATTAAGAAAGTGAATGTTAAATATTGTGAATGAATGATTAATGACTTTCTATTAAAAAAAATCCTGCAATGAAGCACTGGCCATTTACAGCATCCACCATGTTTTCTGTTAGCAGAAACACTAAGACTAAACAGTTCTCCTTAATTTATGAGCCTGAAAAAGAGCATGGATTAGAAAGAATACTGGGATAAAACTGCCTCTCCCATTGTCACCCAGCGGATGAACAAAGCAGTCATTTATCTTTGCTGTCAGTGAGTCTTTTGAGTATGCTTTGGCATTAGTGTGTACCTGCAGTACTTGCGTCATCTACCATGATGATCTCTTTGAGCAGGACTGCAGGAGAGGTGTGCAGAACACTGAAGACCGTCCTGAGGAGCGTGGACCAAGCCTCATTGTGGAAGACGATAATAACGCTGGTGCTGGGCAGAGGAGGACAGCGGCGGAACTTTCTCTCCACGCACCTGAGCGAGGAGAGCCACGTAAAGACAAATAGAGGGACAGAGAGAGAACAAGAACTGCCGTGAGAGAAGAGTGTGAAAGAGAATAACAGACCATTGTGTGCAGATATTCAATGTCTGCTCACTTTAAATAGCTCAATGTGCAGTCATAAACAGTCCGCTCATTAAAAACCACTTGAAAGCTCTATAAAACAAACAGTTCAAGGCCCATCAAGCCAGTGACATGTTTTCATGCCAAGTTGGAAAAACATTTCCAGTGAGTGAAAATGTTTACAACAACTCAGATAATGCCTCTGTCTCAACTATCAGGGATACTGACATGCACGCTGCTGCACTATGATCAAGGCTAATCTGAACGTGAAGGCTGTTTGAATGTGAGCTCAATACGAAAATGCATGTAAATAATAATTGACAACCCAGAAATGGAAACAGACATTATCTGGCCTGTGCTGTGTACACATCAGCAGACTTGTCGGTGAAACAGAGATTAGTCTTAACTATCTGCAAATACTCTGCTCTTACTCCACAGGCCTTGAGTCATCCCCGAGACTACGGCTGAGTGAGATGCGGTCGCTGGCAAACTGGTTGAAACAGTGCCGCGTCATGCCCTCCTCCTTCTCCTTCTCCTCCTCTGGGCTCATATGGTCTTTTTGGAATGCCTTCCCATCAGCCCCAGGGCTGTTGGGGTCCTGCAGAGGTCTCTCCAGGTGAGGCTTGAGTTCAGCTTGTGTGTAGAAGCCAGTAGGGCACTTGACGTCCTGGGTGGGCTGCTCCTGCTCAGGCAGCGGCTGCGGCTGCGGAGCTTTTATCTGGAAACCAATGTTGTTGACGGCCTCTCGGACCATGACCAACATCTTGTCCTTCTTGTCCACCAGCTCCTGAAACCAGGGGTCCCCTTCAGGCGCAGAGCCAACATCCCTCTGCAGAACCACCAGCACCACCAAGAACAGAGTCCCACCGAGGATCACCAGTTTCAGAGGGGACATACGCCGGCGTAGAAACAGCCGCATCTTCCAAATAACTATGTTGCTCCCAGGGCTGTTGAAAGCAGAAAGAAAAACAAAAGTAATTCCCCAGAAACTGACTGTAAAAGGTTTGTGAACATTTCAACTAATCTCTGTAAAAACTAAAATCATTCACAACCCTTTACTATCTATACATCCTGTGAGGTATTCCTGTGGCAAAAAAAGAAGACAAGCAACAACGAGGTATCTTAAATCGGTTTGTGCTTCTTGGCTACTGTCATAGCAGCAGGCGATCCAGCCAACCTCCCTGTGTCTTCAGGAAACAGTCCCACAGGGCCGGCAGAGCGAGCAGGGAGGAGTAGGAGGAGGAGAAGGAGGAGGAGGGGGAGAGTGAACAAACACACCACACCTCTGAACCCACACCTGAATTCACCTGCTCCGGCCACAGATCCTCCAGGACCCACGTGGCAGCAGGTGGGCTGCAGCACTGCTTGCTCAGGCTGCAACTCCCATGCCTGTTAATAAGTGACACAAAAGTCCTCAGACACCTGCTCCAATGACACCTCACCAGCAATGATCAGCTGTCACCTGCTAACGGGAAGTAGAGTCTGCTACGTGGAGCATGACAGGACCAAGGCTCGCCCCTGACCTGAAACAATGGGAGGCGGTTTTGTGCTAATTGGAACAGGATATTGTTGCAATACAGGACATCTTGTGTGATCACTGTTCAGTTCACTCTTACTTGGTCATAATTAATTCACTCTATTCTCAAGTCAGCCGGCCTTCCTCAAAAGAGGACGCTGTTGTGGTGCTCCAGGAAGTTGAAACAACCTCAGACACAGTTGAGGTGAATGTTCAACCTGTTAATCCAGTTGGTTGTCACCACAGTTATGACGAGGAAGAGGGAAAATATGTGAATAGCTTGTGGGCTTGTAATTCTGGAGTTACCTGCGAAACACCATTATATGTCCCACAGGGTTACTGCACAGGAGGGGTTCATGTCCCATTCATCATTTTAGTAAGACATAAACACTTCTCTTCAGTTTGGAGGCACATGAAGACAAACAACGACATCACTCAGACTAAAATGAAACACAAAGAGTTGTTTCCTCCTTTCATTTAGATTCTGTGCAGCTCTGAACATCAAGTTCTCATGGGTAGAAATCACATGTTAGACAGATACACGAGCTCCTGACTGTCAGTGATGACAGTGATGGACAGCTTTACACCTCGTCTACACGCAAACACGTACCTACAAGAGTCGCAGTTGTCTCCAGCTGTTGTTGCGATTCACTCGATACTTCCTCACGGGTGGAAAGTTGCCAGACGAGCACGCGACAGTGTTTCCAGTTCCGTGAAGAGGCAGAGAGGAACAGTTCAGAGACAGGGGCACACACAGAGAGACACACATAGAGAGACACTGAGACTGACACAGAGCAGGGTCCTCTCACTGGTCCTGAGATCACAACAGGTGTCATCCAATGAAATGATTGGCTGGAGTCCCCTGCTGGTGGCGCGCGCTCTACGCATACAGTTCATTAATGATACATATATATATATATATATATAATATAATTACATAAATATATATGAATATATTTCTCTACATATGTAGATGTATTAATTATATCATATATATGTACATCATACATATGATATAGGTCACTTTATACTACATATATATCATATATAAATCATTTCATGTGTTTGCATCATATATATACAAACACACATACACACATACATACATACACACATACATACACGCACGCACATACATACATACATACATACACACATACACACATACATAACCACATACATACATATATATATATATATACATACATAAATACACACATACATACATATATATATATATACATACATACATACATATATACACATGCACATACATATACATACGTAAACACATACATACATACATTCATATACACATACACACATACGTGTTTTGTATGTTAAATGTGTAATGTCTCTCTCTCTCTCTCACACACACACACACACACACACATTTCCAGTGTATGAGATTCAAGGTCTCTGTATCATGGGCCTGCTACAGTAATGTTGGTGCTTTTTCATCAGGGATTAGGGGGAATTTATGTCTCTTAATTAATGATCAGCATAGAGTGCTGTAAGTGAACATTGCCATTGCCTCAACAGAAATTCATTATTCATGTGGAAGCAATTAAATACTCTCTCCTGTATGGCCCTCTTGAAATTGTAGACTGATTTATTCAGAAACTGAGAAGGAGATGTCTCTCAGGTTACCATCACAGAGAGAAATCTTGATTGCAGGCTGCTGATTGACTTGAGACCTAAGCCGTACTAAACCAACACCACTAAGCAGGCTAAAGCTGTGTTGTGAAGTGCACTGTGTGAAAGATGCAGTGTTTGGTTTCTGTAAATATCCACAGGATCTTTTTAAAACAGCAATATTCCATAATAATAATAATAATATTAATGATTTAATAAATATGTTTAATGTAATACTTTCACCAAACAAACTGGATGTAGAGAATCTCAGACAAGCCACAGAAAACAAACCGACAAAATAAACACAATCAATGCAAAAACAGCTATTTATTAATTTCTTATCTAAGGGGAAATGAATCAAATCAGTCAACTCTGTCACTTCTTAAAGGAAAATAACAGCATGTCTTGGTAACCTTTTGTTTTAGAGACAGAGAGAAAGAAGCAGAAGTGAGGAACTTTTTTATGGCCTTTAAAGGCAACATTTTTAGGCTCAGACAGAAAACTGAGTATGTCAACACCAGGTGTAAAACTGATCTGAATGTAAAATACTCTTTCACTTCACACACAAACATGAAGCCTGATCAATTTGGCCTCTTAATACAATGATTCATCTTCTTCAGTCCCAAAGGCAAAGTAAAGAGTGGTTTCCTTCAGTAGTAGTTTCTTTGTGGGCAAAAAATATATATATATTAAATTACATTCATATGATTTTTGTTTTGAACAACTTTTGAGGGGCTACAAGCCACCATGTGCCAAATACATGTCAAATACTGTAGTGTAAAGTTGTGAATATTGGTCCATGTAGTAGTTGGACCTCAGAACTGCAAAATCTCAAGGCAATACTAGTGAGCAGATTTCTGGCACACATTAAATCCCGAAGCTGTCAGGAAACCAGTTTATGTTCAAACCTTTCTAACAAAATCTAAGATAAAGCTTTTGTAAGCTTTTGCTTATTCAGGCTGGAATGAAATCAGTCAAAAAAAAAAATTACAGTCCAGTAAAAGACGCAGACATTGTTCTCCTCAAATGATCGTTTTTGACACAAGAAATCAGGAATGGACGCACGACTCTAAAATAATACAAAACATGCCTCGCAGCGACCGGTTTGGCAAGAAAGCATTGTCATACAGTATCATAAAAACCTCACAGTGAAAGGTTACAGTATGCCCCTTTATAGGTAAAGACCAGCATTCAGTTATGTGTGCTGACACCACGCGCACACACACACACACACACACACACACGCACACTCTCATACACAGACACCCGCACACACACTTTTATAAAACGTTGCAGATCTGTTTGACAATCTCCGGAGTACCATGACAATAATGCATCTGTTCTTCAATCATCTCCTATGTCTTGTTTTTGGCTCGAACCAAGAATACATTGCAGAGAGAGAGTAATCAATCACACATTTCAGTGAACCACAAACAGTCTTGTGTCCAGACTGTGGCTAATCCCAGGCTGGAAGAATCAAAGAAGGCCCTGATAAGAAACACAGATGTCCAAGCTAGTTTGTTGTGAGTTAGTGTTGTGTGTTTACATATATAGATATATATGTGTGTGTGTGTGTGTTATCCCCATGAAAAAATCCGCAGCTAAAAAAAGAAAAGTTTGTCCCCATCAAAGACAGTGACGTTACCGTGGCCCTTGCTGTCTGCAGTTGAATAAATTACTGCATTTTCTGAACAGAATAATTTGTGTGTGTGTTTCATATCAAACATTTGTTCTTTGGTCATTTTCATCCTTCATATTGTCCTTGCATATTTTCTGTTAAGTGACATAGCTTTTTTTGTATGTAAATATTTTCATTTTTGTACAAGGTTATCACAAAAAAATCCATCCTCATGAAAATAAATATTGACTCCAGATGAGATACTCATACTATTGCTCATCAACACAAGCATAGCCACCTCCGTCCTAAGGCAACTGGGCTTCGTTATCTCTCAAGCAGCTTGGGGTGGGGTGGGGGGGCCTTCAAACGTGAACAACGTCCTACGTGTGTGCATCTAATGATGTGACAATAGGCGAGAAGGGCCTGGCTCGTCTCTGCCGGCCATCTCCCGTCCCTGGCGCGTTCGCACCACGCTCCGTTGCTCGTCGCCGGGCTGAACTCTCAAGTCTCTCTGCTGCTCTCTGTTATGTCAGTGCAATGGGAGTCACTCTGTGGGCAGCCCCGCTCTGTCATTAACTGCCCGGGGGACCGCTGGTGAGGAAGTAGGTGGTCATCTCCCCCTTCCCCTTCACCTTGACGACACCTCGGCAGTCCAGCTGGTATCCGTTGTTGACCAGCACGTGGTACAAGTCTGTGGTCACCTAAGAAAGGACATGGACATTTGACACCCGAGAGGTGAGTCACTCAACCCTGCTCAGGAGAAACTCTACCAGCCATTATGATATTGAACAATTCTCCAAAAGCACTATGATGGAGGGATAACATAAAAATAAAACATTATATATTATGAATAGATAATAGGCTTCAAGAATGGTATGTTTCGAATAAGATTAAAGCAAAGTAGATCTAAATTACCAACTCTTTTACTTCTAAAACTAATAATAAATGAGTATTGGCAGAAAATGACTTAAAGGTACAATGTGTAAGATTTAGGTGAAAGGGAACTATTGGCAGAAATTTAATGTAGAATTATCCTCATGATGTTTTCATGAGTTCGTTTCATCTAAATTGTATGAACTGTAGTTTTCTCTACCCCAGAAAAGTCCCTTTATATTTAAATACTTTATATTCAAATACTTACATTTAAATCGAGGGGACCCTCTCTACGGAGGCTGCCATGTTTTTTACATTACTGGACAAACTAAAAACCAATTTCTACACTAGATATCAAACAATTCTACACACTGTACCTTTAAATATGAGGATATGGACTATTCTCTCTTACATCATTGATTATATTTGATTTCAGACTACTAGTCTATTATGTTTATAATATACAATGTGCTAATTCAAGAAAAATCCTCAAAGATAATGCAAACTGAACTATTCAAATGACGAATAACTATTACCAAAATTTAGGGAGCTGATTCAACAAAGTTAAATCAAACAAGCAAAAATGTCAATTATTCTCATGTTCTACCTGTTTTAAAATATAAACAGACATACATCTGAGGTGCATTTTCCTCCATCTACGTTTCAAAGGCTAAATATTAATCAGTTATTAAAAAAAACATCAGATGAAATGACAGACGATCATTAGTTACAGTCCAACTTTTTACATGCTCTCTTGCAGTGGGCATTTTGCAGTAATTCTTACTGTACAACAGATGGCAGCATAATTCTGTCTGTGCTCTTTCCAGCAGACAATTTATGGATTTGATTTTAGGGGCGGAAAAATCTCACTGCAGCTCTCAAGACTGGTGTAACTCACACTTTTCAAAATGTGTCTTAACATCTACTTCTATAAATAAGAGGGTGAATGAGACTGTGGGAATCTTGTCCTTAACTGAGACTCGTTCTCTGAGGAATTAGCGATGGCTCCGAACTATGGTTAACATTTTCCTGCCGAAGATGACAACACTGTAGCAGTTGAACGGCCTCTGCAGGGAATTCAAATTTAGCTCTCTGCCCTCCTCCAGAGGGACATCAGAGCGCCGTTTATGCTCGAGAACAGCACATCCAGTGCTGACAGGCAATCCTGCTCAAGGGCACTTCTGCAGACCAGATGTCTAAATCCTTAAGCTGAAGGACTGTGTAGCGACTGTATCTGTAGCACTGGTATCTGCAGTGATATTCTTATAAAGAGCAGAAGCAAATGACCTGGTCTCTTTCAGACACCAAAACTGTATATTATATATGTCTGCAGTTTTTAAAATATGCAAGCACAAAAGGTTGTGTACGATTTGGGTAGGAATAAATAGAGATGACGTACATTCATGTTTGAACGACTGCTGATAAGATCATAATGACTAGTTTAACTGGATTGTTCTTTCTGCATTGGCTGATTCACTTGACCTGAATATGCAGACTGCTTCTTGTGAAGTCCATGACATGTACTGTACCTGGATGTAGTCTGGTACTCCTGTGCTGTCCATGCGGCTGGCCACGTTGACTGTGTTCCCCCATATATCATACTGGGGTTTCCTGGCTCCAATCACCCCTGCCACCACAGGCCCCATGTTCAGTCCTGAGAACAAATCACCTCGCTATGTTACCTCATCGCAGTTACACCACTTTTACTAAATTGTAAAGATGGCTCTGAGGAAGTGGTCTATTGTAGTTCCACATTCAAGATATAGATAATGTTTCAAGACTGATCTCTGCTATCTTCAGACTTACCTATCTTCATCTGGAAGTTGTTGAAGGAGTGCTCGTTGATGTATTTCATCTGTTCTCTAAGCCTCATGGCGTAGTCAGCCAAAGCTAGAATGTGTGAGCGGCCTTCTTTATCATAAGTGGAATGGTTGAGGCCGGAGGCTGCCATGTAGGTGGAGCCGATGGTTTTGATTTTCTCCAGCTGACGGAATCTCTCCTCACTGATGATCTGGAGACAAGTAATCAACCATGTTGAAGAAGAGGAAATGAGCCAAACAAAAGCAGCACATCAGCTCTAAGTCAACAATATGTATGCAGCAAAAAATCAATTCCAAATTTCCCATTTTTACACACTTCTACCTTATCTAATAATTGTTTCTTGCATTAATTAAATGTCAATTAATCTTCCTTCCCTACACTCTTCTCGTTACCTCATCAAAATCAGCGATGATCTCGTTGAGCAGCCTGAGACATTCCACTCCCTCGTTGTTTGCCTCCAGCTCCACGTAAAACTCAGAGAAGTTGCTAATGGAGGCAAACATGACAGCGACGCATTCACATGACTGGTAGTACAACTCGTCATTCCTACGCTCCCTCGCAAGAAAGTGGGCAGCCACGTCCTTGGGTAGGATGTTGTGCAGCAGGCGCCGGTTGTATGCTTGCAGCTCCTCCATCTCCTCCTTCTCTTCTGTGGCCTGAGGAGGGAAGGGTGAACAATGTGGTTGTTAAGTCTCCCTTCAGGGAGTCATAAAGTCATTCCAGCTTCGGTTTTGTTATTATTAATGTGCGTGAAACGGTTTCCTTTACCTGCAGCTTCCAGAGGAAGTCCAGGCGAGCAGTGGACTCCACCTGCTGGCCGTGCAAGTAGAGAGCCAGAACAAAAACTGTCAGGATTACAGGGGTCATGACCTTTAGGGATACCTTGGTCACACTCTCCAGGCTGAGGAGTGAAAGAGTCATGGATGAGTCATTGCATGGGTGTCAAACAATAAATGAAGCCCAACACACATGTAAACGAACAAGTCAAAGCCACTCACCACTGTTCTGCAGTTTCATTGAAACTAGGCCTAAATATGGACAAGAGAAAGTCACGTCAATAAACCATATGAGTTACTGAAATTAGACAGAAGAAAACAAAGTAACACAACTTACTGTTGTTGGGAATCATTATTTGATAATTTCCTACAAGAGAAAAAAGAGGAACAATTGGTCTTAATATGACAAAGTAGGTCTTGTATGATCCGAACTTTATTGGAATGCACAACCTAAATCACACTAAGGGGACACAGGAGATGAACTATTCATCCATTCATTATCTAAACTGCTTGTCCTTTGAGGGCCACATGTGGGCTGGAGGCATCGAACTATTCAGATTGTTTTTAACATGGGGAGGGCTGTGTGAATGTGTTTATTTGAGTGGTGCCGGCAGGGGACTCACAGGTTGTTGGCAATGACCAGCAGGTCTGCGTTGTCAAACAGGGCCACCTGAGGCCACTCTACCAGCAGGAGGAAAGTGAGCTGGATGAGCAGCATCAGAGCCAGCTTCCCTATGCTGCTGATGTGGAGGAACACAGAGCAGGCCAGCAGGGTCAGCAACACGCTGTAGCTGAAGTACTGCAGGAGAGATGCACACGTGAGGGAAGAGGAATGTAAGGAGAATGTTGAAACATATAGTTCACACTCAAAAGCCAATCATGTGTATATGTGTGTGTGTGAACACACAGGTAAGAGGTAACGCTAACAGACGTGTATGATAAAATGTCATGCTTTGGGACTGACCTCGGGGAAATGGCAGGGCATGGCCTGGCTGGAGCACAGAGTCAAACCATCCTCGGCTGTCTTGGTCAGGTTGTGCAGCAGGCAGAGAGTCACTGATGTGTTCAGCTCGTCGGCCACGCAGTCCTCCAGTTTCTCTGTGCTGCAGGTAAACTGACAGGAGAGAAAGAAAGAGTCTGTCACTGACCAGTCAGCCATTAAAACTAAAATGTCAACAAAGTGAGATTTGTTTGTGATGATTTGATTTGTTTGTGTCAATAAAGCATGATAATGGAACATTTCCATAATTATTTTTGATAAGGATCACTTGATTATCGGTTGGATTTTAAATCTCACAGCCCTTGGACCAGTCATTAATCAATAATTTTGCCAGAGAATTTTAAAATGTCTTCAGTCACATACCTTGGTACTGTACTCTTTAATACAATACAATGCAGTAGTCAAAGAGTTAAAACATGGGGAGACTGATAAACACCCAGTAACAGAGAATTAGAGGAAAAACCTACTGAATAAGTCCTTTTGGAATTTTAAATTGGCAAGTCTGATGTTGGAGCTTAAGGTTGAGCAGCCAATCACAAGCTGGAACAACCCTGCAGGCCTCCAATCAAACAAGTGGATCAGCACAGCATGAAAAGCAACAGCTACAAGGTGCTAAGCCAATGTCCACAGAGAGCGATACACATCTACAATCAGCCCTGATGTTTCAAAGACAATGTGCAACAAGTATTTTATATACAGTAAATACTTTTTTTACTGAACTGTGGCCACAGCATAGCTTCTGTAGGAGACTCCGACATTTAAGTACATTCAATAAAATTAGAAGTTTTCAGAATCGATAAACTGTCCCATTTACAGACCATAACATTTGTAATGTGTCCTTCGTTAAATTGGCATTGAGCATGTTTTCTTTCACACATGCACATAGTGGTGAATCTGTCTAAATATTGTGTTAACATGGAAGTAATATGATGGTTAAAAATAGACTAGATTTCTGCAACTCCATCTGTCAAAGGCACAGACCATGATTAATTGCAGCTCTAATTATAGCATCCCCTTAGGCTAACTGGTCTAATTTTAAAAAGAAATTGCAAGATGGTGCAGAATATGTACAAGTGTAGTAAAAGTTGTCCATCAACATCTGAGATGAAGTCTATGATGATATTAATGGGACGACAGAACAGATGAAACCGAGGCAGATACATGGCTCGTTCCTAGATTTACTATGAGGGACATCTTGAAGAAACATGTTAAGAGTCACAACGAGGTATAAAAATGGTAGCTTTAGTCCCTACCATATTAGCAAAAGAGGAGATGAAGAGGAGGAGGATGGTGAAGACGCCAACCAGTGTGCTGTTTGCACGTGACTGGACTATTTTCTTGGTTACAGTCTGCAAGGCAACTGGGAAGAGCTTGAATACAGGCAGCAAGGACAAGATCAGATAAGAGAGAGTTAATACCATTAGTGATGTGGGCTAAAGACATGTGATAATGACTCTTATCTGAAGAGGAATTAAAGGAGTGATGAAGGCCTTTGTTTCTTACTTTGATGCAGGAGTAGATGGCACAGATGAAGAGGATGTTGTTAAGGATGATGAAGATGCTGATGTAAAGACCTAGCATAAGTGTTGTCCTGCGGAAGAGAAAGACAACAAGCTCATTAAGATGTATAATTCTCATTAACTCCACATAAACAAATCAAGAACACATTTCCTGTCCACAATTCACTGGAAATGAAGAAAAGCCACATATCGTGGGAGAACTACTTACCTCGGGAAAATGATGATCTGAATGAAACAGATGCAGCAGAAAACAAGGAGTGTGCAGGCCACGTATCCTCCAAAACGATCATCAACCTTTTTGGAGTACTGAAAATAGAAAAATCAAGGAGAACTTTTCAATTCCGTTTATGTGACAGTGACTTTTGGTGAATTGCAAACAACCTTCGGTCTAAGACCAACCTTTTTCTCGAGGTCAGCTGTCTGAAAAGTGAGCAGAAACTTCTTGACGTGATCTTTCCGCAGCTGGTCAATGCTGCGCGCGTCGATGGCCCGTCCAAGAAACTCATCCACCTCATCCTCGGGGTTCAGGGCCTCCTGAGTGCAGCGGCTACGAGGTAGATGGAACAATAGGTCACTGCGTGGTGTGTGTCTGTGTCTGTGCTTGGATGTGTGTGTTTGCCTGTGTGAGGAAGCTAGCCGGTTCTGTCTGTTCTGAGCTGACTGTATAAAACCAACAGTGTGCTCTGAAGTTCAACCGCCACAGTGACAGTCTGCCAGTCAACCATTAATAACAAAAGCCACCCTAATAACAAAAAGTGGGGCCAAAACACTCACTTGTCTTTGCTGGATGCTTCGTCGATGCCCTGAAAAAAACAAAAGCAGAAAGAGTGAGACAACGAGAGCCAAAAGAGGAGATGGTGCAGGAAAGAGATGGAGGGAAAGGGGGAGATTATCATGTAGCTATAGTGCAACTGAAAAATAGACAGAGACACAGACATCTGCACAGCTAATCCCTGAGAGCCAGACTGATGTTTTAATTAATGCTCAGAGGCTTCAAATTACACCCTCTTTGCCCCTAGGGCTCAGACCCTGAGATGGACAGCACAAAAGGACAAAGAGAGAAAGAATGTAGGAAAGACGAGGAAATGAGACTTGTAGCATAAAGAGAGGGAGGAAGTAATTGAGAGTGAGTGATAAAGAGAAATGTCTGCAGCTGCAGCCTCGTCAGACTGGTTTCAGTAGAACACAATGAGCTGGGAATCCCTGGAAGCTCTGCTCCTGTTTGTTCAGATCAATACATCCTCTCACAGCACCACTGACTGCTTTAAGCTTTTCCGTGTAAGTAGTACTGAATCGTACTTACAGAGCATCTTATTCATTCAAGGTAAAAGTATTTTAAATAATAGTATTTTAAGTATTTTAGTATTTTAATTAGGGAGGCAGTAGCTCAGTCCATAGAAACTTGGCTTGGGAACCGGAGGGTGGCTGGTTCAAGTCCAGCATGGACAGAAGTTGGAGAGGTGCCAGTTCACCTCCTGGGCACTGCTGAGGTGCCCTTGAGCAAGGCACTGAACCCCCCAATTGTTCCCCGGGTGCCTTCATAGCTGCCCACTGTTCCGTGTGGTCACTGTGGGATGCGGATGGGTTAAATACAGAGGTCAAATTTCCCTATGTTTGCATGTTGCATGCTGTGTGTGGGACACTAAAGAAGAATCTTAATCTTAAAAGAAACAACACTGTGGGGCTACACCATAGACTGTAAGTAAAGATGAACGACATGACAACTCCCCCAAAAATGAAGCCAAATCATAATTGACCACACTCTAGTGGTTGGCTGAAGTTAGTGAATGGGACCAAACTACAAAGTCAAAGTACATGTTAAATACATTTTTCTCAGGGGATGTTTTCTGTCCCTTTAGGTAGTTCGTATCACACTGATGCCAGATGGAGGCACCCTTATCCAAATATTTTAGCTCCATTTTTGTTTTAAACAGTCCATTGACAGCACTTTTAGCATGTCAGCATGTTAACAATAATAAATACAATGCAGATTCAAGCAGATTGGATATTTACCTATTCACCATATTTTAGTTTGTTAGCATGCTAAATAGGTTTTTATTTTGGTAGTTTTTCCTTACTCTTGCTGAGGATTAAGGACACAGGATGTAGCACCTCGTTAAGCCCATGAGACAAATTGTGATTTGTGAATATGGGCTCTACAAATTAAATTGATTGATTGATTCGAATTAGCTTATGAGTGTGTTTGCTCATTTATGCTTAACGTTTGATACAGAAACGAGTCTTCTGTCTTCATCCATATTTGTGCACATCTTCTGAAAGCTCACGTATAAAAACACAACTGACAAAATGGAGCAGGACCACAGGACATTGTGGGAGGCAGTGTTGTCTATAGTTTAAGTGAGACGATTATGGGACCTTAGGAAGAAATATCCACAAAAGCAGAACTTTTTGAAAGGAGAATTTAAGAGTTGGTAAGAAACTATAGGCATCCATCTACTGTATATGATGTTACTTCACTCAGGCAAAGGCACCAACAGCCGATTTTGAGTCTTTCTTAAGAGGTACATTATCAGTCTTGACTCTGCTTCTAGTGGATGTATTCCTTAAAACCATGGCAACGTAAAATATGCATGCAAGTATGTGGGCAGTAATGGTTACATAGTTTGAAATGAACACATCTCTTTTCGTAAGCAAAAGCAGCATGAATAATATTTGGAGTTACTTAAGTTACCAAACACAAAGTATAGTTGAGGCTCATGGGAATGTTATTTGTTCTGATGAAATTTGGCTAGAAATCAAATGAATGGACAAACCATAATTTTGACAGGATCATGAACCCGAAGGAAATGCTACAGGATCACCAAAGTTATTACAATTCAACCTGAGGCAGGAATGAATGTGAGGACCAAATTCCATGGCATCCATTCAACAGTTTTGAAATGTTTCAATCTGGACTGAACTGGGATTTGCCATCTCTTTGGTCATGCCGATGGGGTAACTAAAAAAGTAATTCTAAAATCTGTTTTCAGAGGTTCTATGTTGAGAAAGAATGTTGGTAAAAGATTAGCATAAAGTGGGAAGTTGACCCTCGGACCCTTGACTATAGAGAAATATCTACCATTGACAGCTACATAATTAGAAAGGATATTTATGATTTGACTTTATAGAGTGGAGACACAGGAAATAGGATCTCGACAAGAGGAACAGGTGCCATGCGATGAGCTATGTGCTCCCTGTGTGTATCTCACCATCTGCCTGAAGGCTTTGGGCTCCTTGGGTCTGGAGAAGGATCTGTCAGGCACCCAGCGTGGCATCAGTCCCTCAGCAGAATTTGCACGTGTTCTCTGCATCTTGGCCATCATGGCTTTCTCCTCTTTCTGGAAATGAAGAGAAACCCCACCAGGGCAGATGCTTTGACTAACAAGGCCTTCCATGCCAGGTGACAAGCCATTATACTGTTTGTGTGAAATACAGCATCAGTGTGGCTGTGAAGCTCCGAAGAGGACCCAAGGATGTGTGTGTGTGTGTGTGTGTGTGTGTTTGTGTGTGTGTGTGTGTTTGACCGTGCACTAACCCTCTTTTGGCTGCAGCCCAGCACCAAGAAGGTTTCAATGTCGTTCTCCTTCAGGTAAGTATTCCTCTCTTCTCCAAATCCCGGCTCCACTTCGTAGTCCCCGTTCAGATACTGCAGTGTGGCTTTTGTGATGTGGATACGCCTACACATACAAACACAAACATACGTGTCAGAATTGAGCTGGCCAATAGGAGCCTCACTCATTATTGCGTCAGAAGAAGGAGGGACTTACCCAGCCTTGCCTCCAGCTTCCATTTGGTTAGCGAGCGTCACGTCGTTGGACCAGACATCAAATTGCCACTTGCGCAGGCCCAGCACCCCGCAGTGAACGCGACCGCTGTGGATGCCCACCCGCATGTTCACATTAACGCCTGTCACCTCTCTCACCAGCCTGCAGATGCACAATGTTGAAAAACTAGTGTCACCTTCATACCCTGTGTAAAAATACTTTAACTTTCGGTTCAATGTCAGTACATGACTGTGAGGGTGTTTGTTCCAGTTTTGAGTGTTTGTGTTTCTTTGTGTGTCTGTGCATTAAGCCTCCTGCACACTAGAGGATTTTCAACAATTTAAAAAAACGTGGGAGACCACAGACATAATGACAGATTTAACTGATTTCTAATCTTATAAACTTCAGAACGCACACACTAGACGATTTGGACACTATGTAAGACCACGCACTTGCCGTTTGTAGGAAACGATTGCACAGTGGCGATTCCAGGGACTTGGAATTTCACAGAAATGCTCAAGATTCTTCTTCTTCTTCAGCTTTTTATGGCGGCTGGCGAAAATCTTTTAGGTGCATTACTGCCACCTTCTGAACTGAGTGGAAAACTTGCATGATTGAACAGGACTTCAGAAGAAAAACAAACATAAAAAACTATCGATGAAGTCATGGCTGAGAAGACAGAATAAGCATGTTTGATATTTACGACTCGAGATTGTGAGTCTCCAACTCAACCAGTAGCATTAAGATTATCTTCCAAACCCCTCACACCTCAGGCATAGATAATCGGCACCGACTGACCTCCAGTCGGGAACACGTTTGTCAGATGGGGCAAATCGAGTCTAAAATCGGCCCAATTATCCTGTAGTGTGCAGCGGCCTTTAGTGTGTGTGTTGTGACTCACGAGATGGCTTCGATCATGTCTACTCCCATCTCCACACAGCAGTGGGCGTGGTCAGCCCTGGGCTCAGGCAGCCCTGACACACAGTAGTAACAGTCCCCGAGGATTTTAATGCGCAGGCAGTGGTTCTCCTGGACAGCAGGGTCACACACACACACACACACACACACGCACACAAACACATGTAAAATATTAGGCCCTCAATTACAGCTAATAAACACCATGCTCATGTCAAATACAGAGCCTTTTGTGCATAGTTTAGATGAGTCATTGGTCTCAGCATAGTCTAATTAATACATTACACAATGCTTAAGTAAGCCCCCTGTCCCCCCCCCTCGACTAGTACATCATGTTGGCTTTGTCATACTAACAGTGAGGGCTACAGACTGCACGGTTACATAAGCGGTTCAAAGTTCTGCTGTGAAGAATGGTGGCGGCAGGTGTCAGCGCTCACCGAGGCCAGCTTGTCGAAGCGGGCGAACAGCTCGTTCAGCGTCATGACCAGCTCCTGGGCCGTGCACTGAGATGCCAGGCTGGTGAAGCCCTCGATGTCTGCAAACAGTATGCTGAGGGGGAGGCGAGGGTGGTGGTGGTGGTAGGGAGAGGGTTGAGGGCGAGAAAACGAAAGACAAAGGAGACAGAGAATGAGATCAATCAATAGAGTATAGAGTTGGTTTGCATGGTCTAGCGCCTCTCTCTCTCTCCTCACTGTCCAATTGCCATTTGAGCAGGGGAGAGAGAGCGAGAGAGAGAGAGGCAGACATTTGTTCAGCTCTAGCTCTCATCATCTAGGCCAATGTAGGTCATCTCCTCCAGCCCGTCCCTCTGAGAACGCCACCCACCGTCCCCCTGTCTGCATGCCTCTCATTGCTAACTTTTGATAGTAATGAAAAGCGAGAATAAACAACACCCCGGACACTGAGTTCCAGTTGAAGGCGACAGATGGCGCTGTGGATCCCATGAAGTCAACCACTGGGGGAGAGATGGCCCTTAATTATCTCCCTCCCTTAAACCAACACACCAAGAAATAATGCAACTGATAAGTTTTATAGGGTCAGTTCATGCAAATGATATATATGTACATATTTAACTTGCAGTTAATACTAGTGGAGTATGCAGTAGATTTGGTTTTATTTGCTCTTTTTTCATGGATTCCATTGGAACTACATTTTACTGTAAAAATAGTGAAACAGAAAACTGAAGGATTTGGGAGCTGGATTTGTAGCTGGGACAGGAGGAGAGGAGATGTTGAGGTTACAGTTTTTCAGTGACTTAAACACCACAGTTGACAAAAACTACCTGCAGGGAGGGATACGGTCAGCTATGAGAAAAGTGTTTTTATTTTCCCTTTTGCATTCTGAGAATACAGCAAAAGTCAATCAATTCAGAGGAAGATATTCTTTGCTTTCCGAGCATATAAGTAGGATAAAGTCAACTCCTTAGTTTCATCAACGTTAGAGGAGTGACAGACAAACCCATATGTTCCATTTTAAGTTTATTCTTGACCCTTCCTCTTTATCATGAAAATGCAAAAAAAATAAAACTCTTAAGTCTCTTATGCATATAGGCCTGTTATACAAATATTGGTGATGCAAATAAACCTCCAACAGAACCAGAAAACATGAATAAATTACATGTACTTGTTGTCATGTGTTGGTGCTTACATAAAATGGCCTCTACATCAATTTCAGAGTGAGAGCTGGTTTTAATATTGTGCTGCATTTGGATAATGGGTTGTTCCTGTAAGTTTACACCTGCGTAGAGCTGCTTCGTTGCAATGGATTGTTCCACTAAGTGCATCACCTGTACCTATTTGGGTCACCTCTGACAAGAGATCTCCGCCGCGGCCTTGTTTCATTGTCCCCCACCACCACTGCCGCTGCAGCCTGAAAAGCACCGGCTGCGTTTGATGGTAGGCTAATGGATGGAAAGTTTCACTGATTTATTCCCACACTGGAGCACAAATCCAGTGGTGAGGACTGAGACAGTGGGCCAGCAATCTTGAGGTCTGCCTCCTATCATTTGCTACAGAAAGCACAGCAGTGTGCCTAAGTCAATATCTTTACAGCAGCCAACGCTGTCAGTGTCAGTAAATAACAACATGCATAATACATGCTGTCAGGGAAAAAGCTGTTGGAGTGACTCTGAAACTGACACATCAGTCAGTAGAACAAGGTCAAAGTTACTGGTGCTGGAGCTGTGGCAGTACACAAGTTCTCTGATACTGTCACAAGTGTGTTTGTGTAGGTTCATGTATGTGTATTTATCTGAGTTTACCTAACATTGTCATGTTTTTGAATGTAGATCTTGTGGAACATCATATCTTCCTTCTTGGCATTGATATCAGCCTTCATCTCCATGGCAACGTGCCTTGGCAGTACTGACAGCAGTAGGCGCTCCTGAGAGAGTGAGAGAGAGAGAGAGAGAGAGAGAGAGAGAATAGACAGGGAGAGAGAGAAAGATGAAAGATGGAGCGAGTGCCCATTCATTTTCATGAGTTTCCACCGTTAGAAAGCTCAATGAGTCACCCTGCCTTTGTGGCATCTGCGTGGGAACGTGTTAGTCAAATAGAGAGGAGTGGAGATACATATTATTCTCCAGAACATATTGTTGACCTCGAAAATGAGGCAAACAAATCAGACTGGAAGATGGAGACACCCATTGGTTGCTCTTTTGCATTTCTCTGTGTTTCCAACAGGATGCGGACAGGGTTTCAATCCTCGCCTATTTGTTTGAACATGCATGGTGTCCGTGCACATGTTCGTGTATATTTGTGTGCACACGTGTGGCCAACCTGCTGCTGGTTTTCCCTCTGCAGGTGCAGTCTAGCCTGGATGTATCCTCTCGTCTCCTGGAAGGCTTGTCTCTGGGAGACCTCCGCGGGGTAGTGGGTACAGATCCCAATCATGTTGGTGCACAGGAAGATCAGCACATTGGCACTGACCTGAAAACACACACACACACAAATATGTGAAAAGGGAGGAAAAAAAGACACAGCAACCCAACAAAGTATGCATATGTCACATCATAAGAATACTGTGAACTCTCTCTGACCTGGGTTAGGTCAGTAAACTAAAATGATAACACTCTATGTCATAGGATTTACTGCAAGGAGAAAAATTCCTCAAACGTCTGAGGGGCCATTAGATGTGATCTGGTTAGAGATGATGACCGTGGCCTCGTGGTTGCTCAGCAAGACGACATTCTTCTCGTGTCGTGCTCAGAAACAGCATACAGACAGCAAGCCCAGAGGGTGTGATGCATGACTTGAGACATGTGAGGACTCCGGTTTTGGTTCTACTTGAGTTGAAAGTTTATATTGTCTATACAGTGTGCATGGAATGCAGTCCAAATTAAAAACAGGAAACATTAATCAAGCTTGTGAAAGGGAGACTTTGGTTTTGAGAGCTAAAAACAGATGATATTTGAATTAGACTCTGAGAAACAGAGGCAGCTTTAAGTAGTATAGTTCCCTCTGTATGCCCAGAGCAGGGAGATGCTCTAGGCATACGGAGGGAACTATGTTGGTCGAACAATGAGGCTCTGAGAATACGAACGCACAAACTGTACAACAGCATTATCTTTGGCTTAAGTAAATTAAGTTCAGATATAGTGTTCAGTTAGTTTTGCAGGGTCAACCCTGAAAGCATTCCTTGGTGCTGTGTGTGTGTGTGCCTGCATGTTTCTAGATGTGTGTGGTAAGCCAGTGTGTAAGTCTGTTACTGATTTCTCTTCTCGCTTGTCCACAGCCAAGACCGAGTATCAGAAATGGACCCTTTAGCTCTGGGCTTCCCCTCCGCTCAGAAACAAAACAGGCTCGCACAAACACACACACATACTGACATACACACATACACACACACACACACACACACACACACACACACGTCCTCTCTATGTTCAGAAACACACTCCAGCCTGGGAAAGTCACTTGACCCATGACCAGAGAACTGAGTGTTTCCTCTTAAGATGATATCATCAATAATGAGAAAAAACATGCAGGCACAGCACAAACACACGCACTTTGTCTTAATAACATCATCTTGACTAAACTGGAGGACTTGAAAAATCTCATCACTAGCATCAGTATTTCTGAGCCAGATATGTTGCCGGTCCAGTATGTCTGTGTGTTTGTAATTTAAGATTACAAAGAAAAACACAACTGAAGATTACTATCTGCATGCACACATATTTTCACGCATGCCTTTGTCAAATCAGTGTAAATAATGAGGCTGAATAAAATGAGAAACAACTTACATAGACACTGATTCATATAAAACCCATGAAAACAGACAAAAACACCAACTTGTAGAGTGATGGTGGGCTGTTAACCACCATTCTGACATGAGGTTTACACTGTATACAAAGAACCTGTCCTCTGTTGTCACAACAAGACGGAGACAATCTACAATGACCTGGGCTTGAAACAGAACACCATCGCCACAGGACAGTGGCAGGCAAATACCATTCTTCATTCAAGGAGTCGTTTCCTTTGCCACCGAAAACAATGGGCCAAACTGGATTTGCAGAGCAGTGAGAAAATAAACACACTGATAGTTTGCAGGTGCAGAACTGCAGCGTGTGTTAATATGCCTGATATAGATTCAGCACAAGAACATTATTCAGGAACTAACAAGAGAGCGTCCAAACTCTCCTGTCATTCATTTTTATCTCCGTGTGATACAGATGCAGCCACATTCCTTCAAACAGGTTTTCAGGAAAGACCAAGAAGCACTTTGATGCAGGATGAGAGAGAATGGCTGATGCAAACTGTCCGTCAACTTTCAATGATTCAGATCAAACCTGTCAGGAGGTGTGATGCATCTCATCATGGGGCTATTGAAGAACACTCATGTTCTTTACATGAGTGGCTGAACAGTCGTTCCTTTAAGTGCAACGCTGAATTTGTGCCGCATCGTTGCTGAAGTGTAGTGATTAGTCTATTGTGCTCATAAATCACTAACAGGCCGGAGCTGCCTGATAAGCCCTGCGTCGTTATGTTACACACCACCAACGGAGACCTGACACTCCAGTTCTGGAACGGCACAGATAGGAGCTGTCTGTTTTAATCCCGGGCAGATGGCTCCGAACAGAGTGAGCCAGATAACTTAGTTAAGTGGTCTGTCTCAGATACCGGGCCACCTGCAGTTCCCAAGACCCCGCTTCACTGCAGGAGCACATCCAATTTACGTTCAGACGAGTCCGCTTCCCGTGTGAGCACACTCAGATTTCACACAGACCCTGACCAAACTGGGATTTGAACCTAGAACCTTCTTGCACAAGCACATGTAGTTCCAAATGTACTGGAACCACCATGAAAAGCATCAGAAGATCAGCAGGTTTGGCACTTTCGGGTTCAGCTTTGTCAGAGCTTCTTTTTGACGACAGCCCAATATAACAGCTTCATAGCTCAGAATAAGCGTAACTCGTGTGTGCATAGGGATATATGATGAACACAGCTTGTGTTAATGCACAAGTTATATGCTTAGTCACTGCACCGGCTGGAGATTAGAGAAAAAGCATTCATAATGGCTTTTGAATAAATCTGTGTGTACGTGTGTGTGCCTGGACCGGCAGCGCTTTCATCTTTAAGCTTGTTGGGTCTGTTGCTGCACTTTTGTCACCCAGACCTGAAAATCCATGACACTGTCCTCTCCAAACAGCCATGTGGTGCAAAGAGAGCAGCAGCAGTTTCTCGTAATTAGCTCAGTGCCATTCTCTTCATAACCATTAAGCTGGACTTAGACCGTCTTCCATTGATGTCTCCGGCCTGTCGACTCTCCCGGCAGGCTTTTGGCTCTCTAAGACGAGCCTCTCTCAACATTCACTTGAGCAGGAACCTCTTGGCAGTGAAGTTAAAAGGAGTCCAAACATTGGCTTATAAGGTGCGGCCCCGGCAAGGTGCAAACGGATAGCATGTTAAAGAACGAGTGAAGGAAGGAGATGGAAAGATTTTTGCTTGGCAAACACACAGCAAATCCATTTCATCTTTAATAATCTCCCACTGGACAACTTCCTTACACACAAGGAGGCTGGAATGTACAAATGCACAGCATCAGGGTCATTATCAATTCATGCAGAGGCCAAACCTACGCCACAGACAGCCGATAGGTCCTATTGATTATTACCTGCGCCAAGGAGGTTATCTTTTCATCTGCGTCTGTTGATTTATCTGTCTGTCTGTTAGTAAGCAGGATTTCACAAAAACTGTTTGACAGATTAGCACAAAACTTGGTGGAAGAATGTGGTATGTGTCAGAAGAGAACCCATTAACCCATTTTTACATGCAGATCTGGGGTAAGATCCAGGAATTGTTCTTACTTTCTTTAACTTTGCAAGATGAGGAGATTAGGCATGCTTAGAGGACTGATATCTATTAGTGTGTGCAATTTGGTCCGGATCTAAATAAAAATTCAGATCTTGTGATTTTAATTGTGGTTTTATAAGGGACTGCTGTTGTGGATTGGGGAAGGTACGCCCTCTACTTAGTGGCATTCTAGTTAAATGATGATGGTGGAGTATCTGAAAAGGTCTGCAATGAAAGATAACTTCAGCTATATCTCCAATGCTGAGCTCCACTAAAGCTGAAGTTTCAACTTTTAAAGGCCAGAGAGCTACATCCCATAAGTCAACACTCAGGCTCTGGGGACTGAGACTGCAGTTGACATGGGGGCTGCTCTGCAGCACATGACCTTTGATAGGCATCTGGAGCTTTTAAAATGTCTTCCAGAGATGGACGTCAAAGCCCAGTCACACACTACTGCTCACAGCCTGAAAAGAAAACATGTGGTACCAGAGTGGTAAAAATAGACAATTTGTTGCACTAGTCGTGATCTACTGGAGGGTTTCATTAACATGTAATCACTGACATACATCAGAAGCTATTCCTTATAAAGATAGATGTTGCAGAGGGGTGAGGGGTGCTGTCTGTGCCATCTTGGGCCTCTGCCATCTGGAATCAGAGCGTTGTTTTTGTCATGGCTCGGGCCAAACCAAAATTGGTCTCAGGCGGCCAGCGAGGCCACGGAATAATCTTTGTGAAATGCAGAGGCAAATTCCGCAAAGCTAAATGGAGCTGGATCCAGGCCGCACATCTGACAGAAAAACAGATCCTGAATTAATACTGGCACATAAAGTTGTCCAGACATGAGAACAATCTCCCAACGATCTTGGTATTACGGACTAAAACAAACTGGGACCACCAGCTGAAAATGACCCACTCTAATTTAACCAACGAATTTTCCCTGAATCCAAAGATTACAACGCTCATTTAACCTCCAACTTCAATATCTTGGCCTTCAATTTGTTCTTGGTAGACTGTTATAATAATAAACACTGTATTGCTCAGATACAGAGAAAAACATCCAGCAACAGAGGACTACAGGGGAACGACTTGAAACGAGACAACAATATTATTCATGTGATTATTTTTGTAGTCGCACTAAATCTTGGAAATCATATTGATAAGACATTCACTTAAACAAAACAGGAGGATTATTATTGTATCTGTCTTACTTCTGACTTATTACAGGCTTGGTTTAGGTCCGCTCCAGGACATGTATTATTTCCTCCTCTTTCCCAACATTTCCTGTCTCTGTGAACTTGAGAAACGGCAACACAATGATCTTACATAAAAACGGATGTGCAACCTCAAGGTTTCAAGACTTATGTGGAGTTAGCTTGACCTGCTGCAGCCAATTTAACCAAGATTCCTCTTGCTTTAGGGCTGAAAATAAAGCTAACTATCATTTACTGAGAAATAATTTGGTTTGAAAAAGGCAGAAATCAGTATAATAACTGTGCATCATTATTTCCTAAGGCAAATCTTCTTCCGGAATTCTTATATTCAGATGATTATCTTGCTAGAAAAATAAAATAAAATAAACTGACATAGATTCATAACTGGTCAATCAACCAATAGATTAAGCAATGACTTGCTTCAGCTCTATTTTACTTCTCTCAGTCTCCCAAGAGCATAAGTTACAGCAGCAACAGGTGGTGTTTTTACTCTGTCATGCTCATTTGAATTATTGCTCAGCATTAGACATATTAATCAATACCTATTGATATTAAACTTACAGTTGTATAAGCTGATCATAACACACAGCTGCTATAAGAAGCCCACCCTGAGTTTGTCAGTGGTCTTGGTTGCTCAGTGGTCAAGGGTCAGTGTTTCACTGGACAGAAAGAGGGAGGGAGAGAGGGAGGGATCAGGACTGGACACTACGCTCTCCTCCCAGCTGTGTACTCACTCACCCTTCACTTCCTGCCCACTCACACAATCGCAGGCACAGCTGCAATTACAGCGCCGCGTCCACGAGCACGCAAGACTTGGTTAATTAGCCGAACACACCAACCAACCAGCCAAACGCATCCACTCGCTGGCTCTTCCTGCTGATTCAAGCGACGTGAGGGAGTCCAGACCTTGAACTGTGTGACTGTGAGCTAAACATCCAGGAATTCCGATTTCAGCTGCTTTTGCCTCCATCTCCTTTTAAGCACAACGTACAGCATGAAGCCAAGGCCACCATCTCACTGACAGAGATGATGAAACACAACTTTGAGTCTTTGAATACTGGGTAAGAGAATTTCAAAGGGAGGGCTTTAAAACTACATTAAATGAAATGAACAAGTGTGTGCGGACCAGATGTTGGAGCTCCAATAATCTTTTTTTTTTAAAACAATACAAAAGCTTAGTTTCATTGTCCAGTTATATAAAATCATTCACTCCACAGTTTCAGTCATTTCCCTGTTCTGTCTCCCAACCGTTCACAATATTGACTTTTACTATAAAGCATACAGATCAATACTGGGACAAGAACAACAGGTTGTAGTTTAAACAGTAGACACATGAGAGGAGTTTGCTTCAACTGAAGTTGTCACTCGCTCTTCTGCGAGATGCTCAGTGGAGGGTGAGCTGATGCTGAACACGTGTGCGTCTAACACATCCAGCTCCTGGGCAAACATTAGGACACGTTTGAGAAGCCTGATCCATCAGCAGCATTTAATGGGAATAAAAGAACGGGTGTAAAGTTTCAACACATGGTCTGCCACTGTATACGTGAACTTGTATATATGATGTCCCGATCGTCCCTGCTCAGCCCTCGGAGGCTATACACATCAAAACAAAGACTCTTGGAAATATGATTCAGGCATTATGAATGCTGAGGAGAACTCTGCTTTACAACATGAAGGTGCTCGTGACACATCGTCCCAAACAAAGAAAATAGTCCTGTCTTTCTGCGAATTTAAAAAGGCAAGGATTTCTTCTTTTTGTTTTTCATAAAGGAGCGAGGATAAAAACATGAAGACATGGCACATTAGTATTCATACACTTTCTGCACACTTCAGTTTGACGATCCTGTGAGAGCACAAGATAGAGTGTGTAACTTCCTTTGGATTAACCCTGAGTGTGTGAAATTACATCATGGGACCGGGGTCTTGTTATTTTATCTGACATCACTCAATGAAAATGTGAAAAAGACTGTGAGACACAAAAGCTTGCTGCTTTAAACTGAGCAGCTTAAAATGGCCTACACTTATTCGACAACATCATCAGGATGATCTGCTCTTTCCATTAAATAAGATGGTCAGGTGAGAGATGAAGAGCAGATTAAAGAGGGTCTTCTTCTGACAATGCATTGTAATACAGACATGCAGGGGAGGTGTACATTTCAATGGCAGGAAGTCGTTCCATATTTTTACACTGATAGTAAACATGTTTTATAATTGGCTTCACCCCGGCAGTGCATTCTTAAATCAGCCCAGCATATGTTGTCACTGTCTTAACTCTGTAATTGTAACTGGAATAGTAGGGTAACAAGAGATGTGGCTAGTGTGATGGTGACCTCTGACAGAAGGCCATTCACCTTCCTGTCACCAGCACTGGGACACAGTGTAGTGGGTTCAGCATGGATCCAGAGCAACACTAACTTCAAAAGCCTGGGGGCTTGCGTGCCACACAGATCAACATTTAGAGCTGCTAATGGATTCCTAATATATATCTCTTGGACGTCTGCCATGGCAGTGCAGCCTTAAATCCCTGTATTTACTTTTGCGGAGAGCGAAGTTGTTAGTAAACCATGAGCTGTTATTAGAAGCCTGCACTTCCTCATCCCTGACTCGCACAGCTATTATTAGCCAGGCTATTATTTCCTTTATCATTGACTGTATTTTAAGAGCAATATTTTGCTTATCGCAATCCTAATTGCTCCCACCCATGGTGGTGGAAGTTATCCGTGTTTGTATCATTGCCTCTGGTTGTAATACAATAAGTGGATGAGTCACAAGCGCTCTCCCTTTCTGAGAGAGGATGAGGTTGGGAGTAAAGGGGAAATCTTTTGTTTGAGTCACTGCATTGTTTGGCACCCACAGCACCTGATGATGGGTTCTCACCATTCGATAGCAGTAAAGTGAGCTGCTGTGATCCATGCATTTTACACACACAGACACAGATCACACACACACATTGTTTACATCCCAGAGCTGGTAAAAATGTGTCCATAAAAATTAGTATGGGAGAGAGACAAGTATTTAAAGTTGGCATCAAATACATGAGCAGAGTGTTTACTTCTCTTGCACATTCAGAGAATATCACTTGAGGAATGAAATAAAAAAAGAAGTATAATGCATTTTGGTTTCAGTAAAATACAAGAGTGAGAGAAGAGAGGCTATTAAGTCAAAAAGTCCCTGTACGGTGTGTGTGTGAGTATCAGACACAGCTGTTGTCATACTTTCCAGAAAACATCATAAATAATTGCATAAAGGTCAATGAGAACCGTGGCTGCTTTCATGTTTTTCTTATGTAACACCAGTGTTCTAGCCTAAATGCATTATGCACGCTACAGTCATGCTGGTGACATTTCATTGATTGGTATCTTTTTTCACCAGTGTTAAGCAGAGGGATCAGTATGTTTCCACTTGTCCCAGGTTCGTTGACCCCATAACAATCAGCCAAAGGAACAGGTTTTTCCTCTCGTGCTGGATCAGCACACAATAACAAAAGCACAGACTAGATGTACCTTCGAGACTTCACTCTCTTCTTGGCCTGCCTGTCAATAGCTCCTCTTTAGAGCACTCCCGTTGGGATGTGGTTATCCAAATATATCCTGCATGCTGCACACAAGAGAATAACTTTTGTTCGGTTCCTTGTTAATCCTCGTATGACATCTTGCATGCCGGCTAGATATAAATTCTTAGAGCTAAACAATGGCTCAGTAAGTCACATAATCCCCCTTAAGAGACAAAGGCGTTTGGCCTCACAGCCGTTCATACTTAAGTTATGGATATACATATATCAAAGCAAAATGTTTGTGCATGACGCCAAATGCCAATCATGTAGTTAAGTTTGTCGTTGTCTCATCTGCACGCAAGAGAGAGCGACGTGACAAAAACTCAGGGGACAGGTGGTCTCTCACGGCAAAGTCCTAAATCAGTCTTTAGGCTGTCTGTGTGTGTGTGTGTGTGTGTGTGTGTGTGTGTGTTTGTGTGAGAGAGAGAGAGATAAAGAGAAACGTGTCCGACGTGTAGTTCCAGCCATAGTCCGAGCGCTCGGCGCCACAAGATGAAGTCATCACTCAGGTGACTGGTCCAAAGTACAACAATGCAAGAGGATGTTATCCACTGTGGACTCTTTAAAATCGGGAGTTTCTGTGAATCTCTTACATTCTAGAGAGATGTGCATTCATTCTGCCACACTCATATCGACACCTTCAATATGCCTGATTTTTTTCATCAGGATCCATGAATTATCAAGAAATTTTCAAAAATACCTGCATCTGCCCCCTGATCTGAATCCTCCCCAAAATAAATGGATCCTTTCCTGACTCAGACTACATCTTTCTACTAAGTTTTGCGGTGAACTGTCCAGTAGTTTTGTGCAGTCTAAATATGCCAAATGCAAACATAGCCTCCTTGGCCGAGGCAATAAACATCAGATACACTTATCTGAGGAGCAGCTATTAGTATTACTGCATGTTTTCACTAAAGGCTACAAACAAAATGTCATGAAGCTACTTGAACACAAATTGCTGGCTCTGTGTGGAGCAACTACACTGAAGACTCAGTGTCACGAACAAGCACAAATGTCAGAAAAGCAAACACAACAACAAACACTGATGTCATTAAAAGACTTTGGTAAGTTATTCCAATCAAGATGCTGTTGGTCATTTGCCAACTCTGAAGACTTGGAAGTCAAACAGCTTCCACAACATTAGCCTGCAGCAGATGTTTTAGTGAAAGGGATGAAATGTGCAACTTCCCAGTATCGACAGTTCTTTTGAGCACATGTTTTAAGGGTTGGAGAGAAATCCTGCTTTACATTTAGAAGATGACTAATTGATTATTCTAAAATAACAATTGTTAAATTATCTTTTATGTCAATACAATTTGCATCTTGAGTTTATAGGCAATTTTGTGTATCACATTCTACTCTGAAAAGCTAAGGTGGTTAAAGACAACACTGATGGCTTGTATTTCATAGTCTGTGCAGTGATTAAATGCAGAAAATATAGTATCTTTATGACACGCTGATAAAAATTAGTTTTTTACTAATTTTTTACTATTTTTTACCAGATTTTTGTTTAAATTAACTTCATCAAGAAAGTTTCAGGTAGATAATTAAGCAGGAGTCACATGTTTTGTGTGTTGTTTTTTACCACGTTGAAAATCAGAAGCAAAGATCAAGAGACACAAACGAGTTCATGTTGATTTTATCTGCAAAGCAAATTTTTAAACCAATCGTGTGTGCAGCTGCTCCTGTGAGGGTTTGTATAGGGGGGCTGGAGCAGGACCCCCTGTTGAAAGTCACCCTGACAGTCTATTACACATAGAGACAAAACAAACGTGCTACTCTCTTTCACAACTATGGACAAAATAGACTCACATGTTGACCTGACCTGCGTTTCTTTGGACTGCAGAGCAGCTCACAGACATGCACTGAACTCCGGATATTCTCCTGAAATTATCCGGAGGGCTTTTAATGCAAGAATGCAAATGTCTAAGTCATTTGCTCCTGACATTCCATAACTTTTTCAGGCAACACCCTGGTGAAAACTCTAGAGTATGTGCGATTGCAGGTGAGAACACAGCAGGAGATTGTCCAGATAATTCACAGCGAGCAACTGGGCGTACTGATGACATTTGTAACACTTGACAGACACAACAATAAAAAATACGAATATCTAAGGATGGAAAAGAGGTGCCATACATGTAAAAGATGCAGACAAAGATCCCCGACCCTGGTGTCGATGTGATGACATCAAGGTTATGTCATTAAAGGTTCAGTGTGTAAGATTTAGGTGAAAGTGATCTATTGGCAGAAATTGAAAATAAAATAAATGTGTCTGATCTAAATTGTACGAATTGTTGTTATCTTTACCCTAGAATGGGCCCTTAATAATGAATTACTTTATATTGACATCAGGAGGGGGTCCTCTCTACGGAGGCCGCCATGTTTTTTACAGTCATCCAAACTGGACAAACTAAACACCTTTTGAGTTTTTATGACAACTGAAGGCTGCCACAGGTTCTCTTTCATGGACGGTGGGGTGAGGGGTATTCCGCTGCAATGTGTACGTTCACCACTAGATATCACTAAATCTTACACACTGAATCTTTAATATGTTAAAGGCAAAGTCGGGAGAAAGTCTGGACCCAATTGCCCCAACATTTTTCTGAGTTCATGTCTGAGGATATTTTAGGGGGAAGCTGGAATACCAGGAGGAAACTCATGCAAGCACAGAAAAGCACATACTGAAGCAGGGTTTGAACTCAGATGGACAAAGCGTGTCATTAATTCCTTGCTATGTCTACTTGATATATTGCCAGCCCTACAGCAAAACATTTCTGTCCAAATCTCTATCATTTCTGTATCATCTCTCTTTTAAATATAGGCAGCGAATGCCACCTGTAAGAATGACTGAGCTCCTTCTGAACCTGTGTCTGCAGGAGAGTGGAGGCACTTGGAGTGAACAGCGGCAGTGTACCTTCCTGAGAACAGTTACACATTCATCTCTCTGCAGTTGTCTGAGGACGCCCCTTCAGAGCAGAGCGATGAAAGATGGAGATCTGAAGAAACAATCCCTGTGAGTATTGTGAGCTCAATCTGGGGCCGTAATAAAAGGCCACTCGATCTGTGAGGGATTTTGTGAGAATGGATTTATGACTCAGAGGAGGAAAAAAAGGGGAGAAAAGTGGAAAGAGGATAAAAAGAGAGAAGAGAATGGCAGCTCTTTTCCAGCTGGGTGCTTCAGTCCAGCATCATTTCACACTCTCCATCCAGGGTCGTCCCCTTGTCACCACTGTAACCAGGGGCTGTGACAGACTGAATGGAGTCCCTCTGTATTCAAACATGTGTGAGTAGCTCAAAGCCAGACTGAGAGATACCTGTTGAGACTGGGATCTGACTGAATGACACACTTTGTGGTTCCTTTCTTGATGGTGAAAAAAACAATCATGTTCATTTAAAAAGACTTGTGCAGTGCCCGTTCTAAACCTGCCTGTTTGGAATGGGGCCTGTGCAGCTTTCTTTCTAAAACTGTAGAAGGGTCCTGCAGTAATTGGGCCACGGCAAGTAACGACCAGCTGCCGGACTCAGTTGGCAAAACCCTAATGCTGCTCCACCGCTGCTGCACAAAGAGCTCTTCAACTGTTTACTCATAGTTCAGTGAAGCTCAAGGAAGTTCACTGAACCCTAAATTGGAGAATAAATTGTTGTTGTTGTTGTTGTGAACGCGCCTGTTGTTGTGACCGACAACATCACTTGCCGTGATGAGTCCTGGACATCACTGCTTTAGAGCACTGGTCGTGTGTTGATTTCAAGTTTCATGTCCAAATCACAGACAAATTCAATACTGCACTTCCTCGGGCCAAGACATGCCAAGTGTGCAGCTGGTAAATTAACGGTTCTTGAGATATGTGAGCCACATACAGACAGAGAGACATTTCTTAAATTATTTGATAGGTGATGGTTGTGATTTGGTTGAAAATAGCATCAAACAACAAGCTGATGTCCCTGTCCTTCATCTCTTACATGATTCTTGCTGTTCTGGGTTTGTACCCTCATGGTTGAATGCACTTATTGTAAGTCACTTTGGATAAAAGCGTCAACTAAATGATATGTAATATAATTTCTATCAAAAGCCCAAGAGAGATAACTAACCCATGTCCCACCATTGATTGCTCAGAGTGCTGGAACACACTGAGTTGCAGGGTCTAGACCCTCAGGCAGGGCATCAGTCCATCATCACAAGACCAATGCAACCAACTACATGCAGCCAACAGTCCTGTGTGCCTGAAGTCGCCCTATCTCGTCTGGGGCATGAGCACTTTACACACAAGCTCACTGGACCAGTAGAGTTATGTCAATATTGCCTTAATCAGTGGCCCCACATTCATCTGGTTGCTTAACAGCAAAACCAATAACATTTTTCTACAAAGACCACCAGTTCAAGCTATATGTGTGAGTTACTTTGTGTCTGTATTCATTGTTTGACCACGTATCAAGTTGTTAATGATAAAGAAAAGTCTCCATAAAATTCCCCATGAAAGTATGAAGAAATACAATTCTTATAAAAGATTTCAAGCCAAAGCTCTTCGTGGAAGAGGTGACCTATGCCCCCAATTAAATGGAAGTGAAATTGCAGGACACATAGATACATTAGAATTGATGAACTGCAAGTAATTCTCATCTTTACCCTTTTCCATAGTCAGGTTTTACTAAAAAACATTAACATGGCTTTGTTCTATTCAAGAGTCCCAGTAAGTCAGTGTGAATGTGAGTCAGCAGGCACGACACCAGGACCCTGAAACTGAAGTCAATTTTAACTCATTGTGACTGAGGCACGTCAACATGTCCTCTGTGTAAGATGGTGCTTAGCGGGTTGCTGCTTCCAGCTTATCACATATCACTATTTTCTCTAGTTCTCTGTTTTAAATCACTGCAGATGAAATAGTTTGGACAATACTTTGATATTAGGTCACTCAGTGTCTCAGGCTCTGAGAACCTCAGGTGAGCAACAATTTTAATAATCAGTTAATCCTAAAGGTATTTAGATTAATTGCCTTCACTAAGGAGATTATGTGATTTAATTGTCCTTCTTTTAGTTACCAGAATTACACAAAAACAGAACACAATAACACACAATTCAGTGTGAGGATGCAACATGGGTCAGAACAGGATCAATTAAATTTAGTTACAGATCGGAATCAGGGAGCAGATCCAGTGCTGATTTTTCACTTTTACAACATTGCAAGACAGAGTTGTTTTTTTTTTACATTTTCACAGATTTCTCAGATAAATCATGGATCTAGATGAAAGAAATCAAACATGTTTAGAGGAATGATATTTAAGAGTGTGTGCAATTAGTTGAATGTGTTTTTTATAAGGGGACTGTTAGTGGAGGTTTGCACTCGACAGACATTCTAGCTGTTTTTAAATTAATTTGACTGTTTAAGAGGTTTAGCAGGCTATTAGGTATTTCTGACTCCACGTACATCTATATAGTGCAGTATTATAAACTGCACATAAGAAAATCACAGAGTAACTTACACACACAAATACGAGAGAAAAGAAGACAAACAGTGAATAAATATTTCCAGTGAGTTGGGAGCTGAAGCCATTAAGTCCAATTCTGTTTGTATATTTTTTCCCATATAGCTTCCAATGTGAAGAAGTAATCATGCTGTTTTCCGTCAAATCCATTGCACAATCCGAGGATCCCACCCCACCCTGTTTCACTTTACTACAATAGCCTCCTTGTTTTAGAGAGCTGCGGCATGAATGGCACCATGCTACATTATCATGATATTCCTCCACAATGCAGCAAAATGGGCTCATTCAACCCAGATGACCTTCCACAAACCCCAACAGAGTTGCCAATTGCTGCCCTACAGCACAAAACATAGGCTCATTAAAAATCTCATTTGAAAAGCTGCCGAGATCTACGGCACCATCTACTTTTAGTACAGCACCTTTGACATGGAAAAGTGGTTGAGGAGTCTGCACAATGTTTGTCCTATATTGATGGGGACAGAAAGTAGGGCGTTTCCACTGGTGAATACAGTAACAACACTGTGCTCAATTGTATGGTGAAAATAGTGGGCCCTGACAAGCGCAAGTCTGGGATATCTGAATTGTTTTCTCATAAATACATCTCCACTTGAGCTTTTACAGATGGTTGTACATTCAATTCCAACAAGCATTTAGAAAGGCATGTTTGTTTTGTCAATACAGCCCAAAACCAGAGAGATTCCAATTTAAAATATATAAAACAGATTAAAGAATGATTTAAACGTTGCATATGAATTTTCTATCAATTGATAACTGCACAGAGTCTCCGTATTGTGTAAACATAGCTGTACCTCGATGGAGGAATCGTTAATATCTCTATCTCTGGCTATTATTACAGACCTGATGGTTCTGAATCATGCTTTCACTTACCTGTTTGAAAATGTACTTGTCCTCTTGGTTGAGCTGCCAGGCGGTGATTACATGTATGGTGGACAGCACTGCTCCACTGACCACAGCGGCTCTCATTCTGACCGGCAGCAGTGTGTAGATAATGTAGATGAAGAAGACTGTCCACCAGATGCCCTCAGAGGCACTGCGGGGATACATCTTCAGCACCCCAAAAACCTGCACCACAATCAGCACCCCGATCACCAGATAGCTCACAATCCACATGTAGTCCTGATGGAAGCCATTGCGGTTGCACACCACCATCATGGCCAAGAAGAGCGCCATAGCCACACAGAGTACTGAGACATAGGCATCATCGGGGGTCGTGTGGATGCAGTGGAAGGCAAGCATGACCCCGCACACCACCACCAGCACCCCCATCAGCATGGTCAGGGAGCTCTGGTTGAGCCTGAAGAAGTAGCGCTGGTACAGGCGCTCCAGCTTGGTGGACTGAAACTTCTTGGATTGGAAAACCCACACAAACCGCATCCAGCAGTCTGCAGCAGTCATCGTGTTGCAGCTGCCCACAGCTAATTCCCCTGATTCCTCCTCTTTCCTTCCCTTCAGGTCGCCATCTTCGAAGCCAAGGTTCACCGCCTTTAGACCCAGATCCCCACCACCACCCATCCTTTTCCCATAGTGGTCCTCCTGCCAGCCACAGCGCAAGCCAAAGTTGCCCCCGCTGGTGCCCGCTGCACAGTGGTAATGCTGAGGGGCCACATTAGAGGGCTCCAGGTCCTCAGGGTCCCTCAAGCAGCTCATGTAGCGCGGGTTGCACAGGGATGAGCTGTCCTTCCTCTTTTTGCCGTTGCGCTCTCCCCATGCTGTCTTCCGATCGTCCACTCTGCCTACAAAGAGGCCTCTGGCCCACGACATCCTGAGCAAAACACACAAGCACAAACAGAACAGACAAATTTTAGGAGATTTAGTCTGAATATCCTGCAAGCATAATGTAATCTTCAGAGAGATTTTCAAATATCCTCTCACCTGTGTGGGCTTTACTGTGTGTAGCAACACTTTGCTCTTTGGCCAGGCCACTAGTTTATCCCAGCGAGCACACACCATAGAGCTCAAACTGGCCAGAGGCATCAGAGGTGTGTCTGCATTTGAGCCACCCTTGGTTCAGCGTGTCAGCCCTAGACTCCGCCTAGCGCCTCTAAAGACCACCTGTTCTTCTGTGAAAACACACAAACAATACACATGATGTTGTTAGGCTAACATTGCCCAGGGATCAAGATCTTAATTGATATACACATCAAGGAAAACAAACATTTGTCTTATCTATTGACGAGGCTGTTCATTGACGTGTTAGCTTGTGCGACCCGCCATTTGTCAATGGAAAAGATTTGCTAAACGCTGGATTTCCAGAGAAAAGTCTCTTCCCGTCGTCTATTATAGAATATTCACATGGCGGCCATTTCCCTCTGACATCACACTCTGAACAGAATATAAAGTTTTACAACTGAGATCAAGGTTTGTATGTTATATATAAAGATAGAGAATCTGACTAACTTGACGGCAAATTTGGCAAGACAGCGAGGTAAGAGAGCACCTCCGTTGTTGATGCATTTGTGACGAATGTCACCAAAAAAACAGGCAGGCAAACTCTTTACCTGGCAATGAGAATCATCACCTTTTAAAAGTGGTTTATACACATTCAAAAAACTTGTGTATACTTGCTAATTGGGAATAAAAAATGTTTACGTGAACTGGATGTAATCAAGCTAGAAATGTAATGTTAAATGTCATTGTCTTTTCACCTAAAAGACTCAGTAAGTCAGAAACGTTACGGGACATGATGCTCACTGGAACGTATTCCTGTTTAATGTTAAAACAGTTTGCATCAACACAAAAGTTTGTTTCAAGCACTTTTGTATTGAACTGGATTGAGCATTTAGCATCAGATTAGAAGCTAGATTCCAGTGCGTTTTATTTCTAAGCCTAAATAATTATTTCCCAAAGGTGCATTGATATGTAAGGATTACAATGTCTTTCCCAATGTATCACATACTGGGAAGTGGTTGAATGCCACAGTTAGCTGTTGTCTAATGAAGCGATACACATGATGTTGTGAGGCTAGCATTGCCTGGGGATCCTAATGAATATCTATGGATAAAGTGTTTGTTGACAGGTTTGCTTATGAGCATGTTTGTGTATAATCCTCAGGCAGAAAGATTGGTAATCAATATCTGGGACAGGAAAGAATAATAATAATAATAATCTAGAAAATGGCTCCTCTATCATTAGCCTTTGTCTAATGGTAGCTAGAGAGCTGTCAAATATGTCCTGGAACATGGTCCCATGTTCCTCCAAATTTTAACAATCAGTTCAGTTGCTGATCAGTTAGGGAGCAGTGATAGGAAACAGTTTATCAGATCCTGTGTTTGTATGTGCCGTATAATCCTGGAATGTAACATCATTCTGTTCACAATGACTATTATCTGCCTAGTATCACCTCATACAACAGGTGCCCCTGGTCAAATATTTTTTAATCAAACCATGAAGTTGAATTACATCAAACTATCTACTGATTGCTGGATTTTTGGACATTTCCAGGAGATTAATGTTTCTTGATGGTGCTGTGCTATGCTACATCGCTGCAATCTGCTCCGAACATCTTGAGTGGGCAGGGATGGGTGTGCTCTATTTGACAACAAAGGGCCCACTGAGTGGGCACCATCACAGATCAAGGGCTCTCCAGTCCAGATTAAATTGTCCATGCTTCCCCCATTAGCTTTGATGACTCACTGTAGCTGGCTTCTGGCAGCACATGTCAAGGACACTGCTAACCTCTAAACCTAATAAGCAAATCTCTGCCAGGCTGACTGAGCTGCAGATGAACAGCGAGGAGAGCACACATGAGCTGCACACATGGCCGTGTTTATAATCAACAGCAGCTTGTAATGTGAGTTGCTCAACAACCACACACGCACACACAATCGTGTCGCATTGACTTCTGAGGACATTACATTGACTTACATTGATTCCTGGAGACTTCCTCTAACCTTAACCATCATCACTACAGGCCTAAACCTTACCCTTACTATAACCTTAACCTAACCTTAAAACATGTCGTCAACTTAAAATGTAGTGATTTACATTATTGCGATTGCTTTTTGTCCTCGTTAGGAAGACATGTCCCCTTAATGTCACTGTGTAAAGAGATTAACGTCTCCCACAACATGAGTATCACCTTGACCACACATACACACACACACACATTTGTACAGCTTCTTAGTGAGGACACACATTTGCATAATGCATTCCCCTGCCCCTCACCGTAACCATCCAAACTAAATGCCTAACCCTGACCCTTAACCTAATTCTAACCCTAACTCTAAAACCAAGTCTTGACCCCCAAATAGTCCATTAAAGAGGGGTCACAAAGTGAGGACCGGATAAAATGCCCTCACTTTGATAAAAATGTCCTCACTCCGTAGATTAAAGGCTAAAACTGGTCCTCACAAAGATAGCTGTACAAACACACACACACACACAATTATGATTGAAAAAGTGGCTTCAATTACACAAGGGTTGATATATTGTGCTTTAAATCCTTTTTTTTCAAATGATATAATAACACCCTCACTATTTCCTACGTTTCCTCAATTGCCACAATTTAATTAAACCCTGTTTTACAATGATAGTCACAACCAAACATAATCATTATAGCACAATAACCACCATGACAGTTCATACTTGACATATGACCCACTGAGCAAAGGCCAACGTGTGTCCGAGCTTCACGGCCTCCTGCAAAAATAACCTTAGTCCTGGATTCACCTTTGATACATGTATGACAGGTCAGGATGGCGGACGGAGGTCTTACGTAATAGAATATGTACACATACACATCTACCACAGCATACAAATCCAATCTGTACCACTACGTAGGGTCATGTTGGAGTCAGACATCCTGCATGATGCATCACAAATGAGGAAGATGGCGCTCCTCGTGCTTATATTTACATCTTGCCTGCACTTTCTCAGTCTGCACATGACACTGAACTGCATCACCTCCTCCTGTCATCACTACTTATCCAAGGCTAGTGTTGACAAATAAATATTTAATTTTTACTCATTACTCACACATTTAAGCAGAGACTTCATTTACAATATAGCAGGGAAATAATATACAAGAAATAGACAAAACATTCCCAAACACCATAAAAAGACAGATAAGAAGGAGTACAAATTGACAAAAGAGCAAATGTAAAAGCCTTAGAAGTAAATGCTAAAAACATAAGAATCACAAATGAATCCAGAAGAGCTGCAGGTTAAAATTCCATGTTGCAGGTGCATGCTAATTAATGATAATTATAATGATCATAATAATAACAATAATAATAATAATGACATGTTCAACAATAACACGTGTAGGCCCATGCAGGATGTCGAGATGTTGTTACATAACAGACATGTAGCCTCTTTAACCACACTGCACATGGAGAGACACACTGTGGGGAGTGAATGGAGTCAGGAGGAAAGTACACACATCAGTAACTTACCGGGAGTGAAGCATTCAACTTTAAATCAGTGGATCCCCCTGGTTTACAGCACTGATGCACATTGTCAACACAAACACACACACAATGCATGGGCCTGTCTCCCTCCACATGAGCGTCATGATGTTTGGACCCCAAACAGGTCACCGGACGAGGAGACACGCTGAGGGGTGAAAATGCAGCGCTGCCTCTTCGTGACGGCCTCGCAATCAAATTAGAATATTAGAATAAAAACAATACACGTGTGAATGAAAACCACTGCCTGTTCAACGAGGAGGAGGAGGAGGACCACGCAGTGTGCACGGTCCTGCAGAACAGCCCCGCGATCATCACAGCACAAACACGGACTGTAGCCTACAACAAGTCAGCTGCTGGTATTTCTGCTCTGTATCCCCCCGCTGCTGCTGCTGCTGCTGCTGGATCCCTCACTGCGTCTCAGCCGGACACATCCACTCTGTGCGCTGCAGTTGCTCAACGCGCAGCCGAAGCTTTCAAATAAGCAGCGTTTACTACTCACCATTAGATATCCTCGTTACAGGAGTAACTGTAACACTGCAGTGGAGCCCCAGTTTTTTTTTTTTTTAAGACCCCCTCCTCCTCTTCCTCCTGCTCCTCTTCCTCCTCCTCCTCCTCTTCTTCCAGTCCAAGGGTCTTCACGCAGCCGCCGCCGCCGTCACACGCTTCAGATGCGGGTCTGCTGCGCGTCTGGAAGCGGATTTGGTTCAGAGGGACGCGAGGGAGAGAGGGAGGGAGAGGGAGAGAGAGAGAGAGAGAGAGAGAGAGGAGCTGTGAAATTGGCAGGACAAGCCTCCTCTTTTCCCAGCCTGAGATACTGTACATTCCCATCGTCTCTCTCGCTCTCTCTCTCTCTCTCTCACACACACACACGCACACACGCACGCACTGCATTCCCACTCTGAACTCAGGAGTTCCCCCTAGAGGTGATACGAGTGTGTCTCTGCGTGTGACTGTGTATGTGTGTGTGTGGGTGCGCGTACGTGCGTGCGTGTGTCTGATTTACACCTTTGCGGCAACATTGTCCATCCCCTTCTTTCACTCCCCTCCCTCTCTTTCCCATCAGCCTCACCCACTATTAACACATTTCACTTCTCAAACCATGTTAGAAGTGGCAGAAAGTCCAGCTGCTGTCAGACGTCACATCCAGACAACGTTATATCTCCATCTGGTGGAAAACCTCTGCACTCATCATCACATCAATATAACGTTAACAAGAAGGTTCGAGTGTTTACGTTCCTGAGTTGTGGGCATTTAAGCATTAAAGCTGTAAAAGGAAACAGTTTCAGGTTTAATGGTTCGATAAGCTGCCTGTAAGCAGAAATCACATGACTGAGTAAACCAGTAAAGCAACACTGGTGTTGACACAGAACAAAGCTGTTGACTTTTCACCCTTTAAATCAACTACACACCCTCACAGATCCCACCAGGAAAATTAAACACTTAGTTACGGGATGTAGTGTCACGCAGGTGAATGTTATGTTGTATTAAAGGTCCAGTGTGTAAGATTTAGATGAAAGGGAACTATTGGCAGAAATTTAATGTAGAATAATGCTCATGATGTTTTCTCTAGTTTGTTTCATCTAAATTGTATGAATTGTAGTTTTCTTTACCCCAGAAAAGTCCCTTTATATTTAAATACTTTATATTTACTTCGAGGGGGTCCTCTCTATGGAGGCAGCCATGTTTTTTACATTAGTCCAGACTGGACAAACTAAAACCTTTTGAGTTTTTATGACAGCTGAAGCTACCACAGGTTCGTTTTCAGGTTTGGAAGGGGAGGGGTTAGGTGACGGGGATTCAGCTGCAACATGCAATTTCAACACCAGATATCACAAAATTCTACACACTGTACCTTTACTGTAATATGAAGTAGATCTATTATGATTTGGTACTTTACTTCGCTATGATTATAGTAGGTCTACAGCTAATACTGCCTAGTTATACTAAAACACCAAATTGTGCACAGTTTATCAAGATCCATGAATTATCCAATGAAAAAGTCAATGTCTATCTTGCAAGGTTAAAGAAAGTTCACAAAAATCCTGGACTTGTTTCCTGAGCCGCTTCTTCATCAAAATTGAATGGATTCTTCCCTGACCCATACTGAATACTTCCACCAAGTTTTTTTTAGTAATCTGTCCTGTAGTGTTACCTAATCTTGCTAACTAACAAATAAACAGGAATGAAACCAAAACTTCCTTGGCAGGGAAATAACAGATGTAGGTAAAGACATTTTAAACACAAACATTTACTATCAACATCACCAAGCATCCACACTGGAGTCAGTCCCAGCTGACATAGAGTGGTGTCATCAGGCAAATTACAAAGTATTAAGTGAGTGAGTTAAGTTAATGAATAAAGTGTCTTGTGTCTCAGATAGCAGTGTTAATCATAGCTCACATGGATATATCCCTGAACAGGCCCTTCAGACTCTGGCCCAGGGGCCTCATGGGGCCTCAGAGCCTCTCCAAAAAGTGACTTCATATTTCTTGTTGGAAACACATGAAAATACGTGAAAGGAAAAATAAATCACGAAACATTGATGCAAAACAATCCCAAAGAGACACAAAATGACCACAAAGAGATGACAGACCAACAAAGAGACAAATGACTCAAAAAAAGAAACAGAGAGACATAAATCTAAATAACCCCAGAGAAACATAAAACGTCAAAAGGACTTAAAATGTCCTTTTAGACACAATAGATCAAATCTAATCTAATCAAAAATACTTTATTCTCCCATAGGAAAATTTGTCTTGGGCCAACGTGCTACAGCAGAAGATAGATAGAGTATTACATGCAAATTTATGGACATTGTTATGGTGCCATTTGTATCATTTTGTCCAGCAGGAGGCGTCATTGTCCATGGACATAACACTAGCGTCTCTGTAGGAAGGCCTGTGAATTATTTCACTGCAGAGGTGAGGGAAACCAAAAATCTAGGAGTAATGTTTGTAACTGGAGGTGAAGGTTGTAAAATGAAGAGTTTATGCGCCAATACGGCCTCTCTGTTATTTTCTCCATGACAAAGTACCAGCCACTTCTCAGCAGCAGTTTTGAAGCAGGTCCTTTATGAAACCTAAATGTAGGTTGTTGAGCATTGGCAGTTCAATTGTGGTATTATAATAGTTCATTTGGATGTTTGACACTCAATGTGCAGAGTGAGTTTGACACTACAGAGTTTCACTCTTACCTGCTGAGTACGGACGGTTCTCCGTTAAACCTGAGATTATCAAAACAAACTGACAAGCACACATCAAGGTTGGTGAGGACATCTGACTACTCCAAATATATTGACATTTACAGTGAAGTGGGAGAAAACACGTGGACTGTTATGAGTGGATACAAACACAACTAATGTGGTGGAAGAGACCTTCTCACACACATTGTATTATGCTGAGGAGACATTTCTATAGGTCTTGAAACTTAAAGTTGTATTCCTGTTCACCAAACAGCAACAGATGTTGCAACATTGCAGATATTGTAGATTTCAAATAAAGCTGCTTCATCACCAGTGCAGCGTGAATTGAATATACTGTAGGTCCACGAGGCCTCTAACCTCCATGGTGACAGTAACTTTCTCCTGTTCCCTTTGACATTGGCAGAATGAGCTGTACCTGGGTGGAGCGGTCGATTGGCTCCTTTGTAAATGAAAGGCGTTTACAGAATGTGAGAGTGGGGGGGGGGGCTGAATTGCTGGATCAGTGAAAACTGAGAGGACCTGTGTCTCGTTCTTGCCGCACTGGACAGCAGCAGCAGAAAACATCTACCCACATCATACAAATCTTTCTCAAAAATGATATTATCATACCTTTCTGTACATTTTCTTTACAATTTCTATAAGTGAAGCAAAAACAGACAATGGGACGTCTCTGCCTGATAATTCACATGCACAGTTACATATGTTACAGTGGAGTTCCATGATTATAAGGGTCCTATTCTATTGTTATGATTCATTTCATGCTGAGCAACAAATCATGCTGAGCCTTGAGCTGCAGGGGCCAGTTACTCTTTAATAAGAGGGTTGAAAACAGATTAAATCACAGAAATATGGGGGGGGAAAGATGTTTATTTGAATCAATAAATAAAAGCACATGTGTCAGTGAAGCAATTCAAGAGGAGCTGATGTCAAATTTATCACAATCTCTCTATACTCAAATTCAAAAATAGAAATCAGACAAAGAAAATAAACCCTGTGGGACCGGGCTGTGTAAAAAGTGCAGGTCTTTGCATTATTTATCAGGAAAGCTGTAATCTACCCATCTGTGTATGTGCATGGCTTTTGTGTACAGTCATTGATCATGAATCCAGAAACTGGAGATTTTACAGCGCAGATGCCGGAGCTGGAGCCGGAGCTGGAGCCGGGGGAGCGTCTCATCCAAACGCACCGCTGAGGAGCCGCGGAGTGGCTGCTGTTTGGGAAAATGTTTGGACGAGGCTCTGTCTACACCTGATGTGATGTCTCCTCCGTGAGAAAATTGTGGGCTTTTTTTTCTTCTTCCTCCCCTCCCACCTTTAAGTTGGTGCTCAGGCGACAGAGATCCCCGTTTATCTGCGGATGTCCCTGACCAATTCAAGCGTCTTTCTGCTCAACGAGGTGGGTTCGTCTTTCAGCTTTCCTCCTCTGCTTTACTGTGGACCTCTCTGGTGGGTAAACGGGGACTGGATGAGATTTTGGCTAATGTTATGAAGCAGAGCTGCATGCATGCATGCGTGGTGCAGCATCCTCATCGCTGCACGTTAGGAATAAAGAGGCGGTGAAGGTTGCAGCATGGTCCTGCGTGCTGTTGTGTTGTGTTGGGATACAAATGATGACATTAGACAGCACTGACCTCATCACTGGGAATCTGACAGGGAGTGTGGAGCATGTATTGGTGCTGTCAGTCTGTCAGCAGGGATTAGCTCTGCTCAGGCTGCGGTGGATTTTTAAATGGTCATGATATAACATTTTGAAGAAAATGATAGAAGTGGTCAGTTGAAGCAACAGATGAAAACAAATTTCCACCAGTGGGAATCTGTTATGCTTCGCCTATTAAGAGAAATAAAAACATGTTGCTCCTGGATAAACTGCAGTTATTAATCCAGGGCTGTAATAATCATTTTGACATCATACATGCAGCCAGGGTGTGATAAACAAAAAGCACTGCTCTTTATGACTATACAAACAACACAACGGATCTCAACTTCACTAATCTGATGTGTTTATGAAGTTTATGGTTTTATAATATAGAAGTTATGGTCTCATTTTGATTCTCTTTAGCTACACGTTGCAACAGAATGACTTTCAATACATATATCATAAAAGGTAAAAACGTCCTGGGCCCTGAACCTTTGCAGTTTTCTAAATATCAGAATGGGGGGGATTTAGAATGCAAGTTCTCTTGTAATGTGGAGCAACTGATGATGTAATACCTGCAATGTCCATGTTCATCATGCGGTAATATTCACCTCAATGACTCAAAATTGTCATCCCATTACAAATGTGATAATAATGTAATCCACCAGCTAAAGTGTGATGAAATGACACGGCAATAATTGAACACAAAGTCACAAAAACTTTTCATCCTTACATCTTTTTAGATCTTTTAATGATCGATGTTTTCCTCAAGCCTGATCATGCTGACATGTGTTTCTAAAATCAAAGATCACCATGACATGATGGAAGACCTTCACCTCCTCTCTCAGCTCCCCTCCCCCCTGGAGGTTAGAAATATAAAAGGTAGACTGACGGATAAAGAGAAAGAAAGACAAATAGGGTTTGTATTGTTTGTATTGAAAACAAGTTCATGTTGGCTCTGAGAGCTCCAGCTCAAGAAAACAAAACAGGTCGTCTTCATCAATCTGACAACGCCCTGAGAATTCTCAAAACAAACAAATACTCACAACACTATATACTCACAATACCAAACCAAATACTCACAATAAATACTCTAAATACTATAATCTGCCAAATACACTGCAGCATTTGAATCATCACAACATTGGAATTTGTGAGTATTTCATTGTGTTATGGGTATTTGGTAGTATTTGGTTGTGTTGTGAGTATTTGTTTGTAATGTGAGTATATGGTTGTGTTGTTAGTATTAGAAGAAACAGTTGGACAATAATGGAAAAGTGTGTTTAAAGTATTTGTACAGAAGAAAATGTCTGACAGAGATTAAGGGAGCAACTATAAGTATTTAGTTGTATTGGAGATATTTGTTTGTGTTGTTAGTATTTGCAGTGGATTTTCTATTTGCCACAACAACACATCAAATTATCTATGTCTTGTTTTTCTATTTGCACATGTTTTCTTTGATTGTAGTTTGTTGTGCTCTCCGGGTCACAGTACAAGTTGTTGAACTTGACAAAGTGTGTTGTACTGGTGGAGTAAATCCTCATCCAGGACACCATCAGGGCGTCCACCTGCATCTCCAGGAGCTTGTTTCCCACCCAGAGCGAGTTGAGAGTGCTGAAGGTGCTTTGAAAGTCAAAACACATGACTCTGACCATGGCTGCCAGCCTTATCCAGCTGGGAAAAGGTCCCTCACAGAAGCTAGAAGATTGCATTATTTGCTTCAGTGTGTGTCTTGTAGGCAAACTGCAGGGGGGTGTAGTCAGTGTTGTGGACTGGAGAGCTCAAAGTCAGCCCAGAATCTCAGTGAGGCTGGTTTTTGTCCCTCAAATTAAAGAAGTCTTGAGACTCACCATAGAGGTCTGTGCAAACGGATTTATTTTGTCTTTTCCTGTATTTAGTGATACAGTACAGTTCCAGTGCAGAATTCACTGATATTTAAGAAATAGAAAGGCACATATACCTCCACACAGTCCCAGTCAAGCTGCGCAAAATTTCACAGACACACAGTCAGTTTTCTTTCTCATGAAGATTATTGTTCGGTTTTTCTGGATCGGCCCCCTGATCCGGATCCTCATCAAAATGTATTGGGTTATTTCCTGACGCAGGCCACATCCTTCCACCAAGTTTCATGATAATCTGTCCAGTAGTTTTTGCTTATTCTTGCTTATAAATAAATAAATGGATAGGTGTGAAAACATAATGTCCTTAATAAGAAATAAGAAATTCCTGTCTTGTCAACCCGTTAGATAGCTTAGTGAAAATTGTGAATTTAAAATATCTTTTTTTTTAATATATTCAAATACTGTTGTTTCATTTTCACGAAAAATTTAGTCTTTGTTGTTCATGGATGCTTTTTATTTCCATTCCAATTTCCCCCAGTTATGAGAAAAAGTATTAAAGGGAACAAATACCCATTTGAAGCTTGCAGAATATTCTCCATGAGTAATTATGTTTTTCATTAACAGTTAAAATTTTACTCTCCTCTATTATTAAAGAGTCGATGCTGCTTTAGTTAATAATGTATCGCATTATCAAGCAGAAACATGATTTTCTTTTTGTGACTGCAGATTTTCTTGGAAATCCTAAAACTGGTTGTGTTTGGTAAGTGTCTTAAGTGGTTAAACGAACTGCTCAGTGAAGCAGAGATTATAAGTGTGTGCCTTATCACTACATAAACTGACCCGTCTGTGTGAAGCACTGTTGGTGACACCCTCAGTCACATCACTGGCATCCCACCCGTCTGTTTACCCCCTCCCCTCCTTTGGGTGTGTGTGTCAAACACATGCTGTCCCTGCAAGTCTGAACCCATCAGGTCCCACACTAACCTCACGGAAGGATTTGGCAGTGGCGATTTGTGGTCTACCCTCTGTTCAGAAATCAAAAAATCAGCATCACCAGTGCCTTAAAATAGCCCCTCATCCATAATGCACCAGCAGCAGCAGCAGCAGCCCACGGAGGCGCTTCATATGGGACAGACTGACAGACATTTGCACTCAATGCTTGGGTGCAGCTCCAATAGCTGCTCTCCCTCCTTTTTCTGCTTTTCTTCTGCTCATTGCAAAGCGCCGTGGAGTTTAACTTTCAAACCTTCATTCATTCATGTTTTATTCAGCTCATGCAGAATTGGAATGGATGCGTTCTCCTTCTCTCTCCTCCTCCTTTTTTCTTCTTCTCTGCCTCACTGTTTCCTGCAACCTATCCTATGAATTATGGATCTCAACTTTGCTGGAGATTTTCACATCATCCACAGGCACAGTTTTATGCTGTCAGACTTTTCCTTCTTTAAATGCATGTTGTGCATTTCATACTGTATCTTAACTTACCTTAGATTAACTCATAGAGCAGTTACATGATTCTGCTCATCAGATGTTGGGGTGGTTTATACGGTTTGAAAAATGTTACATATCCCACATCCACAGTTGAGCAGCTGTCAGAGCTCAGCCAGCCATGACATCCACAGAACACACTCTGTGAACAGGGGGCTGCACCAGGGACATCTCCACATGTCGTACAGAGACAACTAACATGGCTCTGCACATCCCCTAACCACCAGAAGACTCTCTCCTCTCTCTAAACTTTTGCCGTCTGACATGTTGAGATCCTCAGTGGATGAAAGAAAAGAAAAAAAACTGTTTGCTAGGACGGTAAAAATGGCAGATAGTTCCCTTTGAGATTTTGTGTGACAAAGAATGGTGACATGTGAACTTGTTTCATTGTGTAGCTGTGGTATGGGGACATTTCACATGATGTGGGCAATGTCTATTAGTTTCAATTAAAGGGGATTTTAATGCTACAGTATGCAAAGGAAGAACTTGCTGGCCTCTAGAGAGAAGATATGGCAGCATATAGATGCCCATGGTTGTGTAATGAGATGTTCAGCAGTCATATATGGGTCTATTCAATTCAATTCAATTGTATTTGCATAATAATAATAATAATATACATTATCTCAACACACTTTACATAGAAGGTCAAGACCTTAAAATGTATAAAGAAACCCAACAGTTCCCACAATGAGCAAACACTTTGGCGACTGTGGAACATTAACTGGAGGAAACCTTAGGAGCCAGAGTGAATGTGGGCGACCATCTGCCTCGACCAGTTGGGGTGAGAGAGAGAAGGGGAGAGGTGCTCAGTGGATGATGGGAATCCCCCCAGCAATCTAGACCTATGGCAGCATAACCAAGGGATGGTTCAGGACTCACCTGATCCAACTATAGAATGAATGTAGAGATGGTGTCTGCCTCCCTCACCCAGAGTGGGAGCTGGTTCCACAGGAGAGGAGCCTGGTAGCTGAAGGCTCTACCTCCCATTACAGATTCAAGGGGGAGAGCCTGTGTTTTGGGAGAGGAGTGATCTAGATTTAGATAACATGGTGTTGTAAGCTCTTTGATATATGAAGGGGCTTTATATGTGAGGAGCAGGATCTTGAATTCTATCCTGAATAGTACTCAGGTGTCCACAAACATCCGGCCATTTAGTTTAACTCCACAAATTGTCTTAACTGTGATTATGGTGTGTGTGGATTGACGCTTCGTGGTGTGTATTGTGATGTGCTGCAAGATGGAGTGTCCTTTGAAACAATATCACATGGTCATGTTGTTTGCTCCGATGATGACAAGAGTCCTGAGTGAACTTAACATGCGCTGGCGATACACAGTCCCATCGGACGGGCGAGGTAGGGAGGAAGGAGGAGAGGAGGAGAGGAGGAGAGGAGGAGAGAGAGAGAGGGTGGGAAGCATGATGTGCGGAGCGGAGAGAGAGCCTGTCTGACGTAGCAAAGGCTTGAGTACAGAGAGTGGTGGAGAATGGGGGGGGGGGGGGGGGGGGGGGGGGGTGTAGAGAAAGAGAGAGGGGTAGACTGCTTACAAGCACGCTACAGTACACTTCAGTGTTACCCGAGAGAGAGAGCACACCATGACTGACTAGCAGAGGGAGCGAGCGAGAGAGAGGGAGTGTGCTCTCCTACCTCCAACCGAGTGAGTACATCGCTATCTCTTCTGCATCTGATCTCCTCCCTGCAAACTGCATTGATAGCCGGTGGAACCCCTCCAGTAGATCAGTGCATGCTGTAGAATGACGGGATGACACATGGGCGGATGCACTTTAAAGAATCGTGCACCTCTGCTCCTGTTTGACTGAAAGTTTGAGAGATCGTGTTGATGTGTGTGAGAATTTTTCATTTTTGAACAAATCTGATGTGCATCCAAACTCCTCATCGTCAGCGCTTGGCATTTCTGTGGAAAACTCTTTGAGTTGCACCAAAGCAGAAAAGGGCATTTAGTGCCGTCGTGCTCACGGAGGAGCGGTGGTGGTGGTGGTGGTGGGGAAGCTGTGGGTATGTACTCGCAGGCATTCATGCTTTCTCTGCTGGTGGGGGGAAGGAATGCATTTGGGACTGCTGGGCTTCCTGTATGGGGTCAATTAAATACTGCATGAGACAGAGCACTAAAAGCCTGTCCCGCGAGGAGAGAAGTGCATTGTGTGTGTGTGTGTGTGTGTGTGTGTGTGTGTGTGTGTGTATTACAGTGTGTGTTCGTGCATGTGTGTGTTGGTGCATCAGTGTGCAATGCCTTGATTAAATTTGATGAACCAGCAATGTTGAGAGGGCCAAAGATTCCAGTTCTTGGTTCTCTTGTGTTCCTGTTGAGAAACGCTGCTTTTCTTTATCGTGGTTTACTTATCAAAGACGAGAAGGTCAGAATGTAAAGAAGTGTGCGCTCTAATTTCTTCTTATGACATGTATGTTCTCCAGGAAATCTCCATCTGCTGCCTCTCTTGACTGTATCATCTGATAACTGTAGTATTGTTGATAAACTCTCAATGTCGTGACTGAGTTCTTAAAACCCAAAACTAAAACAAATGTCCGTCTCTTCAATGTAAAGCATTACATATTAATAAATCTATCATTCCCTTTGTTTGCTCTGCAGCCCACTAGTCAAGATGCACCAATTAGGCCTAACTCAAACCTATAGAGCCTAAATCAGGTCATCTTCCGACAAACATCTGATTTAATGAAGGATGCAGCAGCGCTGTGCCACTCCGTGCTGCACTGTTGGTACACACACAGCGTTATGTGGGTTAGCTCCAGCCTCTCTGCACTTTGAAGCAGTTTGGTGAAGTCAGGTTGAGGGATCCCTGGTGGGATGAAAGCCTATAACTATCCACAGCGCATCACCAGACCAAGGAGATAGTTTGGAGGAAAGATGGAGATCACCGACTGCAGGTTTGCTGCCCCTGCTCCTCATCCTCCCCTGTATGCCATCATTATTGTTGACCCCTCTCTTCGACTATTCACGTCATCACATTGTCCTCATTGCATCAGTAGCATTCCTCTTTGCTGTTGGCTCATACAAGATGCCCCCTCTTTTTAAATCTCCACACTGCTGTTGCTGTGGTGAGAAAGCAGTTGTCTTGGAACGACTTGGAAGTGCTTATTTATAGGATTTGCTAAGGGCTCATTACAGGCAGAAGAAGTACGCTGGGGTAACATTAGAGCAGGAGGAGGTTGGAGCTGCTCAGGACAGGATGGAGTATCAATCTGGGTGGCTCTCCTATTGATCCACTCTGCCCTACTCTGGTTGCACTGTCAGGAGACCTCTCTCTGATTCTCGATGATCCACCTCTGCCTGGAATGCTGCCTCAGCTCCCACTGAACACACACACAGGCTAATGAGACATGAGCAGGTGACTCCAAAGGTTTTATGCTCAAATCTCTAGATATGTTGGTACAACTCTGCCTTATTTGCTCCCAGTTGGTTTCAGAGCTGCTCAGTTGCTTGCAAGTATCAAACACTGTCATGCAGCTACTGAAAGACTCATTATGCTTAACTCAGGAGAATTTTTTTGGGATTAAAAATAAGATTGTTTTAGAAAAACATAAAATAGTAGAATGTCATTGCCCAAACAAGGCTCAATAGTCCCCTTTAATTCATTAATTTGAGGCAGAGTGAATTTGTCTAAAAGATACATTTTACCTCCACCAAGGCCCAACGTCACTTTATAAAACCACATTTAAATTCACAGGATCCTGATTTTTATTTAGATCTGCATCAAATAGCTTAACTCTTGTGAAATTCACCTTTTTTGTATAAAAAAAGAAAATGATTTAAAAAAACTGAAAACTGAGGCACTGAGTAGAGGCCATGATTCCACCAATGCCCGATAGGTCAGTGGCATAAGTATGCCTGATTTTTCTTTTCCTCAAGAGTCATAAATGATTCTCTGAAAAATCTACAAAAATGTTGAAAAATATCAGAATACACACTGAAATCCAATGAATTTTTCCCTGACCCATATTGAATCATTGTGTAGTGATCTGTCCACCAGTCTTTGCATAATCCTGCAAACAAACAAACAAACCCGCCAACAAATGAATTGTCCGGGAGGTGAAACCGTGACCTCCTTGGCGAAGGTAACAAGACTTGTTTGTTATCCACACCCAGGTGAGCATCAGCAGTCGTTATAAAAATAGCCGTGCCATGATGAGAATTAGCATGTGTCACTGCTCTAAATATAGAACAGCTGACATATTGCATCAAGTTTTTAAATTCCTTTGTGAGACGTTTCCACGACTGTCCACACCCATCTCGCACAAGTTTTTGTCTTTGTGTTTCTCTTTGATTGTTAAGGTCTGGGTGAAAAACGAAATAAACTTTATTAAAATGCCTGTACCACCAGGAGGATTGAACGCTGTATGTGATATTATTGCTTTGGATGGAAGGAAAGAGATGAATCCTCCATCGCTGCAGCGTCAGTGTTTACAGGCTGGAGACTAAAGCAGAGACAATTGCTGTCTGCTCTTGTTCTCCACACAGACACTTAGTTCATATTCAGATGGGCTGTGTGGCATCAGTGAATATAGCTGAGCCAGTCTCAGATCTGCTTCGCTCTTTCTGGAGGGAATTCATCAAAACTCTGTGAAGTTTGACAATCCTCAAATATCCTCTCCTTAACTGTCAACCCCAGCCTGAGAGGAGAGGAGGAGAGGAGGAAAGAGGAGAGGAAAGGAGAGGAGAGGAGGAAAGGAGAGGAGAGGAAAGGAGAAGTTATATTTAGACTGAACAGCAGAAGTGTAACAAAAAATTCAAGCTTGTGCTAATAATCTCTGGTGCTAACATTTCTCCAGCCATCTTTCTTATTTGTCCCTTTATCCAACCTTTCCTTGCTTTTCTGCAGAGTTGAGACGGAGCAGACAAACGACATAACCTTTTATTTTTATATGTACAAAAATTCCTTTCCATTTCCTAAGTTCTGTTCCATTACTCAAATTTGCTTTACAGGATTTTATCCTCCCCCCCTTTCTGTTTTCTATCTCTCTTTATGTTTCTTCTGTTTTCACCCCCTCCCCATCTCTGAACGCCCCACTGTTTGAAAGGCTGTGTTGCTCAATGGCTGTTTCATGTGCAACGCTAATGATGAAAATAGTTACCCTATCTTCTGTTCCAGAGGCATCCGAGGGAGCGAGTTTCTCTAACGACAATAATTTGTGTGTGTGTGTGTGTGTGTGTGTGTGTGTGTGTGTGTGTGTGTGTGTACGCTTGCCTGCCTGCTTCCCTCTCTTTTTAAAAAGCCACGCAGAAATATAGCCCCAAGACATTTTTTTCTAAAAGCCCTGATGGAGTGCACTTAATTCTTAAGCAGCCACAGTTGAGTGAGGGTGAGAGAGGACATGTTGCCAGCATAATAGTCACCAAAAGTAGGGTCCTCAGTGCCTGGGGCGACCTGGAGAGCAGCCATGAACAGAGAGGCCATCTCCAGCAGTGGAGTGGAGGCCTCTCTCCTGGCTTATTAAGACATCTGATGGACACTTGATGGCTGCTTGCTGACTCACCACTGCATCTCTGTTCTGTAGGCTCATGCATCACCTTCCTGTCAGAGGGATGGTGCAGGGCAGACAGGCAGGCGGGCACAGCCCTGCCCTCCTCTATTCCTCTTCATCTCTTCATTCTTCGCCACCTCTCTGTTTGTCTCCTTATCATCTGCTAACTGTTCATGCTCTGTGTTGTTGACTGTCTGTCCCCAAAAATCATCAATTGGCAGATTCAGTTGTCCCTCATCTTGTCCTTGCTTGGTTATTATTATTAACGCTTAGAATGGCTTACATAACGGCTCAGTCTTTGTTCGGGCATATTTTTAGAAGTTCTATCTGCGCCCAGTGAAAACTGATGCTCTGCAGACTGAGAGAAACACCAGACAAACATGTCCACCGAACTGGTTGATTCTACTTCCAACTTTGTCAGGATTTCTCAAAGTGGTTTTTTGACATGAGATGGAAAGTTGCATGGTTGTGATGCAAGAGAGGAGAGGATGAGGATGTGGAGAGGACAAAGAGAGAAGAGGAGAGGAGAGAATGAGGATGAAGAGAGGAGAGGATAAGGCTGAGGATGAGAAGAGGATGAAACCAGATGGATGCTCCTTCTCTTACATGATAGCTGGCATGAAGCTGGAGAAACCCATCAGACTGTACCAGTATATACGGGTGTGTACACACACCGATGCTGCAGTCAGGGCATCAATTTTGTATAGGAAATGGCTGTTGAAGCAACGCAGCAACGTCAGCTGTGAAGCACTTAGGCTGAGCGCGCCTCTCTCTCTCTCTCCCCTTCTCTCTCTCCCCCCTGTGACCACGGGCAGGGGGGGAGGAGGGTTCCGCCTTTTCTGTGTGCAATGGGGGGGTGGGAGGGGAGAGCACTGGCAGCAGAAGCATGTCTGCCTCCGACTCGAGTGCCACAGGACTCATCTGTAACAAGGTACGCTGGTGATGCTCCACTTTTCTGTTTAATCAACCCGCATGCAAACTCAACCTGTTCATCCTCGAGTCGGTCTGTCAGCTCGCAGACGTCGTCTTTCTGCTCATTGTCTCCCCCCCCCCCCCCCCCCCCCTCAGCAGAAGTCTCCCTCACCCTGCCAGCAGCATCCTCCTCCTCCCCCCACCACCACTTCTTCTTCTCCCCTCTCTTCTCCTCATCTGGACATGCTGTACTGTGCACATATAGTTTGTCAAATCCATCTAACTTTTTCAGCTCTGCTTTGAACTTGAGGCCCATCTGTTGAGCACCATGGTTTTGATCCTGTGATTTCTGTCTGTTTTGGTCTCCCGTCTTTTTTGTGAAGTCATCCCCGCCTTCAAATATTGGAGTTGAGCCCATACTTGTGCCTCTGCTTTTGCTTATGTCAGTTTCATGATGTTACTTTGTGTGCAACAGCCACACAGAGTCCACCGTGCAATTCCCAAAATGCAAAGACCAATGACTACTTTTTTAAAACAGATCCAATACCATAAATAATATGTATATTTATATTCACAAACATACACAACCAATTCACAGGGATTGTGTTAATTGTCATTGTCATATTGGTCACTAACTCAAAAATTAAGATTAAGTATAAACCAACCACTAGTCACTGAATCATGAACTATAAAGAAAGTGTTTTTCACCATTGGTTCACCAAGTTCTTTGTAATGTGCATGTTTCCCTCTGCTGGTGAAAATCCACAACTGCTGCAGCGTCATAATCTCATGTTTCAGTCTCTAATAGGACTTCCAGTATGTGAAGGGTTTGTTGTTATCCTCCTTTGTGCCATTTGTTTCCACATTTTTACAAAGACTGTGACTGTGCTGTCAGTGGGCGTTTGCGTTTTTAAAAGACAAGACAGTCAGAAAACACACAAAACCATATTTAAATTGACTGTATCTGGATTTTTATTTGGATCAGCACCAAACTGCACACACTTATATCAGTCCTCTAAACAAATTAGATTTTTTCCCCGAGATTCATGAATATTCTCTGAGAAATCACTAAAAACATATTTTGCAATGTTAAAGAAAGTGAAAATACCTTGGGTCATTGACCCCTCCACACAATTTCACGAAAATCGATTGAGTACTACTATAGTATAATAGTAATAAATGTGGATTCTGGACATTTACATGTACTGTCATACTGTGTACCATAGTACTTGAAAGAAATGTCATACTGTGGTGATCATCATCTGCATTGTGATAGGTTGTAATATGTGAATATCAGTCACTCATGACACAGTTATGAAGCAGTGACGAGGAAAACATGGAAGTAAACCAAGCAGCACCGAGACCAAACCAAGTGCTTGTGCCATTTTTGACAATTCCATAACTGAATGAAACATAAAAACCTCTAAATTAATCCAAACAGACTTCCTGTGTTAAACACTCAAATCCTGTCATTGTGTGAACTGGGATCATCTTAATGTACAGTGCATTAGTCTGATGATGCCAATGTTGTTGCAGTGGAAATGACTCTGAGACTATTGTCACCTTATATCTTTGCATCTGTCCTCAACATTTTGCATGACTCCAACAATCAGTCTATTTTGCATTTTGAAGCTCAGGAGGAATCCATGCAGATTTAATCAGATCAGTGTGAGGCTGGCAGTGACGGAGGGAAAGGGACTAGTGTGTCTAATGTTTGACTGGATGCATTTTAGTATTTTTAATATGTGCAAGGTCATTTTCACAAATCAAGTCTAAACAATATAAAAGTGCAATCAGTATAGGTGAATGCAACATGTGCATATTTTGTGCTGAAGAGACCAAAACCTGTTCATCAGAATAACAGTCCTTCCCATCCATGTGCAGGCCTCTATATGTGCTTTAATTAGGTTTTATTTCTTCTACTAGACTCTTCATATTCTGCTCCAGCTCCGACAGGCTTTGATATTTAAATGATATCAACACTCTCTGCACTGGATTCAGCTAAAACAGCTCACTTGGAAGTCAGGGGAAATAGCAAAGAAGAGACTGAGCTGGTCGGGAGGGGGGAGGAGGAGACAGGTGGAGGAGGGGTACAAAAAAAAAAGGTAAAAGAGGGATGACGTTGTTATGGAGCTATATTTGGCTTTCTTATGTGGGTGCTCCTGCCTGGTGTATGTGAGGAGACTTCCAGTTCCCTCCACCTCTCTGTTGGGGCTTCAGCCACTGGGGGGAAGCAGGCTGCTGATGGAGTGAGAGGATAAATGGAGGATCTGGTGAAGTTTACCTGCACATGACTGGGAAACATGTGTGCCACATGTGAGGATATTATCAATGTAAAGATGCTGAGGGGGGACTGTATGTGCGCTCCGATTACTTTGTATCATTTTCCATCACAGAGATTAACAAAAAACAGCTTTATTGCTTTGTTTTTTCGATGTTCTTGTCTTTTGCTCATTTCTTTCTTAGGAGTAAAATTGTGTTATAAGATCCCCAAAAAACAGTTGATATAGAGTTGCTATTTGTATGATTTGCAACAGAATTTTGGAAAAATCTGCATGTGTTTCCTTATTTACTTACTTCTTACTTTCAAAGTTTTTAAAGTCCCAGCTTAAAAGTACACCCACTGAGGAAAAGATAATCTACTTAATGATAATTGTGCTTTGACACCAGATGACTGCCACAAACAAAGTTCTATTCTAACAGTAATATAATAATAATGCTCTCTGGTTTCTGTCACAAAACTCTGCTAATGTCTGGGCAACTGAAACTCTGAGGCTGATTTAGAAAATGTTTTCAATTTGAAATAAATGGATTCACATTTTTTAAATTTAGATATAAATTTCACAATTTTGAACAAACTTCAAACTCAAGCTGTAGCCTGTAATTAAAATTGGGTTGTGACACAACTTGCACCACCATGTTTGTTGATACAGACTAATCTGCACTTTATTGAAATTGATTGAAAGCTGGATTATACAGGATCATCTTGTATTATCAGTAGTTTTTTACATCTCAGTTTATTCTCCTTGAAGACTCTGGGCCAACATCTAAAACTGGCTAAGTGGATGAGTAGGACTCCTCTGGTTGTTGGTGTTGTTATAGTGCTCACGCACACCTTCCCCTGAGAGGGCTGCTTTGGAAAGCTGCAGTGACTTGCAGATGAGATCACATGACTTCAGGAAAAGGACCGGCAGGTTTAGAGAGGTTAAATGAGGAGAACGACATGGGGGACACAGAGGGAGATGTAGCAGGTGGTTTGTTTGGAGCTCCATCAACGCCATTTGCTTAAACTCAACAGTTTCAACAGTTATGCTGAACAGCCGCGAAACAAGGTGTTACGTACTGTATAGAGAAGGATTCAACTCGTCTTAAATCTCCTCTCCTCCTCTCTTCCAGGGTTCAGCCGATTCCTACACTAGTCGACCCTCTGATTCCGACCTGTCCCTGGAGGAGGACCAGGAGGCGTCTCGGCGTGAAGCCGAGCGCCAGACTCAGTTGCAGCTGGAGAGAGCCAAGGTGAGAGCACAGGGGTCAAAGGTCAAAGTTTGCTCTTAAATTCATATGTTATGATTCTTATGTATCTCATTCATGTATTTTGCCTTTCAACAGCCTAAACCAGTAGCTTTTGCAGTGAAAACCAATGTGAGTTACTGTGGAACCCTCGATGAAGATAGTCCAGTCCAAGGTGCTGCTATTAACTTTGAAACCAACGACTTTCTGCACATAAAAGAGGTGAGAGGTCTTCAGAAACAAGACATCATTGTCACTGCCACTCTCACATAGAGACTGTGATCCATGTCATGTTTGCAGCACAACTTCAGTTGCATAAGAAGTGTTTCGCTGTCTTGCAGAAATACAACAATGATTGGTGGATCGGTCGGCTGGTGAAGGAAGGGGCAGACATCACTTTCATCCCGAGCCCAGTCAAACTGGAAGCCATGAGGATTAAACAAGAGCAGAAAGCAGCAGCAAGGTCAGAGGTCACGCCGCTCTGAGAGATCCAGACTTCTCTCTGGCTGTCTGTCTCTCTGTTGGCCTAATTCTTCCAGCTTTCTGTCTAGCACACTCTTTGAAAACTTCCTTTCGGTGCATAACAAGTTCTTGCTCATGTGTTGCTCTGTTTTCCAAGTCCTCTCTAAATTGTCTCCTGAGGGGATTTGCGCATAATGATGCTTTGCATTATGTTGCTCTACAGGAAAGGAGGGAACGCTTCATCGGGAGGCTGGAGGTCCACGCCGCCATCTGCAGGTATAAGTGAGACTGGAGGAGTCCTGCTGCTGTGTCTGTCTGTTCTGCCTCCACTGGGACTGCATGCTCTCACTGGGTTAGATTTACAGGGACTGTTCCTGGGCAAAAATGCTCCCTTTAGAAAGTAATGTGTGTCAGCACACTGCCTGCTACAGAAAACAAAATCTTGGGTGAGAAACCATTGAATTAAGATCCCATGTTTACAGACAATTCTATCTTGTGCAGGGCCACAATACAAATGTATAGTTTCTTCGCACTGCATGGCATGCATGTTTTCATTTTTAATGCACTTTTGTTGGACTTCAAAACTCAGATACTTTCTGCTGAAGCAATGATTTATTGCCAGAGCATCTCATTAGCTTTTCTCCTTCTCGCCTAATGTTCGTTATGTTTATTCTGAAGCCAAACAGAAGCAGAAACAGGTGCGTTTGTCAGTTTGCCTTTTCCTCTGTGCATCACTTTCCATTTTTACAATATTTTTAAGAACACTGTGAAGGAAAGTTCAACATTAATGGCTCGGTACATGGCGAGTGACATGAAGAGTGAATAGTAGACATTCTTTACTGTCAATTCACTTCAACATGATTCTATTCTATATATTCTACATGCAAACCCTGTCTGTTTGTGGTCTGTGTAGACTGAGCATCTACCTCCATATGATGTGGTTCCTTCTATGCGGCCAGTGGTGCTGGTGGGCCCTTCACTGAAAGGATATGAGGTGAGATGACAGCTTTACTTCTCTATATTAAGTTGGTGCTGTTTTGTGTTTGGAATGATTACCTGGATCTTATCATATATGCATCTTGTGCTGGCTTCATATTTGGAAGGGGAAGGTGAGGTGAGGCGTATTCAGCTGCAACATGCAGCTTCACCACTAGATGTCACTAAATTCTACACACTGAACCTTTAAACAAAAATGAGAAAAAATGTGTCCCCCTTGACAACCTCTCAATTCTGAATCATGTCTCGAACCATTACTGGAATGATTTTCATCATTAAAAAAACATTCTCTGCACTTTGATTTGAGTCACTGGAAAACACTCGCCTTCGTCATTTCAGTCGTGTCTGTTTTCTTGGATTGTCTCGTTTGTTCCAGTTTAATCTGGATTGGATTTTCTGGTCCAGTGGTGGACTTGCGTGGCTTAATCTAAAGGGAACCACTCCGGCCACGATTATCCCATTAAAGCTGATACTAAACACCAGTCAGATCCTAATGACATTATAGCACACACACACACACACAACAGGAATCTTAGATCCAGTCTGAGTGATTCAGAACAGCCAGTCTGCCCCGTTATATGTGACGCATATAGGATAAAGTGTATGAAAGCACATTGCACTTAAACTCGATTCATCTTGGACGATGTCTGTTTCCAATGAATCTTGAAATGAACGTGTTGAAATGTGAGGCGTGTAATTGAACAGAATGTCTTCAACATTTTCTCTCTCTCTGCCTCACTCTCTCCTCTGTGACTGTGCAGGCTGCGTGCCAAGCTGTGTGTGTGTGTGTGTGTGTGTGAAATATTCATGTATCGCTCTGTTGATGTGCTTTGGGGATGCTCCTGTGGCGAACCAGCCTGCCTCCCTCTCTCTTTCCCTCTCATTCTCTCTCCCTCTTCTTTGTCTCTCTCGTTCATTTTTTGCCTTCAGTCGCTCACTATTGTTCTTGAATATGTTCTCTCACTCTTCATCACTATCTTCCCCCTTTCTCTGTTTCTCTCTGTTCTACGGTGGAACAGCAACACCGCTGTGCGCTTCATCCCCTACTGCGAAGGCCATTCATTTTTCAGGACTGTTTGAAATTAGACAGATTCACTTCGTCCTCACAGTGTTCATGCAAACAACATACAAGCAAACACATGCACTCTAACTGTATCTGAGTTATCCATTATGATGCCAACATTGAAACTGAAAGGATACGTTTACTTCTCAGTCCTGTTATACTGTGCTAAATGTGAAGAAAGGTTCTGGTGCCCTTTCTTTGGTCGCTCTTGTAAAAGAGATAATACGCAATCTACAGTATAGTTCTGTACAGCATTTGAAAGTCAAGCCAGTACTTTCTCTCTCTTTTATGAGCAGTATGTAAACAATGATAAGATAACTATGTGGGATGTGAAAGTTTGTGCTAAGCCTGGTAAAAAGCAAAAATCTAGTAAATATATGAATCATTATGTATTTGGCAGCTGTGGGTCAGAAGGTAGAGCAGGTTATCCAGTGCTTTTCAATAAAATATATCTTCAGAGGACAAGTTCCTGAGCTGAAATTATGTAATGTGTTCAAAAAAAACATTCATTAAATGTTTATATCATAGACTGTAAAAAATGACTGCTCCCCAAAAGTGAAGCCAAAGTGTCTTGATCACCATCTGGTGGCTGGCTGTATCTTAGGTGATAACTCCCACCTTCTCCATGTTAATGGTTGGGACACGGACAAAAACAAAAGTCAAAGTACAGGTTAAGATGGTTCCTCTCAATTTAGTTAGTTCTTATTACACTGAAGTATATTCAAGCGGTACATTTGAATATAAGTTTGGTTTTAATTTGTTATTTGATATAAAATGGCATGAAACATTATAATTAGGACTGTGCACGTATCGGCGGGACCTCGACTCCATCCTCTGATCTCTGCTGCACAGATGGTCCAGTTGGAGGAAGTGGAGACGTGTCGTCCATCAATACGGGGCTAAGTCTCTCTTCATTCTTCTGTGTTTTACCCAGGTGACAGACATGATGCAGAAAGCCTTGTTTGACTTCCTGAAGCACAGATTCGATGGCAGGTGAGTAACGCTGTGTGTGTTGCTTTCTGCAGCTCGGAGTACAGTAACTCTGCGATTGAGCCGCTTGAGCTGCTTGTGCAGATTCTGCCTATCACATTCTCATGGTCGATAGGACACATGATGATGATGGTGATTTATTTTTAGAACAACTTCATCTCCTCCTTTGAAATGGAACAGTTGTGGATGTGATGTGATACGACACTTCGTCTTTAGGATCTCTATTACACGGGTGACTGCTGATTTGTCTCTGGCGAAGCGATCAGTGCTGAACAAGAAGGCCATAATGGAGAGATCCAACACGCGCTCCAGTCTCGGTGAGCGGCGAGTCTTTGATCCTTTCTTCCTAAATAAAGATTAATACCTGCTAAGAATAGATGCCTCCTCTGCGATAAACTCATTGATGTTGCTCTGCTGAACGTGTCTCCCTCTCTTTCTTTGGTGTGTTCACAGCGGAGGTCCAGAGTGAGATAGAGAGGATCTTCGAGCTCGCCAAGTCTCTTCAGCTGGTCGTCCTGGATGCAGACACCATCAACCACCCAGCGCAGCTTCTCAAGACTTCTCTGGCTCCCATCGTCGTCTACGTCAAAGTGTCCTCGCCTAAAGTAGAGCACAATACACAACTCTGCAAGAACAATCATTCAATGTTTTTGTCAATATGGTTGCTCATAATTATTGAATTGAGAGGTAAAAGAGTGGGATAATCAATTATAATTAATTAATCAACAACTATTTTGACATCTGCTTTAACATTTTGGTTGTTTAGTTAAGTGGAAAAAGCATTATGTTCTTGGGTTGTCCTTCCATCCGTCAGTCCGTCCCATTCCTGTGAACTTAAGAATGCCTTTAGGAAAATTCTCTCTTCCTTTTGATCAGTTTTCAATTGGACTAAGATTTTCAGGTAAAGTGATTATCTTTCAGTGGTCAAGGGTCGAAGGTCACAGTGAATGTAGTGAGTATGAATCTGGTTTTTATAATATTTAATAGGAGCAAGTAATGGATGCCATAATAAAAAATGAGGCTGACTTGCCCTAAGAAAATTACTTTAAACTCATGGATTATTGTACATTAATATTTAATAGGTGGATGTTATGGATGCCATAATGAAAAATTGTTGGCGATTTATATTTGATTTTGCAAAAATTTCTGCAGTAAAATTACTTGAAACTTAACATACAGACAGTGGGAGTCGTCCTGAACAAGAGTGGAGTGAAAATAGTGAGTAAAAAGTCAGATCTCAGTCAGATCAAAATGATAAACCATGATGCTCCCACTCTATAGAATTAAATAAAAGAAGAAATGAATAAGGAAAATAATGAGGGAAATCAAATTGTGTTTGATAACCCTCAGGTTTTGAATCTTTTTACCTGCTCCGCTCTCTTTGTCTCATCCCACAGGTTCTTCAGAGGCTGATCAAATCTCGAGGGAAGTCCCAAAGCAAACACCTCAACGTTCAGATGATGGCAGGGGACAAGCTCGCTCAGTGCCCGCCTGTATGTCATTCTTTACTCTTCACTGGAATTCAACAGAGATCTTTTGAGGACACTGAGTGGTGTAACCTCTCTTTCTTATCTCTCATGTTCATTTATGTGACAGGAGATGTTTGATGTCATCCTGGATGAGAATCAACTAGATGATGCTTGTGAACACCTCGCAGAGTACCTGGAAATTTACTGGCGGGCTACTCATCTCCCCTGTTCTGCCCCTGTAAACCCCCTCCTGGACCAAAGTGTGATTACCCCTCCCTCAGCCAACTCCAGCCAACAGGTAAGGTTGATATTCAACTGATTCTCTTTGAACATTTTGGCTATTATTATTATTTACATCTGTTCTGCCTCCTGTGTCCATCCTCTAGTTCTCTGAGACTCAAGAGTTGATAGAATGATCACTACCACCGACAAAGTGAGGTGAGAAGAAATTTGCTTTTCTTTTTCTGCTGGGTTCTGGTACTGCTAGTGTTTTCTCTTTTTAATCGTGCCTCCTGTTCCTCTGCAAGAGCAGCCTGTGCTGTCGGCTGGGGGTCAAGACTAGGAAGTCATAGAGCACAGGGACCAGGGCGCCACCAGGGGGCAGCAGCAGCCCTCACCTCTCCAAAGCCAGCTACCACCTTCCCTGGCCACACCTGTAGGGCAAAGAAAAGAACAGGAGCAGAGTCCCTGGAGAGGGAGAGAGAAGGTTGGCTATCTGGAGGAAGAAGAGTCACAAGAACAGGGAGAGGAGGAGGAGGAGGAGGAAGATCTGACTGGTGCCAAAGGAGCCTCCGCCTCACTGCTGCCCCCTCGGCAAGAGCTCCCTGCTCCCACTGCCACGTGACAACTCAGGGCCGCTTTCTACAGCTGCAAGCATACTGGTGATAGAAACCAGTACAGCGGTGTAGCCCCTGCACACCACCTTCCCTCACCCCTCACTCTCCCTCTCACCCTGACATCGACCTTACTCCAGATTCCCTGCTTTCACATCGGATGTCACATCCTGAGCTAGCCCATGTGTGTTTAGACGCCCAGAGACGGCCGTCTCAGACACAGATCGGCTGATTCAGCTCACACTGTAGACAAACTGCACACCTGTGAAGTCAGAGTATGTTAGCAAATGTTACTGTAGCACAGCAGAGCTGTCAGTAAAACACACAACACAAACATGCACAGTTTAATAACTTAGGCTTCCCTGGGTTTTTGTATAAACCTGACTTCCCTATCTGACCAAAAAGAGCAGAAAGTTACAGAAATCCAGTTCTATGTGTCTTCCATCTCTATAGTTCTCTGTGAGTTGTCACTCCAGTTTTAAATGCTTCCTCTAAGGCACAGTTGTTTCTGTCAGTCTCATCCTTTATCAATCACCTCTCGCATTGTTTTCCAGGAGCCTTTCAAAATGATTATCTTTATTCATTTACTTGTTTACAATAACTATGTATACCACTATCTACATATCTGTCTGTACACAACAGTGATGCAAACCAACACATGACAAGCACAGAGATGCACATCGACAGTGTGTGCGTACATCTTTTGTCACAGCTGTGAATGTATGAATGGCTTAGGAAGGATTATTTACAATAACTGTGGTTTGTGTGTAAATGGTTGGTGGGAAATCATACAGTAGATAAACTTAAATGAAAATACAATTAAATTGTCACAGTCACATATATATATATATATATAGCTTCAAATGGGATTCAATCCAATCACGTTATACTGATCATACTGTAGAATAGGTTCAGTATTATTTCTTCTTTCTGGCACATTTGATCCACTCAGAGATATAAGTTGTTGCATAAACAGATATCAAGGGATTCGCTCATATTTAGCATATGTGTGAATTAGTCCAGAAATGAACATACATCGCATGTAAGATTTCAGGTCATGTTCCTCAGTTTTAAAGTAGAAGGTACTACTGATCTGTCCTGAGTTACTTCACTATTACAAATTATTACTTATGTTATTCTGATCTTCAGTTTTCTAAGTGAACTTAAAAACACCTCATTGAGATAATTTACTGAAGGAGTTCCCGATAGCTTGTTATTTGTTGCTGATACCATATCAGATGTGACATAATTACACTTCTACTCAATGGTGTAGTGGTAGGTCAAACAGTGGAGGGACCGTAAACTCCTCTTTTCACTTTTAACACACTGTGGTAAGAGACGTTTTCAAACGTAATACTGAGGTAGAAGTACAAATAAATAGACAAAAATGGTCTCAAGTAAAAGTTCAACATCGTTTTATATTTTCTACTCGAGTAAAAGTAAGTACTTGCTTTTAAAATATAATTATAGTATTTAAAGTAACTTGCCGAGTGTGGCTTAGTCTTTAATGCAACAGTCTACTACATCATTATGGCTGAGTCTTGTTTAAGTACAGTAAATGTACTTTATTACCTCCCAACACTGCATTTCCACCCTCCACTACTGGAAAAGCTTGACCAGACCATTCGGTCTCTGAGCACATCGACACACTGAGAAGAGTTAACTCCTCACAAGACTGATAAATAATTGAATGTCTTTTGGCATAAACAGTACTGCAGGCTTATAAAGACACGAAGAGCGCCCTCTGGTTGTATATTTATGTTATTATTAGAGGTCTTGTATGCAAACAAACAGCAAGAGACAAAAACACAGATCAGGAATATGTACACTTTTCAATCATGAGAGAATTTTAATGTCTTGGCAGAAGTTACCAAACTTTGCAAAGCCATCATTAATCTCTTTAATATTTATTTAAACATCTATTTGCTTCAATTTCATGTTTCACGCTACTCACAAAAATAAACGCATCCCAACTGCATCTGCTTCCACCATGTAAAACTATAGAGCTCAGCTAACAGCATACCACACATGTAAATGATACGATGTATGTGCATGACATATTGTATTCCTGTTTCATCAGAAGGGCTTTTTAGGACCATAATCGCATTCACTTGTTAGAGTAAATCCACATAATCAATCACCTGTATGCATTATCACAGCTTGACTGTACATAGTGTATATTCAATATGCAGATATTATTATTATTATTATGATTATTATCAAATTGCACAGAAACAACAAATGCAGGCAGGAAGTAGAACGGTTTTAGTCACTAATCTTTATTCAGCGCCCCAGAGAGCATGTTGTTTATAAGTATTTTTCCTCTGTTTTGAGAATGATGCACTGCAGTTATTTAGAACCACCGTACAGATCGCTTCCACTGACACCCACATCCATTTCTAAAGGACCAGGTTTGAGCTACATAACTTCTTCTCGACGAAACATAGAGAGCACAGTACCTTCTTTGGATTAAAAATCTAAACAACAACAAAAAATCTAAATATCAGCTCCTCCTGTCTGATCAATCTGCCGAATCGCAGGAAATTTCTACAAAAGGTGAATTATTCTTTGGACGGCCAAAGCACAATTTTTTACAAGTATCATTTCCTATTGTGTTTAACTTGCCTAAATTCTGTATGCAATACAAAGTCTAGACACTAGCTGAGACTATCAAGATATCTCCTCAGTTATGATGGGGTATAATTGCACTACTATCATTTATATGTCTGCTTTACGATGCAATAAATGCACTAAATGTTATGCTGTACCCACCTCCAATACTGAACAAGCTGGTCTGATGGTCAATGCTTCCCATGGTTTCTGACAAGTCGACGAGAGAGATCAGATCCAACGCTGTCTGACGATGATGTGTACAGGGTGCATCTCTTGTCTATGGTACATTTGAAAGAAGAGGTGATTAAAAAAAAAAAATACATTTAAGTAACATTACTGTGTGTGGTGTTTTTATTTCTCCTCAGTAATTCATCAAACAACCAACAGAGGGCAGAAGTAGGATGTCTGAGAGTCCTTATAGGTTGTAAACGCTTCAGATGAATCATGAAAACCAGACATCAGTAAGGCCTTTTGTAAATTCACAATTTAAAAACCAACTAGATTATACTTTTTTATGACAAACCTCTGGTGACATCTTGGTTTGTAACATCTGCCGCCCCAAACTTCATTGTTAACTCTTGTTTTTCCCTGGAACTATTTTCTACCAAACTTCAAGAGCAACACAAACACTGTTTCTGGAAAAACACATGCTGTTCATTTAAAAGGGGTTAGGGTTAGGGTCAGGAGTTTCTCTACAAGTTTTAAGGTCTCAACCTTACTATGTAAAGTGCCTTGAGAAAATGTATATTATGATTTGGCACTATACAAATAAAATTGAATATTTATCACCACAATATAGATTCATTCTAACTTTGCCTCACCCTTCTTACAGTTTGTGGAAGACTCTTTCTTTTCTTGTGTTTCATCATGACAGTTCCCTCCTGCATAGAGCTATAAAGACATTTTGGGATTAAATTGAACCTCAGCTGGTGCTCGACCTCCCTCATGCTCTTGCAGCTGAGTGGGAGCAAACCCCTGCAACTATAGGTCAACTATTGGAGCAGATTGCTGTTTATGGGTTTGGAATGAATAACAATAAAATGAGTATAAAGGTTGGACTGTCCTCATACGTTTGGCAGCAAAGCTAAGCTGGGGTGTTGGCTGTATCTCACTCAAATTTCAAATGATAGCAAGGTATGAAATATATCATTTTGAAACAAAGGGAAAGATGGTTAATATCCCTTGAACTTTGGATTCCCAGCTCTCTCAGCAACCTGATGGTGGATGTTGCAATAAAGCCAGGACTTGCAACATATCCACAATCTCTTTAATCAGCCCTCATATGAGCTCTGATATAATCTGCCAGTGATTCAGAGTATTCCCTTCTAAACCATTGATTGACAGCCTAATATCACATCATCCATCTAAGACATGCTGTTGAAAAATGTGTAAATATCTGCTTCATATGATCACAGATGACGATAGATGTTAGAAATTCTGGATTACGACATCATCTGCTAATTCTCTGTTGGAGAATCTTGTGAGAGGGATAATGACTCAGCTATTGTCAGTTTTCTCGAGGCCGTGTGTATGACTGCTGTCGGCAGCCTCCTCCTCTTCCTCATCTTCGAGTATCAGCCATATTGGAAGGTGTCACTTTATGCATGATGATTATTCACAGCCACCTGTCTCTCCCTGTCCCACCACAGCAGCTCTGTGGGGCCTGTGCAGGCACTAATGTATTCCCTGCAGTTTGCTTCTGAGGGTTAGAAAAAGTTCATAGTCTGCAACTTTTCTTCCTAAGTGTTTCTGTCTCACTGAAGTTGAATTCACTAACAATCTTCTGTGTAGAACAGAAATCTGTGCCCCATGCATATAAATCCTTACTAGACCCACTTCCAACTTAACGCACCCATTGTCAGACATGTACAAGTGATCAGCTAAGGGTTTCGAACACGTGTGCATTAAGACAGGTTGCACAGTTTGAACTCTCAGCGTGTTCATCCCTCTTTTAACGACAAACTTTAACGACCTTTCACAATATGTTTTAGAAAAATATGGGAAGTTATTTCTGTCACCGTGTTTTAGGTCTTCATTAAACCCTGAGCGTAAGACAAGAGTGGAAAACCATTTAACTGTGACCCTTACACAGAGGGGAGATTAATGCATCACTATATTATGAAAGACATCTTAATGAGACTTCATTTACATTGACGTTTGCTGAATTTAAGTGCATTAGTTCCAAGTTGAGTGCTATGTAGGCCAATTTGTTGCAGTACAGAAACAGCACGTTTAAAATTTGAGAACTTTAAGTTAATCAAGAAGTGATCATTAACGATTCATTTACTCTCATTGTTCCTCAAAGACTACGAGTGGCCTTCTGTGCAGGTTTCTGAAATGGAGCTGCATTATCTTTCTGTTATAATATCAATAACTGTGGCACTCTGTAGAGCACATACCTCCCCCAGACCCAACAGCCCCTTTACATCCAATCCAGCTGCAACAAATTTCACACACTCATATCTCAGTTCCCCAAATGTGCTTGATTTTTTCATCAAGATGCAGGATTGATTCTCTGGGAATAATGTGAAAGAAATAAAAATCAATCCACATTCAAATTTAAGACTCATACCACAACCTTCCACTAAGTCTCATGGAAATCGGTATATTAAAAAATAAGACAAACTAATAAACAAACTGGCCTCCTGGTGGACATAATAACTAATCATGTTACATACCAATTAAGTCTAAGCTGCATTCATCTCTCACCCCTTCCCTTACCCCTCCATATGTGTCCCACTCTGGATCCCACCCTTGTTTTTATTTTCTCTCTGTTTTTACATTGTTTCAAATGACATGGTGACTTCACAGTAGCAGCCATCACAGTGGACGGTCAGGAGATGAAATGTTATTATCCATTCTAAAGGATACAGGATGCATAAAAACTCTTATTCTAAAATGTGCCAATCCTTAAATTATAGTGAGGCAGATTTACTCTCATATTGCATTATTGATTGTGAGTAGCATTTTTTTTTTTAACACCTCTCCGAATATGTGTAAAATCACAACATTGTCAAGTTTAGGACAGGTGGACGAAAACGCAGAAACTAAATAGTGTTTAACAAAAAGTGTCCTTTATTTAAAAGGGTCAACGTAACAGAAGGAATCTTAAATAATGACAATGATGATGCACTCAGGAAACACAGGGAAAGACATGAACAACTTACGGGGAACGTGGCGAGAGGTGAAGGAGACACATGGACATGATCAAGGTAAATGATGACGGACATGACGAGAAACGACGGGATACTTGAACATGACGAGGGACGACGATGAACCAACAACCACATGGGGAAACACCAAGACTTAAATACACACTTGAACTAATCAGTAAGTGGGGACAGGTGGCCAAGACATACAGGTGAACATGATGAGGGCAGGAAGTCAAATGGGGAAAATACACCGGGAGCAGGGACTACAAAATAAAACAGGAGGAACACTGAACAAACTTTAAACATGAATTCAAAACGTAACAAAAACACTGTTGAAACATGAACTGAAAACTCTCATAAAAGAGGACAAAAATACAATAACCATGACAGGGATGAACACAGGAGAAGCACAGGCTGGAGCATAGAGGGGAACACAGAGATGAACACAAGCAAGGGACACCAAGGGGACATAGAGCAAATTTAAAACATGAATTCAAAACGTAACAAAAACACAATTTAAACTGGAACTGAAAACACTCTTTATAAAAGAGGACAAAATACCATAACTGTGACAAGCATGTCCTTATTCTTCTGAACAGTCTGTTTTTTAAACTCTGGTTTTTTATGTATTAAGTTTTTCACTGATTGTTTTTGTCCAGGTTCCCATCTTTATCTTCCTCCTTGGAAAACACGACTTATTTTGCTTTATCTTTCTCCCTATTTTTCCTACTTCACATATTTGTCATTTACCAAACACAAAAGCAACATTCTTGAATGTGGAAAACATACATAATCTGGTTGTGATTCTAAATACTAGAAATATATAGAAATACTGGGAATGAAGAGGGAATGAGCATGATGACAGCAGAGATATTTGTAAATATAAAACACAGACAGGTCTCAGTGTGGGGGGGTTGGGGGTGAGTGTATGTGAACAAAAGGTAAATTACTTTGACCCCCTGGGTAAAAACTGCTAAGGTCTCTGACTGGCAACAGTAAGTAAATTAGCCAGTAGGCTGCCAGACACAGGAGAAGGAAGTTAATTCACTTTTATCTTTTGGTTCTTTGGCAAACAATGACGTGCTGCTTCAGAAACAACCTTCAGGGTGTGAAATTCAGTGCCTGTGTGTCTCCAGAGGTTTGAGCAGCAGAGGAGAGACCCTTGACTTGACGTGTGGGCGGCGAACAGCTTGTCACCTATCAGAGGCCCTCACACTGTCCCTCCACATGTCGGCATAGTGGTATTACACTGAACCACACTCACACTGCCCTTTGAATAGCAGACATTCACTGAGATATTATTTAAATCTTATCTGTCTGCAGGGCCGAGAGAGTAACTGTGACTGGAACTGTTAAATTCAAACAAAGAAAAGAAATCCACCACATGTAGGAGAAATCACTTGTTGAATACACAAACGCTGCCTCCACCCCTCTTCAACAACAACAAAGGATGATATGCAGAAATTTCACAAGCACTTAACTCTGCTCTGTTTTTACATTTGTTATGTTTTTATATGAAATGAATAATGCTGTTTTTAAATGTGACCTGCACTCTGATCTGTGGAGTGCAGCATTTTGCCCCCATGTATGTGTATTATGAAAGTGACAAATAAAAAATCATTTCAAATAGAAGCAGCTGAGTTGTTTGCCTGAAAGTGACTTGACTCTGTAGTGCAGATTAAGGTAAACTAATTAGTCCACGGTGGATTTGTCTTTCGGTCCCGTTGTGCTCATTCAGTGGTGTGCTATTGATCCAGTGTCAAATCAATCCAATCAATCAATTTGCTGCAGGCTAAGTGTCGAGACCCACAGGTGACAAAACAGAGGTCTGCAGTGAGGGACTCTCACAAGCCCTAATTTGTTTAGGATATTTCGGTAACATTTGTTATTTTAAGTGGGCAACTTGAGGCTGATATCCATTTTGTCTGGGCCACAGGAAGACCAGTAGTGCTGCATCATTGCTTGAAGTGGCTTAGATCCTCATGCCATCAGGGTATATAATATTAAAAGGTCATAATGAAAAATCTATCTATTCTGTCTAAAAAAATGTTTTTAATCATAAAACATTTCTCCTTCATCCTTTAAGTAGATCGTGCATTTGCCTGCACTCCTGCAATGTTATATTTTTTGTAATTTTCATTTATAATTTCTGTTTTATTTTATTTTTCTTTTCTTTTAAATGTAATTTTAATATGTTCTTAGGTTTCTGACAACCTGCTCTATTCTTATTTTGAATGACATTTTAACTTGTTCTTATTTCCAAATATAATTGAGCTGCATGTCTTGTATGAAAGGTGTTATACACATAAAGTTTGTTATTATTGTCATTATTATTATTATTTTTATTATTATTGTTTTTATTGCTATTATTATCAGTATTATTATTATTACTACTACTACTACTACTACTACTACTACTACAACTTCTACTACTACTATTATATTCTTCTTAGTATAACCTTCCACTGTATTCTGAAGTAAATGGAAAATAAAGCTGTAGCATCCTTGACTGTGATGCTGGTCACTAAGTTGCAGCAGAGGGATGTTAGAGAGCCTGTGGAATGCTGAGCTCTGATTGGCTGCTGCTCGCCCTTATAAAGAGGCGCAGTGGCAAATTCAATCAGATCAACTGCGGGAATCCAGAGAAAGAGAGAGAGAGAGAGAGAGAGAGAGAGAGACTGAGACTCACAGGGACGCTCCATCACACCACACTGGGAATCAAACCTGGGCTGCTCTGCTGCTTGTCTTAGATTTTCTCTTATTAACAAACACACTGGACCACAGTCACCATCATGAAGGAAAGGAGAAATACACAACCGCTGGTCGTGAGATGTAAACTGGTTCTTGTGGGAGACGTTCAATGCGGAAAAACAGCGATGTTGCAAGTCCTGGCGAAGGACTGTTATCCAGAGGTAAGCTTCCGATGCTCTAATGTGGTTCAAACCAATGCATGCACATCAGCTTCTGTGTATTTTCATTATAAGAGTACATTGTTTCTAAATGACTGAGGATGGCAGGAGAGAAAAAGCAGTGCGTCTGTTGCAGTGATTGTGCTCATGCGCATTTTTCTCAGATCTCATCCTTTAGCTTTAGTTTTAAAGCATGTATGGTAAAATACTTTGAGTGACATAATCTCCTCCGTGGCATTAACCATGGAGGTTGTATTTCCTTTACATGCACGTGTGGCTGCTTCATTGGCGCATGTGCTGCAGCTGCAGTGATCCAAGTGATTGATGGATCTGAAATCGCATCACATTCTGATGAGGCTCATGTTTATTTCATTTGATTCCTCGATGCGTGTTTTTTTTTTTTTTTTTTTTCGTGTCGCACTTATTATCCTGATAAATTCTGTTACGCCTGACACCTCCACACTAATGGCACCGCGCTGCTAATTGCTCCCCCAGACCTACGTGCCCACGGTGTTCGAGAACTACACGGCCTGTCTGGAGCTGGAGGAGCAGCGAGTGGAGCTCAGTCTGTGGGACACCTCAGGTAAGTGATCCGCCTCTGCTCCTCTCATCTGTGTGGCCTATCGTGGCCTGCCACTGTCTGTCTGCACCACCGAGGGAGGAGGCTGGAGATCAGGATGTGTGTGTGCTGGGAATGCAATGAAAGTAGAGAAGATAGTGGTGGAGACACCAGTTGGTGTTGGGACAGGCCTCATTCTGCTTCCTGTCAACCATTAGTGAGGGACACACATCATGTGCACCTGTTGAGTCCGATTCATCTTTCAGATTAATCCTTCTACTGTATAATCATCAATAATAATTCAACTTTTTCCATGTAGCTCCTATGAACAAGATTACACAATGCTTTACATCACACATGGGAATAAAACAACATGCAACAATACAAAAATAAGAGAGACAACAAATTAGAAAATACACAACATCCATCAAAACCAGTTTGAAATCCAGCTTTAAAAGGGAGCCCTATAAATGATTTAAGCAGTGATTTTAAAAAAGGTTGAGTGCTGGTAAATCCAATTTCTTCAGGCAAGGAGTTCCAGAGCCTCGGGGCCCTGATTGTAAAAGCCCGGTCATTCTAGAGGCCCTCTCACAGTGGTCAAAAAACTACTTACACCCACTAACATCTGGCTACAATGGGAATGGATACAATTAGCATTCTCGAGTCAAATGACTCTGCAGTAGACTGGTTTTTATCAGCAGTGACAGAAACATGACACCTGAGTAATTTCTTCTTCTTTTTTATTTTGGCGGTCTGCACCTTTTCTAGTTGCAACTTTATGACGTGCAGTTAACTTACGGGCATCGGTGCGTTAATAGCCATGAACCTTTGTGAACTTATTGTTTTTTATTTGCGAACATGTGTTTCTTCATATCGTGCAAGAGTCAACACTAGCAAGGTTTACGGTTGGATTCCGAACTGTTGGTTTCCAGCACGTTCGGGATGTCAGACAGGAAAAAGAAAGAGAAAGACAAGCTCCTCTGGGAAAGGGGTCAATCACCGTTATTCAGTGTGTTTACCCACGTTTAAAAAACATGTGTATACCCACAAAGTTCATTGTATAGCAAGTGTCGGCTGTAAGATCTTAAATTTCAGGAGTTGGTAGCTCTTAATGACCCCATGAATTGTTTCCATGTGGCAGGAAGAAGGATTGAACATGTCTGTGTTTCACTATTGGCAGAAAGACAGAGATTATTCCACTTCACTTGTTGTTATTGCTGACTTTGTGCATCATATGTTCATTTACACAAAGCGTGAAAAAGAGGGTCAATGTGTCAGTGTGGATCTCCCCGGGGATCTGTTGTTCAGCGTGTTGACCTGAATTCTGTGAGCACGGGTCTGGAACACCTGTTTGATTCCCCCTTCATGCTCACTGCACAATGGTTTTTTTCTCTGCAGCCAACATCCCTCTGCATGCACATGGAGCTGTACGTACAGTATGTGCAGTTTCAGTAGGTCGCCGTGGCTGAGCAAGCTGGCTCGTGTGTGTCTGTACGACAAATCCTTTATGTAACAGACCCACTTGTATGAGACGATGCAGTTTGTACTGTGTCCTCATATTTGTTTCCCCCACATCATCCAAAAGCGGCAGTAGGGATGCAGTGAGTGTAATTCTCTCCCCAGACCAAATCCTGCTGTTTAATCCCAGACTGTGGACCTTGGGACTGGCCAGCAGGAGTGGGCCCGGTGCCTGCAGATGATGGACATGCAGGGAGACATCCTGTCGAGCAGGAAGGTTTTTCTGGAGCAGACAGACAAGAGGCAGCTCAGAAACTCTGGTGACCTGCATTTGCCTCCATATGCTGCCCCAGGTCACCACTCAAACAGCATGATGCAGGGGATTAAGACTCTGAATAGGACCACACGGCCACCACCCCTTCTAACTTATCCAATGAGTCTCACACACTTTCCCCCTCTCTCTCTCTCTCTCTCTCTTTTCCTCTCTTTCCTTCTTGTCGCTCCCTTGTTACCCATGGAAAAAAAAACTTCTGGCTTATTTGCACGTGTCTTCCACTTCGAGGAACAATGAACCGATACAATAACCAACACACATGATACATTACAAATTAAAATATAATGCAACATATTCAACCTTTATTTTTATTACATTGAAGAAGAGACCTCATTTACAGTATAGAAGAAACTAAGAAAACACAAATAAGAAATAGTAACATTTGCAAAATAGAGCAAGAGCAAAATTCAAAGTTTTAGGATTAAATACAGTACATGAAATTTCATTTAAAGAAAATGTATCTATCAAACCAAATGAATCAACTAAACAAAGAACTGTAGGAAAAGTGGGATTAAAAAGTTAAATTGCCCTAAGGATAAAAATGAGTTGAGCTTTAGTTATATACTGTACAGACAGCTATAAATAAACAAATCCACAAAATCCTACATTGGTATTAATATTTCAATTTCATTTTTTAAAACAGGCTTTGGGTTTGATTTAAAGACTTTTCACTTTCCTGTTCCACTTAGAGGAGAACTTACATCTCCTCCTCCTCAATTTTATTTTCTTTATAGAGGTCTCTAATGTATCTCTTGTCAGTGCTGCTGGTGATGGACGACAGCCGCAGAAGCAATTGGTTACTTGCACTGAACACTTTTCTCTTCTTACTGTAATTTGCTCTAATTGCGTGGAACTGCACCGCACCGAGAGGGTCTCCTCATTATCCTGACTCCCCCTCATTGATTAGACTGACCTCATCAGCTCCTTCAACCCGGCTCCGCCATTGGATTTACAGACCAAAATCAATCCACCAGTTTTAATCAGCCCAGTCTGATCAGACATGCAGGGGGGAGAAGAGAAGAGAGGAAGAGAAAGGAAGGCGAGCACTGTCCATCGTCTGTAGCGAATAATGGATCTCTTTACGGTGTTATTGAGTAATTTAATTCAGGTTGAACGCTCTCAATAGATAAATCTATTGAGGTTTAGAGGATGCCTTATCTATAATAATTTCTTAATTGATATATGGCTAAATGAAAGTTGGTTGGAATGAGCCCAACATCCATTTAAGCTGATGAAACAATCTGTATAACTGTAGAAGAGAGACATTGTTAACAGACAATCATTTTGTTAATGGTTAGATATCAGTCAGTTCTAATGGCCACTCAGCGCTCAGTGATGTACTGGTTCAGTCTATCTAAAGAATACAGCTAATGATTATTTCCATTCTAGATTTATCTTCTTTATGGTTCATCAATCAATCGCTCGCTCTATAAAATGTAAGAAACTTCTTAAACAGACTGTTGTTTGACTCAACTTCAGAATCCACAGAGTGATGAGCTCTGACAGTGTCAGGTTTCAAAGCAAAGCTTGTTAGCATTTCAGACGTGGTGATGCACAGGAACAAAGAATCATCCTCCCTCTCCCTGCAGGGGGCTTCAGTGCTGATTCTGACTGGCTCTGGCATGTGAAACCAGGGAACAACTGTCTGATGCAATGTAGTGTGTTTTTTTTTTGCCATGTCTGTAAAGCCTATAGTTATCAGCAGCAGCAGCAGCAGCAGCACAGCTCCCAGCCGGCTGAGTGTGGGTGGAGGGGCAGGGCTACACTCTCATCCCCAAATCTGTGAGTCATCCCATCACTGGATCATTTATCTGTCTGACCCCTGTATTCTCTCTGTCAGAGAGGAGTTTGCTAATGATGGAGACGGGCTATGTCACTCAGTTGATTAAGCACAGAAATACACTCAGTCATGCACGCACGCACGGCGAATCGGATCCTCCCATCCCCCACCTGTGTGCTTCAACACAAGTCTCGGCCCTGTGAAGCCTACTTTCATACTGAATGGCCCAATTTCCACCTCAACAACTCTTGGCTCTGGGCGCTGCACCATCAAGAAGGATGGAATCGAGCTCAGCCACATGGAATTTGGCTATGCTCGTTTTCATTTTCCCTCCGTTCCCCCAGTTCGTCAGCTTCGCTCTCCACGTTTCATGCCTCACAAACTCTCCATCTGTTGTGGCGGCATGCTGTTGAGAAAAGGGGAAGAAAAGAAAAACATTTGGGCCATGGTTAGGCGCTGCATGTGCATTGATCTGTCTGTCCGGGGCTATCTCTGGACCGTTGCAAAGAAAAGCAGGAGGGATGAGAGTGAGAGAGTCAGAGACTGGAACCCTGTGATATCACACTGCAGGGGTTGAAGGATTAATGGCACAGGAGGGCACTTTGTGATCCGCCTCAGTAGGATGCACAGCTTTCCCTCCTCTCTTCCTCTCCTCTCTTCCTCTCCTTTTTTTGAAACACAATTGAAACTGTGATCTCTTCCAGGATTAGAAACTGGATCCTGGAGTGTTGGGAAAGAGCTGCCAAAGCTGCAGAGCTTTAAATATTACCATTTACACATTCATATCATTTATTTTCACTTATTTCCTTTAAAGGTGGTATAAATACGCCTTTGGTGCATCCTTTGTCCAAAAAAAGAAGATAAAATCAATTTCAGTGGAGGGTTGAGTAACATACAAAACGCCCTGGATGTGTCCTCCATCACCCTTCCCTCTTGACAGGATAATTCTACCAAACTAATTTGTCAGCTTTAATTGCTCAGGCTCTCTGACCCCCTGCACAGCATCTGTGCAGCTTTTCATTGATTAGATCACTGGCCATTTAATGCAGAATCACACCCAGGTTCCCAGCAGTGTGAGCACCCCCTCTGCAGTGTGATTGAGAAGATTTATAGTGCCTCAGAGACACAACACACACACACACACACACACACACACACACAGACTCAACATCCCGGTGGTGCTAATTGCTCTGGTGTGAATGTGTGTCAATTTTCACAGTCATCAAATGTAAAGTTGTCTCACAGATGAGAAATTGTGTTAGGGCATTGTATGGATGTAAATTTCATTCTTAAGGCAGCTTCTCTCCTCTTGTTGAATACAGTTGTAGTGAATCATTTACGTTAATCAGGATATTTTAGTTAATTTACCGGAGAACGGTCATTTTTATTTTAAAGATATGAAAACACATGAAAATCGCGTCCCTTTGTTCCTTTGCAGTGATGTTTACTTTCTCCAGGACCCTGAGCCCTGAGGAATTTCATCACAGCTTGTCATTATTCCACTCACAGCGCCCGGCAGCTGGCAAATTCAGTTTTACCCTTTGATAATGTGGAAAATCATTAAGTATTCATGGAACTGATCTGTATGCAAACATCCATGTTGCGTGTGCTTTATTTTTCATATGTTTTCTTCTGATGCATTGTTTTCTATGGTGTAAATCAATTAGGATGGGTTGTGTAACATCTAATGAGTGATTACACACACTGCCTCTGTTATCTGCGCCTATAAGAGGAACAATGAATCCCTTTTGGGATTCACATGGAGCCTAAAGTAAACATGTTTAATCCCATTGAGCTGCTCCTCTTCTGTTTCATCTTATCACAGATTGGTATCACCTCTGGCTGCAGCCAAATTTAAATTTGTGAGCGTGTGTGTGTCATTAGGTGTGTTGCTCGCATTGAATGTGTGTTTTTGTGTGATGGATGTTTGTATCTGTGGTCCCCAACTCTGTCACAGAGCAGAGGAATGTCCCCAACAGTAGGTGGGTGGGCTGTTTGCTGTGTAAAATGATTGATTGGCAGTTAAGGCGAGCCTTTATGGAGAGGTGGGAGGAATGCCTGATGTAGATGGCGGATTTCAAGGCTGTTGCTGTGGTAACAGAGGGACTGGAGGTATCAGTGCAGAGCGGAGGATTTTTGGGGGGGTGGGTGGCTTACTTAAGGATTCTGAGCATGAGTGGGAGCGTCTGCCTGCCCCGAGCCCCACCGTTTCACTTGCGTAATCTACTGCAAGAGAAGATCAATGAGGATTTAGTGCTCGATTGTCATCTTCTGTCCCTCTGAAATGCCAGCAGGGGATAGAGGGGGGGGTTCAGGGACAGCAAAGTGAGGCTCAGCAGGAGAAGTGATGCCGATTTCACATAATCCCTGCAGCTGTATTCTACAGCTCTACCTGCACTGCTCCATCACACATTTTTACTGACCAACCGCCTGTTGTCAAGGCAATCAATACCTCAAACAGTCCCCACTTTATAGTGAATTTAAATGACTTCTTTATTGGCTTAGCACATGAAGTCTTATACAATTTATAATGCAAATTTAGCCAGTAACTTTGATGTGATGTTATGACATTTCCCATAAAACATTAGGGGAAAACAACTTGTAGATAAACTTTTAGAACTAAAAACTGTAAGTGTGTTACTGCTTCACAGTGAAGATGAGTTAAACACTGAGGACGTTTGGCTACAAAATGGTGGCTGAAATAGATTCTCCTGAAACTTTTATCTCACAAATCAACAATAGAAATCAATGAAACTCAATTTGAACAAGAAGAGCACATACGTTATCACCATATTGCGTATTGCATGTGTATCAGATACACAGACCGTGCACACAGACATTTTCTGAAAACTGTTTACATTCAACACAATGTCTATTCTCTGATGTAGCTGAAAGGAATATTTGTTACCATACGGTCAATGAATAACGATCAAAGATATCCGAGTCTTGAACTCCAGTTGAAAATGTCCCCTGTTCATAGGTTTTAGGATATTTCTTTATAAAGATCTCTGCATTACTATTTTCAAAAAGTCACAAGTGTGTGGAAATATCTCACAATGTTAAAGAAAATTTAAAAATCCAGATCCACAAAATATTCCTTCAAGTTTCTTGTTAATCTGTAGTTTCCCTAGTTTTTAGGGTCATCCTGCTAAATAACAAAGAAACAAACACAGATGAAAAATAAATCCATTCACCACTAATGTGTTTTGGTCGTCAAGGAAACAGTTCTGTGGTCTAATTTCACCGATGAAACTATTTGACATCAGAGGTATCAGTTTGTCTTTTATTCACATTGATGATTCTCTCGTCTCTGCCCCATAAGGTTCTCCATACTATGACAACGTGAGGCCTCTGTGCTACAGTGACTCAGATGCAGTGTTGCTGTGTTTTGACATCAGTCGTCCTGACACCGTGGACAGCAGTCTGAAGAAGGTAAAAGACTTCTGCACGTTATGTCTCACTGCTGCTTTCATTGTGATTTCTTTTCCTTTAGAAAGTAAACCATTATTCACTGTCCTCTGAAATAACCAACCTTTTGTCTTCACAGTGGAAAACTGAGATCCTAGACTTCTGTCCAAGCACACGCATCCTGCTCATTGGCTGTAAGATTGACCTGCGCACAGACGTCTGCACGCTGATGGAGCTGTCCAATCAGAAACAGACTCCCATGGCCTATGAGCAGGTGAGACACAATAGGTTACCACATTAGCATGTTGCCTTTCAGGAGTATATTCAATTTGAACAGAAACCATGTATGGCAAAAATTAAATGGAGCATTTTTTCAAACATTTTCTTTGAGGGATTAATATTTGTCTTTATTTTATGAGGGACCATTCGATGATTGACACATAGTATATCATATAATCTGTTCAGGCTGTGACCCTGCTGCAAATAAAAAGCTGTGATCATTTATTAAAGGATGTGTTAAATAGCGCCCATCATCACTCATCACTTATTTTCAGGGCTCTGCTATGGCCAAGCAGCTGGGTGCAGAGGCTTACCTGGAGTGCTCGGCGTTCACTTCAGAGAAAAGCATCCACAGCGTGTTTCGCACCGCAGCGATGGCCTGCATCAACAAGCTGCAGCCCCTCCAGAAGCCCAGCCCCACCCGCCGCCTCTCCAAAAGACTTCTCCACCTGCCCAGCAAGTCGGATTTGCTCTCCTCCACCTTCAAGAAGGAGAAGGCCAAGAGCTGCTCGGTCATGTGAGTGAAGACCTCTCGGGTTACAGTCCTCACATGCGACACCCGGCCCCTTGCCTCTTTGGTCTCGGGGAAGGGGGGGTGGGCATGATGGTTTTATCAGGGCTTCCTGCTGAATCCTTCCCTCACCCCCCCGGAAACCAAAACGCCCCTCAGAAGAGGTGGACACCTCGCTGTCCACTTGCTCCTGAACCTTTTAGCGCACATCCATCTTTCTCCACTACTGTTAATCTTGCTTTCAAACAAACAGTATCAGTCAAGGTTTGATCATTGAGCTCTCATGTCTTCACCTGTAAACAGTATGCAACTAAACTGGTGTTACATCTGTCTGATTTTACTCTCTCTAGGCACATGTTGATTTTGTCCAATATGTGCAACGTGTGACGTTAAATCTTGTGATGTAAATGCCTCTTAGACGATTCAATGGATATTTTTCTAAGTGCAAAAATAAATCTAGCATGAGACCGTCAGGAATTAGCAAAAATCCTGTACATCCCTCTTAGCAAAGGTGTGTGCGGTGCAAAATAGCTTGTCGCTGTTGTCCCCATTTCGACCTGTGAGAGCACAGAGGTGTAGAGGGAGTGGGACACGCCACAGTGAGAGCTGTTACATAGAGGGCTGTTTTCATTGTCTCAGTGGTGATGAGAGCAGGGATAAGAGCTGTGAGTGCAGACAGCAGTCTAGACTATATCAACCTGCATGGATTGTTGATGCATGGTTGTGTAGCTCTGCTCCAGCGCTCCTCCACAAGCTTTCAGTGGACTAATTGGAGGAGAGTGTGTGTGTAAAATAACTGCAGAAATAACGATACACACGAAATAAAAATAAAGGGAAGTTTAACTGTGCTTCCGGTGTCTCTGCTGTCACAGCTGGAGTCTTATTTTAAAATACTGTATTGGTGACGGGACAGACACATGATTTTAAAGGGATGAGAAGAGACTCTGTTGTTGTTGTGACCAGGAGCCTGAACACAAACGGTTCAATGGCGAGCTGTTGAGAGTGATTTATGAAGCTGTGGCTGGTTATTGACCCCAGCGCTATGTGGCTTATTTAAAAAGTGGATGATGCCTGCAGTCGCCTACTTGATTCTGGCTCACTGCTAACGGGAGGATCTGGTTTGTAATTTCAAATATTTCTCAGAAGATTTGTAGCATTGCATCGTTGACAGTTTTCCAACAAATCTCAGATGGTATGCAGTTTTGAACAAAAAGCCTTTCATATCACTTACCCAGAAGTCACTGAGATTTTTTGACGACTGTAATATGCCTGTGGATTTCTCTCATTTCCAACAATTCAATGTAGCACTCACAACCCAAGTTTTCTTCCGAGATGAGTTTTGCGTCTCTTGTTTATCTATTGACCTCCAATAAGCAGCACTTACTATAAGCTACAATGACTGCGGTGCAAAACATGGACCCTTTCCTGAGCTGAAATCTTTGGCTTCATGGTTATATTTGTGTGCAGCATCGATCTCTGTGCTTCTAACCATAAAGCAATAATGATTTAAGTGCTTGTGATGCAAGGTTACCCGTGTGGCAATAAAGGCGGAGCTTTGTGATTACTGTCATGCTCTAAATGCTCCATGGACATGCGAGCGAAAACCATCCCTGCTGTACAAAGAGGCTGTTGATCTGTGTTTGCCCCTCCTCCTCCGTGTAAGTAGCCTCTGGTGTATAAAATAACCAATGACGGCATCATAGTAGTAAAAAAAAAACGGCGTATGCGAATAAGAGGGAACAACAGCGTTGGAGACTTTGCTGTCAATTTTACATGATCATAATTTTTAAAAAGTACTGAGGCAGCCGGACTTTCTTGAATTGCTTGTGTGAGTTGACAGTGACATGCTTTTTAAATTGGGAAAAAATCATCTTGTCAAAAGGGCTAGTTTGTGGGGGAAATTAATGAAATAATGTGGGACTAAGGACAACAAGTAAACAAGTAATCAAAATGCACAGGCTGGCCCTGTCCAAAGAAAGTTATTTTTCCATATTTTCCATTCTTCTTTTTTTTGTATTTAAAATGCATGATGTGCGTACCAGTGTTGTTTTGGAAATATCTCCCTGAGATGGTTGTAGCATCTTGATGAAGCCGGGGCCTTCCCCTTGGTGGTCGCAGGAACTTACAGGGGTGATTTGCACAAAGGCTCCCAGTTCATGGTCACACACCAAATTCCTCGGTATTGCCTAGCAACAATTCAGCGTAGGAAACATGGAGACTGGCTCTTGGGTTGAGTGTGTGGACAGAGGTGGTTGGCTCACAAGCAAACATCCCCACATTTGTTATCAGAGCATCAGTTATGCATTTATTGCCAGGTTTGTTTTAAAAAGAAGGTTTCTTGATGTTTTTCTTGGGTTCGGCGCTGTGATGCCAGGACCTCTGAAGATGGGACGGACCTTGTCGGTTATTTTGCAGTCTTTGTGTAGTAGTCAGTGTGTGGTGCAATGGTGCAGTCAAACCCCTAAGCATGTCTTATTAAAGTTGTATGATTGTACATACTGTCTCTTGTTTTATAATCACTGTAAGATATTGTCAAGGATGTCATGGAAATATTGTTAATGATGTGAATATTTATTTAGTTGCTATTTTTTTTGCCTTTTATCGGTCGACATTCGTTTAAAACCAATTTTGTCTTTTTTTTCTTTTATGTTTTTTTGCTGTGTTCAATAAAGCTTGCCCTGTCTGGCACCCTTGAATTATTGTTTTCCTGTCATTTCAAATTTAAGTCTGTAGCACACTCGTGCCACCGTGGGTTCCTCGTCACAGATGAGTCTACATCAGTGCTCAGTTAAGTTTTTCTCACCACACACATATACACATGCATATATCAGTCACGTTTTGCTGTGCTCCTCCAGGTCGCTTCTTGGGGAGTGTCTCTCTTTTGTCCCAGCACGCTACTGCTGATAAAAGGGGGGAGAGAGTCATTAGCAAACGCAGTACACCTGTACACAATCAGACTCTCTCCCTGGCACCAATCCCTGAGCCACCTGTCCACTCTCTCCCTCCTGCCACCGACACTGACCACCCCCCACTACCACAAAGTCACATATTCATACAACATATAGTGTCTCAGTTATTTCAGATAGTTCCCAGAATACAGTACTTTGCATTAGTCTCTTTACGTTATACAATGATTTTAATTTAAACTTCCATCAAACAGTGGTATTGAACATTGATCAAAAATGTTTTACACATTTCATAAAACAGTTAAAAATACTCTGATGCCTTATATTTTGTTCTTACCCTCCTATCATTTTTCTGATCACATATTTCTGAAGGCGCTGTAATGAAAGTGAACACATGTCTCCAGTGGTGTATCACTTCAAGAATCTCTGTATGAACTGGGGTGCTTACGTCCTCCACGCTATCAGAGCTAATAACTCCTTTAACAAGCTCTGTGTCGCTGCATGCATACAGATCATGTCTCATTAAGGGTAGAGCAAAGTTTAACAGGGATGGATGAGGGACTGCTGACATTTCCTATCACCTCATTTTCTGCATAGTCACTGACGATCAGTGAGTTAATCACAGACTGGAGGAAGAAAAACCTGTCAGTCAGATGTGCAATTGACAAACTGCATAATAACGACATGATAAAGTTTCGTTGTGCACCATTGATGAAAAATACAACTTTGGATGAATAAAACTAAATCACGTGTCACGTTTTAAAGGTGTAGACAGCTCGCACTTGGCTCACATTCAACCTTACAGATTGTTGGAAATCTTCACAGCTTCCCTGTCACTTCTGAAGATGCACGAGGCTGCTGCTCTCGTCTGTCTTCAAACATGCCACATCTGGTCTCCTCCAGATGTTGAGGTGTCTACGACTGGCCTGATGCCACAGAGGTGCCAGCAGCCCAACCAGCCTCTCCTTCCAGTGCTCTAACTAGACTTTAAAGCAGCTGTAATGGTGCTGTGACACAGTGACACATTTAATCCAGGTCGCTCCTGTAATTTAAGGCTTATTCGTTCTGGAGACATATTTCTGGGATAAAAATATAATATTCATAGATTTTAGTTTTGTTCTTTACCAACCCTTTAGTTAAATATAATGTATAGCCTCTTAATGCCTCACTATGTTCACTTGCTATACTGCAACTGTCACTCTGTTTGTCAATGAGCCTATAACATGTACTTTTCCACCAACGTTTTTACCAAAACATTTCTAATCTATGAAAAGGTAAATAATCCTTGGTAGGAATGTGAAACAAAACTCCAACAACATTTTCTTATTCATTAAATTTTTGGTCTGATGATTCTGAGAGTTTTGCATTGGTACGACACAGAATTATGTGGTTAGGCAATTTTTTCTTCATTATAGTGTTTGAACATTGAAGTAAAAAAAATATATAATTAATTTCTCTGTGTTCTCTTGGATGTTGAACCAGAGATGTCCTGTACGGTGTTGTGTTTTGATTTGCTGTTGATTTTTTGATTTACTGTTGTGTCTTGATTTACTGTTGTGTTTTGATTTGCTGTTGATTTTTTGATTTACTGTTGTTTTTTTGATTTACTGTTGTGTTTTGATTTGCTGTTGATTTTTTGATTTACTGTTGTTTTTTTGATTTACTGTTGTGTTTTGATTTGCTGTTGATTTTTTGATTTGCTGTTGTGTTTTGATTTGCTGTTGATTTTTTGATTTGCTGTTGTGTTTTTGATTTGCTGTAGTGTGTTCCCATTTGTGATTTGCACTTCAGTGCCTCTCTGGTCTGGAGATCAGAACTCATACAGCAAAACTTTTTGCCAAAAAAACACTTGCTCGAGACCAAGAGTGCTAAAAACAAAATGAATCATGGGCCATTGGTGAGCTGACTGCTGGAGCACCTGAGGTAGAGGCTGACATTGTACACATGGGGGCACACACACTGGGTGTGAGGACATGTAAATGGGCCACATACGCTGCTCGTCGTAGTAAATTAGGCCAACATCTGGACAGGCACAGGGAGTTCAATTGCCCACTCAGCTGTAGCTTGTACCTCGAGGGCTCGGTTAAGAAGAAGTGGCATCATGGAACAATCCAGAGAGCTTTCAGGATCAGCTCTGCCATTTTGTTAAAACTTTGCCACAGACACAACCGCAGAAAAGTTCTTTGTCTCCTCAACAAACAGAGGGTCACTTTGATCACGGATTACTGCGTTGCTATGGACAAAAGCTGGAGACGGACGTGATTTTACCCACACAAGGCCAAATGAATGGGCTGTAAAATGTTGTGCATTAATTTTGATTCACACACATTTCTCGCAAAAATGAATATCAATTCATATCATAAAATGAAATTCATGGGTGACAGAATCATTATCTTACATTATCTTACCGACATTTAAATAAATTAACTTCAGATTGATGATGGAAAATACACCATTGGTCATTTTCATATCCTTTAGTGATTTCAGTACAATGAGTCCGAGCTCAGGCTGAACTGGACATTTTTGTAGGTTTTTGATGGGGGTTGGACAAAGGGTGATGTGAGGGGAGCTAAGCACTATTGAGTAGATGAACCTCTTTGCTGTTGTGTAATTTTAATACGATGTTCCGGGTCCTCAGATAACTCTCTGCAAGGACACAACAGCCAAAAGTAGTCATTCTCTTTGTGTTTCCTAGCTGTGTGCAGGCAGATGAAATAAAAAGGTTGACGTGTGACTTTAACATGCAGCTTGATGCCATAAGCCGCCACAGACATGCACATTTTCAATGGGTAACAAAAATGGTGCTGATGAATGAGGCACAAAAAAAATGCATGCATGCATCTGTATGCTTCTGTGCAGATACGTGCTAATCTTTAATTACTGATGAGGAGGACAAAGTGTTGAGTCCTGCAGTGTGTGCTCTCTCCCTCTCCTCTCTCTCTCTCTCTCTCCTCTCTCTCTCTCTCTCTCTCCCTCACCTCTCTCTCTCTCTCTCTCTCTCTCTCTCGCTCTCTGTCTCTCTCTCTCTCTCTCTTAGACAAACAGACACCAGATTCTCTGCCGCAGTGCAGGGCAGGGCCAGAAAATCCAAACCCATCAATTTCTTATTCAGCCTCTTTCAAAGAAGCATAACAGGATTTAACAGAGCCTGATCACAGCATTTTCATTGTGTCTTTTGTACTCACAATTTTAGATTTTCTTTTCTTGATGAGTGTCTTATGATAAAACTCAAATATTCTATATTATTCTACTTGTTGATATTGTATCAAGTCATCCTATGGATCGTCATTTTACACACACAGCATCAGTAACCATCCAACATGAGAATATTCGTATCATTAGGCAGCTCAGTGAGGAGTAAACACTTTATGTGCTGCAGCTCCTCCACCCCCCCCCCACCTCTCTTCTGTGCGACCCTTGACCCTAAACTCCCTCCTGTGGTTAAACCCACGGCTCCCCCAGAGCTCTCTCTCTTGACCTTGTGCTTCCCTGGCAGCACCACCAATGAGCTCAGTCAAATGTGAGCAATTGTTTAATGTTCCCTGTGGCCACAGTTGGAAAGCACAAGTTGTTCCTCCGAGTGTTGTTTTTTTTTCAAAAGGAGTCGAGAAATCTCTGAAATATTTTTTAGAAGACAACCTGGATGGGCCATGGATTTTTATGAGCGTTTGTTTCTCACGGGATTGTATTGTCTGATACAGATAATGTGCAGAGTGTGCATGCACAAATCCGAACCTTACATCCAAACCATAAACACACACAACATGCACATGCTCTCTGCCACTCTTTGTGATCACTGGGCAACCACACAAAGGCTGAGGCGTGTACATGCATGGGCTGTAGTCTTAACACACACACACACACACACACACACACACACACACACACACAGACACAAACACAGCAGATTTGGCTATGGGCCACATCCTGCGTGTGTCCGCACAAGCCAAAATAACATGGAGCTCAAGTCCGCCGCCCATAACCCGCCGTCCCCTCAGCTGCACCAGTGGAGAAATAAGCAGGGTCCAGTGCTTTGTCCTTCATGCTGATTAAAAAGCTAGATTAGGTCAGCCGCAGCAGACTGAGAGTACAGCAGTGATAATTACTCCATAATTACACCATATTGTGTCTCTGCTGCGTTTCAGCACCATCATACTACTTTGTACTCAGTGGTCATGTGCATGAGGAGCACTTTAATTGCACGGATCAAGGCACTGGATCCAAACGTGGCAGCCCATATACTGATGGATGAAGCTGCTCTGTGATAGGTTCATCACCCACAGGGAACATTAAACAACTGCTCTGAAAACACGGGCAGCTATTAAAAGGAGCAGTGCGTTCCACTAAAGAGAGCATGTATCCATCAGTGATCGGCTTCATGTGTGTGCATGCATGTGTGCAACTCTTATCCTTAAGGTCCCTGCAGCTATGGGAGAAGCATTAGCAGTGGGGGGGGGGCAGACAAAAGGGAGGCAGAGGGTACTGCAGGCAGCACTCTGCTCATTTTTGTCTCAGCGACTCCTCTTTAGGGAACCATGGCTACAGGCGGGAGCATGTGCCTTTTGTGGTTTGGGTGATTGTGAGGTGTGTGCTCGGCTTCGTCCGGGATGCACACAGGGCCCTCCCACTGAGCAGTAACTCTCTTGCTCTCATGCTTTATTGGGGGGTGGGCAAAAAGAAATAGGAAGATGGGGGAGAGAGAGCAAAGGCCGAGGGGGAGGGGAAGAGAGAGGAGATGGGAGGATGTGTTCGCTCGCTCTTCATCTTTTAGCCTGAACCTCGTGTCTGTTTTCACCTCAAAATGAAGTCGAGCTTGAACAGAAATGCTCTCTTCTTGTCCTGCTGCGACAGATATGGACACGGGCGTGTAAAAAAAAAAATGGAGGGATGGCTCCGAGAGAAACAGTGAGCTGAGCGATGACATTGATCCTTAGTGACAGGGGAGCTGTTAAAGTACTGAGAATACACACACTGGAGGGATGTTCTTCCATGTACATACTCAAAGGGGGAACTGAAGCATGGAGCTGATGCAGATTACATAAGAGCTGCACTGGGATGAGGTCTTCACTGGCTGGTAGCATCCACAGGGAACTAAACCGAGCAGAGCTGGAGAAGAAGACGTGAAGATCGGAGGGATAACCTCATGAGAGATGCTTCTAATTATTTGACCGGCATTTGATGTGGCAATCTGCTGCGATTTCACTGAATGGATGTGTTGTCATGACAACAACAGGTAGCACATCTGTAGTAAAAGCATGTTTTCCTTTCTATTTTTCAGATGAAAGAAAGAAGTGGACGTGTAGTGAGTGGATTTTTAGAAGAGGAGGTAGATCAGCAGAGTTGCTTTTTAAAATGCATTTGTCCTGTTCTACCGTCTAACTCCAGTGTGCATTCTGTGGTGTCAGTAAGAGTTTCATTTACTGACTCATAGCAGCATATGTATAGTGCAAATACTCAAGTAACCTTGTGAAAAATGGTCTGTATTTATATACTGTTTTGGGGGTTCAGTAGCTTTCCTAAGGACACTGGGAAGGGAAGATTGGGATCGAACTGCCAAACTTCTGGTTAGAGGAGGACTGCTCTACCCTTCAGCTACAGCTGCCCACTGAGTGCCAGACGATGGGTGGGTATGGCTCTCAGCTAACTGCCATCCTGAACAACCATGCAGCCTCTGCAGACTGTCTTCAAAGGACAGGGATACAATTAGTCAATGTGCTTGTAGGTGCAGCTGTGCCTCAGGAAGTACTAACCGGAAGGTTGGTGGTTCAATCCCCGGCTCCTCCAGTCTGCAAGTATCCTCGGGCTGTGTATGAGTGGTGATAGAAAAGGCACTGTGTAAAGAAAGTGCTGAATGAACGCAATTTAATTTTCATGTTATTTCCTGTTAAGAATTATGAAAAATTTAAAAAAAATCTAAAAAACTTCGCCCTCTTGCAGGTTCTCAGGGGAGACTTTGTATTTGTCAGAGCAGCAGACAGGACAGGGCAGTGAATGTTTTCAGATGTATTTTTATAGTTTAACTAATATCCAGTGTGGAACAAAGACAGTCAATTTTGTCGGACAGTTTGCTGCCCTCCTTTCTCCAGTTCGTCTCTTGGCTCTTAAACCCCAGCTGTGGATGCATGGTGTCAGAGACTGGATGTATAAGAAAGTTATTGAAGACGGCATTTTGAATTGATTAAATATTTCAGAGCGTGTCAGTGATACTGTTTGAAGTTCTGTGTCTTAGCTGGGAGTATATTTTGATGTAATAAAAGATAAGGCCAGGTTTGCTGTCTGGGTTTGTGTCAATGTCTTTTTAAAAAAGTACTTTAAGATAAAGGTGCTTAATCAATACGTGCTATAGATGCTGGGATACAGTGACACCAGCTCCAAACACATTCTCCTGCCCACTGTGTGTGTCCTCCCTCTCTGTTTCCTCCTCCTCTTGTTTTGATTCACACATCCCTGGGTTGGGGGGAGTTTTTGATAAGTAAATGTGCATGTTTCTTTCTTTCTGTCTCATTACAGACTGTAGAGGGCCCGGAGGCACATTTGTGACAGGAATTAGTATGCTACACTAGAAATATTTAAACACGCACTCCCTTCTTCTTCTCCATCTCCAACTCTCTCTCTCTCTCTCTCTCTTTAATTGCCGAGATAGTGTTTGATGTTCAAAAAGAGCTCTGGAGTGGAGACAAAATATTCATAGATCTACACTGTTTAACTAATGTGTTACATCATAGTTTATTATGCTCTAATTTTCGCAAATATTTCATAATGTTTAGTTTAAATACATATAACAAAATAATAAACAAATGTAGATTGAAGAGGCAATCTGGGACACACATTGTTTGCTATTGATTAAGACAGGTAGAGATGCCAGGACTCAGTTTGAACAAATCTTTCTCCAAAGAAAAATTCTATCCTTTTGTTAAGATTTCTTTATTCTGTCCACTTTGGGATGGTCCAAATATGCTGGTAAGGCTTTTTTAATTTTGTTAATCTGTCTTAAAACAATACAGGAAACCAGTTGAGCTATGAATACGAAAATGCATCTCATGACTCATCCTGATTTCTGCATGGTATAAGGATATAAGCCACTGTAGCCTGAATGGTTACTCACACAACACTGCTATAATTATCTGACATGATTAAGCTCTCTGTTTACTTTTATGATTCAACGTAAACTGCTTAGTGAGCTGTTTGCCACCATAAAGTGCAGCTGTTCCATTCGCTAATTGTAAGAACTCCTGCCGAGCGCCCTGCATGTGCAATGGCTCTGCATCAACAAACCACAGGTGAAGCAAGGTGCCCACTTCATAACTGCAGGGATTTTCTTGCTTTTACACACTTAACCTTGATGTTCTTAAAAGAAACTGGTTAGTGTGTGGGGGGTTCTGGTAATTAGAGACTAATTTGTCCGTAGGTGTGAATGTGAAAGTGAATGTTTGGTTGTCTCTATACGTTGGTGCTGTGTCCAGGGTGTATGCCACCTGAGGATAAGTGGTATAGATAATGGATGGATGGATGGATAGATGGATAGCTAGATAGATGGATGGATGGATGATAGATGATGGATGGACAGACGGATGGATGGATGGATGGATGGATGGATGGATGATGGATGGATGATGGATGGATGCATGGAAGGATGGATGAATGGATGGATGGAAGGATGGATGGACAGACGGACAGATAGACAGATGGACAGACGGACGGATGGTTCTACAGGTTTACCTTACAGATCTGCATCAGGTCTCTGCATGAATGTTTACCCTGGCTTAAAGTATAGAATGACTAACATTACTTGTTAAATAAAATCTTTGTGTGGCTCACAGTTCTTGGCTGCAAGTCTCCCAGTTGCAGGGCGCAGAACAAATTTTTCCTGAGCGGGTCAACATTTATATTTACACTGAATATTCAATTTGCAAAGCCTTACAGCGCGTGCACAAGATTTTCCCGGGGCACGTTTATTTTGATAATCCCCATGGTTCCTCTGTGGCACCTGCAATCTGGCAAATCAATGGAGTACAAGTGGTCAACACTAATTACTTTAATCTGTCTTCTGCAGTCGACAAGTGCAGATATGCACCGAGGAGATCGGTTACATTTTTATTCGATGTGTATTTTTCTCCTGGTTTCACAGTGGAAGTGAACAATACTTTACATTCACTCAAACCTGAGGTATTCGAACAGAACTAGAATGTCACTCAGTAGAGCTTATACCATCACCAGTGTCTCCACCAAGATACATTTCTCCTAGCCTAGAAAAAATAGAGTGAAACATTTGAAAAGAAAAGTTGTAGTCGCTGTTGAAAAGAAAGGGAGGCCTTGGTTGAGAATCGCATTTGTAAAAATGATAGAAAAGGTCATGCTAGTTGCCATGACAGCCACAGCTAATTGCTCTTACATGAGACAGTCTGAGAGTGAGTCTGAGCGTGGATGGCCAAGGCTGAGGATACTGACAGGGAGCACAACAAAGGAGCTTGGCATCTCCCTGTAATGTGTGAGCACTTCTCTACGCATGGTAATCGACTGATAACAATGTCGCTCCTATTATTCAAGTTGGTGGAGGGTATTACTGGACATTGGTTTTATCTCCCACACAGATGATGGTGTGACTATTCTCATATCATGGAGAAACTAGGCTGTTGCTAATGAAGAACAGCTTGAGAGGAGGCTTCAATCTGTGACGCTGACAACCCAGCCAAAGACCCCGATAGTTTGCCAGCTCTGCCGTTGTGTCCTGTCGGTGGAGTAAGTCGGTAAATCTGTCAGCACTACTAAAAAAAGCAGAGGGTCTGTTCTGCTAAATCAGGCAGACAAAAAAAGCCATGTAGCCCCAGCAATGAATCAGAGAACAGAATGTGAGAAACTGCCTCAACAAACACACACACACACACACACTCATGTATTCACTAGTGCATATTCGTACATACTGTACGCACAGATGCAGTCAAGGGCACACAGACAAAAGCCACAGAAGCACAAGCACCCACACACCCACCTTCACTTTGCTGTTCTTGAGCAAACAGCCTCGGGCACAGTGAATGAGCATGTCGGCGGTGTGGGCTGACATTCTGTCACACAAAGAGTGTGTGTGGAGACGGTTCATAAACCTAACCTACAAACCCACTATCAACTGTCATTTTCTCGTCCTTCATGGTTTTAGCATAGAGAGTTTCAATTCAGGAAAGTCAGATGATCTTTATCTCTTTCAAATTTGGTCATAACAGAGGAAAGAGAGTGAGGATATAAGGAAAAGCACAAAACTAGGATATGTCTGGAGGAGCTGATCCTCATTACACTGTGGGAAGAGGAGCATGGCCTGCACTGAGATAGACAGGTATATCTGTGATTGGGTGGCTTTGGCACCAGAGGATGAGAGGAAGAGGAGGCAGGCAGGCAGGCAGGCTGTGTGCCAGGGCTTCCCCCGCTGCCAGAGACGCTCTAATTAAGGAGCACAGTGGGGAGAGGGGGCGAGAACAACATCTCTGCACTGTCACATACTGATTTTCTTATCATCTCCACTGCACTGACAAGTTTGTGCTTCTGTGTGTTTCTCTGGTGCCCCTCCTGAGAAGCCGTCTAGTCTGTAGTCACACCCAGAAACATGAAATCAACAAGGTCTTGGTGCTATTTTCAGTGTCTGACGGAGGAGTCTTCAAGTGCTGCTCCACACCCCGAGTGGAAATGAGTGTAAGCAGCTCCAGATGTGTTCATTTTAATCCATACACTATCAGAGCTTATTCTCACTCCGTCATCAGTCCATTTTATATAGAGGCACGTCAAAGGCTGTATAAGCCGATGTATGTTAAATCCACCCACAACATTACTGTGCATAATCAATGATAAATATTTTTGCCCTTATTATCAGCAGATGGACTCTGACAGGGAAGCAGAGAATTCCTGCAGAGAGGGGCAAGGAGTCATTGAATTTTAATATGAAATCTGCTCCCAAACTCTGATACTTTTTAAGTGAGAGTGTAAACAAAACAAAAAAACAAGGGGTATTATTTTATAAAGAATATTCAAAATAAATAATGAAAGAATAAATTAAATGATAATGCATGAAGCAACACTGAGGACGGCCTCTAATGGAAATACTCTCCAGCTTCTCTCACTTGAAATATTTCATGTTCAAATGTAGGTTACATTCAGTGAAGTGAAAGGGAATTTTTAGATAGCACACACAGAACTTCTGTCGTGTGATATATTTTAACTCGCATCTGCTTACACACCTAGAGAGGAAACGTTTCCAGATATTCTAAAAAATGTAAATATGTAAAAACAAAATGCAGGAAAAATGCAAATGAGTAAAATATTCATGAAGTTAAAGCAAGTTGTTCTGTCCACTTACACAAAACATAAAGTGGTAGAAACCCCATAAATCACATAATTCATAGATAAATGGTAAAGGCTCAACAAAGACAGAATAAATGTTGATGAGGAATGGATTGGACTGATGCATTAAGGGAAAAAAATGTGGGAGGGGGGAGGTGGGGCAGTGATGGTGGTGGTACATTTGACCAGATGGGTCCTGGTCTGCTTTGTGAGAGCAGCAGATGCCCTCAGATCCTACAGGCCACAGAAAGTCCCCCAGCCGCTTCAACATCAGAGTGCTGAGGAGGTCGAGCCGGTGACTCCGCCTCGTCACGTGTGCACTCGTTCTGATAGTAATATAGGTTAAAGGTTGATTTTTTTTTATCCCATAAACATGTGATTTAACACAGAAACAAATCCTCTGCTTATGATTGATTTTTCTTCATAACTGGAGAGGCCAGAGGACAGAGAAGCAAAAAACCCAGAGCATGTGTGTCAAGCTTTGCTGCATCTAAAGACACCTGAGATGATACAACTCAATGATATGTTCTTATAAGATTGAAATATTCTTTCATTTTTCATATTACTTCAGCCAACGAGGTGATGTTTTCATCTGTGTTTGTTTGTTTGTTAGCAGGATTATGCAAAAACTAAAGAAACAATATCCACAAAAGTTTTTTTCAGGATGCAGTATGGATCAGCAAGAAACCCATTACATTTTTTTTAATTTTCCCTCTGAGAGATTTTCAACATCTTTGATTATTTCTCAGAGAATAATTCATAGTTCTTAATTAAAGAAAAAAATCATGATGTTGACGGGACTGAAATTTATGAGTGAGTGTGAGCAACTTAAATAAAAATCTGGATAAATCTGGTTTAATACGGGGACTGTTGGACCTTGGTATGTGCTCTACTGTGAGCATTTATAGTTATATAACTGTTTTTTATACATGCTTAAACATTCAAACAAGATTCTCAGGTCAATCAGAAAGGTTTCTAATTTCTTCCATTTTTCAATATATTTCATACTTTCTGAAATTAGTATTTTCCCATTAAAATAAATGAACGTACAGAATGTTCACGTCTTATGAAACAATCACCACATGTGGAATTCATCCACTTCCACATACTTTCACCTCAACACTTGAGTTTTTAACAGGTCACAAGACTTTTTGCTATTTTTGAAATCTTGTGTAGTTTTTGAACTGTTGAAGCTTTTTATCTGGAGTGGACTGGTCTACTTGCAATATCTCCAGGTTAATTAGGGTTGCAGATTGCTACTGTAAGACACTTGTTACACATTTAACATGCAGACATGTGACAGATCTCAATGCTCATCAGAAATCCAGTTAAATGGTCAAACACAGGCTGACATGCTTTCTCTCTTGTATATCACAGTCAAACCTGCCCTGAGCACCATAGAAACACATGACTCATCATCTGCTCCTCTCACTGACTTTGGGCGATGAGGTTTGGGAGGGACTGTGGGTTTGTGATGGAGATCCAGCTGTATACCAAGCACACGCCATCAGACTTCTCTGAGGAGAGCAGCGCACTCTAGTGGACCACAGGGGGTAAGATACAAAATGAAAATGGACACATGACTGGACTGGTGAATTCAGAGCACTCCTGACGCTTCGTTTGCTTGACTCTCTTTATGTGTGACACTTCTGTTAACACAGTATGTTTCCTGATGAATATATCCTCTGCTAAATCAGGCCTAGGATCACAAATAAGACTTCCAACACTTTCATTCAGATTGAAGATGTTTTTAAACAAATGTGTTACAGATAAATATAGTCATAGAATAAACTAATTGTTTGCTAACAATAACTTTAGCAAACTATACTCAAACAGAGGCAAAGTAAAATGAATTTTGAAAATACAAGGCACCAGATCTGTGATCTTGTGTGAAATAGTGAAAATGGAATATGAACATTCATCCGATGATCAACAGTATAGTCCGTGACTCTATTACACTGTGCTTAAAGTCATTTTTGCATAGTTAGAAATGAACATTTAAAATCTTTGGGGGAAGCAGTTAATCTCCATGTCTCACATCCATTAATTCAATTCAAACACCATGCAGAAAAAACATCCTTAAAGTGTCGCTGATCAAGATCCCTGTCGAGGACTGTAAAAGTGCAGACTATTCATGATATGCAATATTAAATGTATGTGAACAATTACTGTCTTCATCCATTAGTCATCCTCTGTCACTCCTTTAAGACGAAGCTCCTCTTGAACTCTGGACAAATAAGCTGGATCTGGATATCCAAAACTGGAATCACAGGAAACACAAGCAATCAAAAGCAATGTAGGAATTTTGGAAAAGGATTGGTTAGAGAATGTCCTGATTCCACAGAGCACTAGTAAATGTGAAACACTGGGTCATGAAACTGTTTTTGCCTGACAGGGTGTTTATGGTGCCCAGAGGATAAATCCCATTCAGTTTGTTGATCACCTGGATGTTCCACCAGCAGGTTTAAAGTTTTGTCTTGTCTACTGAAATACCTCAACACCTACCTGATGGGTAACTTAGCACGAGTTCTGGTTCTCACACACACTCACAAAATCGATTCAGAAGAACATAAACCCTGTATTACAACCAACAAGACACCCGCAGATGAAAGGAGTGGTTCTTCTACAGCAGTGAGGTGTTATACCATTGCGGGCCGCCTCCCACGTTCGTCTTGTGGTGAATGTCGTTCCAGGTGATGGCGTTGTTGAGGCCCGTGGTGGCGGAACGTCCGATGGTGAAGATGAGTCTGCTGTCGAACGCTTTCCTCAGCAGCCTCAGCACCTTCTCTCCCTCCTCGCAGGCTGGCAGGAAGGCTGTACGAGAGGTGCCGCTGTACCTCACGCCGGGATTTGGGTGCTCAGGCTGTAACATGGTAAACAACACATATAGAGATGAAAATGATGTTTTTTTTATGAAATAAATTAATAACTTGTGTTTTCATGACCAAGACACTGATAAAATGTGTGACATAATATCTGTAGGAGGTCAGGTGCATTCTCATGTCTACCTGCAAGAAGCCAAACAAGGAATCATTTTTGAGTTGTGTGAACAATCACATCTGATGAATAAACAGGAATTGTAAAGGAAGCCTTTTCTTTAACAAAACAGAAGCTTGATACAATTTAAAAGTCGTCTGTGTTACACAACATCAACACATCATCACTTCACACTGCCTTTCTGTTTTCTCTGCTGGATGTTAGATGTTGCGGAGTTTTTTGTTTGTCTGCTTTATTTTTGTGCACCCACTCCTCCTACAGATCACTTTACATCTGACGATTTAAGACCGTCTTGTGCACACAGCATGTTTAAGATCCACCTACAAGTTTGAAGTGATGTTCATGTCAGAGGACAGTGAGGGCTGTTCCAAAAGTTTTATCTTGTGTTTCTTAACTTGGTGGATTTTGTATCATTCTCTTGTTTTAAAAAGCCAGAATCTTTTCAGTTTCCCTTTCTTAACTAACTTCAGGACATTTGCATCCAGAAAATAAAAATATATTTTGTAGAATCCATTCTTTCCTTTGCAATATTCCCTGTGCTCCTGGCTGGTACACAACCCCAAAGCATAATATATCGATCATGCTTAACAGTTGGCAAAGGGGGAATTACTATGTGCTGACATAGCTTATGAAGTAAAATGTATAAAATGTGTTAAATGCAGGGGTTTTATTCTTCTTCTTTTTACTTCAAGAATCTACCAAATATATAAATTGCCTGGAGGTGCCCGCATTTACACAAACAACTGGATAAATTACAACAGTTTAATCAAACAAGTATTAGAATTTGTAGAGCCAAATTCAAAACAACTTAATTTTTTCCCCCCGGAGGACAATACTTAGGCACATAGAGCATGTCAAGACACAAGTAAAAACAAGAAAGAAAACAACAATGACATCAGTACCATGTCCACAAACACTTCAGTGCAGTATACTTAATTTATAAAGTGAGGGTAGTGTATATGACTGTGAAAGGACGGTGAACAGGATAACGGCTGTGAAAACTGTTTGTAAGACTGTAGATAAATACTGAATGATTAAAGTGATCAGAGTGCACTGAGGTAAGATAATATGATAATACAGACATAAATTATGTAGAGTTAAGATGAGTGAAGAATGTATGTACAGGACCAGGTAGCAGCAGTTGAATAAATACTGAATAATAAATAAATAGTGTAGTGTATGAATAAATACTTTATGTATGCAGGAGAACTGACATGATTTTTAAGCATTTTACTGGCAGTGAGAAAGAGATATTACATGTGGTGGGACAATCCAGATAAAAAGCACACTGTGTCCTCTGCCTCTACAATGTTACTATGGCAACAGAGGATGCTCCTCTTCAAACACCAACCTGGGGGGGGTTAAAGGTGACTGTCTAAGAACAGGTTTGGGTTTGTTGCATGACTCTGAGCATAAGGAGGAAATCCCAGAGGTGCATGATGGTAAATTGGGTCAGGGCTCTGGTGTGACACAAGCAGCGCCCCCTGGTGTACAAATGTAAAACTGAAAGTACTGAAACTGTGCCCTGCATGTGGTTGTGCGTGTGATCGCTGTCAGCCTCCTCACCCCTTGGATCCCCGCAGCGAAACTGTACTGTATGATGATGCAGCCGCAGTGCTCGTACCCGGGCAGCCGCTGCCAGCTGCGCGTCACCGTCATCGTGCCCTGCGGCTGAGTCCCGGTGTACGCGCCGTGGTACGTGTTGCAGATCGGACACGCGGGCTTCACCGTGAAAACACGGTCGATGCACCGAGCGCAGAAGGAGTGACGACACGGGAGCGTCTTCTCTTCCTGAATCTGCTCCAAACAAATGGCGCAGTCCTCCGAACTCTTCTTCTTGTTCGTTGTGTTTTCCATCTTCTTTTCTTCCGGCTGTGACGCGGCCAGTATCGCGCGCTGCTTCCGCGTGCGTATGTAAACAAGTTGTCTGGAGATTTGTGACGTCAGCAAAATAAAAAGTACCGTGTGTTTCCCCGCAACCAACTTTATTCACAAACCATCTGACTAACAACAGAAGGTGGCGCTATAGAGAGCTTCATTATAACGGGTGGGGAAGCAGAGATGGACATTGGGGCCATAATGAAGGACAAGAACATTCTGCCAGGACGAGAATAAAGTCATCATTTAATGAGAACATGGGGAAAGGTTATAATATTATGGGAATAAAGTTGTAATTTAAAATGATAAAGGTCATAATATCACTAGAATAAAATTGGAGGGTAATTCAATGACAGAAGGTCCAAATATTACGAGATGAAGTCCTAGTTTTATGAGAAAACTGTACCACAATACAGTCGGAGGCTAATTTGATGACAAAAAAGTCATTATATTATGGGAACAAAGTTCTCATTTAATGAAATATCATTCTTGGTGTTTTATAAATGAAAAAGTGATTCTTCCCACAATGTTACTTAGTGAAGGAATGACTGATTACAAATTGCAAATAATCAAGTAAGTGGTTTCTCTAATTCTTCAGTCAGCCAAGTTGAAATGAAGAGGTAGCCTGCCAGCAGTGATGAAGAGTGTCTCTGAATAATTAATTCAGTTATAAGTTGTTAATATAAAACCTCGTGATCATCCTCAGATGTGCACTGGACACCTCAAAATGGAGAGACGTATGGCAGCATATGCTGTTTACCATTTTTTAATAATTTTCTTTGAGCTGACAGTATGAGAGACAGGAAATAAGGGGAGTGGGACATTCATTTGTAAATGTAGTTGTGGTGCAAAATAAAGTAAAACTTGTATTTGAAGTATTTTGAAGCTCTTCTCACTCATCAGTCACTATGTTGTCAACTACATGGTAGAAAACACATGAGCAGAATTCAGAATGTTGGTGTTATTATAGTTTTTGATGCTGCGGCGTAACAGTAAAGATCAAATCCCGATGAGGCAACAACCTGAACTCATTCCAGACGGACAGAGAGTTTAATATGCTTACAATGCACCTAATTTATTTGGGGGACTACACTGAATATAACACAAACCCAAACATAACTTTTTATTCAAGTATTAAAATGTAAAGCACATTATTCTGAATATCAACAAAGTACCAATCAACACAATTAGAAAAGCAAAACTCAAACTTTTCTTCAACAATCGATTTGTAATGAGTGTAATCTCTCTATGATCCATCCTCCTCCTCGGTCATGTTATGCATAGAAATGTTTGCACAGTAGCTTTAGTAAACTACAATCCTGTGTCCCAAAAATAGTTCAGTTGGTCCCTTAACTAAAATACAAAAGGGGATGAAAACATAATAAACAGGGTATTTGATTTATGGATCTAACCAGTCAAATTAATGACAAATGTACCACTAGCCAAGCAGGTTACTGTACTTAACAAAGCATTTTGACACATACAGCATTATCTGTCTGAGGGTTTCTTCAGCATTTGGGCTACAAGAATGTTAATGAAGGATAAGCTAATTTTATACACATTAGTTTACATATTCTAATGAACCGTGTAGTATTTGTACTTAAAGCCAGATAGTACAGCTACAAACATAATGCTGCAAACCTATCAAATAACACCAAGATGTGCCCAAACTGCGTACCATTCATCAGTAACATGCTTTGATTTTTATCAAAAGTGAATATAAGAAAGGCACAACAAAATCAGTATCCCGCCCACCCTAAATCAAATCAATTGTCCCCGTGTCATTTTTTTTTCTCCGTTTTTAGGTCATCTATTCAGATCAAGAAATTTTAAATGAGAACATTAGCAGGCAGATCTCCCAGTTTGACAGGGACGGAGGCATAGATATTTAAAGAGCGTTTGTGCCTTCGATTTGGTTTAAGTGGTCTATATGCCCTTTTACATTTGACATCGTTTTAAATCTGGTAATTAGATGAGCACATTACTAACAAAGGAGGTAATGGGCTCAACACCTGGGAGACATCTTGAAAAACAGAGATGCCCAATGGCAAAAAAAACCCAAACCCAGGCGGCAGTCCTAATACATGTAATAAAAGGTGCTGCATCGAGACAGTGTTTAACATTCTTCCTATTTAGGTAACAATGAAGGGGGGGAAATGGAGATCACACGCAAATGAAGAGTTCCAAGCAAATTGACATCAACTTGTAGTCACCGAGCTATTAGCTGATGGCTGCATTAACCTGTTTGCTCCGAGCACTCTTCCACACAGAGGAAGCAAAAAACCGCGACTCCTACTCCTACTTTAAAACAGACTGCCGTACCAAAGTGCCTCTTGAGTGCTTTAGATTGCAATAACTTCAGAAAATGAATTCTTTCGATTCAAGCAGCTCTCCTCTGCCATATAATCCTTGCAACAAGTAATTAGTAACAATAAAATAAAGAGACGTACACAACAGACAATTCTGGAGATAAAACCCAGAATGTGTGCTTGTAAGAAACAAGAAACAAAGTAATCCCCAGAGTAGAAATAAACATTAATATAACATAAACTGTCCTGATAACATTAAACTTAGATTTCCTAAATAATATATAAGTATTGTGAATTCCTACTCCCCACAATGCTCTTAAATAAGTGCATCAGATTTCAGTCCTATTGCCAAATGTGACAGGTAGAGGATTGTGTAATACAAGAATGCACTGCACTCAAAGTATTTTCGTCCACATGTAGCACAGGGTTAAGCCTAATTCAGAGGAAAGTGAACAAACAGAGGAACAGCTAGCGGAGTGATGTGGGCTCTGCTGCAGCATTAGACGCTCGTCTGCTGAGGGCCTCGACTTAGGCCATCCTTCGAAGGACGGACAGTCTCAGAGCACAACCTGGAGCCGAGTCATGTCCGCCGGAAGGACAAGGACACTCGTAAAGTCGTACAAAGTCATGGAAGACTCTGTCATTGTCAGTCCGCTGTGATGCCTTTCTCTCTGAGCTCCTCCGTCACTCGTACCATATAAGTGGGGTCTGGGTAGCCAAAACTGTCAGGAGAAATAAGAAAAGCCATCAGTGCATCTTTATGAACTCGGACAGCGACAGTGCCTTCAAGCCAAGGACAACAAGAGAGAGCATTTCTTTGCCAGGAACTGTCAGTCATGATGGGACCCATTTTTTCCAAAGGGGCTGTATGTGACAATGCAAATGTCTGAGTCAGTGGCTCTGGACATTTTCCAGACCTTTCCTGCCAGCTCCCTGGTAAAATGTGCAGAAAATGTGCAAGTGAGCCCATGAGCGAACACAGCATGAAAACGTCCATACATTTCACAGTGAGAAAGCAGGGGTGTTGATGACGTTTCTAACACTCAATCGAAGTAAAACTGGAAGAACAGAAATATATCAGAATGAAAAAGAGGTTCCATTCACATATAAGACGCTGACGAACATTTGAGAATTTTTGGTGATAATGGCTGATTAACAGTTCTTTCATTCTCAGGTCATGTCTGAAAACAGCTTTAAAAAAGTTGATGAGATAAATGAGAATTACAACTAAAAGACCATACATACCAGCGGGGCCCACCCCATATTGAGGTCTTGTGGTGAATGTCATTCCAGGTGATGACATTTTGCATGCCCGTAGTCATGGAGGTACCGATGGTGAAGATAAGGCGCTGTTCGAAGGCCCGGCGCAGCAGGCCCAGCACACGGTTCCCCTCGGGGCTGTCAGGGAGGTAGGCCACACGGTCTGTTCCTGGGTACCGGACTCCAGGGTTTGGGTGTTCCGGCTGAGGGCAATAAAACCACCGGGATCATTTTCAAGGAGAATAAATGACTTTTAAAACAGTTGTGGCTCTGTAGTATGTGTGAGTAGTGTAGCAGTTTCATACAGCAGATCCTTCAACAAGAGCAAGAGTTATATCTTTGGAGCAAACATAACTCTAACACGCTCTGCAAGGGAATTCCTGATTTTACACGTAAAAGTCAGTTTGCTCATCAGGAGCAGTATGACTCTGTAAAAACAATGACAATGCCAACTATGGGGAGGATATTTTGAAAGTCTAAAAACTGAAACTGACATTGAATACTTTCTAGTTTCATTACACAAAATGTTGGATGTTGCATTTTTGGAATAAACAGTGACAGAAAATGTTATATTAAACTGGAGGGTGACTTGAAGTTAAAGGTGCCAATGAAACAGCACTGAGGAAACACTTTTAATTTTCACCATATAAATCTGAGCTACACACAAGTGCTTGAGGAATTTGTTTACACAAAATTAACAACAAGAAGTCAAATCTATTCCTCTGCACATGCTCACCGCCTGTAGGCCCGGAGGGAAGCTGTAGATGATGCAGATACACCCATATCCTTCATGGCCAGGGATCTCCAGATCAGGATCTCGCTCTACGATCATCGAACCATTGGCAGGCTGGTTCCCGATCAACTGGCCATACACCAGCCGACACACAGGACAAGCTTTTTTCACCTTAAAGGCTTGATCCAGGCAAGAGCGACAGAATGAATGGCCGCACCTCTCCAGGGTGGTCTTCTCCACTATGTCCCCCATGCAGATTGAACAAGTATTGTTGTCCTCTGCCTCACCATGGGAAGCCAAGCTAGAGTCCATGTCCTTCCTCTGGGCGGCCTCATGAAGCATGGCGCAGGCCTCCTCATCAGCAGGCTTCCTGAACCTCTGCTGCTGTCTCTGGGAACGTCGAGGCTGGGGCGGCGGAGGCTGGAGCAGGCTCCCCTCGCCGTTCGGCTCCAGAACTCCCACGCAGGGCAGCAAAACCCTCTTCCTCTTGTGTCCCCCTTCCTGTTTGCTCATCTCTTTGCGGGCACAGCGGCATAAGTCAATGAAGGCTTTCCGTGTCTCACTGGAGATGGGTCCATCCATCACCCCGGCTCCGGCGGTCCTGAAGCCCTCCACCGGCTGCAGCCTCACGGCGCAGCAGCCCCCCCTCTCTCCTCGCCTAATGATGCCAGCGCTCATCCCCTGCTTGTGCTGGAAGTCAATGAGCCAGGGCCGCCCGGCCGCAGCCAGGTAATCCCACACCGCCTGTGAAACCAGCACCTCATCACTGCCCTGGCCAGCACGCACACTCATCTCATCAGAGGAAACTGCACAGAGAGAGACACACAAAAGTCATCAAAAAGGCATTAACACAAACAAAATTGGTGTGTTCACTTTTGAAATGCATTATGGGAGGTTGATATTTTGCTCAGACATGGCCACAAGAGTGTTATTGTTTCTGCAGGGCTATCTTTTTTTTTTACCATGCAGCCTATAACTATCCAGGCAATGCAGATTTAAAACAACAAACAACAAGACACCTATTCCAGATGTTTAGTTAGCAGTGTGTCTGTGCACGTCAGAGTGGATCTGATGTCTCTACAGCTGTGTGCGGCGGCTGCAGCGCGTCAGTGTCAGCTGTTCAGAAATGCACACTGTAAACAAAGGGAGCTGGAGCTCCGTCATACGCGCAAAAAACACGAACATCCCCGCATATGCAAAATCACAAGAGTGACACTTCTTCACGTGAGGTGGTCGGGTGGTTACCTTGCGATCCCATAAATCCCTTCAATCGCGAATAGAGCGTCCTGTGGAGGAGAGGGAGAGAGGGAGAGGAGAAGCTGAAGGGCTGGAACAGACGCTGCGATCACTGCTGCTCGGCGATAAACACGCCGAGCCTCAGCCATGCTCCGCACCAGCAGCGGTGAAGGGGGGTTCACAGATTCCTAGCTTAGCTTTAGCCTTGGATGCATTTCACGTCAACGTTAAGATAAGAGCGTTTCCCTCGGACACCTCACCCTTTGCCGTCGCTGGTCGCTGGTCGCTGCTGAGGACTGAGGTGCGGATTAAAGCGCACGGTGCTCCATCAGAGGAGGCCTCTCTCTCTCTGACGTGCTGCTGCAGTTTATCCGCGGGTAGTTGCTGTTTTCCAGTCAAGACATGATGCACGCACCTACCCCCGGCTCACATCTCATCAGTCCTCCAGCTGCACTCCACTGGTTGATAACAAACGCCATCCAAAACCCTGCGCCTCGTCCCCCCACCCCCCCACCCCCTATCCGCCCCAGCCTGTGTTTGCTTTCCTCGGTGCGTCCTTGGGGCTAAAACCGTAGCTGCTCCTCTTCTCGTCTGGCTCCCACCGACACAAAGCTGCAGATGTGTGACAGCTCCGTCCAGCCTCAGCTCCTGCTCCTTCCTCCTCTCACTTTCTCTCCGTGGCTCCGCGTCCTCCCGGCCGGAGACTGGGATCAAACACGGCCGTCAACAAGGCGACTGGGACTTACGAGAACCAGGAAGTTCGTCACTGAGCTGACACGATTGGCTGTGTGTGTGTGTGTGTGTGTGTGTGTGTGTGTGTGTGTGTGTGTGTGTGTGTGTGTGTGTGTGTGTGTGTGTGTGTGTGTGTGTGTGTGTGTGTGTGTGTGAATCATACTTTAAGTCGTGATTAACAGCTTTAACAGTCAGTCACACAGTGCTGCACACGCCAATGCAAACAAGAGACCATCCTACACTCCATGGAGAAAAGACCCACTCATCCAGTTGTGATGCAAATCAAGCTGTCAGGGTCCACACACACACTGACTGATGAGGTCATTGTTGATATCACCACTAATAATAATAATAATGGAATTAAACACACATCTCACTAATAAACCCAGTACTGCGTACAGTGTATTTCATATATTTTTGTGGTATTTGTTTTTATTTGCTCTCTGTGTTTTTAGGTTGTCTTCAAGCATTGATAAAAATACTACAGTATATAAATGAAATGTATTATTACTACCGTTATTATTATAAATAAACTTATTGAAATGTGTAACAACAACATATTGTTAAATACATTCTAATCTCACTTTACTAGACAAATACATTTATTCTTACTTTACTGATGTCTATTTTATTGACTGTCCTCTTTACTGCCTTGTCCGTTGTGGGACTAATAAAGGAATATCGTATCTTACTACATCACAGCCATCTTATTTTTATTTCTTAATGATCAATTAGTCAACTATCAAGTCAAACTGCTACTTCCTGTACTTGATAAATTGCAGTGATTGGAGTCCAGGTTGTTTGTTTAGTGCTCTCAAGTCTGATGAGTGTTGACTGCATAACACAGTTGCATTCATCACATTTTAACATCTGATCTAAAAGTAATTGACAATAATTGCACTCCTCAATTTCTTTTTCTTTCAAGACCAACTTAGAAGTGAGGACCATGCTTTGTGAAGACCAGTTTGTGCAAATGGCCCCAGGAGATAATTTAATCAATGGCAACTGTCAACTGCTTTTTTCCACAGATATTTGAAGTGAGTAAACAAAACCAACAAATCTACTAGAAAACTAGGGTGACAGCTAACAAGGCTTAATGGGCTGTACAAATAAAATACTGGCAACACAGGAACAACACAGTCTCCACCGTGCTGCTTTTCACTATAGGGCACCTGGGTTTTACTCAAACATGTGACAGTTGCTGCACATCACAAAATGGAAGACATTTCCTTTGTCTAAAACAGATCCATTAACAAACTGGTGCAATATACTATACGATCAAACTGACTAACTGTATCTCAACGTTGATACATGGATTATTACAAAAACTTAAAGAATTTCCTAAGCCTGATTAATATCAGCTTCTCTGATGGGTTACCAATCATAACACTTACATCAGTGACTGACTGTGGGCTCGCTGACTGTTCTCTTTTTTCCCCAGATCTTGTGTCAGATGAGTTTTACATGAGTGTAGGACATCCAGCTGTGAATCAGAATATGAAGTCATATCCTTGTAAAGCTCCTATGGCTGTGATTGTAGTTTCCAAGGGTTTTTTCCCCATTATTCATTGCATGTGGAGCTGCTCCAGGATTTGTGTCTGGCTGCATCATCACAGCCTTGTTTCTCTGCTATTTAAAGGAAAGATGTCACATTATTAAAAGTTATCGAGTAAAACGTTTTAGTATTAAAATAATAATGTAAAAATCTATCTTGTAATTTAAATGTGTTTTTAATACAAGGCTGGAACAATGGAGTGTACAGCAAAACCAGAGCAGCTGTTCTTGTTTACCGATCAAAAAATGTATTATTTGTTAGTAATGAATCAATTAGTAATTGATCCTAGAAGGCTGATCTTTTTCTGTTTGAAAAGTTAAATATGTCAGATTACTAACAGTTTACAACAGTAGTGATCACGTGAACAAACCCTCTCACATCTGCACAGTATAAACACACATAATGTGTATTGCCTCATGGTTCAATGTTTAAGAAAGAAATTTCCTCCAGTCATTGATTTTTGTTTACAGTTAAGTCATTTGAAGCTATGTGAAACTGATCCTCTTTGCACAACCAGACTTGACCAACTCTATAAGTAGCATCATTACAATCATGGAAGCGTTATAAGGTGAATACCATACAAGTTTTTCAATGTTAAATGGATTGCAGGAAGATATTAGCCCAAGTAAAATAGCAGCCAGTGGAGTGCATGCCTCCTCTGCACAGTCCCTTTATAAAACCACTTGTATATTCACTAGATCTGGATTTTTACCTGAACTTGCACCAAATTGCACACACAGAGAACATCTGTCCCCTTAACATGTCTGGTTTTTTCATCAAGAAAATCTGTCCCCTGATGCAGATTCACATAAACATTTACTGGGTTCTTCTTGGGTCATGCGCCACCGCACGGCAAAACCTCATTGAAATTGGTTGAGTAGTTTTTGTGTAATCCTGCAAACTGTCAAATAAACATACGAATAAAAACTGTTGAAACTAGGTTTACAGACTGGTGCTGCTACTTTGGTTTGCTTTTCAGAGGGTCTATAATATCCACAGCTGACACTAAACAGGCCTTATGAGGGAATGGACCTGGACCTTGCTGCAGAATGTTATACCTAAAAAATATTTTTTCTCTCTACCAGACACGATTTCCCCTTCTCATAAAAACTGATTAAAGGCTGGGCAGTTATACTGTAAACTTTAACCACAGCTCTCAATCAATAAAAAGAGCCCTTTATGAACTTCTCCAGCCCGGCATCTGCTGCATATCATTTCTCTTGTTCTTGAAAAGACAAATGTCCAGCACAACGTGATCAAAGTTGGAAACAGAGACAGGTTATTTGTCACCAGTAACCTGCAGTATATCCATCTCTTCTCTGCACCGAGCTTTTGTCAGGATATGTTTTCACTTTCTTTTTCACACCACCGCTCATGTAGAAGATTGTTATTCTACCTAAGCCAGCACCTGTGTTATTTGTGGCTCATTCCCACTGAGCAGATGAGGCTACTCTTTCCATTTTCTCACTCGCTGCCTCACAGTGGTGATGCACGCAGTGGTACAGTCCAACAGCTTGAAGCTGCTCCCACAGTGACGTCAGCTGGAGCCTCCATGTTTTCCTGTAAAGTCACCACTCATTTTCCACATGGAAAACACATGCAGTTATATTATTGTTTTATTATATTTATCACATCTGGTCAGACTAAAACTGGATTTCAGAGAAAGGGGAAATTAAGGGATTCCAAGAATTATAAGAGCTTTTCACAATTGTAGGACATTTTATACACTAAAGTCAATGAAAGAGTTATTAAAATTAAATAATTGTTGGATGTATTGAATGAAAATCCTTGGTGGTATCAGTCTTATACTACTCCTATGATGAAATAATAGGCATACTACCTAGTCCTAAAGGCTCTCAGTACATTTAATACTTGACTCAGTAAAAAGAAGGAATTTGACAAGACAATACAATAAGTGGCCTTTGCTGTTCGAGCCTCTTGATTGTGGAGCATAAGACACGTTGCATTTTAAATCCCTTCTTAAATAGGAAAATATGGAATATCAAATATGTTGCTGGGTTGTATCACAACAAATCTGAGATTAGGCCAGTAATGTTCACTTTATCCCTTGGTATTTTATGTTCGACGGCTTTGTTTTCAATTGACTTAATTTGATTTTATCTAGTTGTTTTGTAACTAAATTAGTATTATTCTACAGCTTTAATTGCTGACCTCCTGTAAATTATTCCACCAAATGGACCTGAACTACATTTTCCTTAGTGTTATTTATGCCTTAGTTCATTTCCACTTGTGATAGTTATAAACTAGTTATGATCTTAAAACTATATTTTTGACTACAAGTCCGGAGAATGGTGAATATAGTAGATGTACTCCAGTGGCACTAAGGACTAATTATATTATAAGAACTATATATAATACATGATATAAGAAAGTCTCAAAATTCATCTGTGTGATTAATGGAAGTATCTAGACCCAGATGGTGTGTAGTAAACCTGGGACCAGTGTTCTCTTCTTCACTTTATTCCTCCTTTAACAGCGTGTGTCGTACTGTTGGTGATGAACATGGTACAATCGAGTTATTACAAATGTCTTACACTGCACTGAAACTTTCCCTCTTTCATTTCTTATTGGATCTATTTCCTCTTCTAATAATAATAATAATCCACGTGAAGCACCCTGCCTTGTTGAACGGTGCTGTTTAAAGAAACTTGCCTGGTCTCAGTGATGGGAGGTCAACTCTGCCTCTGATGCTCTCTCTCTCTCTCTCTCTCTCTCTCTCTCTCTCTCTCGTGGTCGCGCCTCACGCATGCGGGTGAAGATACTTCACGTCACTGGAGAACGACGAAAATACGCGATACATGTGTCGGTGTAAACGTCAGTGAGCTAACTCCACTAACACGATCTCTCTGATCTTTTAGCTGCAGCTTGCTAACGCTGTGTTTTTTTTTATCGTGGACTGAAGAGAGACTTTCATTCCCGAAACAGTGAAGATGTAAGTGTTTACTGCCTGGTCGCTAACTGTCGTTGCTAACTAGCTAGGAGTTTTTGCTGCAGTGTAGTGGATCTGCCTGCTAACGTTAGCCAGCTGAGCTAGCACACGAGTTAGCCTCGGCGTGTGCCGGGACTAAAACTGCACAACTAAATTCCCCACAGCTACATTTCCTCAAGCACGTTGCAGACTGTCACCGGCACACATCGATACACTCGTCCTCCGTTTGGTTTACGTAACGTATGCAAGCTGAGGTAACGGTGGCTAGCAGGCTAATGCCAACCTACAAGACGAGGGTACTGCTAGCACTGGAAAAGCATGGTGTCACGATTAGCCGGGAAAACGAAAGCTTGCGTTAGCGTTCGTTTGTACTTAAGCGTGCTCATTAATGAGAACATGTCTTCCAACACAAGCTGTCCTTATCCCACCATGAATGAATGCATATCTCCAAACCATGGCTCACATCTATAGAACTATATATATCTCACTGGGTGTAGCGTCGTCCTGCTCCCTCTGATTGCAGTGATCTAATTGTTGCTGTGGTGTGTGTGTACAATCTGTAATGTAATATTGGACGGTCCATCATTTTGATGAGGGCGCATCTTTCTAAGTGTGTTTCTCACACAACAGTAATAGTTTTTAGGTCCAACAATGCTGGGTGCTCTTGAATGAATGAGTGAAGCGTCCATCATCGTGCTTCAAGCGTGACCTGAGATGTACTGCACCCTGTGAACGTGGATGACTGAGGCAGAATAACCACCCCCTGCTAATTCACCCAACAATAACACCCCTGCTCTGTCAGATTAGACTGAATCATGGATGATGTAAGATTGTCCCCATGTTACTTATCCCCTCGTTCTCCTCTTTGTCATCAGGCAGCCTGCACCAGCTAAGTGGTATGACAGACCGGACTGTGTTTTTGTAGAGTTCTGCGTGGAGGACAGTAAAGATGTGCATGTACAGTTCGACAAGTCAAAAATTGATTTTTGGTAAGTTGCATTAATTACACATTAACTGACCAAGGATCAGTGTCTTAGAATTATTTCAAGCATCAAAATCTAGTAACAAAAAACAAGATCTGTTTTTGAATGGAGACAGCCCGATAGTGGCCTCAGATTTCCGACACCATTGTGTGGCATGCTAAACATGTAGCCACATATACATGTAGCATACCCACGTAACAGGAAGACATTTGACTAAAATCTAATGAAAAACATTTTTAGGTTTAGGAGGTTAAGAAGCTTTTTAGCCCTAGTCTGTGGTATATTCTGTGAACAGAACTGTGAAAACACATGTGATGTAATGGTTGTCAGTTGTTGTTGGTAGTCGACAGTGAAATATCTGGCTCCCTTTTCGTTTGGTCTTACAGCTGTGTCAGTGGAGCAGATAACATCAAGCACCAAAATACATTGGACCTCTTCGCAGAGATCGACCCCAAAGTATGTTTTCTATCTCTAGTCATAGTTGTAGCTCTGCCATGTGTTGGATCTGTTTTAAAACCTTCATCAAACTTTCTGTTTCCCTCAGGGATCCAAACACAGACGCACTGGCAGGTCTGTGTTGTGTTGTTTACGAAAAGCAGAGGGTGGGAAAGCATGGCCACGACTCACCAAAGACAAGCCAAAGGTAACTTTCTGCCACTGAAAGACTTGTCAGTCCACAGACATTTGTCAACTTTCAGTCTGGATTTGTTGCACACAATTCTAAGAATACTATGCCCCCTATCTGTACACCCTGTAAATATCAGCATTCAAAAGACAGCTGGAGTAAAGTGAGTAAATGACAAATATCGCCTTGCTGAATCATTTGAGTCTATCATCTTTTAGTGCAACTGGCTGAGTGTGGATTTCAGTAACTGGAAAGACTGGGAAGATGACTCAGATGAGGACATGTCGAGATATGACAAATTCTCAGAGGTAAGCACATTCAATATGCCCAGTGCCTCAAGTGTGAGTGTGTCCACATGTACTTTAGTCCTGATAAACTGATTGATGTCTCTTGTGTGTTTCTCCAGATGATGAACTGCATGGAAGGAGATGATCTATGTGATTTAGATGAGGTAAAAAAAAAATGTCAACACATATAATAAAGTGTTTATATGGTTCATATTATTTATTACAGTGAGTGGTGGTGTCTGATTGAAGAAATTTTAATCAAGTGAAATGTATGTGGTTAAGACGTTTAGGAGGAATTGTAATTGTTACTTTTACTTTTTGTTGCAGCATTATTCTCCAGACGGTGACGATGAATGTAAGTACTATTCCAAATTAGCTGTCTAACAATTAGTAATTGGCTGTCACTAGATGGTGAGAAGAAGACTGACACAATGCTAAGTGGTACAGAGCGAGTAATTAATTTTCTCTCTGTTCCAGAAATTCCCGACCTTGAGTAGAAGAATACAAAAGCAACGCCAGTAGTAAACAAAGCAAGTTGTAAGTCTGTTGAGGAGAGAGACTAGGCACGAGTTGGCAACCACGTTGGAGAAGAAACCTCATCTCTCTACGCTGTTTCCATAGCGAAGTCGCTCAACAAGTGACAAGGAGTGACTGTTGGATACAGACATGCACAGAGATCCGTAGTGACATACAGTGCTGTGCTTTGCTGTTCTGCATGGACAATTCTGTTCAAATGAAAATGTTATTGTTCATTGAGTTAAATGACTGTAATGGGATGTGCTGATGTCTTACACCTCTTTTTATTTGCGATGTCAGGTTAAGTATTGATCATGGTGATTTCTAATGAAGAAAAGAAAACGCAAAATGCCTATTTTCCAAAAAAAGTAGATTTTTTTAATGACAGAATTTTTCCCCTTTAATGTTTGTATTGTAAATTGCACTTACAATGTTTGTTAATTTAAAACAAAACTGGAGTTCTGCTTAATTGTAATGGATTCTCCAATGTATGTCAGGATCTGAAAATATTAAACAAATAACATATTTCAGCATTTAGAATAATAAACAGATATGCTTTTGCAACAGTTTGTGTTGAGATTATGATAGAAGAGTGTTTCAAACTGCATTTAGTACCTTTGTAAAGGTGAGCTTTTCTCTTGTCAGTGTAGCAAACATTGCAGATTGCACATTGTCACAGAATCACAAGTTAATTTCTTCCATAAGCATATTGCATTGAAGGCAGAAATCCTATGTAGTTAAAAAAAGTTTCCCAAGTAGTTAAAATAGTGCAGGATATAAATGTCACATACACTAGAACTAAGCTTTTGAGGCTTTTATGTCTTTGTTTCAACATGTGTTGAACACTTGAGTTTGTCTTATGCTGTGGGAGTTTGAGCATACATTTCTAATAAACTGCTTCAGATTGTTGAACACAAGGTTTAAGTACTGACCCATCACTTTTTCATTTTTCAAAAATGTATCTGCACAATTTACACAGAAGATGACGTAAATAATATAAAGTGAAGGTTGAGGAGAAAGCTCTCCACATAACATTTCACATAATACAAAACTGTCAGGTAGAAAATGGTTTGACTACCAATGAGTGACAACAAACCGATATGTACAAGAGCCATCATGTCAAGGTAAAAGATGCATGTATGTGAATTTCCAAAACAAAAAGATAGAAGTAAGCTACAAGACAATTCATTCAGGAAGGGATGATTATTACAATCAGTACACTGACCTGCCCATATGTACACTGAAATATTTTTGTTACAATATTCACTATGTACATATTGGTTGTTAAAGTTTAACAACTCCTATGTCTACGAAAACCTTTACCAATCCAATATGATGTCTCATTAGTTTGAATAACATAAGTCAAGTCACCACTTGAATCAGCAAGTTGAAGCCTCTAATCAGATAAACAAGAATTCCGTGCTTCATCTGTAACCACAGAACAGCATGTCCTCGAGGCAAGTAAGGAGGAACAATTACTTAATTATTATCAACTGCTGAACATGTGAGTTTTGCATTAAGCTTGAGCAGATGTGAAATGTCACTCTGTAACCACTGCGTAGTGCTAAAGCTTCACAGTTCTGTAATCTACGGTCAGATAATACTTCGCATTGGCATTTCAGGGGTTTTCCATATTCTCTGCACTTTTATACTGAGCGTAAAAAGGGAAATGGAAGACTGATGGTCCTTTTTTGCTGTTAATTCTCTTTGTAACTTGTGCAATCTTTCAAAAACATGGCACCTGCTGTATGTTAAGGGAAATATCTGCTATTGAAACTTATCAAGTCAGTAAAAGCCAGAGATTATTCAAAGTCATGACAACAATAGATTATATTGATGAAATAAATATTTATGATCTGGGGTTTCAAAGTTTCCTGAAATGAGACATGAGTCATGTTCTTTAATAACATGTTTTCACCATTGTGAGCTTCTACTGCACTGTGAAATGTTTTGGAGCTGCATGTTGTGTAGGAGTCAGCAGTCTGGACCCAGGGAACAGAAAAGAAAATACAATGCAAGCACCTTCCCAACGCCCTCCCCTGTAAAACTAAACTGTGGGCTTAAACACACAAAAGCTGGCTTACCACTGATGGCCGGAGTCATGAGAAGGACATAATACTCGTGACAAGAGATGCATTAACTGGCAGACGAATAAACGTTCAGGATCAGATCAACTTGATCTTTTGAAGAAGGGGGCAGTTTCATTAGTAACAACCACTGCTGTCCTGCAGTTTATTCTTTTCACCGTGTTTTCCCTAACTCAGGTGAAAAAACAGTCAATTGTCAGGCTGCTGTGAGAAGAGAAATCCTGCACACTGTCCTGTACTTGCAAAAAAACATTATTACGTGTACATTGCAAGTATACGACAGTGTGCTGCATTCCTCTTCTCTCACCTGCATGTGCATTTTCTTCTACCCACCTGTCCACTGTACTTTTGAAGGTGTGCATCAGCCTTATCATTGTTGTATATATGTTTGAAAAGCATCGTCCAAACTGCATACATTCTTTGCTAAATTCTCCTAATGCTATTCCAGAGTAATTCTCTGGATCATCTACGTTGCGGAGGCCAAATATATATGCATGTGTGTGTGTGTGTGTATGTGTGTGTGTGCACAGAGCTACTCTGCACCAAGGAAAAGGGAACTCAGAGATTCAACAGTGGCAACTAGACAAACAGATCATAGAAACCAGCAGAAACTGTCGCTGCCAGCGTTTTGTTTCCATGCATAAAGGAGAAAAAGCAGTGAGGTCAGCAGGATCCTTTCAGAGGTGCAGCAGCCGCCCCTCTGCCTGCCCTGGTCAGCATGATGCTCCAGTGAAGAAGCTCAATGCCCGACCCTGCTCTCCCCTCTTCCTCCCCGACCGTGGATTTTCTACCGCTTTATCCGACCTGAGCCTCCAAACCCACCCACTGCACACAATGTAAACGTCTGGCCTAATCAGTTCTGCCGCCACAAACCTAATTTGTACCAATCCAGAGCACAAGTAGAGAAAGTGCTCGTGCTTTGGCGATCACAGTTTCGATTAGAGTGAATGTTAGATTGTACACAATGAGAGGACGATGATGGAAAATAAGCTAAAGATTGAGGTTGTAATTATATTTATGCTTTGTGTGCACCAATATCTGAAAACTACCAATGCACTTCCACTTCTACAACTCACAGGTGCTGCCCACCACATGTCCACTGGGAAGTTTTCAGTCAGACGTGTTATGAAGGGGATTTTCAACAACTTTTTTTGTGTTAGCACTTCAAACAGGCCGTTTGTTGCATTCAGGGACTAGATATTCACCAGTCATCTCCAGAGGTGAAGCTGAACCCCTGAAAAGCTGGAAATCCCCCAGTGTGAATGGAAGATGTTGTATTACTAAACCAACCACATCTCCACAAGTCCTTATTTCAAAAGCACCTTCTAAACTAAGCAAGGGCAGTATTTTTAGAGCTGTATCACGTGAATGCGTTTAAGTAATTGTCAAGCGCCGCTTTGATTATTTCTGAACCATGTAAAAATTGCAGCCTGTTAAACAGGATTCAGAGTGAGCAGACAGAGGTCAGGTCGGGAGAAGGGTTAACTGATTTTGTTTTTGATTTGTAGTATTGTGCACTGGCTCCTCCCCTGGGATCAGCGGGGCTACTCCTGCCCTGGGGTGTTATAAAAAGACCTCTGAGCTCCCCTGCTCTGGTAAAGAGGCTGAATGTCTGCAGGACATGCTTAACGTTTGTCTATCCATGTTCTTCTACTAACAACCAGCAGGGCTGGCACATAGATGCACAGAGACTGGCGTGCTGCTCCACTCAGGAGCTCTCTATGACAGAAATCAGAATTCAGTGACATGACAGTTGCATGTTGAGCAGTTTACGTGTTATTGCATTTTAGCTTTAGAGACGCGGTTTCTGTTTGAGGGTGATTTTTTGTCATTTGATTTGTGTTCTTTGGTCTCCAACAGTCTTTTTTGTGCATGAGAGGCATCTCCTTTCAGTTGATCGTCTGCTCATCTTTTGACTTCTCATCCCTCCATCGCTCAGAGGTTGCTTTTTGACCTTTTTACACCATGTGGGAGTTCAGATCAATGTCTTTCTGGCGGGCAGTGTTTGCCGAGTTCTATGGCACCATGTTCTTCGTATTCTTTGGGCTGGGGGCAGCCCTCCGCTGGACCACCGGGCCGCTTAATGTCCTCCATGTTTCTTTTTGCTTTGGGCTGGCGGCTGCCACCCTCATCCAGTCCATTGGCCACATCAGCGGAGGTCACATAAACCCAGCCGTTACCTTTGCCTACCTGATTGGCTCCCAGATGTCCCTGTTCCGTGCCTTCTTCTACATCATAGCCCAGTGTCTCGGAGCAATGGCTGGTGCTGCCGTGCTGTATGGGGTCACACCCAGCAACATGAGGGGAAACTTGGCACTCAACACGGTAAGTTTACCAGAATGCTCTCTGAGTGCTTCCTAATCTGTTGTCATGAGTTTTCCATGATATTTTTAATTTACAGTATGAGTCTAGGACGGCACATTAAGATGTACACATACAGCAATTGCTATCATGGTATTAATCAATCTTTCTTCACCCCCTCTCATCCTTCAGCTGCAGCCAGGCATCAGTCTGGGCATGGCCACCACCATGGAAGTCTTCCTCACCCTGCAGCTTGTTGTCTGCATCTTTGCTGTGACTGATGAGAGGCGCAACGGACGTCTGGGCTCTGCTGCCCTCGCCATCGGCTTCTCTGTGCTCATGGGGCATCTTCTCGGGGTAAGAAACAACCTCGAGTCTAGAAGTGTACAACAGTTTTCTAGGTCCAACATAATATTGCATCACATGAACTGCTCTCTCTGTCTTTGACTTAGCTGTACTACACTGGAGCAGGAATGAACCCAGCAAGGTCCTTCGCCCCCGCTGTCCTGGTTAGGAATTTTGTCAACCACTGGGTAAGAGGATCATATTTGTAAATATTTTACACATTTAACGCTTTCAAACCATAGTAATGTGACACTTTCGGTATCCCTGACACATTCTGTACTTGCATTTCTAGGTGTACTGGGTGGGTCCCATGATTGGTGGAGCCATGGGTGCCCTGCTGTATGACTTTATGCTGTTCCCCCGTATGCGAGGCCTCTCCGAGAGGCTTGCCACACTGAAGGGCACCCGGCCCCCAGAGGCTGAGGGCCAGCAGGAGACCAGGGGAGAGCCCATCGAGCTCAAGACACAAGCTCTATAAGTCCCAAGTAGAAGATCGGCTTTCTGACCCCTCCCCACACATCCCTCACCCATCACATCTCACCCTCACCCTCAGTTCCCGGTCCATCCTCGGCCTGTTAAGCGTCTCTGCACACATACCTCCTCAGCGCCTACACACATGCTAACACGTATCCCGAACTCCTTATTGTGCACCCACACATCGAAGGGGCACCCACAGCCCTGACCTTCTCTCCTGATTTCACATCTATTCACCCCTCCTCCTCCTCCTCCTCCTCCTACCTTGGACTGCAGGACAAAAGATGGAGGGTTAGAAGAAGACTTGCCACTGAAGGAAGCACCCTGTGCCCTGCGGTGTGGGTCAGTCAGTCACTTCCTGGCTGTAACTGCTCAGGACAGGGGCTTCTCCCTCTATCCTTCCTTTCCCTCCCTTCCTCTCTCTTTTTTTCCTCTCTTTTTCGTAGTCTGCTAGGAGTGAAGCTACAGTAGAGCAGTGGACTTCTGCATGCTTTTCCATTTTGATCCGGTGTGATCTCCCCATCGTTTTCTTTTGTTTCATGAACTTTGGGTAAATTACATGTACGTATTGTACTTTACCAGTATTTATTTGGCTCACTTTTTTTTTAGTTGTATGTGTGTGTGTGTGTGTGTGTGTGTGTGTGTGTGAGAGAGAGAGAGAGAGAGAGAGAGAGAGAAAACCAGAGTGAGTGTGCATGCTTGTCTGTGTGCATGTGTATGCTTGTGTGCATGTTTTAATGGATCATTTATTTTTCACTTTTCATCGCCACAATCCTTTGTCTGTATCAAAATGATTATTATTATTATTATTATCACTACTATTTTAGATTTATCATGCAAAGTTATTTAAGGGAAAGATGTTTCCTTTCCCACAACCTCACTGATACTGCAGAAGTTTAATTCAGATATTTTAGAGAGATCCTCTTAATATATAATAATATCAGACGCAGATGATTTATCTTAAAGCCAAATTCATTCAGTTTACAGTTTGTGTCTCATCTAGTGAAGAACACACACATTCATATTTATATTAAAATAACAACTAAACCATCTGGTCTTTCCTGAGCTCAGTCTTCAATGAAGGTATTTACAAAAACTTGAAATGATTTAACCGCCACCAAATCTGTTGCCCATTGCTTTGTAGGTGAGAAATCAGGCTTTTACCAAAATTGAGACGACTTATCCAGTATTTGTGTTGGGCTACATTTTAAAAATGACCTTCTGACAGGATTTTATCCTTGAAGCTTTCGAGATTCATGTACAGGTGTGTGATAGTTGGTTTGCTTTTTACTTTTGCGTGTCTGCCATGGAAGAAAACAAAGAGAGCAAACCTGACAAGCTGTCATGACGAGCACGTGTTTGCCAGTTGAATTGTGTTGTTTGACACAACCGAGGCGTCTCTGTTACATCAACATCCAGGTTAGAAATGACAGAGTGCATGAGGTGTGGTGGCTTCTTGCTGGTGTTAAGCAAACACCTGGTGCCTTCTCTTTTCGACGCTGAGCTGGGTGGCTCTTTAGGAGTGATATAGTTTCAAGCCCCTCTCTGATATTCGGGAGAAGAGAGAAGGTCACTGCGAGGCGACTGAACTCTTTAGTGTGTTTGTACAGGGTGACACATGTACACCTTTATTTTCATACGGTCTATGAGAGCACATGAACTTTGAAGCTCTGCCCTGGCCCTGGCGTCCCCTCTCTCCTCCATCCCTCCTTCAATCACCCTACCTCCTCCCTTTGTTTATGAGGCAGCCGTCTTGTTCTGCTCCGATGAGGGGACATCCAAAGCTGCTGGGGTGGAGGGAAGGGGACAGGGCACTGAGAGAAGTGAGCATTTTGACAAAATGTCACTAGAGCAGTCATTGAACCAGACTCTTAAGCTGATTCTCTTTCTGCTTCCTCTACATAACTTTTTTTTCAGTGTGATTTCCCTGGCAGTGGTTGAGTAGAATTTAGTGGCATGTTGAAATTAGATTTGTGTTCTAATGGAAAAGCTTTGTGATGTACAGTGTAAAGTTTTCTTTTTTTTTTAAAAACAACACATTTCTTGATTGTTGAAACCGGATGGATAGGAAATATAATATCATAGTTATGCAATGTCTCCTCTTTGGCTGATGGATTATGGAAGTGATGCCAATAATGTATACACCGATATGTTTTCATCCAATGAACAGCCTTTATGGTACCAGGCGCTTCCCAATCTCTATGCCACTGATTTATTATTTTTATATGTCAAAAAAAATCAAAAAATTCTTATGTTTTCAATCTCCTTTTGTCTGTTTTTTCTTTTAGACTCATTGTAGAAATATATTGAGTTTAAATAGATGTTTTCATACTTTTGTATATAACAAAGAAGCTGATACTAGATACACATTTATGACATTTTAAACTACAGGACATAACCCAGTAACCCCTCACAAAAAACATTTAGCAATCAGATGAGATCAATTTTCAATCACTCAAATAGGATACACTCCATGTACAGTGCCACAAATAGCTGTGACGAGGGAGAACTAATATCTATGTTTTGTAAATTCACAAAAAATATTTGTATATAAAAAAGATTTGAACTTATCACCATAGTAATAAGAACAAATAAACTTAGTATTAACCTTGGCTTAATTTACCCGAAAGACAATCCACATGAATATAAATGGTTACCATCCAGTGAATAAGCATGCTACATGTTACATCCAACACACTATATTTTACATATATGTCAATACACTGTGTATCACATGACCAGCATTGAATGTGATGTCAGGTTTAGTAAAAAGCTTCTGATTGAACCCAAAAATATATTTGTAGGGGAGGTCTGGTTTAGATGATACATTTAGTTGTGAATAAAAGATGCTACATACTGAAAACAATTAAACTTAGAGTGATGATGAAAAGGAATGCATCTGTTGTCAGAACAATATTGCAAACTTTCAAATTAACTCCAGTGCCTTGCAGCAATTTTGACATTTTAAAATGAGAGAGCTCAAACAATGCAAAACAGAGGAAAGCAATAAACAGCACAACCTCATTTCATTGAGTTTCACAGTTTTATCACTCTAAAGACTGAGGGCACAGACTTGCATCACAGAAAGCAAAAAATAACAAAAATAGAATAAAGCATGCAATATGTAATATTGTGAAGTTCTCAGTGACTGGTAGTTGATACATTATTATCCCTAATATGAAATAACTGTTACCTGCCACCATTATCATCACCTTTATTGTAAATTTCAGTGAAACGCTTAATGTTCACTTGATGTGTCTGATCCTCACTATACCAAAGAACAGGTTAGAGCTACATACAAGTATTGAACCATAGCTGACTTATGAAGTATTAACCATGCATAATGTTCATCATTGTCTAACTGACTGACTGAGTGAATGACATACTGTAGTAGAGGTGTCTCAAAGCTTACCAATCACAAGGAGAGTTATATACAGTAAGGCTTACATTCAAATATGCAACAAACACCTTTCTCTTTCCATTAGCATCACGCTGTAAGCTATCACATAGAATTAGTCACTGTTTTAAAAGCACTGTACTCTGTACAGTAATCCACTTATTTTCCTAAATTCACGCAAATGTAAAAAGAAATTAGCATCCACAAACCCAGCATCACAGAAAAAAGTTTTTTAAAGTGCAAAACAAAGCACAGATGGCCAGCAGACATCGATGACAACGTTTTTCATTCTGGTTTGTTCTCAGTTTTACTTTTCCCACAAAACGATTCCATGCTTCCTCCAGCTCAATAAATATATCGAACCCCAGAGACATTAAATTTGTCTCTATAAAGAAGCAGATGAGACGTAGATGGAAAATGACATTGAAGGAAGAATGTCTGCACAAACGACACTTATATGACGATATATAAGTTCAGACAGGTTTGTCTTGGGTCTCTGACGTCCGCTTTGCCTTCCCAAAATTGTTTGGATGGGACATCTTATTCATTCAGTGTCTGGAGAATACTGTCCAAATCCAGGTCCATGTTGTTACCTGGGGCACTGGACAACAGACACATACACTTAATGGTCTTTCAACATTGAGTGAAACAATTTCTGAATTTGTGCACTGGTATGAAGATAAAACACCTACATGTCCTCTGAGAAGACAACAGGAGGGTTTGAGCTGAAATCCACATCAGAATTAGATGCTGTGTCCATGATGTCTTGAGTGATGGAGCCCTGTGGGCTGAACGCCTGCTGAAACTGATGCCTGAAAGGAAGTCCAGGGACTGTTACCATTAAACATGTACATTTTGTCATGAATAAAAGACGCTGGTGATGCATTATATTTAGAGGCAAAGATCTTCTCAAATTCACAACTTTTAAAACGTTTTACTGATTATCTCAAAGGTTCCATGGGGGCGTCCTGGGTGGGACAAAAGTAAACGTGCAGACAGACACAGTCTCAGTGGTAGAGGAGTGGTCAGTAGCTGGTGAAGGACAGCACAGGGGAATAATGGTTCGGAAATAAATAGAGAAAGAGAAAAGTGTAGGTGTGACACTTACACAGGGAAGCTAACAGAGCTGTGGGGGTTTTCGGTCATTTGTTTCACAATGTGAGGAGAAGGCAACGCAGAGCCAGCTTCCCTGCACACATCAAAACATGTTTAAAATCTTTACCATCAATCTCAAAATGACTGTAAGTGCATCAGATGACACGGTTTATTTGTAATAAAAAAATCTTCCTTACATGCCGACTTTAGTATGCAGTGACACAGGGATGTAACCTCCATTGGGTGATGTTTGAGGCTCTGTATAAACAAGAGCAGATAACAAAAGCCCTCCATCTGTTAGTTGCCTGTCCTTACTTGAAATTAGAAGCATAAAACTAAAAACTGATATAATCTTTTGATGAAGAACATTACCAGAGTAGAATTTTTTGAAAACTTCATGTTTAGGGAATTCAGGATACAGGTAAGTTATGTGACTGATGTCCCGGATACGGTCGCCAAGGCTGAGGATCTCAAGGTCTCTCTTGGTGAAGGGCTGAATATTCTGGATTATCTGGCCCCCATCTTGGAGAAAGAAACATATGATATGTCAGTGCATGAGAGAAGTCTGAGAGTTATTATTACTTTGTTATTTCCAAATGTATTTTAAATGTTTGAAGATAACTGTTGCCCCTCCAACACTTACGCTCATTAGCAGACACATAAGCAATGGTGATGCCTCCGATCTCAGAGTCACTGAACCGAAGAAGGAACGTCCCGTTGGGCCTGTCTTTGAGAATCAGGTGTAGATGCTGCTTCCCAATGAAACCAAATATCAGCCTGATGGAGCCAAACATTGCAAACACTTGTCATTATTAATTTTGTAGCAGGCTGCTAATTTGAACAATTTCAATAGCTGTGGAGTCTCCTCACCCTTCGCTCCAGTAGGTCTTCAGGTGCTTCTTGGTCAGTTCCATTACTCCCTCAAACCACTGCCAGAAAGTGAAAGGTCGACCCGGGAGAACCTCCTGTAGGATTCAAAGCCACAGTGAGATATGAGTGAATATGTCAGCCTGTGAATGTCTGTTCATAAATGACATACACTCGAGCACACCTTATTAAACTGGGCCCAGGAAACCATCATGTTGCTGAAGTCGTCAGCAAAGTCGGGCTTGTCAAATATCTTCTGCGCCAAGAAGTGCTGGTTGTAGTGGTCCAGGTTGTGCTGCGTCTGGACCTCAGAGGTGAATTTACTGTTGAGAGTGCTGTACATCATCCTCCAGGGCACGCGCTCCGGCACGACGAACGGCACTCTGTCCTGATGACAAAGACACACGGCGAGAAGAATGTATGTATTTAAAATGTCACACTGTCATCGCAAATGTTTATTGTAGGCATTGTTCATTTTGTTTTGAGGTCGAGGCTTTTAAAAAAAATCTTTTTTTTTATTTCCAGTCAGCACAGCAGAGAGCACCACAGTAAACTCACAGAGCTTGTCTATGGTCTATATCTAAAGTCCGTGGGTGTCGCTCAGTTTGACACTGTGAAGCTGTAAAGTTTAAAGATGTTTTCATGTTTAAAAATCGCATTATTATTAACATGCTAAATAGTTTTGTGCAAATTCAGGTAAACATGACTGTCACCTTCGCACAGTGATAATACTGCAGTGATATCACCTTCATAGAAAACCAACAAACCTTTTTCACAACAGACATTTTGACTCGGCATAGACTTTCCCTTTGAGCACAGCCTTGGGAACCACCAGTCCTCAGTCACTGTCCCAAACATCCACGAGACATTGAACAGGTGTCTCAGACTAAACAGCCCCACAATGTTTAGAGCCACCAACATCAAAGCATGAATCTCATCTGCCCCTGGTGTCTTGCCAGGGATATTCCCCGTGTCTTCAGACTCTGCCTCCCCATCAGAGGACATATTGATCCTAAGGTCTGGTTGGGCAGAGCAAGGAAATACATGGAGCAAGGACAGGCTGACTACCTGCGCAGACAGCCAGCCGGGTTGGATGTCTGGGTGTCCCAATCCCTGGCAGCATAGACTTTAGCATGAAAAGAAATCACTACTGTGACACTTACTGTTTCAGAAAAAGCACAGTCCCAAATGATGGTGGCCAGAGCGTTGTTGTCTTGACTTCCATGGACAATGACGACCACCGGCAGCGAGATCATCTAGAATCAATGGCATAATACATTTTAATGATCAAACTAAGGAGACATAAATCACATACAATTGAAATAATATTTTACAGCTGCAACATGTGGAATCTTCTGTACATGACCACATAGTTTTAAAATCAGTTTATCACTGTTGTGACTGTTAAATGAAGCTTGTGAGCTGACGAATGAGGGAAAATCTGATGAAACTGGGTTCCATACACACCTGTATCCTGTAGGGAGTGTCACAGCCTGTGATGGTGATCTCTGTGGAGAACAGGAGAGCAAACTTCTCCTCTGTCACAGACTCTGATCCCTTTCTGTCGGCCCTCTTGATCTTCTTGATGGACTATTGAACCAAAATAAGAGTTTACATTTTCTAACGAGACAAAACAATAATTACATCTCAGTTGATAAATCTCGATCAGTACATACCATATTCCTAAAGGTGGCACACGTGCTGGCTGTGTTGTGTTCTAGGATGGCCGTGTTGTTGATGAGCTCCCCGACATTATCACTGCAGACAACATAACAAAGCTTCAATGTGAGTTTTAACGTCATATATACAGACATGCACAGAGTTGGAGATCACGTTTCTGACAAACTAAAAAGCTGTTGCACAGGGGGGCAGCCTTGGACCCATGATTCTCACTGTACATGCTGACACTTGGTGACATCATCAGAAAGTGCAATGTTTGTTTCCATAGTTATGCAGATGATATACAACTGTACACAGCTGCTGGGCCGAATGATGATAACGCTCTGTGCTCCATCACTTACTGTCTTTCAGCAATGAATACAAGGATGACTAATAATTTCCTAAAGCTCAATGAGATAAAACAGAAATCCTTTGTCGGCCCAAATTTTAAAAGGAGAAATGCTGGAAAATAATCTGGATCAGCTAACTCCTTGGATTTATTTGTCTTAAAACATCCAAGAATGAGAAAATTCTTGGATCTCCACCTCAATCTGCCTCTGCACCAAAATGTAAGGGCCTTTTACGACAGCCCAAGTTTGTCAGAAATATGATTTTTAATGTTTGTGTATTCTGGTTTACGAATAAACCCAAAAACAAATATTACCTCATTGGTAAAGGTCATTATGCTGTAGGATAATGGAGATTTAATGACCTAGTAGATAGTACTAATGGTGTCAATAAAGGTTTTAATGACAAATCAAATCTTTAAGAAGTTAACAGAACAAGTTAAAATAAATGTATTCCTTTGTTCCACAAAGGTGAAAAAACCTTGTTAGACTCACCCAGGGACACTGCTCAGGTTCCTGGCCTGCTGTTCATTAATGATTTGCGCCTTCAGCACCACAGGCTTCCCAGGAGCCACTTTGTCCCCCAGCAGATATCGCACAGTGGTGGAAAACTTTGACTGAGTCTTAATGACCTGTGGGGGCTGCTTGTCCACTATAAGAGAGCTGCAGGATACATCATGAGTGAGGGAGGCATGTTTAAAATGTCAGTCTTAAATGAATTTACTCAGATTTTGGAAAACATACAGACAGTGAACTAATGTGACTGTGCTACCTTTGAATCAGAACCTGAAGAAGTTGCCTCAGTCGATCCTGGAGCTCAGGGATCGGTTCCACTATCAACATCAACTCCTGTCTCAGGTTCCCATTCACTCCAAGCAGCTGCTCACACCTAACAGAAAAATAGGTCATAAGTAAAAATATATAAAGACAAATACTAGACAAAAAATACAGAAGCCAACTAAGAATAATAAGTTACTATAGTAACTGACCTAATGTGAAATATTCTCACTATCTCTCACTCTGTTTCTGAGATACGACATAAATACTGGCCAGACGAGTACTTCAGCAAAATATTATGATGTCACTTTATTTTACTCTTTTGATTTGCATATATAAGCGAACCCTGCGAGCTAGTTCAGGCAGCCAGCTCGAGCTGCGCTGCTCCAATCATGTGACATACCTCATTCTCCACAATCATCTATTATACACACCCACCTAATTAGGCAGCCTATTTAAGCATAGATAAATTTCCCATCAACCCCTTTGCTCGCACTGCTGCTGCAATAGGTTTACCAGTAGCAGGCACCTGTAGCCTCCGAGGGAGGGTTTACAAGTATTTGCTCATCACTCCCATCTGTGTAATCATATCAGGGGAGTGATTGAGTTCGAGTCTAGACGCCAAACACAAACTATGTTCTAATGCTGCAATAAACATTTGAACATTTGAGGCTTATTGATGCCATGTTTGATTAGGGGTGTGGTTTTACTTGGATAGGATAAAGGTCATGTAACACAGAGCTCAATCCAAAAGGGAATGAGAGGGGTGCACCTCACCAGGTCTGCAGGGGGTTGAGGTTTTCGTCAAAGGGATGTCCGATGGCGGCCTTGCACTGCTCCCACCTCCACGCCTTCAGCCTGGTGAGCAGTCGGAGCTGACACCGGTCCAGATAGTCCACGCTCTCCTTCAGCAGCTGAAAGCGCTTCTACAGCAACCAGTATCCAAAAACATTAAACTGACACATGTGGGCAAACGTGCATGAATGTGAATGTCAATAACCATCACGCACACAAAAACAGAAATATTATGTACTGTACCTGCATTAAAGTCTAAAGTTCAAACTATAATTTGTACCCTTCTGAAATTGCGTGTATAATGGTGATGGTGAGAGACTGTACTTCAGTAGTACGATAATTAGACGACTACAAATGTCAAGTTCTGATCTTAGAGCAGCACTCTACTGAGCTAATTTGTCTACACTGTTTTGATACAGTATGACACAACTTTAATTTCCTGTGGTTGTAAATAAAAATGTCCCTTCAGGCTAGTAATGTTGACACTGACAACATAAATAAGTGTCCAGCTCACCGTGGCCATTGCATTCACATTGTACTCCAACTGCTGGATGTGGTTCTGAATTTCAGACTTTTTGGCATCCAGTCCATTCTGCTGGATTGACCCTGTACAAATAAAATCATATTTTGAGTCCTTTGTACAATGCATGTGGATGGAGAAAACTTTCTAATAAGAAATGGTTTAAAATACCCCATTTTTACCACTAACTTACAAAGGTCCTGTGTGGTAAAAACAAATTAGAATGAACAACATGTGAACATGCCAGGTTAACAAAGACACAGAAAAAGCTTGGCTAAATATATTCACTTTATGTACAGCTGGAATGCCAAGTACTACAGTCAGTGTACTTCTAAAAAAAATAAAATAAAGGCCCAGTCAGGCCTCAGGAACTCCTTATGAAACCACTTTTAAATTCATTAGATTCTGATTTTTATTTGAATCTGCACCCAATTTCACATCAGTCCCCTAAACACATCAGATTTTTTAAGTAGATCCATGAATTGTTCTCTGAGAAATCAAAGAATATATTGAAAAACGCTTTATTTAGCGATGATAAAGAAAGAAAAAAAAAAATCTCAGCCTCCTGATCTGGATCTGAAACAAAATTCACACATCCTCCCACTAAGTTTCATGGTCACTTGTCGAGTAGTTTTTGTGATATATTTTTAGCCCATGTCACACTGAAAAAGACTGAAATGCAAATTTCATCATACTATCCATAACAGCATGTACGAAGAGCAGGGCATTTCTAGTGGAGCAGTATTCAACAAATTAGCATTGAAGTCACATTTAAAGCATAATATGGAAATGACAGAGTAGAGGAAAGTGTGTGTAACGGCTGTAGTAGTTGTATTAGCTCCAGTAGCTGCTCTTTGCAACACTGATCAGATTTATTTCTCTCATATAAAAATGAGTGGCCACCTCATACTTGGACTAATTAATGATCCTATATGAAAGCAGAACTTGAGGCCATTGACCATTGTGAAAGCAGGAAAAGAACAGTAGTAAATTACATTAACATTTGGAACAATAAGAGTAAACATAGATTTTAACATCAACAATGGCTCTGCTCCACAAAGTCTTCCGGTAAGACAGGTCAGTGAGTGAGCATGCACAATACCAGGAAGTAACTCAACAAAATTGTATGCAGCCATTTTTGACTTTGATTTCACCAGTGGTTTTCCTGCTTTGAAGAGTTGTAAGTCAGGAGCACCTTAGGGCTCCATTCTTCACCCCTCACTGTTTTATATTTACATGTCAAACCTCTGACGTGTCATTTTGTGATAAAGCGTTTCCTATACCAAAAACTCAAAGATGTATACGTCAACTTTTAACAGTAAAGTCCATTGATAAACTACAACTAGCATTCTGACATTTAAACCTACATATCAATTTCCTGCATGCAAATACTAACGTATCACACGTAATTTTTTTAAATAAAACTGAATAAGGCTGCAACTATTATTTTCACCACTGATTAAACTTCATATCACAGTTTGCAGGAAAAAAATGAAAAAAGTGAATTGTTGATCACTTAACAAAATGGTTGTGGTGTGATTTTATTTGTCAGACAATGAATCAAATAATAATTTCAGCTGAAGAGTTCAGAGTAGACTTTCTTTCCCCAAACTGAGCTAATTTTTAACTGACATATATTTACAAAATACTGAACAATTAACAAATCAATAAATATAAAAACTAAAAATGAGTTGAAAAAACACTAAACTGAAACTGTTAATATAGAAAGTGACTTTTGTTTTATGAAAGAGGAACTAAAATAGTCTTATTCCATTTTCAGTCTATATCGTCTGTTTTTAGTATTTTATGAATATGAACATGAAGAAAGGCATTTCTGAAGAAAGTCTCTAATTGTGTGTGTGTGTGTGTGTGTGTGTGTCACCTTGTAAACCCTCAAAGTTCTGTCTCTCCCAGTTGAGCTCTTCTTGCAGCTGGTGCATTTTCTGTCGAATGTTCTGGACCTCCAGCACCGTCAGAACCAGGTGGTCCACATCCTGCAAGTTGGGGAGCTTCGACTTTTCTTCTTCAAACTTTGGGTACGCTGGAGGGCTGGGGACCTGAGTGGGCTACACACATGGAACAGTGTGATATAATTATTAATTAGACAAGGAGAGACACTGAGAGCATGCTATGTTTTACAATTATTGATTATAGTGCATATAAAAGAGGGATACATAGAAAAATATATGTAATAAACGTACATCATTAGAATTAAACATTCAATTCAATTTTAACTTCAATATGTAACTTCGGCCACTAGGGGTCTCTCAATCAAAACAATAACAAAAGTCCTCATTTGATGAGATCATAAAGCAGCATGGGACCATGGGAGTTGTTATCTTAACCACAATTGTGCATGAAAATCAACCTGGCCTGACTCAGAGACAAAAAAAGTTCACAGATAAGGTCATGTATTAAAGTGTTATGCAAACAGCAATGAATCATTTTGATCTAGCGGAAGGAAAATACGGTCGACTGGCTAGTAGTGTGTTTCTGCTTCGTCATACTTTATTTGACTTGGACGTTTTAGTACAGACGAGCAAAGCCAAGGGTAAAGCAGATACAACACAAATAAAGGGCGACCAAAATGCAACTTCCTGTTACATGGACTAAAGATGAGGATTTCTCTGGGTTTGAACATTGTTGAAAACATTTTGGATGATATAAGTACACACGTTTAAAAAATATATTCAATTCAATTTTATTTCTATAACGCCAAATCATAATATGCATTATCTCAAGGCACTTTACAGGACCTTAAAATCAAAATATAGAGAAAGCCAACAGTTCCCACAATGAGCAGCACTTTGGCGACTGTGGAGAGGAATTAACAGGAAACCTCGAGCAGAACCAGGCTCAATGTGGGCGGTCATCTGCCTCGACCGGTTGGGGTGAGCAAAGAAAACGGGGGGAGGAGAGATGGGTGGAAAAGAGGGGAGAGAAGAGAGAGGGATAGTGGGGAGGGGGAAATAGAGGAGAGGGGGGGCCAGAAAGACCCGGGACACTTGAGCGCCATCAGGTATCAGATCTGACGAGTTAAAATGTAAACAACAGTGTAAAGACTATTAATTATTATTGATAACAGGCACAATTGGTATCATAATTAATTACTGCGATATTGTAATTAGTAAAAGTTGTTGTCCAGAGGTTCTGGCGTCAGAGATATATCTGAAATGAGAGAGAAAAAGAGAGAGAGAGACAATGGGAGTACAAAGTGAAATAGTAGTTGACGTGTATTAAAATAAAGAAATGGATGAATGTGAGGGGACAGAGAGACTGAGAGAAGTGGAGAGGTGCTCAGTGCATGATGGGAGTTCCCCCAGCAGTCTAGACCTATAGCAGCATAACTAAGTGATGGTTCAGGACTCACCTGATCCAGAACTAACTATAGGCTTTATCAAAAAGACGTTTTAAGTTTAACTTTAAATGCAGAGATGGTGTCTGCCTCCTGAACCCAGAGTCGGAGCTGGTTCCACAGGAGAGGAGCCTGCTAGCTGAATGCTCACCTCCTGTTCTTCTCTTACAGACTCTTGGAACCACAAGAGAGCCTGTGTTTTGTGAACAAAGTGATCTATTTGGATAATATGGTGTTATCAGGTCTTTGATATGTGAAGGGGCTTGATTGTTAAGGGCTTTGAATGTGAGGAGCAGGATTTTGAAATCTATTCTGTATTTTACAGGGAGCCAATGTAGAGAAGCTAAGACAGGAGTAATATGATCTCTCCCTCTAGTTCCTGTCAGCACTGTGGTATTTTGGACCAACTGGAGACTTTTTACCGATTTCCAGGGGCATCCTGATAATAAGGAATTACATTAATCTAATCTAGAGGTAACGAATGCGTGGACTAGTTTTTCAGCATCCTTCTGAGACAGGATGTTTCTAATTTTGTGAATATTGTGCAGATAGAAGAAAGCTGTCCTAGAGACCTGTTTTATGTGTGGGTCAAATGACATGTCCTGGTCGAACATAACTCAAAGGTTCCTCACAGTTGAGCTGGAGGCCAAGCTGACACCATCCAAGGTAACTATCTGTTCAGACAGTGATTCTCTAAGATGTTTAGGGCCGATTACAACGACCTCAGTTTAGTCTGAATTTAGAAGTAAGAAGTTTTGGGTCATCCAGTCCTTTATGTTCTTGAGACATTCCTGAATAATGAATAATAAGAGGTTCTGGCATTTCTAAGTGCTTTCTTGTAATATATCAAGCTATCCTTCCAGGCTAGGTGAAAGTCATGTTTATTGGGGGAACGCCACTTCTTCTCTAGTTTCCGCGATGTCTGTTTTAGAACACGTGTCTGAGAATTATACCACGGAGCTGATCTCCTCTGATTTGCTTTTTTCTTTTTTAGAGGGGCGACAGCATCAAGGATTGTTTTTAATGAAGCTGCTGTACTATTTACTAAGTTATCAACTAGTGGGGGGGGGGGGTTTTGATAACTTTCCTGTATAGTACTGACACATGGCTGAGAGGTAAGTGAAGAAGGAAGCAGTTCTTTAAACGTATTCACAGTTTTATCAGATAAAGACCGACTATAATAGAAGTTCTGTCCAGAATCGGTGTAATTAGTAATTGTAAATTCAAATGTAATTAAAAAATGGTCGGACAGAAGAGGGTTCTGTTGAAATATTATTACATTTTCAACGTCTATGCCATATGTCAGAACAAGATCAAGAGTGTGATTCAGACAGTGGGTGGGTTTATTCACATGTTGAATGAAACCAATCGCGTCTATTATTATTATTGATTTGAAAGCTGAACTAAGGCTGTCGTTGGCAACATCTACATGAATGTTGAAATCACCCACTATAATTATTTTATCTGTCCTAAGAACTAGTTCTGATAGTAATTCAGAGAATTCAGACGAAATATGATAAATTTTAAAGATTTTCAAAGGAGTTAGAAATATATAGAAATGTAATGTTATAATGTCATGTCATATAAGAAATATATAACATGAAGGTCGTTTTTAGACATTTTGCTGAATTTGCTATTAGCATTCTTTCTTTTATCAAGAACCCATCGATTGGACATAATGGCATCTTCAAAAAAAATGGAATCAAAAATGTGGATTATTTGTGTTCAGATTTGTTTGGCCTTTGAAAAGATTATTACCAACTGCAAGAACAAATGGTAAAGAAAATAAAAGATTTTCATTCAAGGATGCTGTCAGCTGTTGAAATCCATGTGTTTTTTTGACCCTTTTGACCCAGTTAAAACTGAAAACTGACTGTGGACGGGAGTTTGACTAACAATTATCAAACTTACCACGGCAGGAAACAAAATACTGCTAAATAACAATTGATGGTACATTTCTTTTACACCTCATGTCCCCAAAACCTCTGAAGTTGGACAATGCTGTCTTCATGGAGCTGCACACATACAGATTTTACACTGGGGTATTAATCGCAGAGAGCCATTCATTTGTCAATTATAACATGTACTCAGATATCAAGCTTCACCTGAACCTAAAACACGATGACACAGCGAATCATTGTGAGAGCTTCAACAAAAACAAAACACAGACTGTGTCAGTTAATGAGGTTCTTACCCTGTTGAGCAGAGCCCGCTCCTTCCTGAGGATGTCCCTGACGAGCACTGCAAACCCTAGAGGCTGCCGTTGAAATATGGTCTGTAAAGAAACCACATTTCTTAGTGATCTATCTATAATACGGCTGTTGTAGCAGGTTGGCACAAACATATGTAAGACATGGGTCATTTTCTCTTCTTCTATCTCATCGTTAAAGTCATTGCTGTTGCACAATTAAAACGTGCCATTTCAGCGTCGGTTATTCATATTATACTGGGAATCATTTTCTACATAAATGAATAGAAAATATTTGGTGCTACAACTTTCACTTCATTTAAAACAATGCTTCTCTGTTTGCCACTCCCTTCCACTACGTCACATTTGAGAACTTTTATTCAGACACGGAACTCTTTTGTTTTTCCATTATACTGTATTCTCTCCTCTCGTCTGGTGGCCGTTTGTCTTTCATGCAGCATAAACGCAATGCACAATGGTATATATTGCCCGTTTAGTTGTGATTGGTTGCACACTATTTTTCACAATGCATTGCGGGATACGATGATTATTAGGGTATAAAGATTTAGACAGTAAGGACACTAAAAATGTACTTTTTAGTGAGAAGTGAGTGATTACAGACACACAAATCACATTATGAGTCATGCAGCTCTCCTACCATGGACCTGCTGATCTGCATCAACTTCATCCTGACCACCACATTCGTATTCTGCTGAGCAATCGACTGCAACATGCTGATGATCTGGTCCAACAGACTTCGGGCCTGACTCTCCTGCTCCACTTTTTCCAGCACAAAGTCTTCCCTTTGACACACACACACACACACACACACACACACACACACACACACACACACACACACACACACACACACACACACACACACACACACACACACACACAGGCATGTAAGATGTGCATGTAGCAGACCCACACACAGACAAGAGCACATGAGCCAGCAAACACAATATTCATCAGCTCTTTTGTCTATGTATGTTGTTGTGTGCATGTGTGCATGTGCGTGTGTGTGTGTACATATGTGTACCATCTTTGGGTCTCAATCCATTCAGCTATGAAGTGTCTGACTTCAATGGGGAAGCCGTTTGGGGGATAGAGGTTGTTGACGGTTTCATCAGACAGGCACTGGATCAGCTGGGACATGTGCTGCCACTGGGCCATGATCAAGCAGGGCTACAAAAATCAGTGTGAAGACATATTATGTATGAATATTCAATTCTACAGCACTTCTCAGTGACTGAAAACACAAACTGCATTTTTTCAATCAAAACCATGCCAATATGAGAGAACTAGAATTGCACTGTTGACAGTCCCCTTAAATTAAATCAAGCTGCACAAAGTTTAACACAATATTATTTTTCATTATGATCAATTAGTCCCTGACAATTCCAAAATGCCCTAACTCTAAACTCTGCACCTTTAAATATTTGAACTACTTTAGGTGTATATTTAATTATATTTTATTTTAATACTTTAGTTTTATTTTATTCTATTTTTATTTTTTTGCTTGTGTGATATTTTGAGCATGGCTAGAAGGGAGCCTGTGACCCAAGCATTTCATTGCCAGCTAAATGTAATTGTTGTGAACATTGTGAAAAAAAAAAAAATTGATCTACTCCAAAATGTAATGGGTTCGTTTCTGACCTGCACCTTATCTTTCCACCAAGTTCTGTGGACATGTGTTGTTTTAGTTGTTTTAGTGGAATCTTGTTTACAATCATACAAACCAACTAACAACAACAAGGCTGGTGTCGCCTTTTATTAAATTTTTCCATCTGGAACAAATCCCATCACCAGACCAAAACCCAAAAAAACATTCTATCTTTTCTCTACATTCATTCCTACTGAGGATGCAAATCTTGAAAAAAATATGTTGTTTAGCTTTAAGATAAGATAAGAGACACTTTATTCATCCCACACTGGGGAAATTTCGACTCTCTATTACACCACTCCCAAACCAGCAGAACACACACCTGCTGTGCCTCCAATCATTGCTCACTCCCAAATATAACTGTCGTACATTTTACTTGAGATCCCAACGTTTCCAAAAAATGCCTTAAAAGCAGGTACTTACTTTTAAGTAATAAGACTTCACATTTTCTTAAGTAAAACTTTTATGTGGGATGAATTAAAAATCGACTACAGTGTTCATGATCATTCTTTAGGTTGAACCTGAACACTGGGAGCTGTGTAGTTTGACAGCATTAGAAGCCTAAGGTACAGAGCTATGCAATAAACAAACTTGAAACTGAAATCAAAACTACTGCATGTGGGTGAAATAAACACCACTACCGTCAAAATCAAATGTCTTACATTTGTTGTTGGCAACAACCAAGCAAACTGTCTTTCATCACTTCCTATGGGTGGAGACAACCACAAAAACGCTGTAATACAACTACACTTTCACTGAAATATCAAAACTCCACCCCTGTCTCTTGGCAACGTGAAGGTGCAACCAACAATCTTCTGTTAAGCTTTGCACCATTATCACACCTTAATTGTATTTGGCAGCATAATTATCCCTCAGATGAGTTTTTTACATGAGCCAGTCTGGTGAGTCATACTGAAGGAATGGAGTGTTGTGCAATACCCTTAAGAAGTTGTTGAACATTTTGGGAAGCTCGCACAAGAGGACTGATGGCGCTCACACCCTGCAGAACTAGACCATCATCATCGTCTAAATAATAACCTAAACAAAAATACAGCGACGATTATAGAGGCTTTGCTGTTTGCTTAGGTCTGCACTGACATTAGCAGGCACACTTCACAGCTGTAGCCACTGTGAAATGTGTTCAAATCTGATGTTGGCTGATGTCCCAGTGTGCGTCACAACTGTTCGACCCTCAGCCCTGCAATCTTGGATCAACACATCATCATCAGCCCTCACAGGATCCCTGTGAAAGCTGCTGTACTACTCTGACTTTGAGACATGAGCACATGATCCAATATGGACCTGTGCTTGGGAAAAGATTCAAAGATTTAAAGAGGAGGATCAGTTTGACTCAAAACATTTCCCAGATGACGCTTCACTATATAATGCACTGGGACACTGCACATTTAGTCTCTGTGGTGCACAAGTTGTTTCTCCATTTTCCTCAGTTCGCTCCCATCTTGCACATCATGGTTGCACTTGCATGTTAAGTGATCCCTTGTGTGCAACAATGCATGGGAGCTTTCCTCCTTCCTCTTCTCCCTGAAACATCCACTGCAGAAATCACTGAGTCAAGTTTCCTCCCTCTCCAGTGTCAGGCCTCACAAACTCACACAGATCACTTATCTTCAACAACTCCAGTAAAGATCATGTAACTCACTACGATCGATTCTCCTCCCAACAAAAAGCACCAGCTCACAGACGGACATTACAAGTCAAAGGCCCAAACTTCATCGCACAAGATAAACTGGTAGTTGAGAAGAACTTTGGTTGCTGAGATTTCTGATGAAGTCAGAAAGTCTTACTGGTAGAAGTGCTTTCTGATTTCTGCTCTCAGTCACGATTTCGTTAGGTTCAAGATAGGTTTAAAAAACATAATATTAACAACATGGAAAAGCTTTCTGGCGAAGATCAAGTCAACTTTATTTATGTAGCCCAAAAGATCAAATATTCCTCAGAGGCCTGGAGAACACACAAACCCCCTGTATATAGCCAAAGTAAACAGAACAAATATGAGTTAAATATACCAAACCAATGTCAAAACCTCAGAGGCCGGAATTATAAACAGGGTTCTTATGCTTGTCTAAATACAGCAACTATTTGATTTGATATGATTTCAAACAGTGGGAGGTTTGCAGATGTTTTTGCTGTGGTGACAAACTGGGAAATTGAATTGTATAGTGTAATAATTTCTGTCGATTTGGCTCAATGGAATCTGCAGTCCCTTCACTTGCTGTAAACACTCCACTTGAATATACAAAATACAGCCATCTATTTGAATCATTTGAAATTGTTTTATTTGATCTTGTTTTGACATCTGTAACATTTATATTCCTGTATATGTCCTCTCTCTAATTGCTTTAGAACTGCTTCCCATTGTTTGCCTTGAATGTTTCATTTCTAACGTGTAAAACACCTTGTAACTGTGCTATATAAATAAAGTTTGCTATTATTATTACTGGGTTAGTTAAACTTTCGTGTTGGAGTTCACTGCAGCTACACCAGGCCTTTTTGTTTGGAATATAATAACATGCATGATATGTTATTTGGGGTGTGTTTCCAACAATATCAACATGTAAACAGCTCCATCAATGCTACCTAGAGGGTTATTGCCACATAGGCTGATCATGATAATTAGGAACAATCCATTTGCTTATTAGTAACAAACAAAACATTGCTGCGACCTTGAACATAATTCCCACATTAGACGAAAAAACAAGACACTTGTTAAAAGTAAACCTACATTTGGGTCTATCTGACTTTATAAACTTGATTGTAAGAGGACACGGTTCTCGTTGCGGACCAGGCCTCAATAAAACAACAAGCTGCATCGACTCTTACCTTCAGTTAAAGGCAGATTTCAAAACATTGATAAGCGCTGGGCTCCTTCGCTTCTTCCTCTTCCTCTTGTGTGGTGAATAACTCCTCCAGTCTGCGCTACTCTCTAAACACGTCCTCCCTCCATCATCCACTGTATCTCTGACCGTAAACCCACTGATCTTTGACCGTCGCTGATCCTTTGTACCGAGCCGTTGACGCTCACAACTTTTACTTCGCCAACGCAGAAAGCCAGGGTGGGTTCAGACACTTCCCTGTTCGCGCACGACGCGTCACCACCGAGCGGAGGAGCGCGCGTAATTATTTCCTGTCCTCACGTTCAAGTTTGCACATGATCGAGACAACGTGTGAGCCGTGATGCACTGGATGTGGCACGAACCATACGCACTGTCCACTGTGGTTAAATCCCATTTCACAGGCCACAAACACAGCGTACACCCCGCAGGCCTCCATGCGCCAAGACAGAAACCACAGCAGGAAACAGAGCGCACATATGCCACACGTTGGAATGTGAACCAAGGGGTACGAGTGATTCTGGGGTGGACATGATGAAGTTCCGCAGAAGGACCGCGAGGGCGGATTAACGTTGAGTCACTTCCCCAGTTGCAGAAACTTCCAGTAAGACACGTGATACCATATCTGCCGCTGGCAGCTCCTTCGAGACCAACATCTTCCCAACGGCATCCACCGACTGAGAGCGCCCGGGCGCACACGTCGCCACACACAGACCGTGTTGAAAGCAGTTTTCTTCGGGTGGAGGCTGTTACAGTAATTGCGGTTCTTATTTCTGCTGTTGTGACTCATCTGCATCTTTTGTGCGCATCATAACATCACAACATCTGAGTCCAGTTCTGAGTCTAGACTTTATCAGACCCTCTCCAGGAGTGAGACCCTGTCATCTTCAATACTGCATCATCATCAAGTCTCAGTGACATCATCATTCATCAGGAACTGTTACCGGTTAATAGCATCACTGATGATGTCACATATACTCTGTATCTAACTGTTAAAAACACACACTGTGTTCTCAGCATGTTTTACACTCAGGATATGAAATAAATAAAGACATCCTGAATAGAAACATTAACAATCAATTACATGTTACTGCTTTAATTTCAATAGTGTTTGCCACAGGATCACAAAAGTATGTATATGTATATTTTTTGTTTATTTAAAAGTATTATGTATTATTAAGTATAGAGAGAAAGGGAACTTTACCCACTTCCCACTATCCAGTTCCATTTCACCGACAAAAAATATGTGAGCAGAGAGTTGCCCAAAAAAGGCAGCTGTTTACCCTAAGTGGCCCCCACTGGGAATACAATTTATCAGAAGAATATATTTAACATGAGTTTTCCAGACATGACCCACTTTTAGAAAACAAGGTATAAAACCGTATGACGTATCAGATAAAGTATAAAACGTTATAATGTATCATATAATATAATATAATATAATATATAATAAAAAAGCAAATAATTATGCAGATTCATTGCTTTCGTCATATTTTACTCCCTTTTCTCTTTAGTGTTTCACAACTATAGCCACGAGGGGGCGTCAATGTGATTTTGGTCCCACTACACTTCGCTTTTGTTTTGCTGTGTGAGGTTTTGCTGTGGTCTTGTTTTGTTCGCATGATTTTATTTGTTTATACATTTGATGTGTATGTAACCGTGTGCTGATTGTAACTGTAAACGTTCCTCATCAGGTCTCATTGTCCTTTTTGCATTTCATTATTTTAAAATCCACTTTCCTGGATTAAAAGCTGCCTCTCATCTGAGTTCAGTAAATTAATCGCGCAGGACTAAATCCATAAACTGTGATGAAGCCTTATGATAACATAAATCCATGTAAAATATAGAATATATCATTTTTCATCCGGATCTAATCTGAGAGGATTCGTGGCACAATCTGGTCATTCGTCTGGTTTTACATGTTCTTGGATTGGCCACGTGAAGGCGGTATAGATCTGCAGAAACCCTGCTGGTCCTCCGTGATGTTCAGGGATCCGTTAGAAATTAGATCATAGCAAGATGTTGCATGATCATCTGCAGGCTCCCTAACATGATGTAGGTGAAGTTTTGTGAAATCATTTTACTTGAATCATTTGATCCTCTTCTTTCAATATCAGATTTTGCAGTCGTTCTCACGGTGATGCCTCATTTTCAAATGTTGTCAAAGAGACATCTGTCCATTCTCCTATACATCTATTATTCTGTGATAACAGTTAAGTGATGTGAGAGGGGGCAGGACATTCCACCTGTCAGGTCCAATTTCCTGAGAGTTGAGATTGACCTCTCCACCAGAGAAACAATGCAGCTGCGTTGGTTCGATCAGAACCTGAGGACTTTCCATTGTTTCTTCTTTTTCACTTGATCTTCAATTAAAGATTTTCCTTTTTCTTTTTTGCTGATCTTTGCTGCAATCTTCCTCTAATGGTCATGATTCATTTCCTCCATGTTCTCTCCTCAGGTCTTATACAGCTCTGTGCTGAACTGCCAGATGTAGCCAGCCTGATGGATTCAGACCATAAAGATTAGACTCTTTAGTATTCAGGCCAATATTTGTGATGACAGCTACACCTTCCAGGAAAGAGAAAGCCAATATGTAATGTAAAACAGCATTGATCCTATTCTCAAAAGCAGTCTGCAGTGACCGTGCTCTGTCCTGATGTGCAGCTCTTCCTCCGTCAAGGACACGAGTTTGAGAAAATCACAAAAAAGATGCTCAATAAAAGAAATGTCACGGTCGTTTGGAACTTGACAATTGATGCATTTTTTGGTGGTGTGGTGTCGAAACATTTGTTTGTGTTATTGCTGTTTGTTGCATTATGATCCTCTGTGCTGGGCTGTCGTCATTTCTGGGGTCCTCTTAGGTAAAGGGCCCTCGCTGTGGTCTTGCAACATCTGGAACTAATACAGCTGTGCTCCCTATCTGTGGGACCAGGGGGTTTTGGAAGTTGTAGGCTGGGTTGAGGGGAGGGTAGGGGGGCTGGGCTAGTTGCTGCTTTGGCCCTGGGGGTCCATGTGTCCCTGACTTCAAAATAGACTTGATTGCTAACAGCTGGCAGTCCTAACTCACCAAGTGTCAGAGCTCTCCTCTGATGTCAACCTTGTCAGTATCAAGGCCTGGACAATGGAAGGCCAGCAGCGCGGCGGCAGAGGTAGAGACGAGGACTGTGTCTCTGTGAAATGAGATTCAGAGAATGAACGTCTTTTTTATTTTTTTATGAAGGTTGTTTCCATAAATAACTTTCTAGAGCTCCTCTGAATGAGGCAGATGCTGAAAAATGCCATGAACAACATGAAAATCTATTATTTGTGCTGCGGAAAAAATAATCTAAACTAAACTAAGAAATACATAAACACTGAACATACAATATTGTCATCCATCAGTACAATGCAAAAACTACAAACTCAGATTTCCATTACAGATGCTCACTTTTGACATTATCATCTACTTAAATACGTTATAAACCCATTTGTATAAAGGTAATACTTTTGTGAAATGCACTTTCAATAGAACTTTTTGACTCGATGTATCACAGTAAGGAAAGTAAGATGGCTGTGTCCTCTTCACTGCCACAGTATAAATAAATAGGACAGCAGCTCATTAGCATCTTTTATTATCCAATTACAAACTGGGCTCGCCTAATTACCTCCAATCAGCAGGGAGAAGAAAATGATTGACTTCCTCGAGGACGGGCATTACTCAGGACGGAGAGGACAAACTGCTTTTCAGATGTCACCTACTGGAAGTGACTCACCGAAAGTCTGGCTATGGAAGTACTGTCGACATATATCTACCTTGAAGGCAGCCAATCAGCTACTGTTTTGACGTTAACTAAATGGAGGCCTTCACAACTTCACATGAATCACCTTTGAGACGTCATTGTCAATCCCCAGATATCTCACTTATAAGGTTTCATAACTCTGGTGTTAGATAAGTATGTAAGTGGTGGAAAAGCTCCCCCCTCGTTTTCCAATGTCACATTATCACATGGTCTATTTTACCTGCCTACAAGGTTGTGTTACTCTGTGGATTATGTTATTGAGTTTGTGACAGAAAAAGATAGAAGCTAATTTTTAAACAGCTGCAGAAACGATTATCCTTCATCAGCGGATGAAGGGCGGCCGCTGCACAAGGTTGCACTTATAACAGAGCTATGCATCATTATTAGACAATTAATTACTGTGTCATCAACACCACCAGCACCACTGTTCTACTGGGATTCAGACACAGATGTTTCAAACTCGGCTTTGACAGCGCTATCCATTACCGAGGAGCAACGCGTCCAGTGTCAGGCTTCGCCTAAACTTTCTCTGCTTTGCACAGAGTTGCCCGGATTTTGCTTTTGCTCTCGAGTTAGTTTTGAGGCTTTGAAAGATGTCAGGAAGGGCCAGAAATAGCACGGGGCAGGCCACTGGGAAGAGCTGTTGTTTACAGACAGTGACAGGGATGAAGGACCTCTGCGCCCTGGTGCTGGGCCTGAAGCCTCAGGGGTGTAGTAGCACTGCCTCTGTTGCTGCCCTGGACACCACAACACATAAAACCGCACAAACAAGCTGGATGACAAACTTTTGTGCAAGTGGACACACAAAAAAACACAGCAGCTTTTCTCTGTCTTTATCTTAAAACACTCACATGCGTCGCATTCCTTCTGTCTAATCGTCTACCTCTCACAGATACACACACATCACGACACACCACCATGCTTTAATTATAACAGCAGTGCACCTTTTAATTTTTTTCTTATTGACTTTGCCTGCTGACTGTACATCCTACCGTGTGAAGTTGATCCAAGCGAATGTTGGAACAAACCCTGAGCCTCCTGACGTGATTCTTTTGTGTTTATACGATATAAGAATTTACCAATCACTTTAAGTAGCTGCGCTGACCTCGATGCTGGGGTCAAACCAGGCTACAGACACATGAGGTAAGCACCTTGCACCAGCATCGCGTAGTTTCAGTACTCGCGTCAAATGCAGCACCTTGAAAAAATTTAAATAAAAACAACTGCAGTACAGTATTGACAAATTCTGTTTAATATTGTGTGATACTCTTCTCTTAAAATACAGTCTTTTCTGAGGTAGACCATTACAGTTCAAGAACATTATTGTCAGACATCAATAAAGACATGAAATAAATATTTTCATGTACAATATGCCGCAAAAATGAGGTAGAAATGGTTACAGAAAATGTACAATAACCAAGAACAAAGTTACTGTGATAACAGATCAAAACATGTAAAAAACAAAAGCCTGTTTTGTTGGACAAACTGGAGACAACAAATCCAAATGCTGTTACTACTATTTCATTTTCTGTAATTACGTGTGAATAATGGCTGGCGATGTCCTGCCACTTGAGACGGGGGACGCTCTGTAACCTGTAAATGTGTTTTCAGTTTCTTAGACGGTGATCAGTATGCACAGCGGGGGTCACTCTGATTGATCTGGGTGTATGGCATGACTGAAGCCACCAGCTGGAGAGGGGAAGGCTGCACTGTGATATAAGGTTGCTGGACATCAATCAGACCACTTCCACTCCGTGGAATCGGTATAAGGGAAGGTGAGTGGGGGGTTGGCGGTAAGGGGGTGGGGGAGAGGATACAACGCCACATGGCCACCGGGGCTCGTGGCCAGGGGGCAATCCAATCTAATGAGACTGCACAGGGGAGAGAGGGAAAAGAGAAAAAGAATGATGAGGGAGGGAGGGTGGGAGAGAGAGAGGGAGGAAAGGCCGGTAGGAAATATTACATCATTGTGTGTGTATACGTCCTCAGGACCATGGCAACAGTCTAACATGAAGGACCCCTGTACCTGCAGTCCAGTGACCAGGTTTTTCCAGCTTGTTAAGACTGAGCAGTCGGACCGCTCTGCTGCAGATGGAGAGATTTGTCTGGAGGATCTACATGTTGGGCTCATCCACAATATGCACACATTAACTGTGAATCTTTACACTGTGGAGTTTGCTGAAAGCTGCACATAACAACATTTTTGTTTTTGCATCTGTGTTCTTGTGTGTTTTCTCTTTGGGGGGTATTTTGTGCTGGTAGGTTCACTGTGATCGCACACGTGTGATCGTGCGTGTTGTAATTACATTTTTCGAATGATATTTTTGCATTGGTACAACTATAGACAGCGGACATGCATATACAGGATATGTAAACACGGAATCACGCGGAGATCTGCGAGCAGTTTGTCCAACAAAAGAAGGAATATGTTCTGTATACGACATAGCATTCTTGAAGACAAACATCACTCCACCATAAACTACAATAAAAATAAAAGGTAAAAGAACAGAAAGAAAATGCATTTATATATTCATTTATAATAATACATGGATTTTATGGCATCAAATATCCTTTGAAATACCTGAATTACATTCAATGTTACTCTTTGTAGCATATTCAAGTTTCTCTCCCGAGGTAAAAGCCCAGCTGCAGTGGGTATTACAAGACTGTCAGGTTTCTCCTCGCTCCTTTATCTCGCTCTGCGACACTCCCTACTAAGACCCTAAGATTACATACATTCTTTATTTCATATCTCTGAGGTAAAGAAATTCTTCCTGAGCATTTCAAACAAGACTACATACTAAGAAAACAAAAAGTAGTAAGTGAAATAGAAAACAGACACGCTGTAGGAGAAGCTGGGTGTGCACGTGTTGTTCTGTAAGTGTGAGTCTCAGGAAAACTGCCCTTGATGAGGAATGTGAGATCGAGAACAAATGATATGGAAGTTAATGATAATAATAAAGTCAGTTTTCAGTGAATTGTACCATTTCGAGATTGTGAGTATTGTTGAATAAAGATACACTACAAGCAAATGTGTTGAGTGTGCAACTGAACACCTGGCAAGGGACGGTCATATAGTCATGTTTAATAAATGTGAATAAATCTATTGGTAGAATGCCATTTTTTTCAAGATTTATTAATAAGCTATCGAGAATATTGCTATATTGTGATTTTGAGGACAAGTCCCTTTGAAGAAATATAACAGCACTGCTGATTATGCATTTGGTTTGACATGTTTTTGGTCAGAAACTGAGGTTCGCTGAAATGTTGCTGATCCCGAGCCCTTCGTATTCAATGATTAGTGACAATCCAAAGACTAAATCAACATTAGGATAACATGGACTGGACTGGCAATAAATACAATCCTGAGAGTAGCAGTCAAAGGGGGTATTTTCCAAACCCTGATTATCCATAATCTTGGACCACGTCACCTAGCAACAAATAATTGATTTTGTCCAGGACCAATGCTAATCAAGATCTCTGAGAGGATCCAAATAGCTATCCGATTCTCCCATTGGCCAAATGACTAATACACTACCCCACTCAGCAAGGCCTATTCATCTTTCTTCTCTTTGGGAAAAATAAAATATTGCGGATATTCATAGCAAAAAAAAAACAGTACACCATGGCATGCTTCTGCCAGTAATACAACTCTGTCAGCTCTCCAGTATCAACTTCTCTGGCTCTTTTGGCTTCATAATCTGTAATTACAAAACAACAACAAAACATTCCCAAGGCTTGCTATGTCAAAGCAAAGACAGGTTCATATTGCAGTCCGAGTACAGTGACTGGCTGCTTTCTCAGTGGCTATACATCTTGTTCCACTCTATACAAGTGTCCAGTTCTTTTGTTGTGGAGTGTGGGCGCACCTTGCAGAAAGCATTCTCAAAGTCTGTGAAGGCTGGGGGTTTGGAGGATGTGGGGAGGCCATGCATGGCCCCAGTGGGGGAGGCTGCTGAGGAGAGCGCCTGCTGGCTGAGCTGCAACAGCTCCCACACTGAGAAGCCCTCAGTGCGCTGAAGCACAACGCTTAGCTCCCTCTCGCTCAGGCTGCAGCCCTGGGGCAACAGCGCCTGCAGCAGCACTTGCCTGCGCATACCTACATCTGGCAGGCCAACATGATATCGCTTAGCAAAGCTCTGATGAACTGCGTCTTGCAGCATATCTGGCCTGCCAGTGGTGCAGACAAGAATCACCAGACCAGCGTTCCCCACCTGGGCTTTCTCCAGGGTTGTCAGCAGTGTCTGCCTCAGCCCGTCCTCTTCCATGGCCTCAACCTGACTTAGCAGCACCACTGACGGTTGCCGGGCCCCTGCCACCTGCAAGAGAGACCCCAGAATGTGCTCTGCCTCTGCCTTCCCTTTAGAGGCCAGCGTGGCTCCACTCAACCGGTAGAAGGAAGCCCCCAGCTGTGAAGCCATAGAACGAGTCAACGTCGTCTTACCCCCTCCCCGGGGGCCAAACAGCAGGACGGTTTTTGGTGGCCGCACCACTGGACTGGGCCTTAACACAGGCCACAGCAGGTCCTCCTCCAGGGCAGTCTTGACATGGGTGAGGCCGGCCAGATCGTTCCAGCCAAGAGCCGGGCTGCAGTCTAATAACTCCCCATTAACAAGGTCCAGCAGTCGGGGATCTGGGCTCTTCATAATCTCAACAGTTGGACCACATAGTGGGGATCGTTTGTGGGCCTGGGCACGGTGCTGCTGCTGTTGGGTGAAGCCCTGCTCTGTTACACCATTCTCCCCTGTCATACCTGCTGGAGGGCTGTACTCCCCTGCTGCTCCATACTGAGGAGACACAAGAGGCTGGGAGGAGGGCTTACTGGGCTTATAGGTTTGAGGGTCTGTGCTGCCTGAACCGCTGAAGCCATTTCCCCGGCACTCTGTTTTGTCATTCACACTGTAGGGTGAGTTTCCCCCGGCCTTCAAGGGGTCGTAGCCATATTTCCTGTAACGAGAGCCATCCCCGCCCTCATCCTTTTCTATGTTCATCTCAAATGCTTTTCTTTTTAATGTCCCTCCAGATTCAGATGCCCCGAGGGTGGTGCTGTGGTAACCATAGCTGCCTCCTACCACTGTGGGCCTCGAGGGTACAGGAGTTGGGGCAGGTAGACCTGAGGCCAGGTAGGTTGCAGAGGGGTGGCTGTAGCTGGGGGCGAGGCTGGTCTGGGGAGGGTATGTGCTTGGGGGATAGTTATAGACAGGTGTGGTGGGGCTATAGCTGGGGACCAGAGTGGGGGTGGATTGGAGGCTGTGCAGGGAGGCAGGGGGAAGTGCTGCAGTGGGTTGGGGACAGTACCCTGAGGAAAGATAGGTGCCATTGTAGCTGGATGGGTACTCACTGGAGCCACTGCAGGAGCTGCTGCCACTGTAGCCGGAGTCTGAGAGGTTACTGTTCACTACTGACACACTGCCAACTCCTGGAAGGCCCGCAGATGTGGCTATAACTTTGGAACCTGAGAGGCTGTCATGGCCTCCTGGGGGCACCAGGGAATAGGAGGCATCAGTGCTGTGTGTCAGTGGCCAGGGCTCCAGCTCAGTCTTCTGGCCATTGAGGCCCCCGAAGGCTCCTGGCTCATGGTAGGTGCCAGGTGGCTTGTCATACGGTGAGTCCAGCACACCAGCGTACTTCTCAGCATAGCGCTTCAACAGGTTGGAGGCTGTCAGGGCGGAGATGTCGTCATTGGCCCAGGCATAGTTGCTGGAGTTGCGGCTACGGCCAGGGTAGAACTCCGACTTGTGGGCCGGGGATGAGGTGGTGGAGGAGACATCCAGGTGCTGCTCAGGCCACTGGCTGAGAGGCTGGGCATGCTCTGGGTTCCAGTGCATCTTTAACAGACCTGACAAATGAAACACAGAGAAACCATATTACAATTTTACTCTAATTACATTTACCATAAACTGTGTTTTATTAAAAATTGTGATTATATTCTTAAGAACATAGGTAAGAGGTTGCATTTTTAGTCTATCTCATTGCTATGATTAATATTGAAATAATTCTTATGATGGTCTGTATATAAAATAAGTGTGACACATAAAACAATCAAAATAGTGAGTTTACCACTAAATGGAATTATTTAAAAAAGAATGATAGGATATAGGCTAGGTTACGAACTTTTAGATATTGTTCAAAATCATTTGATTTTTACAGTTTATTATTATTATTTTAAGTTTTTTAACTTTTGTTTTCTAAACACTCTGAAACACTATGAAAACAACACAGCACCATCTTTATATCTTACTGAGGAAAAGACTACATTTGTTATTGTCAGAAATGTATGACACTTTTGTAAGAGAGATCAACATGCAAAAGTAATAAACAACGTTCAGCTTGCTAAAGATGAGTAAACTAGACAGAAGTTTGGAAAATTTTCCATGTCTGTTCGCTCCCCCCCGAGACAAGAAAGAGCCTTTCTTCTGTGTGTAAAATAAACTTTTTTTTCAGTGTTACCATCAAGCTGGGGTGCTCGAATATCCCAGAGAGGGAGAGGAAGGTAAAAGGGGAGGAGGAAGCAGAAAGAGAAAGCTGCAGAGAGAAAAAAGAGTGAAAGCAGATTGGGCGGGATGGATGTGTTGTTTCCCAGCTTATGTTGGAGTGGCGATAAGATCCCACCACTATTCCCTATACTGCTAGCATCTGCATGTCTCCCAGAGGAGCTATTGTTATCTCCCAGTGCATGTTGCTCTGAATGCCTGCTCTCTCCGCCCTACACCCCCACCTACCACCCACCAATCTACCCACCCACCGTACACCACAGCTCCAAAGGCCCACTGGCCGGCTGGACAGGGGGAGGGAGGGAGGCAGAGGGGAAGGAGGGTCTGTGTGTGGACAGTGGTGTAGAGAGAGTGAGAAAAAGAGAAAGAACGAAAGAAAGAAAGAAAGACAGAGAGAGGGGGGTTGGGTTTGGGATCGCAGCATAGTTTGCTATTCATCAGCACAGTCTCCCATGGAACATTGGGAAAGTGGAATGTCTGCTTCTCTGGCTGACTTTGGGACGGACCCAGGTCTGATTGATCATGGCTGCTACGTACCGTGCACATCGCAGACCTCACATGAGAAAAACATTACATTTTCCTCCATGAATTGTCTCCATCCATGTCCGCTCTTGAAAAGACCTTGTTATCCTCTAAAATATGTTGTTTACCAAGTAGTGCTGCAACTCCTTTAGGGTTGCAACTGACAATATAATTTTTGATTAATCTAATAATTGCCAGTAATCAATCAAAAATGTCTTTAATATTTCCCTTCATATGAAGGTAAAGTCTTCACATATCTTGCATTGTCAAACAACACCTTAAAGGATACTACCATCTGTGACATTTGTGGGTATGTTTGGCATTTTTGCTTAAAATGTGAGTTAAAAATGACTAAAATAGCTGCTGATTGATTTTCTGATCATCATCTAACTGATCAATCAACTAGTTATAACAGCTACAAACTGCTTTTCCTGCATCTAAAGTGCACTGGCTAATTCTAATGTTTGCATGCTGTTATGTTTGCCATCCCAAGCTGATTTTATAGTGTCTCTATTTTATAATAAGTACAGAGTATACGTTTATGTGTGCATCAACCAAATACATCTCAATTATAGTAATAAAATCATCTGCTTCATTGGAGACTAGCACTACCTCTTGCTGAGGCATTAGCTTGACATTCCACACATAGCTTGGTATTATTGAAGTGCTATGATTTACCCTGAGGTGACAACTACTCCGGCTAGAAAAGGTAGGTAAAAAGGAATGAGGCAAAAGCCGTCATTACTGGCCTCGCTGCTTTCCCTTCAGTGGACGCCTGATGATTCATTATTCATGGCTCTGTGTGTGTGTGGAGCCAGGCTTCTTATTGCCATTTAAATCAAATCTCAATATCCAGAGCCTGTGATTCTGCTGCTGCTGCTCCTCTGCTCTCTAGCTCACTCTTTAACTTTGGCCTCTTTCTTTTTCCCCCCGCTTTTCCAAACCTCCCCATGTGTGTTTTCAGATTACGCCTGTTATTTATTCAGTCAAATGAGACCAGCAGACCAGATGGCCATTGGATTATCATGTCCTTCATATTCAAATCCACTGCCTTAAGTTCCCAATGGCCAAACCAGTTCAAGTACTTCCCTAAGCTTCGGCTGACCCACGCAGCCACACACCCACCATGACTACAAGCACAGGGACATTCTCACACTCTCTTGTTCTTACAAACATGCTGAGGACATTGCCTTCTCCACACCCAGATGACCACATATTTTTCTGTGGTCTGACTTGCAGGCCTTTGTCCGGGCTGCAGAAACCATATATGTCGTGCAGGCCCTTCCCATCTGCAGACCAACCAGTTTGTGAACAGCCCCAATAATGGGGCCTGTGTGTGACAGAGATGGATGAGAGCCCAGGGGAGCTCATAAAACCTGCAGCGGGGAGGGAGGGATGGAGGGAAGGAGGGAGGGGAGAGAGTGGACAGCAGGCGCTTCGTCCCTCTCTAAGTGGACTGGAGCGGACATTAGAGGACTCGGTGAGGCAGGCTAACTGCCGTCCACTCCATCATCAGAGCAGCACCAACACAGAGCTGACTTCTCTCACACTTCCCCCTGGGCCGGCTGCTTATACCTGAGGAACCAGTTCACTCCTAAATCCGAGATACATTTTACACGTCTTTACACTTTATAATTGTTCCTGTATGTGCAGAGTGAACGAGATGAGTGAAAGGGCGCCACTCACCCCCGATAAAAACAGCAGGGCATCAGTGTAGTGTTTAGCCCTTCCCGTGTAATTAGATCTTGCCTTCTGCTAGATTGTGGTTTTTAGAGCAGTGGCACTCGATAAACTGAGCAAGCCCTAATCTACACTTCTGCTTAAATCAGAGCCATCATGTAGATTAATTCACAGGAGGGATGGGAAGAAAGCTAAGATTAGAAGTCGGAAATCAGGACAATGTGGGGATAGTGACGCTGCGGTGATTAGATTGACTCCAATATACTGTGTGCTTCAGTGCAATGCTAGATTGTAAAGGATTCTATGCAACAGAGTAAAAAGACAATATTATATAAATTGTGAATTTTGGAATCCAGATGGAAGAAGCTTTGTTTAAACTTGATTTGTGATATATTTTTCAGTACATCCCTCACATGCCACGCCCCCATCAACGCTGTCTCACTCATATTAGGAGGATTATAGTTTAAAAACATTTATAGTAAGTACTGACCAGGACATTAGGGTTAAAAAATTCTTCTCATTCAACCGTTCTTGAAGCTTTTTCATTCACTGTACATCAATATAATTAAAGCTGCTTTGTGATATAGTCACAAGAGAGCTGAAAGGATATGTCATTTATTTATTTATATATTTAACATATATATCATAATTTATCAGTAGCATTTGCTACTGCCACCAAGTTCAGTAATCATAAATATGTGACATGACTGCTTTTCTTCTTCCGTCTCATATGGATGCGAGGAGTTTCATAGGAACCTTGTGTTATGCAAAGGAAATTTCCCAGTTGGTGTGTGTGTGTGTGTGTGTGTGTGTGTGTGTGTGTGTGTGTGTGTGTACGTGTGTGTTCTCGGCCCCATGAGAGACAGATGTTCCTCTGCTGACCACCTTACTGTCTGTTTGGCCATTGTTGTGCACGGCCGTCCAGCAGACGTGCGCGGATCGGACAATCCAGTTGGCCCTGAGACAAAGCCTGAAGGATCCTATTGTCAGGGGCCTGTCTAATTATGGAAATCTTATTAATCTATTCAGCAGCAGTCCACTGACAGCTTTTGTGTTAGCCTGGGATTTATTGAGGGACCTGTGTGAGCTGCATCCTATTGAAGGAGTGCGTGATGAAGACAGTGGTATGGCTCTCTTCAGCAGAAATCCACTTTACTTTGAGGAGGCTCTAAAATTAAAATTAGACCCCTTATGGCTCGGGGGGGGGGGGGGGGCTAAATTTGTGATTCCTGCCCTCGAAAGCTCAAATCTAGTACCTACACAGTCACTGCATCTGCTGCTGACTGGGTGAAACTGAAATAGCCTTTGGCCCATAAAGGCTAGAGTACTCTAGACTGTGTTGTGGTCTCCTATAAAAGAAGAATCAGTGGGTAAGGTGAAACGCTATCTTGGCAGGAAGCCCAGAGATGCAGGGCTCCAATGCTGTTTCACAACTCCCCTGAGGTTGCTTTCCCCTTCTCCCTTCCCGGCACTTTTGTTTTCCCTGCCCCGAGGAACAAAATGGACACGGATGCAACAAGCCTTCTGGGACAGTGTGCTATTAAACCGTGCCGATTGTGAAGAGGCTGCTTGTAAACAAGGGCGCTGTGGATCAATCCAATCAAGTCTCTATTCAGGGCTGAGCTCTACCCAGAACCAGGGACCAGAGAGAACACCTCTATCTCAAATGCAGCCACTAAGTTGACTTGCAGAATGAAACAGACAATATTATCTCAAGTGCACACTTTTTTCTAAGTGGTCAAACTTTGAGGACCCTGCTGAGGGGAAGAGCACCCAGTACATGTGAGCGTTGCCAAGTCCTCTCCCAGTGTGGAGGTTCTGAGAGCAAATTGTAGAGCTAAGTCACTAACTACAGAACATCCTCAAAGTAGTCTGTCCATGTTTGACAGCACAAACATCTGCAGCAACAAAGATTATAGAATGTCTCCGTTAGGTATATATATTAATTGAAACTTAAATTTTTATTTATTTGAAAATAATAAAAAGCATGATTGGTCCCCTGTCAAAGTTGAATATTAAACTCTCTCTATGGTCTAAATGAAACTGTTGATCACAAAAGCTTGCACAGTGCAATAGTCAGGATATCAAATATGTCCCCCACCCAAAAAATCTACACAGTCAACTTACTTAATGCCAAAAGAAAATTCTTCCAATGCTTCAAAAACAAAAGGCTGCACAGAGGGCAGAGGCAATTTGTTGTGAGAAGGCTGCTCCAGCTGCTGTGTCAGTATGTCAGGGATTGAATTTAAGACTACAAAACAGATGCTATACAGAAAATGAAATGAATGCACTTATAATACAAAACATGAATTCATACCGAAGGAAAATACAGAGAAGGGCAGAGTGGGAGAAACAATATATTCATGCTGGAAAATCACAAACCTGACGTTCTGATGATTGCATCTGTTTTATGTTATGATAAAGGAGTTATTGAATAAAACTGCATCTTTCTGGACATAAATCTTAGAAATTATATAGTTTTTCCGAAATATTTCAACACTACTACACTACAACACTAGTCAATTTTAGATAAACGTATCAAATTAACTGCGTTGTTTTGAATGATTATGGGTTGAGCACGGACCGGCTGAGAATCTGTTATTTATCAGAGTTTGTTATCTTGATTTGTCGTTCACTCTTGAAGGCCCTTAAGTCCTCTGTTCTCAAGTTCACTGTGATTTATGGCACTAATATCAAGCAGGACATTCTCACTGGGCTGCGGCCGTCCTGCCGCTGCACACTACCTGGCCTGTCATAAAAACACCAATCTCAGAGGCCGGCCACATTTTACACCCTGGCAAGTAGAGACAGTGGAAAATTGTCTCTGGACGTTCTCTCACTTTGGTATGAAATATACATGTTATCAGCCTGTGCACAGTTTGCACAGGCACACTTCAAAATAACAAATTCCTCACATAGATTGCGGATCGTGTTTCTTATACTAAAACTTGTGTTACACAAAGTTGAGCTAACCCACACATGCTGAATAGCCCCTGTTTCCATGTGGGGTATTGCCAAGAAGCTGTTAAAGGAAATGCGAGGTCAGTCCGTGAGACCCTTCCCAAACCGCCTTAAGACGGGGGATAATGCACACACCAGACAACAGGCATCATAATTTATCAGCCATGCATAATTGGGCATTGCTAGGGAAAATTATTATAAATCTATGTGTTAGTCACAGGGCTGCTATCAATCAAAAGAAAGACAATCCCACACTCCCACTCTGCCTCTTGCTCCCTCTGGCTCATCTGCTCCCTCTTTCATGGCCCTAAAAAGACGTAATAACAGCAGAGTGCGGGAGCTCTGGTGGGGAGTTTTCACACCTGCTGCCCAGAGCACGAGCAGACGCAGCTCTTTTCAAACACGCCTCACCAGTCCAATCCCAGGAGGAACGGGCCCATCTCCTGCAGTGGCATTGAGGGATGTCCTCTGTGTTTGTGTGTGTTTGCACGCGCACACTTCTCTCTCTTTTCCTAACTCTATGTGTTCCTCTTTCTGTGGACAGAGCTATCTGTACTCCATGTATCAGCATGACAGTTTGACTAACTCTATTTTTTGTTTCATCTCCCTTTGGGAATGTTTCAGGCCAGCTGTCAGAATAGTTTTTGTCAGCTTGTGCAGAAAACTTGGTTTTATTTGGAGGGAAGGACAACGTGACAGCGCTCTACTCTGCATTTTGGAGAATAATAAAATCACACGACTTTTGTTGTAAATCTACTGGCAGAAATTACAATTATTGTCCAAAACTAATAAAATTTAAAAAAAAGAACGAAATCAGCCTCTAAGTGGCAAATGTTAAGCAGCGAACAAGTATTCACAGTGTCCTTAAAAGTTGCTGTTGTGCAGAGTGGGTGGAGAGAAGCCGCAGCCAAACTATTAAATGGCACTTTTTCCAAACACTGATGAATTGACAAACCTGTTTAGAATTGCTAATGACAGTGCAGCAAAAAAAGTTCCCATCTGAGTGCGTGCTCATTGTACAACCCTTTTCTCAGCACTCTCCCAAAACTAGAACGCCTGCGGAATAATTGCTGGATGCGTCACTTCATGCTTGTAATTTTAGAAACAACTCCCCATCCCCCGTGCCTGCTAACGCACGTCCACAAATGGTGAACACCCCCCCCGGCTCCCTCCCCAGTCCTTCAAGAAAAACAGGGTTCCTATTTTCTGGGACTGCAGGCTGGCTTTAGGTCATTGTGTCCACTAATATATCAAAGAACAGCTGTCCTAAGGCTCTGTGATGACCAATCGCCCCTTCCATCTGTCTCACTAGCCCAATCTCTGCTCTATCTCACCCTATTCAGCTCTATATCTTTTCCTCGCAATCTCCTTCTTTCCCCGGCTCTCTGCCTCTCCACCTCCCTTATTCCCCCCATTCCCTGTGTGCATGTTCCATTCCCTCCCTTCTGTCCAAATCCCCCAGCCCCTCTGTGCTCCCAGCTTATACCCTCGGCACATGGACAGCTCTGGGATTTGTTGTTTTCTGTTAGTACACACACATATTAGAGAAGCTCAGTGTATTCAACAGCTGCGGCCCCTGCTGTCATGGCCAAGCATATTATGATCACTGCACTGCAAACACCGAATGGCACAACAATTTAAGTATTTTCTCAAGTGTAGTCATTTACTAATGAGCTGCACTGGTGGGAAAGACATTGCTTCTCATTGTCAAGCTCTGAATTCTGCTGCCTCAGGAATCCAGTGAAGTGTTGCCATCCAAATGAGCCTCACAACCCTGCTTCTTAATTTGGCCCTTAACGGGAGTGGAGGTCTCCTTAATGAGCTGATGATCCCTCAGAGAGAGACAGAGCTGAGGGCCAGTGGACTCACGGGGCCCTGGGTCCCTAACCTTCTTTTCTTGAGTTAACAGAGGTATGCAAACATACACACACACACATAGCCACACACACACATAGCCACACACACACACACACACTGGAGGCTAATTAGAGCCCATTCACACCCCACACTAATGATCCTAGCTCTTCTTCATACACATTTTAGCAGGCTGCGTGTTTACTCAAGGGCCTCACAGACCCCTCCACTGCACAACTCATACCATTCTGCCGACAATAGGAAGAGATGCTGGTATGGCCCCTCCAACCTGCTCCTTCAGGGGCCAGGGCGAGATGTACTCCTTTCTTTTTTCTATACAAACTACTCCATGACTTGGCCGAGTCATTCACAAAGACACTCGTACAAAACATAAAAACAGAGCCGGAGAGGGGTCAGTCAGAGGAGAGCTATAAAAGCTGCCAGATCTGGACTGTGTGTGTGTGTGTGGTTGCCCCATGTGTGTACGTGTGTGTTTGTGTCTATGTGGGCTGTTTTAAAAGAAAAGGTATCGCTACACCAGCGGGGCCCCCCCAGCAACAAGAGTTAGGGCACTCCTGGGTTGGCGGCCTGGGACTGATTTAAGAGTGTGTTTGAAGTGCAGATTACAGATTCTTTGCACCAAATCCCTCCAGGAGTATCCATGGCCCCTGGAATCTCTCTCAGGTTTCTTCTCAGGTCCAGCCAGGGCTACTCGCCCCAGCTTGAAGTCCTCTGGACTGGCCGGAGACGAGGACCAAGGCCGGACACACAGAGGAAGAAAGACAGACAAACACTGGCTGAATGTGGGACCTAAACCATTGCAACTGGATATGTTAGAGCAGTCCTGATAACAAAGAGTTGTGTGTGTTGATGGTTGTACTAACTGTGTGTTCATACACTGGGACCAGTATATATGCTGGGGCAGAAATGCCTTCAGCAGGAGTCAGAAATAGGATTGGGATGTCGGAATGCTTCACATTCCCACAAAGGGAATTTCAACATGGAGGTGAGAGTCTTTGCATGTCCTGCACAAATGCAAAGTCCATCACAGTCCGTTTTTGTTGAGCTAGAATCATGACTATAGTCTTTAACTAAAAGACAGTGAGGTGCAGTGTCACCTGCAAGCACAGGGGTGTGTTTGTGTCACTGGTCTGAGAGTAAACAGCGGGCCTACCTTACACTGCTGTGTGCGCTCATACGATCCCTCTGTCTACACACGCACACACTGGCAGGCTGTTTTGAAACGATCTCACCACTGCAGAAGCGCTGCAGAACAGAGCTACTCTGTACATGAAGAAAAAAGCCATCAAGCTGCTGGACAGAGCAGATGAAAACCAGCTTTGTGCGTCCTGATCATAAAAGATAATCACACACAAAAGCTGGTACGTAATTTACTGGAAGACTCCCGTGAAGGACCAGCAGTGTGCCGCTCCGAAGGCATGCTAACTATTCCACCAGCAGTTTGTGACATTCTTGGACGTGCTGTCCGTTGCAGCAGCGTTGAAAATGGACTAGCAGGGTGCAGGGAACTGATGGGACGACCAGTTACACAAGCGCTTGTGAGAAGCAACACCAGCATGCATGAAGAAAAATAATGTGAGCAACTCGCCCTAATTGGATTTTTATGTATAAACATTATTTAATGGGAAAAAGCACAACATGTTCTGGGAGGACACTTGTGGGGCATGTTTCATAACAGCGCATGAGGTCAACTACTTTTCCAGCTCTAAATTCCATCCATCTGATGAGTGGTTGAATAATAACATTGGCTATTTCAAGGGTGAAATTGACAAAAAGCAAACAAAGAGTAATGGAAACTGTCAAACATCCCCTCGAGATGCTTTAATCAAGCTGCTTTGTCCTGTTTGAATTCACACACCCACACACTTGCTCTACACTGCCTCCACACCCCATTTTGTTGCAAATTCAAACTTTTTCACCATCTATTATGAAGTAATACTTTTTAAATTAAGCATTCTGTGTGGTTTCCCTCTTTTCTTGTAACTGTCATGCCCGATAATGCTCATTTGAGGCCAGTTAAAGAGTTGTTAAAAAAAAAAAAAGGGGGCTGTTGAAGCCGAGGCCACGGAGGCAGCCCCATGCTGGCCGGCAAACAATGCTGTTTTGGAGAGCCAGCGCACTGGACTCAAATGAAACCTGGTGGGTGGGTGAGAAAGGGGGAGGCCAAAAACTGGACACATCAGTTATTAGGTCAGCATTTTAAAGGGGGAAAAAGAAAGAGAAGGGCAAAAGGGGAAGGAGAGCGGGAGGCGGCATGGTGGTGGGTCCGGAGCTGTATAGGTAAAATGACACTGGCAGAACTGAGGGGTTTCTGCAGCTTACACCATCAGCCCTCCAGTCTCCCTCTGCCTCCTTCCGCTTGATGATGAAACATTCAGACAAAAAAAAAGGTTTCTGCACAGAGGCATGCAACACTTCACCTGTGCCTTTTTTCCTTCTTACACAACACAGTATCCCACAGGAAGGGTGGGGGGTGCATTGATTCAGGCAAAGTCCAACTAACTCAAATGGGTCTGTTTGGTGTGACATGCAGCAGGAAAGATATAAAGAAGGGTGCAGTGTACTCACTATAGGGGACAATAGGACTCAGCATTCTGTGGAGCTGGTCTCAGTAAGGAGGAATGCTGTTTTGTGAACACCAGCTTAGGTTAGTATCCGTCCGGCTGTAGTCCATCACTGGCACAAGCTTCTGACAACAGAACCCTGAGAGACGGAGAGAGAAGAGAGGGAGGGAGGTTAGACAGTTACAGGCTGCTGCACAATGTCTGGACAAACACTCACATGTCAACCTACCGATCACACAAGCTCACACAGCAGCAAACACATACTAGAATTCAGTCACAGCATGATAGAATTACTGACCAACCTGAGAACGCTATCAGTGTAACAAAAACACGAGTTCACACAGACACACACACACATTCTCCCAAATTGACGCACACAAGGGTATTCATTATAGGCAGGCATTAAGCTGATTGTGAAGCTGCGTCCAGCCTCTAAAGAGGGCTTTCTAAATCTGCCTCACAAAAAGACTCATGCATACCATGGCTCTGTGCACTGGGGCAATAAAGACTGCATTCTTAGGAGACCAAACACTTTTGGAGCTGCACAGGCAAAATGTATAAGGAAAAAAAAATGTCTCCTGTGATTTCAAAGTTTTCTCACCAAGAAAAAAAAAGAAAGTATGAATGTTGAGGATGAAATTGTGTTAAAAAATAAATATAAATTCAACCAACTTATAGGAAAATATGCCAAAATAATCCATTCTGGTTTGGGTTGTAAATGTCACATTTTAATCATCCACAGATTAACGTCAGTGTAATCCTGCACTGTTGTTTTATTCTGATATAAACCACCTCTCTGAGCAAAACCATGAGATTAAAACAACTGTATGAAAATGTAGCTTTTTCCCAACAGCCATTTGTGTCACTTCTGAATTATGTTTACGCCAATTTTATTTGATTTGATCCACATTTGGGCATGAGTTGCATTAAGGAAAAACAATAGGCAATTGACTGAAATTGTTTTGCAGTCTTTAAGATATGTGAAAACATTTAATCCACAAATAAACATCAATGCTTCAGTAAATTTACTGTCCCTATATAGGTAAACAGGAGGATAAAGGAGTAAAAAATAAATAAACCAGAACATCAAAAAATCTCAAACATATTAATAAACTTTTAGACAACAGAATTTAACCCAATTCAACACTGTCATTTAATACTTTTGGATAAAGTTGGCGTACGAACACAGAGTTTATCTTTCTGGACATGTGTAAAAATAAACAGCAGTATACATTAACTCATGCACAATTCCTATGGAGAAGAAATTACGCAATGACCACACGGCTGACCCTGCACACCCGGAGGCTTCACGTACAACACCGACTATACGGCCCCCTTTGCTCTAACTGACAGTCAACTTCTAACACTCAGTCAGCCCAGAGAATCTAACTACACGCTTCTGCAGCAAACCACAGCTTCCACTGAAAACAAACACGGTTCCTGCACAGTTCAGAGAGGGGCTGAGAGGAGAAGGCAGAGCTACAGTAAGGAGGTTTAGGAAAACGTCTCATGGTCAGTGGCCAAAGATCAGATCCCCTACAACACGCTCAGCTCGGGTTCCCTTTCCAACTTCAGCAGAGCCAAGTCAAACAGCAGGAAGAGCAGCGGGCTGTGACAGCAGATATACACAGAGATGCAGAGAAGACAGGCAGCCTTACCTATTCATGCCTGCATGTCCTCCATCAGATCTGAAAGCACTAGGATAATCCCTGGAGTAGACCAGACCCGAGTGTGTGTACTGCTATGCTTTTTTTCCACATATGGGACACAACTCCACTCTCTCTCTCTCTCTGTCTCCCTCCCTCTGTCTCTCTCTACCTCCCTCTCTCTATGGCCAGTGACAACAGAGTGAGCACTCAGCTCCCCTCCCCCACTGATCTCCCCTCCCCCCTCCCTCCCTCCCTCCCTCCCTCTCCCTCTCTCTCTCTCCCTCTCTACTACTTAAATACGTTTTGCATAAAGAGAGAGAGAGACACAGAGAGAGAATGAGGGGAGGGCAACACAGAGAGTGGAGGACTGACCAATCCTGCTCTGTAGGAGAAAGAGCATGGACACTGATGACAGGGGGGAAAGAGAGAGAGAGAGAGAGAGAGAGAGTGACTTTCTGGGTTGGAGGGAAATGACCAGGGTAAGTTTGGTTTGGCCTCAGGAGGATTAAGACAGAGCTGAAGGAACAGTGGTCAGATTGTGATTTTATAACCCCCCCAGATACACAGAGGAACAATGGGGGGATTCTCTTCTAACTGACTAAAACAGATGACAAATTGGAAAATGTAATGAATTACTCATTACTTATCACTTATTAAAAGTATTTAAACTACTTAACTGCGCAAAAGCAGAAACAATGTTACTTTACAGAATAACCTTTTGTTTCTCAGCTCTGTCAGAAATCTTTCTGAACTGCCTCACCCACACGTCACATCTTCTGCATGGAAGATTTAAAAAGGCAAGAAAAGGTCATTTGTTTAACAAGAAGTCAGCTCGTGGTTTGGAGATATTTACTGATTAACATTTGCTCCAGCCCTGATGACAGCAATCCTGAAACCAGCACTTCACAAGTCCTGTCCTCACACAGCCCTCATCCAGGACTGTCCTATGACTTATTGTAGTCCAGAATGATCTTCTCCCAGAAGCCATCACCCTGACCCCCGACAAGAGTTAGCAAGTAACAAAAAAAGTCAAAAAAACTACGTAAAATCGAAACATTTCATAGGATTTCTTCCTTACCTCTAACTTTACTTTATTAAGTTGTATTGCTATAACATAGATTGCTCACAAAGTCCAGTGATCTCCTGCCGATATATCGTCATAGACATATCGGTATCAGCATTTTTGTTTGCTGATGAAAAATGCTTTTAAGCTTACATTTTAAAATAATGTTATTTTCTTAATTCAAATTCTATATATTTGGTTGTATTTGTTTTTGCTTTTTATTTTTTTTGTTTATGGTTTAAGTGTAAAATATCAAGCTACGATTACATTTATAACTCCTTAATATCAATATCTATTACTTTACACCTGCCTGAAATTGTTGTCCCCCATTTTAAAGCCTCTTGTCTAAAATCTGATCTTTTTTTTTCTACAATCATTCATTCTATGATTAAAATGCTGTTTCCAGTATGTGGCCATTAGGGCGACACATCACAGCAAAGCCACAGGGTTCATGTTTCTTTCCCAAAAGTAAAACAATAACTAGACTGTGTGTTGACTTGTCAGTTGCTGTGAAGTCAGTTAAAAGACAAGTTGCTGCAAGGTGAAACTGATAAACCTCTCACACAAGTCTAGACAGAGAACAATCTCCCCCAAAGACTGGAATTAGTAGCCATTGTCATTAACTTCAAATTGTTATCATTTACATTTGTTATAACTTCGGCATTATCATTCCAATGTCAATGTAAATTTCCTTAAAGATAATAAATGTAGTGATTAGATTCTATAACAAATAAAATGAAATTGAATTTAATAACCCTAACACTGATGAGACGACCAATAAACATCACGTAAATAGGAAAGGAATTGTAGCATTTGTTGAAGATATTTTCTCTAACCATGGTATTTACGATAAGAGATCCACAAGATGAATGTGCAACAGTCCTGGTAAACATTAGGATAAATTGTTGAAATTATATATGATGGGTTTATGATCCAATATTTGTGTCACTAAACGTTTCAGAAATGTTTCCAAGCTCCATCTCTCTTGTGGTCAGGTGCTGTCCCAGTTTCATTTACTCACTCCCCACACACGCAGCTGTCAGGTTGTTTTTAGCAGCACACTGAGGGCCACATGGTCCAGTCATCTCCTCCCGTTACACGGAGCCGCTGCTCCAGTCGTGTTTCTCTGCAGTGATCTCGCTCACGCACAGGCACACGTACACACACACACACACACACACACACAGAGTTCACCACAAGTGAGTGCACAGAGTGGGCCAGCTGAAAATAGAGGGGGGACATTGTGGTCATATGTTTAGTGTTGAGCATCCCATGCACTTCATCATGTGACAGTATTATGGAAAGTGTTTGCAGTCTGAGCAGCCTGGAGGGAAAAATTATTTAGGTATTTAACTCTCTCACATCCATCATTAAAGGATCACAACTGGAATTGTATTTTTGCAGTTTTGGTCAAAAATCTTATCAGAAATATAAACAATTAATCATTTTCTTTAGAGCAGAGAATACAACATCATCACTAAAAACTAATCAAAAAAACTAAAAAGGAATAAGTTGATCAGACAGATAAATAAACTTCTGTGTTAATCAATCTCACACACAGAAACACACACAGTTTGATGCTGGCTTGTTTTCATCTGATCACACGATCTGTTTCTCTCACCTGGTCTGACTTTGCCGTATCAGTGCCGGCCTGTTCCTGGGTTTCACTTAGTGGACACCCTGTGTTAACAGACAGAAATAATGACCCGAACTACAAACACAAGAGCCAAGTTGTAATGGACTGTAATTACCCTTCAAACACATGGCCTCCGAGAAGTCTCTTTTGTAGGACAAGTGGGTCGAGCTATTTTGGGAGATGCCCCAGTGGTCAGTGACATGGCTCAAATTGGAATGTGGGGCAATAAACCCATTGGAGGAAACACTTCAACTCATTAGTGTGGTTACAAAACTTAACACACCCAGTGAGACCCAGTTCGGAACCACAATTAGACTCCTTAATGTTTTCCCTAATATGGGACCCTCAATAGATTTGCTAATGGCATCTCTGCGGGGGGTTAGGTGAGGGTACGGTTGAGTGGGGAGGTTGAAAGCAGACAACTGCGCCGCTCTCTCTCTATCACTCTATTGCCTTATTAGTGCTGAGGCAGCAGTGTGTGGACACAGGCAGCATGCTGAGCCCAGCACTACTGAAGCACAAAGACTTCAGGGCCCCGGGACACGAGACGAGCCAAAAACTGGAGAAAAATACGACTGAGAGAGAACGAGAAAGAGACAGATGCAGGTACGCTTGCACTGACAAGTTCCTGTGCAATATGAGCGAGTTTGACAGGTGTCAGTCTTGAAGATTCCGCCCCTTTCTCTGACTCGCACAAAGATGTCTCTGCGCACATGTGACAGCTCAGGCTCCCCAAACAGTCCAACAGGAGACTCAGTCCAGCGGACACCGGGGTACACGGGCTACTGTCAGGACCGGGCGGTTGCGTAGGTGCCTGGTGATTGGAGGTTAATGGAGAGATATGAGAGGCAGACAAAAGAGCTGTGGCAGGCTGAAATTGACTCCTGAAAGGACAGAGGCTACAGGTCATCACGCTAGCATTTGACCTCATACTCCGGAGCATGTCAAGCTCAACACCTCCATTCAGCAGGTTGTTCACCCAATGATGAAATGTGTCAGTGTGTCAGCTGGTTTCATCAAGCCAAACTGATGAATCAGGCTTATATTTAATTTAGTTAGATGAAAATCTGCATGCAACACTGCCCTGTAGAGTGATTAGCTAAGCAACATATCATATAATCATATCCTTAACAGCTTTGTGTGCATGGAGACATGGATTCAAAGCTGCAGTTGTTCAATGTAAGAACAAGAGATCAGACCTCATACACTCACTGCACATCTGGACACTGACACACACAAAGTACTTTTGACTACAAAATCCATGTGCAATGTGCTAGATCATATGTGTAAAGACAGTGACGGATGTCCTGAGCAGTGTGGTAGGTCTGATGATTAATATGGTTTCTCTCAGTCACGTCTCATACAACTTGAAAAACTGGAAATACATGGGCTGGTATGCCTGCAAACAGTGACACTGTTTCACTACTTTGCATCTTACTTAACAATACGTTCTTTATTTTTTTTAAATAAAGTAGCTTAACTAATGTTTTTTAGTCATGTTCTATCAAGATATTTTCTTCATTGGTAAGATTTAAAAAATGCTTTTGTCAGGTCAGGTAGTTCAGCCAGTCCAATACAAAACTAAAGCAAAATATTAATGGATGCAAAACTGAAAAAAAAAAAATAAATAAATCAAATAATATAATAATACAAATAAAATAAATAATACAAATATCTTCGAATGAAAAAGAGGAGTCAAGGGTGTAGACAAAGATGTCAACTTAGAAAGACAATGAGATTTGAGAGCTTTTGGTGACAGGCTGACGGCAGTGTTGATGTGCTGTGAACAAAAACCTGTGATTGCGTTGGCATATATTACACATTATGTCCTGTCTCCTGCATTCTCTCCCCAGGCTGAACGTTCTGCACATTTTCCTGCCGTTGTATACGACTGACTGTCTCCTGCTGCATTCTTCAACAGTGAAAGGCAAATTCTTTAGTTACTTTGACTACCAACATGAAATCTGGTCTTTAACATTTTCAAGAGCTGCTGTTGTAGGGTCTTTAAGTGGATGGATGATTAAAATCATTAACTCACCTAAAATGTATTAAAGGTTTGAAAAAAGTCAAAAATGTTGTAGACTTCTAAAGACAAAGAATAACAAAATTGATAATAACACTTATTTCCTACTAGACTTGTATAAACACAAATCCACTTGTGCTGCTTTAGACCATAGACACTGTAAGTGATAATATATAGATCAGCCACTGAGGCTGATCTATATCTAGAGGCTCTGAGGAGACCTGAGGTATGAGACTGAGGTCTGACCTCAGGAGACTAATTGTTTCCAGGACTGTGTAGACTGACGCTGACCAAAGCTCAACTTAAGGCAAACAAACACCCAACCTCAAAAATGGGAGACAAATTTAGCTAATTTGGTCATTCAAAACACATAAAATCTGATTTCCTGTGTTCTCTCCTTTGACTCAAAGTGCAGTGAGGAATACATGTTTGAGGAAGCAATGCACAAAACTATCTGTCTATGAAGTGGAGTGTGTGTAAGGATTATTTACACTTTGTCTATGAAGTGGAGCGTGTGTAAGGAATATTTACACTTTTATGTGTCCAGAAATAAACCAGAAAATGTGCATGTGTTGATAGTGATAATCAGCCCCAGGTTCACAAAGTTGGCCGATATCATTTCATTAGAGCGGAGGAGCGAGGGTTTGGGCTTTGGCTGGGATTAGAACAGGGAGAGAAACTCTACCCCAGCCAGGCAGTGGAGGAAGGGACCAATTGTGCATGTGTGTGTGCAAGAAGGTGGTGGTGGTTGGGAGGGGGGCTTCAGCTGTTTATTATTCCAATTCTATCTCTAACAGCTGAAAATTGGAGAATTAGGAGGCAGCCCTGTGCAACCTGGGGATCAATGTGGTGGGGTTAAACCCTGTGGCATGGCTCCACGTACTGACAGCGCTTGCAGATACTGACGCAGCACACACACACACACACACACACACACACACACACACACACACACACACACACACACACACACACACACACACACACACACACACACACGCAGAGGTCATTACATCACAGAGGTCATTCACAAAATTTAACAGGCACATCAGATTTAGCGCTTTGAAGTGATAAGACACCCACAGACTCCTCAGCTCAATGAATAGTTTCACGCTTCAGACATTTGAAAAACTTTAAAGACCATAATATATGTAGCTGCTAATAATTTGAAATTATATTGTTGTACTGAGCCTTGTACCTGCGAAGCCTCAAACACAAACTTAAGTCTGTTATATTTTCAGTAGAGAGAAATTCTTTGTCAACTTGCCTTTATGCTGCTAATTATGACCAATGATCAGAGAGAAAACTGGCCGAACAATGTCTTTACAGCAACGTCTGAATGCATCATATGGCTACGTGGGCATATTCTGATACATACACCGTTTGCATGAGCCTGGAGTGTCACGTCCATGCATGTTGTTAATCTGGAGAAAGACATGTGACCCTGGAAACTGGGAAACCTGAACTTTCCACGCCATGCCGGCATGTGGTCCGAGGGCATGGAAACAGGTCTTATAGGGAGGTCAGGGAGTTGAATTTAGATTATTTGAGAGCTCCAAGCTGTTTCAAATTAAAGCTGTGTGGGAATTTTATATTATTTTGGCGATTTAGGCTTGAGAGAGGATGCTGACACGACCCGGTCCTGATGCCATTGAACGTCACCTCAAGGTGTGGATATCTTCATGTCACATCAGTTCTATGGATCAATTATAGTATTGGCATTAGGTCCTTTGTATTTCATGTGGATTTACAATGAAATAGCTTAAATCACACGCAAACAAAAAAAAGTTGGAGATTAGAGATAATGAGGGCAGTTAATGGTTTTATTTCTTAATTTTGACAAAGATTTCAACTTAAGAGTGTGTGTATGTTGTGTTTATCCTTTCAAACCACCAACTTAATGCTGTAATTGAAGACATGAGTTAATCCACTCCCTGCAGCCTAACACAGTTACTATCAACTAATAAACAATAGATGTATACAATGACATATTTGTCCTAATGTCCTACAGGAATAAGGGCATGTTGATCAAAAAATGATAACTGATGCAAAACAGAGTCTTGCTTACGGAGGCAAGATGAAAGTCATTGACACTAATTTGCAAAAATGTTTATATAATGAAGATGATTTCCGTGAATAATAGCTGGCATTCATTCACAATGAATAGGTCAGCAGCAAATGCATGTAAAGTCTTCATTACTGCAAATATCGTGCAGCGAACTTGATTTTTTGGCATCATGCTGAACGATGACTCACAGACACACAACACACACTTTCAGCCTACTCAGCTGGTTGAGAGAAACTTTATCCTTGGGGTTTTTCACAGTCACAGATCTGTTGCCAATGGTTTTAATGATAAGCACCTATAGCAGCAACAATCAGCATTTTTGTCAGCTCACTGTTTCCACAGTTTTGTGTTGTTACATGTCTGGTAACTGATATTTTATGTGGCTCGCGTTCTAAAGAAATATGAATGTTTTATTGATTTTATTATCCGGCCATTGGAGTGGTACAGGTATGTGTGAATACAATCTCACTTATTTATGACTCCGTCACCCTCTTCTCAATCCAGTGACTATTGATAGAAGTGTTTGTGGCAGAAAAGACTCCTGGATTGATTGAAAATTGATTTAATCTTGAAAAGACAATTCATATATGCAGGGCAGGCACGCTGGAAATCAATGCTTGCCATGAGTGCGAATGAGTGCATCCAGTGACACCATAACTTCCCTGGCTAGAAATATAGAAAATATTGGTTAGGGAATGCTTGAGTGTAATAAAGAGAGGGACTCAACCCAGAGTCATGACAAATGCAGAGGCATGAACACTGGCTCAATATGAGTACACACACACACACACACACCTCTAAATAAGTGAGAATCCATCCACAGAAGTGAATGGGATAAATGAGGAAATGGACCACCAGTCCAATTTTCTTTAGAGCCATGGTTTTTTAAATTCAGTAATGATTGAGGTTGTCTCCGGAGCAGTCAGGCTTATGCTCAGGAGAGGGAATTAGTTTCTCCTTTCATGATTGTCACAGACCCCAATAGTTTTTCTGTTGGTCAATTGGTCCCTCTATTTTCTCCTCCATGAACAGAGGTTGGTAGGGAGCTAATGGCTATTCTCCACTCCTTATTAAACCTTTTCTCCAGGGTATAACTTGTGCCCAGTGTTCAGGGAGACAGGGGCAACAGAGCGGGGCACAGCTCACCGGGGTGTCCTTTCTAAATAGTCCATCCTGTTGGAGAAGACCTGGACAAAGCAGGAGCCTGGTGAAAGCTGCCTGTTGTCCACCTAATCCCAGCTATGGCCCCGTCTCCATTGACAACGCAAACCAGGACAAAGGCCTCTTTCAAGAGTCGTTCTCTTCACTGACACACTGACATAGCGACAATAGAAGAAGACACAAGGAATGGAAAACCTTGTCCATGATCACACATGTGCTTTCATTCCAAACGATACAGGAAGAGAACTGCATCTGTACATGATTCTCGAAAATAGAGTTGTCCTCCAAGGAAAAGCTGTGGGGGCAGAAATGTGAAGACACGGACACATGAGATCAGTCTTCCATATCTGCACTGATGAATGCAATAAACAGCAGTCCAGGATAGTTGCACCAGTCTGAAGGGTGAAATAGGCTTCACAGTGTGGTCTGGTATAAAATGATTTCTCTTCTTCGAGATCAGCTTTTGTCGCCTTGCTCTTTTCCTTTGCTTTGAGCACATTTGCTGACCAACAGAAAAGGAAGATGAATGCTTCCATTTCAGATGCCGAAGCCCCCTTCTCTCATCTTCTTCGATCCAGATTTCACATTAAATTTGTAATAGCATGCGACCCTGCAAGGCACGCTTCTCATTCAGGTGGGCCATGTTATATGAATGAGATCTGGTGAAATGCCAATATTTATGCACAAACATTCGCATTCTGAGCCTTTCTCATCATCGCATCTACTTCTGTACGAAAGGAAGAGCAGCTGTCATTTGATACATCAAATTATACTCAGGCAGACAAAAATGTGTGTCTGTGCGCACAATCAAACACACTCATACACGATCACTGAATCCACCACAAAATGTACAACTCCACCACACTGTAAGGGCACCGGTTAACCTCTAAAAAGATTCTCCCTTCTGCTCTGTGCGGCAGAATCCAGCCAGCAGGCTGTCCAGCTACAGCTGTTGGGAAGGTCATCTGTCAGAGATTGAACTAGGCTGTGGCCGTTTGGTGTCCCCAGGAGGTCTGCAGAGAGGAGAGGCGTCTCTGAAGGACACTTTCCCTTCTCTCCTGTGCCCTAATTCAATCGTTTTGACAGGGTAGTGGTGTCCCAGTGTCTGCCAGCCCAGTAATCTCTGTGTAATTGAGTTCCCAATCAGCCATCCATCAATAATGCATCTGGTTCCACGAGGGAAGGGACGACCATGCTGCTCCGGCCCTGTGCATGGGGAGCAAGGAGACAGGATTCTGCTCCGACTGACCAGAGAGAGATCTATTACTTCCTGTAGATCACTTACTTGCCTCTCTGGCTTGTATCACTCGCAAACAAAAAAAATGGGACCATTCTGTTATATCAGTATCGTGGTGGGAGGTGGTTTGCAGAGCTGAAAACATTGCTCAAGACAAACCTGGAGATGATAAGAAATGTACCCACATACCGATGTTGCAATGTGGTGTGAGGTCGTGTGATGGAAAAGGCTCATGACAAATATCGAGGGACATGAGAGAGATATTGACGCAGATGTTTTACAAAGCTTTCTTGGAACATAAACATAAAGACAAACACATGCAGGTGAGATGTCTACCCACATACACCTCACTTTTCAATTGCCAGCGCATGCCAACCCATCAATTAGTGACTAAGACCATGGTCCACCAAGGTTAAACTGTACAGCTGTCTGAATGATTTTCAATTATACAGCCAGGAAGCCCCCCGACAGCTCGCTGGCTCCCACCTCCCACTCTGGTCTCACAGGGTCATTTATAATACCCAACGCCTCCCACAGATAATTGTGTATCGCCACCTCGCTTCCTTTTCCTCCACAGTGTTATCTCCATTTTCAATTTCCGATCTTGAAGCACCTGGTATCCTCTTTTAAAGCCTCAGTTTGCCCCTGCCCCTGTGTCATATATAAATTGCTTTTGATGGAACATTTTAAGAGAAAAAAAACTCAGAAATGATATACAGTACCTGTGTTGTTCGACTTTTAACTGATGTGATGCTTTGAAGGAAGATTTCAAAACCATTCCATCCACCTCTTTGAATTTCTGAATGCCGATTATTCTTTTGAATAATGGAATCCCAAATAATCTGTGATTGGCTGCCCCACTATCTTGGTTACATCATGCTTTCTGGGCCCCTTTATGCTGTCCCTTTACCCTTGGGTCTGCCAGATTAATGGCTCATTTATGTCCCCATTACATTACATTAGCCCACTCAGCCAGTGCATGCTGTACACTCCCCAGCAAATAAATTGCATCATGAAAATATTAATCAATCTCAATAAGTGACGGCACATAATCTGTTTGATGTTAAAGACTATGACAAAGGTTTATACTGGGAGCAGCAAATTACTGTCACTCCAGGGATAGACTGACTCTAATAGCTATGGAGCTGTTGAAGCTATTGGCTTATCATAGCAATGACTCTATGAAGCTCAAGGAGGGAGAGAATAATTGTGGTGTTATTGCCTCCAGATTTCACAACCAAAGAGCTGCAGTGTGTCAGAGCGAGAGCGTATTACACTAGCCAGTGGTCTGAACACATTCCCGTGGTTGGCTGGCTGGGCCAAAAGTCATAAAATGCCACGAAACAGCACTGCTTGCCCAAGCAATTTTATAAAAACCAGTTCTGTGCAGAATAATAGTGTGATCATGTGAGTTCAAGAAAATTCTGTGAGTTGCAGGCATGGAAACAAAAAGGCATTGGTGTGGTTCACACCAAAACTAACACATACAACAACACCTTTCCCAGCTGGAGGTTAATTCAATCCCAGCACGTTCCATTCTGAGGCTGCTGTCAGGCTCAGGTCTGCAGTGTGACATTGTGAGCGAGAGGTAATTACATTTTGGTCCAGTCCGGCGACTCAGCGTCTATTCAGAGGCTGCTGTCAGTGCCCCTCTCCTATAGACCAACACCACCAGAGGAATTTCCAGCGCTGGATACACTGCTGCAGGCCAACAGCTCCACTGAGCGCAACACTACACTTTAAAGGATACAGCAGCAGACTTGCATGTTTAAACTGAAAATATTCAATTAACTTCACTGTAACAGAACTTTTCAACACCACCTCTACAACAATATCTTCACTTCAGCCGATCAGGATCTCTTAGAACAATAACAACCCAGTTTGATTACGTCGAGAAGCAGCGTGGGATCATGGGAGTTGTCTTCATGAAAATCTGCATGATGCGACTCATTAGATGAAAACCTTAAATTCTATCAGCTCAATCAATTTCTAACTAGGAGTCTGAAACAGACCTCAGCAATTTACTTAGTTGTGCAACAGATTGGTCTTCTAACAGAATGATGTCATGGCGAGACAGCTGTATGCAAACCATGAGTTTTTACTTTTCATTTCAAATGGCTTTTACTGAAAGAGTGTAAGCAAAGATACCCTCTGATGATATGACATGGGGAAGACACGTGTGAGAACAGAACAAACACACAACAACAGTCCTCTCTGCACCCAATTATTTCACAATGACTGAGCTGTAAGTCAAAGGCTGTGGACTTTGAAGTGGAAATAAAACACACCACAGTTTTTACAGTTTCTCTGCAGTCAGTACAGTATGTGCACCTGACCACCAAACTTTGTGATAGATTTACAGCTTTGCTGATGCTCTCAGTTCATGTGTGGTCATGTTGTACATGTCCATTGTGTACTATTGATCAAGCCCTGGTGAAACTTGTGACTAAAGCTTAGTCCTATCCCAGCAGAATAAATCACAGTATTGACCCTGTGGTTATCAATAAAGGTAATGACAAACATCTGGCCCCACCTTTAATGGAATCGACAGTCTTCCTGGCAGCAGCCCAGAATCGGCCACACATAGATTGCCTTGATCTTTTCAGTGGGAACCCACTCTTAGTATGCATATGAGAGGGGTGAAATGCAATCACCATCTAAAGGTAAGCAGTGCTCCTATCGAGTTAGGAGCTGAAAATCTCCATAAACACCAAAGGAAAACCCTTAAAATGTCTGCTGACAATAAGCCTGTGTGGACTGACTAAGATTTATTCTGTCAAGCAGCTCTGACACAGTGTATCTATGTCAATGAAGGAATAAGTGAGGAGATCAAATCAATGGTCACTCCACTGAGGTCCAGAGGTGCTGAGGTGGACATTTGGAGCGGCCTGCAGAGGCAGCACTCTGTCCTGCGTGTGACTTGAGCGTGTCAGGCCTGTGCACAGGATTCATTAAGGCCACGGGTCCTGATAATGTATGAAAACACCTGACCCCAGTAACAGAAACAATGTCCATGCACTGAAATAGAAGTGTAGCTGTCGCATTATTTGTGTGAGAAAGCCACATTGTCCCTCTAACCTTGGGATCGATGAGTGGCTGAGAGAAGCAGACTGGAATAGATGTCTCAATTTTCTTGTTCTTATACAAAGATGGGGCAACACAGGAATTCATCATATTAAAGGGACAGCAGTATTACTAAACACACAAAGCCGATGGATACCCTGCAGCCCAGTTAACGTTTCAGCAGATGACAATCAAAAAAACATGCTCACAGACTAATAGTGACTGACACAGAATTGCACTCTATTGACAGTATTGAATTCCTACAGGTACCGCAACAGCAAGCAATTACAGCTCTCTATCACTAACAATTTGAAATAACATCATTTTGTTCTAAAGGCAATGTTATGACTGACATTTTCCTTCACAGGCAAAACGACAACAAAATTCTCTGCTGCACCACATTATAAGAAATGGACTGTGTATTATGTTGGATTTATGAAACAGTGAAATACACAAAGTTTAAAGAGTATTGTTTTAAAAAACAAGTGGGCATGGACGTTTTAAAATGAAATGAAAGAAAATAAAGCACCACCAGCTGTATCTTTCCCAGAGTTATCCAATGAGAAAAGAGCTAGTGAAATTTTATCAGCACATCATAAAATTCAGTCATGTGTCTCTGGGTTTCTATCATCATTTCTTTTGGGTTTCCACTTCATTTAGTGGATGGGCTAGAGCCCAATGACCAAGTGACTCATAAAGCAGGGATGTAACACACAAATGACACAACATGCAGGGGAGAGAAACATAAAGGTTTACTAGAACAATTTCATTATTAGAGGCTTTAGGGTGTGCTATGTCTGCGAAGATCCACATGACATGCAAACATAAAAATGTATGTGAAATGTAAGACCTGCACATAAACACCCAGCATGAATTTCCTGAAATTTAGTTAATCCAGATTAAAAATGCACAAATCCAAAAAGGTGAGCACAGCGTGAAATGCAATGAACCCCAGCAGGGGGGGATTATCACGAAGATGGCAAAGATCAACATTGTTTACACAAATTAGTCCTGGAATTGGCAGTACTTTGTCTTTAGGATACTGAATAATCTATCAGGTTGAAAAACAACTTATTAAAATAAAATAATAATATTAAGAAGCTAACGTTGTGGCAACATCATCATGGAAGATAATCACTTAGTTACAAGCCAACTCTTTAGATAAACAATGGCAAACTCAGGGTGATATCTTTCATCATTTTCTTTTTTATGGTAAGGTGATGCAGCCCTGAACCCTCTAGTTCCCCGCCAATCCTGTTACTGGTGGGATTTGTTCTGCTGGCCCTATTAAAGATTAGTCCTCGAGGAGAAAGAATGGACTTGATTAGCTAGACAGCAATTTAATGGGATTGTCAGAGGGCCTACAATAAATCAGCTTTTGTGATTAAATGGGATCTCCAGTAAAAGTTGTATGTCTCCAAATCAATAACTATTGAATGTTTCTCCCTTTGTTCCAGGCGATGGAAGAAGGAGAAGAAGAAAAAAGAGAAACAAAGCCAAAATTTCCGGTGAGCTAATGACCCTACAGCCAGTGGAGAGAAGCAGCTTACATGTTCAGCAAGGAGGTGGAGGGAGAGGGCGAGCGAGGAGCCACTCAGCCTGGAGACGAGAAGGGAGAGAGAAAAAGATGGAGAGAGAGATTTGTATTTAGAGTGAAGAACAAAGCATCAGGGAATAGTTGGGGCATTAAGTAAAAGCAAATGGACTTAAGCAGAGGCGGATGCAAAGCCATAATTGGACTGATACTGTAAAAGCTCTGGGCATCTTTGTAATGGCTAACCACAGACACTGCACTGTACTTCTGCTCTCTGTCTCTGTCCGAGCAGGGAAATGAGTCAGGTCAAAGAGATACACTCCATGTCCATGTCTCTCATTGTGATTGAGCACTTGGAGAAAGAGCAGGGCTTTTGTCTACTAGTGGGAAAATGAAATGGCGTGGAGGCACAAAGTCTCCAACCACGCAGCCTGTGACCCCGTGTTGCGATGGAGAGGTGCCCCAGTCAATTAGGCAGCAGAGCACTGATTCCTCCATACATATTAAGCACCAAACACTGGTGAGATGGAGAGGGAAGTGCTCATAGATCTTCACACCAGGTTAAATAGAAAATATCATTGACTGATGAATGTTTTTTCAGACATGGGATTTGGATTTTGCTGCCGGTACCACAAAGGTTAAAAGATTTATTGACTCTAGGAGGCGTATTGTGCTTTTTTTGCAAAAACACAAATAAGAGGGCATCCATCAAAGCATAGCAAAATGCTCATGTAACAAAACACATCGACACAGCAAAGCTAATGACCACTTTTTTCTTCTTCTGGTCCAATGCTGGTTTAGGTCTGGTAACCAGCTGTATGTATGCCTGTGGCCCTGCTCTGTATCTCGGGTGCTGTGTGCTCTGCTAAGCCCCGACTCACCCCTCCACTTCACACATCACATCAGATCAGAGGGTTAGAAGAGCGTTCCAGGTCCTACCAGCCCGCTTGACATTCCTGCTGCTTTGATACCAGAGGGGGGCTCCCCCGTGTCTGTCCATCATCATCGTCTCCCCTCTCCTCCACCTCAGAACCTTCTCTAACCCCCCGCACGCACACACACGCACACACACACACACACACACACACACACACACACACACACACCACTCTCTCCCTATCCTCCCCCCAGCTCAGAGGAATTCTCAGCTCTGGACAATGTTTCATTTCTTCACAGGCCACATCTTTGATAGCTTAATGGCCTCGGCAAAAAGAGAGAACATGCATTGAGAGACAAGCAGCTTTTAAGTCCCATCACTCATATTCAAGGCTCAAGCTTCAAGACTCATGTGTGGGCCTGTTTGTCGCAATGCAACAATGTGATGCAGCATGTTCTTTTTCTTTTTTGGAACAAACATGTCGACTCCCTTTCTATCCATGTCCATATTATTGAGTAAGCTCGGGCTCAATGCACATTTAACAGGCTACAGCGAGCGACACAAGGACAGGGCACAAGGAGAGGGTCGGCCTTGAGCATTGTTCAGTGGCGAGTGACAAACATTTCACATAATCAAGCCATGTGCACAAAGCTGGACACAATTCCAGCTCCCTATTCACCTCTGATTCACATTGAGCCATGGCAGCTCTGCTCTTTATCAGTGCCATTTCACTACCTTTCACATTTGACAACATCACAAGTTTGCACACTGTCTCTGTGGCCCTCTACACTTTGAAGGTCTGTTCATTTTCTAAGCTGAAGGCACAGCACACATGAAGTGGCCATGCACCCACTGATCTTTCCATCTCACAGCAAGTTTTTTGCTTTACTTGAAGAGGAACGAAAACCTCTCTGGTTGTGAGAGGTTGTAGTGTGCTGAAAGACATGAAGACATGCCTGTGAGATGCTCTAAAGATAACGTAATAATATACTGACGGAGCGCACATCCATAGACCAACGCAATCGTTGACCTCAAATACAATGATAACGAACAAGGCAGCAGAGCTTGAATGTCTGTTCTTTTGTAATATCCTGTAGCTAAGGTTTTTTTGTACTAGGTCGACTGGGAAATTCATTTCCCCCCAGCTTGTCCAAGCACAGTTATGCCTTGAACCCCAATGTTAATGAAAGTGACAAAAGAAAATCCCTGCATCGACCCCCTGAACAGAATCCCCACCCCTAGATTTAGCATAATCCTGCTAACCTGCTACAAAATGTACAGAACCTACCAACTTGTTTAGGGTCATATTAAATAAAAGGCTAACCACCAGTAAAAATGTGAACTATATTTAAGAAAGGCCCTCATAGTGCAGCATAGTTGGAGATCAGCACAGAATTAGGTTGAATGAAGTGGTGCATTAGAGCTAAATACAAATACTTGGCACAACTGGAGCACCATAGCTTGCCACTGACCTTCAGGTGCCATTTGAGGGGCAAGTCCATGATGCTGCTTTTACAGCCAAAGCCCCCCCCTTCCTCTCTCTATCTGTGCTTGTAATAGCATGGCTTATAGTCATTTTCAGCTATAGGACATTTTATGACAGCCATAGCTATGATTGTGGACCAGGCCAGTGGCAGCAGCAGCTGAATACGTTGAATAAGGCACAGGCTGACCCTGAACCCACCCCCACACTATTGGCACTCAACAAGCACTGGCGGACAAGCTAGATTATTGCAGGAGAGGCTTGAGTGTGGGTTAATCTCAGGTGTTGTGAGCAGGTTTTAATACAGATGGTCAGTGAGGATGTGGTATTGGATAATTGCTTCTAGGCCTGTCACAGATGGTGCAGGTTGATCTGTTAACTGCAGCCAGGCCATAGCTTGTCAAGGGCATTTTTACCTTGGCCAAGGAGGTTATGTTTTCCTCTGCAGGAGGGATTACCACGAAACTTGGTGAAAGGACGCGTCATAGGTCAGGGAAGAACCGATTCAATTTTGGTCAGGATCCAGATCAGAAGGGCAGATCCAGAAATTTTCACTAACATTGTGAGATAGGTTGCGTTTTGCAACATTTTTGTTGGTTGCTTGGATAATAATTCATGGATCTTGTTGGGGGGAAAAATCTGGCATTTTTAAGGAACTGATATTTATGAGAGTGTGAAATTTGGTGCAGATCCAAATACAAATCCATATGTAGTGAATTTCAATGTGGAGTCATGGGGGGGCTGTTGGGTCTTGGCTGAGGTATGTTCTCTCGTGTCCTTCTAGCTAAATGGCTGATATTACTCACTCACGCTAAGAAACAGCAGACACACAGAAACAAAGAGAGACAGCAAGAGTGACAGGGAGCAGCGGCAGTATGAGAGAGGTCTGCGCTTGCCTCTCATCAGAGCTATTCCAAGCGGCCGCCCTGTCAGAACATGCCCCAGATGAGGTCTCTCAAGGCGGAGAGAGAGTTGTCATAACAGACGCCTGGAGGGCCATTCGATCAGACAGACAGCTCTGAGAGGTGTTAGGCACACACATGCAGGACCTGTCTGCATGTGCGTGGTCCTGGTTACAGCCACAAAGTACAGCCCTGCTGACAGACAGCCATCATTCAGGAGCCTTTATCTTTCTCTCAGTGTGTCTCTTCTCCCCTCCTTCTCACTGTTCTTTTCCCCTTCCTCTGAGGAAAGCACTAGGAGGGAGGGAACGCCACTGACAGGTTTACTTAAATATTTATGTTTGACAGGGAAAAGACAAGAATGTTATCTCCAACAAAATGTTCTCCCATATCAACACGTCCCCTGACTCACATGAAATATTTCCTTTCTAAAACTTCTCCACCTCTTCTTAGAAACTGTTAAAACAGTAAGTGCACAAGAGAAGATTGAAGACTCAGATTAAATGACCCCAAATAGTTTTCATCATTGTTGTGAATATAACATGAATCCTAATATAAATAATTAGTGAGCCCTCCTTAAAACTAGCCTTCAACAAACTTGTTTATTGTTTGTGTGCTTGACATTGTGCAGCAGAGCTTTATACGAACAGTCTATGGTGCAGAGTGAAGTGAGAAAACGTAACGTTCATCCTACCTGGTTTATCTGTAATGAATATTTTATGTTCAGAAATTTAAACTGAATTTGTTTCATCCTTGTTGCCATGTGTGGCTTATATAAGTTTGAATGATTAAGCTCACGGCTGTTATTTTTTTCATAGGGGTCTGGGTCAGGTCTGTTAAGCAAGCAACACAATCTTCAAACTCAAGTCCACACCTTTACAAAATAAAACACCTATAGCATTAGCTCAATAGAAAGCATTACAGCAACAATATGAACCTTGTGCTTTTGCTTTGAAGACAAATTGCCAAACAGGAAGTGATTTGGTGAATGCTGCTGCAATGAAATGAGTGCCCGTGACACTCTTGAATGACTGTGTCAGTCCAATATAGTGACAGAAAAATAATCAAATTAACACAATGATCTGGTGGAGATTTTGACTTGGTTTGACCGAGCTGTCATGAGAAATTTGGCATTGCACGTCCCTTGGCCATTTAGACCACACATATGAAGTGTGAAGGCGAGTAGATGAACAGTTCGCAAGATATGCATTCCTCATACAGATAGACGGAGGTAGGAGTAGGTAGGGTAGATAAATGACATGTGATAAAATGATGATAGAAATGCCAAGACAGGAATAACAGCACTAATAAAATAATAATAATAAAAATATTTCAGGAGGCTGCGCCACTTTCACCTTTTTTGTGCACACTCTGCCCTGTTGTTCACTCTGTGAGTTCATTTGGTTCTCCACTTACAAAACACAGATGGGCTGGTGTTGTTACAGTGTGCTGGGCCCCGGGGACATGTGTGCGCGAGAATCAGGCAGTGCTGTACACAGATGCTACATCTCATGTGATGCACATCCCACTGAAGGAGGGTGGACAGCTTCTCCAATCAACAGATCACCTTTTCAAACAGCCCTTTGTTCCACCCGACCTCCGGCAGCTGGCAACAATTAGCTGCCAGGACAGGACACAGCAGTCCAGCTCGCCAGTTAGTCCATTACGTCTGAACATGGGAGAAGAATCACAAGCGCTGGGGGCTGTAAATTACATCTGTGATAGACTTGGAATCTCATCGTGCAAACCAAACTTTGCAACTTTTCCACACTACTCATATCCAAAGCAAAGCATGTTAAGTCAAACCACATTATCCCAGAGGGGGTGGTGACTATTCAATAGTTGAGATATCTTTCACAGCTGGCTCTTGAGATGCCAGGTTGGCACAACAGAGGTGATGAGTTCAGTTTACACAGCGTACTGCCAAGTATCCCCTTGAAAAGTCTTGTTGCTGACAGCAATAATAAAATGCAATCTGACTAATCAATTGCCGACCAGCTTGAACCCCTTAAGTCCTTAAGAATGAGAGGCTAGGGAAAAAATCAATTTGCAATTTACATCAGGCTGATGAGTGTTGAAAACACTAAGCAAGAGACAGCTCCAAGGATCCAGGTATAATTACATCCCAGCTAGTGCAGCGCTGTGGCTCTAACATCATCAAGAGTTTGACAATCAATGGTACTGAGCAGGACTCACAGTAGCTAAACTGCTGTCATTCATATGTACAGACATACTGCCGGGTATCGTGCAGGGGAAGTGATTTGTGTCGCATCAACGGGCAGTGAGTGTGTGATGACAACCTCCTTAGTGGCCTAGCTTCCTGGAAACATAGAAACCTAGATGAAACACAATGGGGCTGGTTGGAAGAAGACACCATTGTGGTTAAGGAGCAGATTGAGCCAGTACTGTGTCTCAGGTGCCAGAGGCTACTGCCATGTTTTATCGAAGCCAATGGACTTGTGGTGAAATCAGATCTGTGCTGATGGACTGTGAGGTTTTGATTTTATTTCTGTTTGCAGAACGGGAGAAGTTGACTCGCAGGAGTCGTTTCCATCCTCTCTATCGTCTCTCACTAGCTCTCACCAACACATGCTGCAAATAAAAAGGGTCTTGACACGTTCATGCAAAGAGAGCAGTGCACAGCCAGAGACAGAGCCAAAAGTCATAATGAAAAACAGAAGCCGAGGGAGATGAATGAATAGTCGCAGTTTCAACTATGTTTTGTTTTCTAGTGGAGACAGAAAGAGGCAGAAAAGGGAGCAGGCTCGAAGGGTTAAACGTTGGCAAAAAGCGGGGAGGGGACAAAAGGCCCATTGTAAGGGCCAGAAGTGTCCCCGGAAAGGAGGGGAGAGAAAAGAAAGCCACCACTGGCTGGTCCCCCGGACCCATTGTACGCGATGGGGAGTGCAGCCACGCATGACAGATGTCCCTGGCCATTGTTTCCCCAGCAGCCTCCTCTCTGCCTCCTGCTCCAGCTCTGGAATTCCATGAGACGGCCTCCGCCTGTGAGAGTCGCTCAACACGTCTCGTCTCTGGCCGAACACTCTCTCCGCCACCACCCTGGCTGTGCCAGGCCAATGGGTGTGTGTACAGAGACTCTCAAGGTGGGGCTTGGGCGACACCTCTTAGCGGGGTGCAAGAAGTTGTACTTAGTAGTCACTAGCGTTACTAACTAGTGCGTTAGTATAGTTAGAGCAGCTGTACATGTGCACAATAGAGAAAGAGAGAGAAACACTGGTTGTATGTATTTAGGTCACCAAGACCACGACATGAAATCTGACATTCACCAACTTAGAAATCGATAAAAATAAGATCAATGGCAGTTGTAATTAGCTGACTGACTAAAAAAAGAGCACTCACATTTGATTTTAGCCTCAGGTTGTGAAGCGGCAGCGATCATTGTTAAGAAGCGCAGGTGAATGCTTTTCAAAAATAAAGAGTCGAAGTAAGCTGTTTTTACAAAGCAGTGACGTTTTGCCTTTCCCTATTCAGCGACCCACCATGTGGCAGACCTGCAGAGGCGACTTGTCGGCCTGTCAGTCACAGCAACAGTGTGCCAGTGGGAAGTGAGCGCAACAATAGCCCTGTCTGGTTAATGGGTGAGAGAAATAGTAGACAATCCTTCATTTCTATGCTTTACCACCACGCTGTTCTCTGTCCCATTCTTCTCTTAGTCTTAACCACATTCTATCAGCACTCGCTCGCTCAGTCTCCAATCAGTTACCCCACCCCCTCCTGCCTGTTAGCATTCATTTCAAACACACACAACACGCACTCGCATTCCAATGCATAAGCATGAGAGAGGGACACACAGAGAGAAAGAAAGATGTCTGAACTCAGTGGAAAATCTGTTTGAGGGCTATGAATGTTTACCAGGTGGATCAATGGCCGGCTGTTGAATCATTGGGTGAATTGTAACAGTGCTGAAGTGTAGCTGCTGTAAACTCCCTGACGTATTGTCTGCAGTCCTGCTGCCCTGACCCCGAACTAAACACTGAATCAGCACAAAACAAGCAGCTATGCCACTAATGGGAGACACACGCAGGTCATTACCTACTTTTGAGACATTTTCACTGATTTCACAGGAAATGATTCATGTTTCTTGTTGAAATAAAATCAGGCACATTCAGCGGACTGATATCTATGAGTGTGCGCTATCTGGCGCAGCTTCATTGAATTTAGGGGGACTTTCAGTCTCTCGTAGTTGTTTGTACTCTGCCATTCTAGTTCATTCATTCATTTTGCACATAATTAGTAGCTTAAACTGCCAGAGCACAAGATTCCTCACAATATCAATTTAATTGCAGCATTGTATCACCCAACTAGAACATGTTTAGAAAAGCAATAACTAATGTCAGGATGGAGGGTCAGGAGGAGGGTCTTAAATGATTAATTCACAGCAAATCTGTGTGTTTTTATTAAAAATATTAGTTAGCCTTGATAAGAAAACACAACACAAAATATGATATGGTAGGGCAACACACAGAAACAAACTCCATTTAGCCAAGTACAATCCCAACTTTAGTCAAAATAAACACTTTGTTCAATTGTTGAGTTTATATTAATATATATTACATTTAATATTTCTCTGTTTCTTACAGTGATTTCGACAGGATTATCCTGCTGACGTTTCACCTCCGCCCTCTGCTGAAAATAGACATGTTTGTCAGTCAGTCCCCTTGTTTCTATTTCACTGCCATTTATTCATCACCATCCTTCACTGTCACATTCGGCCCCACATAAGTGCACGACTGAGACACTGAGCACAGCATACTGGGTTATTATTCTGTCATGTGTGGCAGGTTAATGTCAACAGTGAAGCAACATTAGTGTCATGCATGTTTCTCAACTCAATAATGTTTCGAGCCACGTCTGGTGTCAAAGCCGAAAGCTCGGAGCCAAAACACGAGGTAAGCATCTGGCCACAAAGAGTATTTATTCTTTCTAACTAGCCTCCATAACCTGGTGGGTCTGACCTTCAAATCCAGTGGTGAAAAAAAGCATGACATATGGCCTCATCTGCCCATCCATGTGCTGACCCTGGATTGGGCCAGCAGACCCCTGGGTGAAGTCAAATGAATGCATGTAAACATTTAGCCCCCTGCGCACTGTGCCTTGATCCCCCACAAAGGCTTAGGAGACCCCAGTCAACATCAATCAGATAGAACACAATAGGAAGAAGCACATGGGGAAAAACCGGGGTCAAGCACACTTTTAAGAAGTGGACACGGATGGAGCAGATCGGCCCTGTTCTCCTGACCATGGGTAAACTGGGCACTCCTGCCCCTTCAACCACGAGCGGCAATTATGAGGAACCCTCAATGCATGAGCTTTAGAGATGAGTGGATAATCTACTTGGGCGGATTTAGGACTAATCTGCCATTTCTGCTCTCCAAATCAAATCACAATGGGATACATATAGGGCTTATGCACCGATATGATGATTTCAAAGTCTGAACAGAAGGAGGACGATTCACAGAAAGGCCTGGGGAGTATTTGCAAGGATTTCATAGGAATATGATCCAACAACAAGATGAAATACCATTTTTGATTTAGTTTGTACAGCTCAAATGGTCACCACCTCCTACAAAGAGTCCAGTGTGAATTGTATGACAGCAATCCATAACCTCTTTCTCACAGCTTAGCTGAGCTCTATCTCCCAGGAACATGCATCAAGTAAACAGACAAAGAATGAGTTTTTTGACAGCTGCAGGGACAGCATTACCCTATTTCTCTGCCTTCTGAGATAAGAACTATCAGCAGAGTAGGAAATGTAGGAGCTGGTCACGCCTTCTCTGCTGTAACATACTGTAGTTATGTTGTCATCCTGAGGTTTATGTCAACCACAGTGACACACAGAACTAATGACAGTAAGCAAACACTAACTCATGTGATCCTGTCTGGCTGTCAGAAGAAGCACGTTTGTGAAACCACTGTGTCTGCATTAGCCTAAACACACACAAACGCACAGACACATTCCTGCACAAATAAAGAAGAACATACAAACAACACACTAGGTGCCATGTGTCCTCTCACGCTGGTGGCTGTCAGTTAGAATATCTCGCTCCGGCAGTCGTGTCCCCCTCATTTCATTATCACTCCTCCCCTCTGCCAGACACTTACAATCCCATTAGCTTCCACAGATCCACTCCGGCCCGAGCCAGTGCTTCCCTGCACAGACACAAACACATTGATTCAAAATGTGAACCAGCAAACAGCGAGGACAAAGACGAGTAAGCGCCAGATTCACAGCCGCACAATCAATAAGGGAGGAAGTGGGAATGTCTTCAGAGTTTATCAGTCAAATTCAGTCATCACAGATTACAAGAGGATTCTACTTATGATTGTTTTTCAGAAATCAGGTTCTGAGTTGTTGATGCATGGCGATGAATAGACGAGAAAGAGCTTTTTTTACCCTGCTGCTTTTTCATGGCAGATGTTTTAAATGGTAAACGGAATATATTTATGTAGCGCTTTTCTAGTCTTATCAACCACTCAAAGCACTTTATAGTTCAACACTCATTCACACAGCGCTATACACACCGTCAGCACAGCCGTCAAGGGTAATTTGGGGTTCAGTGTCATCAGCCGCTTCCATATCAGGGACACTTTAGAGGAATTGGGTATCGAACCAATGACCTTCAGGTTAAAGAAAGTCCCCTGACCCCCTCATTAGTGAACAAATTCTCTTTTTAATTCACAGTGAACATTAGAAAAAACCTACTTCACAAAGAAATGACATTCGGCTATCATGAGGCAATAACTTGGTGGCTGACCACAGTCGTCCACAAGCATCCTCAAAAATAGACTTCTGCCGCTGCTCCACGACTACCACCCCCTCCACTTATTCCTCTTGACCTGTGCAGTATTCGTAATTTGTGTTTGAAGGCAGAAAGAAATCAAACTCCTCCCTCTGAGAAGGCGCAGGAGCACAAGGCCTCTCCTCCATTTCATCTGAAGAGGGGGAAATTAATGAGATGGAGCCAAAGACAAGGAGGAGAAGGATGCAGTGCACAGAAGTAAATAAAGCTCAGAAAGACAATTCACCACCAATGTAAGCGGCTGTGTTTTTAAAGGCTTTTATTTCTCTCCCCCTTCCCTGCCCCCACTACCAGCTCTGCATCCTTCATGGAGCGTGGCCGGGCGTCCATGCCCCGAGTGCGCTCACTGGACCACAGGGCCCTGCAAGAATGGAGTCTATTCAACAGCCTTCCTCCAGATGCTTGCCAAAACAGTCCTCCAGGCTACAGCAGGGAGCACGAGAGGGGAAAGAGCAGGAAAGGGAGATAGGAATCTGATAGCCTATCATTAACAGCCAAAATAAATTGAAGGAAAAATCTCAGGCTCAAGCACTGCCCTCTGTCGTGATGTTTGTAGGTGAGAGCCTGATTGTTTTGTCTCTTGTGGAATTTCAAAGACCCACTTTGCTTCACTGGAGAAGGTGTTTATTGTTGCAGATAAACTGTCAAATATGTAGCATCCACTGTGAATCACAGACTTTGCCCTCAAACCAAAACTGAGCCGCAATCTATAGAGAGAGCGCTGTGTGGGAGATTCTCCGCCTTATCTAACACCCACCCTGAAGCTAGGTGCATTTTTTTTCTTTTCATTCACATGTAGGTAGCAGATTAAAAAAAGAACGTGTAGCCACAGTTTATCGTTGTTGCTGTCTCATAGATATAGATTTCATCTGAAACAGTACAGCAAAAAAAAACCAAACATATAATAAACGTAAATGTACAAGACCAAGCACAAAATAACAATAAACTCCCTGAGAAAGTCAGTGCTGCACAAAGAGCTCCTCCCGATTATATCCTTTATGTGATGCTTTGTAAAGGAGCGCCCCTGTGTGCACAAGAAGGAGCCGATCAATGCAATATTAATGTATCAATCAGCACCAAGTTATCAAGCAGCAGCAGAGAGAACAGCACTGCAGCGCCTGCAAGCATGACCCTCAGCAATGTGGTCTCTGCACTGAACTCCCCATCTTCTCTCAGTGATAATATATATCGAATATAGACTCAAACATTTATACCCTCCCTCCCAGGGGTAATGCTGGAGAGGGGTGAGTATGACTTGTAAGGTGGGTCTGTGTGTATATTTCTCCAAGGATCCAGGACAATCCTTATGAATACTATATTACTGCCCCATCCTAACATACTACCCAAGCTTCTCAATAGACCAAACTGGTCAAATGTTTGCTTTTTCCATGAGTGGCTTTCTCCAATTTTGCTCTAAGCCCAATTTGGAATCAAGGCCCATGTACTCGGCAAGTCTCTGGACCTTGTAAACTGCAGATTCGGCCGCGTGTGCGTTGTGATTGCTTGAAAATGACCAGAGGTTTCATTCAATGGAAAATCGCTATTTTCCTTTTTTTAATAAAAGTCCATTTCATGTTGACACTGCATTATTGTACAATCTACCCATGCTCTGGCTGTGCTTGAAAATAAAATAATACTGATATTATTGACAAAGATTTGTCATGTTGTTAAAATTGCTGTGTTTTAAAGATCTGAGATGTAAAATACTAGTCCAGAAAATGTTGAGAAACTCTTCACTTGAGGTTTCAGTGATATGATCCTCAACATAAGAGCACAGGAGACCTTCATACAGTCCTGTGGTCGAGCCTGACACCTAGTGGCCAAGATCTAGCAGGACACCACACACAGAGAGTGGCAAACAATATAAATAAGAGTTGAAAATATAAAGTCAAGATAAAGACAACCTACTTCTACCATCGCCTGGTGTCGTTCATTGGTTCACCACACATTACAGCATCTGAAAAATTACCCTTTAATTTTAACAAGACCAAGATGAAGGTTAAAGTTAGGGTGGACTATAAAAAAAGAATCTTACCTTGAGATGGTGAAGGTCAGTGTTCAGGGTGAGTAGTTAGTTGGAGCAACAGTCCTTACAGGATAACCTGCTGTGAACAGTGTGGAAGAGAAAACTTTATGCATCAAATAGTTCAATCAATAATCAGTTTTGAAATCAGGAAGGTATACAAGCCTAGAGAGCTAATTCACATACTTCAAAATCAGAACAATTTACATAGATTTTGAAAAGGGAAAGCTTAGTTGTTACCTCCCCGATCACACATCCCCTTCAGTAAGACCGGTTGTGTAATTGCAGCAGTCTGGGTTGACACAAGAGGCTGCCATGTTGTGACATTTGCTGAAAAAAGGGTATAAGAGTTCAGCTGATTGACATGACATCCTAAAAGTGATCAGATGTAAAAGAATAATTACACTGTTAAATAGCGCACCCTGTTTTCAGAGGTTATAACATTTAAAGGTGGATTCATATTTTATCTCTCAAGCAAACAAAAGCAAACAACTCAACATCATGATATAACCAGCACTGTCAATGGCCACTAGAGGGCGCCCCCTCCCTTCCCTCATGCCAGAATTAAAAAATTTAAAGTGAAAAGAATCTAAATAAAAAATACTTGATATCATTTTTTGCCTGTTGTTTAAAACAATGTAATAATCAAAAGAAGTAGCTCACTTTAATGCTAAGTGCTAGTAAACAAAACTGTACAATGAGATAAAGGAAAGAAAAGGAGAAAATCTAAATACAAACTCATGCTCTAATGTATGGGATCGACCTTGCATCATAGTTTCACACCATAAATAAAGATGGACGGCAGGGCTCCACTTCCTCTTACTGTCCAGAAATGAAGCTGAATCCCAGTGCGTGAACGCCGCCATCTTGTGCACGTGGAGTCTGCGCAGTAGTGATGTCCCTCAGAGGTCTCAGCTGTCAATCATGACGTTTCACCCCGTTAGTACAGCATCAGATAACGAATTAAAAGACTTGAACAAACATCTTCGCGATAACAACCTAAAACGACAATACACCTCTTTGAGGAAAAACTTATTCACGTGTTTGCTCCACGTTCCATCCACCAACATGTATTTTTGACCTATACTGCAGCGAGCCTCTAGGTGGCGTTCGAGATGGAGCAACAGATTCCAATAACAGCAAAGAAGAAAAATTGAATCCTCTTATCCTAACATGACCCAATAACTAACAAGTATTTCAGTGATAAATATAAACCATGCAATATTACCAGACTGACCTGAGGTAACCTCAACATCATACACTGAAAATATGAATTGATTTTGGTCACAATTGAATAGATGATTCATCCTGTTTGAATTTGTGTGTTAGAAAATATAATCATGTATGGCCATACAATCAACTATGAACGAAATCACAAATAAATGCAAAAATAAAATGCTAAACGACCTGCTGCCCTGAGGCAGGAACAGCAGGAATAAGAACAAGCATCATCAGTAATTTACTAAAATGTGACAAAGCTTCTCCAGGACCAGAGAAAACATTATACAACTGTTTTCATGGGAATTAATAAAAGAGGAAAGTTGAAGCTAAACTAAACAGTTTTGTTGAATTATTATGATAAAGCAGTGTGTCTGTGTGGAAAGAGGGCTCACTCTGTCTTAAATTTCAGACTTTAATTGATGGATTCGAGATGTTTTTGGTGACAGGTACTGTGGCTGTGAACCAGCTTGTTGTGTAGAGAGCCTTTCTAGAGGCAAGGGATGGTGGTGACTTTAGTATATACAAGATGGCAAAGCAGAAAAAGGTGCAGTTCCCCTTAGTCAACTTTGACTATACACTAGATGCACAATATCCTCACAGGGGCACAATACTAAGGGATCCATCCCTGCAAACGTATTCCATGCAACTGAACTTTCATCATATCCCAAACCAGAGAAGGTTATAGCGAAACAACAAATGTTGTTAAGTGGACGTACAAACTAATGAGGAGGTGCTGGTGGAGGACAGAGTTAAAAATGAGAGTGGGGATGAGGTGAACTCACAAACAAAATGTGTTGATTTATTTGATGTTGTTTGAATCATAATATGAGATAATGAAGTCGCTGCCAAGTCTTCAAAATGGATCTCGGGAAAATGTACTGACAGAGACTCCTCCATTTATTTCAAACTGTAAGCTGCACTTGCTGTTACCAAATCAACCTTTTTTTTTTTTTTACTGAGAGGCGACGCTTTGCTGATGTCAGCGATGACATCTTCAAAGGTCACACCAAAATGTGAAGGTCTGTTGTTAAAACAGCAACACCATATGATAATAAATGATTGACTGAAATTAATTCATAATTTAATGGATCTATTATAATAGTATATATATTATAATATTTGAAACTATATGAAAACTCTTGAAATATACATTAATCACACTGTTTTTATGCTTTAGTAAGTATATTCTTATTACGTTGAGAAAATACAACTAAAGATTTATCTCTGTATTTTCACATTTTCATCCAGATATTATTAGTATAAAGTTCAACCTGCAACACTGCTTCAGAATACACTCAGTGGCCTAAATTTCTAATATTCACACCTGCTACACTTTGAGTTTGTCAGAATGAAATCTGACCTCTGACCTTTGTGGACAGAGGATGCCATTCAACTTCAGATCATCTATGATCCCAACCACCATAATGAGGAGGAGGGTCATCAGCTGTGGCTGGTGACCTGCACGTCACAGAGGGACACCTGCTGTCCTTAGAAAGTGACGGAGATATACTTAGTTCAGCTCAGTCCCCTCCCAGTGCATCTTCAAGGTGCTGCTCCATCAATGCAACACTGCATGTGCACCAGACAAGCAAGTACAGTCCTTCACTGGAGACGTGTCAGAGATTCCCAAGGTGAGTTTGTTCATTCACACCTGAACCTTATCCAAAGAAGCAACGTTTCCTTATCTTACTCAGCAGGATGATTAATGTGTTTGTGTTGCTCATGTGTTGACCAGGTGACCTGAGGATGAGCCTGCTCGTATGGTGTATGTTGATCCTATTCCTCAGTTCGAGCAGTAAAGAGATGGTTGTCGCTAAAACAAGACCAGTAAGGTTGGTTTTCAGTCTTGTTCTGCTTGACTGTATATGTGCATATTTGGACACTAACAGCAGTTTACTTGATTGGACAAAAAACAGATTGAGTATTTAATGTATCACATGAAAACAAACATTTCACTGCACTGAAGTGAGGCAATATTTGCTGAAAATCATAAAAAAAACACTGTTGTGACAAATAGAAAGATGCACTCGGGAAACATTATGAAGGCTGATGCTATTCTAGTGGAAAAACACATCCCTTACTACACAGACTACAAAAAAAAGTGCACCCGACGTCAGTTAGTCGATGACAAATTGAAACTAATATTACTTATTTATTTACTTTTGTTATTTTGTTTATTGGTACACATCGGCATCACTAATGTATGTGTTTGAATCTGAACACAATGTTTTTTAATCTTACGTTTATTTGTACATTTCTTGTGCGTAATTATTTCACTTATACTGTGTCCTTATGTGTCGTCATGCGAAGGAAGGTGGCCTGGGGAGGTGGGTGGCAATGGAGATTATACAGGGCATGGCTGATTGTAACGATTGATGCTGTAGTTTTGCTTTTCTTAGATGGCTTTCACTTAACATGGAAAAGGAACAGAACAGTATGCGAAACCTCAAAAGGCATTCAGATGGGACATTCACCAACGACTTCACCAACTATCTCGACAAGATTAAGGCCAAGGATTTTGTGGAATGGCTGGCTAGCATCAAACAAGGGTGAGCTGAAAAGATATGGTTATCCCCCTAACGTTTGTAATGGTATGAAAGAGGAGGGTGATGATGTAGATCCTCGGGGACCCTCAAAGGCCAATCAGTATAAATTAGGGATGGAGGTCGAATCAGTATTGTTGAATGAGCATCTCTTGGTTCTGTTTCCCTTCGTTTTTAAAAAACAGTTTTCTATGTTTTACAGGTGTCATGAAGACCTACTCCGCATTGCAGAAGCATATGAAGCTCGTGATGCGCGCTTGTATCATCCAGAAGCATAAAAGAGGATAAGTCCTCTGCAGCAGCATAGAAAATATTGGCCAATTTATTTTTCTGAGGTATTCTCCCATAAAGCACTTTTTTTGGTTTCCATACAAAGTGACAAAATGAAGAAAAAAAACAAGCTGTTCAACTTTTTACCTCAACTTTCAGCCTTATGTCTTTCAAAGCTACGTGCTATAACAAGATGCTTATTTGTCCCTTTCAGAAGAAATGTACAGATACTTTATGTTGCATTCACTGCATTTTATTTAGATTTTCTTCAGTATGAATAAACTGAGATGCAATATGAAAAAAAAGAATGCATTGTGAATTAACCTGTATGCGTAAATTTAAAATAAAATAAAACCATTTAAAGTTGCTGTGCTTTGTATTGAAACTGCAGATTGATGACATTCATGCTAATGTTATCACAAAAAATGGCATGCTACATGTTAACATGTGACCAGAGGTGGGTGCTGTTGTGTAGCAAATCAGAGAAGTCAGGGAACATAACAGCTCCGGCTGGTTTTGGAAATTTCTTTTTTTAATGGCTGTGTGTGGGTGTGAAGGTATCTGTTATGTTTTTTGGCAGTGCAGACTGTATATAGCACACACTTTGTTCACACAAATTTACATTGTTGCACAATAAGGTTATGCAACGAGGCAAACGATACAGTAAGTAATGGAATAAATGTTTAGTGGAGAAGGAGGGCTGGTGGATTTTACGTAGGTGGAGAAAGGCTGCAGGCTATAACTGGTGGTGTAGCTTTTTATGTATGTGTGTGTTGTTGGGGTGGGGGGTTAGTTATGTGTCTGCCTTGTCTCTTATTGAGAGATGTGTTATATGAGGGTGCAGCTGTGGTGGGAGCTCCTGGCTTCTGGCCATATGAGCCATGATGGAGAGCTCCCTCCTCGGTCTGACTCTCTGGGGAGAAGGAGAGACCAGGGGAGGAGGGGAGAAGGAGGGAGGAAGGGAGAGGAGCACAAGCACAACCCTCTGATCTGAGTCAAGGGTTGAAATGGGATCAGATATTAGGAAACCCCCCCCCCCCCCCTCTTATTGCTGGCTGTTCACTCTTACTGTCTGACATGTAGGCGACCAGCAGGAGAGTGGAAGAGAAACACAAACCCAGCACTGTATGAAGGGGGCTTGTAAATAATGTATACTTTTCATTTGTGAATAAAGGACCATTATATTATTCACTGTCACCATCATGCGAATTAAAACCGAAGCTTCTCCTTTAAAAAAGACTCATCATTGCCAAGTAAATAAAGTGACACGTTTAATCGTTATTTTTAACCACGTTCGATTCTTCTGGGGAATAGGAGGAAGAGGGGGGAGGAGGAGAGGGGAGTGTAGGTGTGGCTGTCTGTGAATTAGGTCGAGCTCCTTCGCGCACCGAACACATTTTCATTGCTGGGTTTAGTTCCACGCCGCCTTCCCCCGGACGCAGCCCCACCCAGAGCGCATCAGACCGAGACCCATGGAGCTTTAGATCCAGAGAGACCCAGACCCGGGGAGCCTCAGACCCAGAGAGACCCGGAGATCCTCAGACCCAGAGATCCTCAGACCCAAAGATCCTCAGACCCAGAGATCCTCAGACCCAGAGATCCTCAGACCCAGAGATTCTCAGACCCAGAGATTCTCAGACCCCGTCCAGAGGTTGGTTGGTCCGCCTGGCACCGTCTTCAGAACCAAGGACAGCTCCTCTCCTCCTCTACACCGGAGCGCGCAGCGAGCACTGGTTGCCTCGCACGCTCCCAGGTGTCGTGAACGAGTCTGTCATTTTAGGTCGAAACATCCTTATTTCTGGAGTGAGGTTCTCTGAGCGGGGGAGCCGCTCTCCTGCAGGCAGCCGTGCATGGGCACTAACTGATGGAGGCTCTGGGCCAAACTGGGAGTGTGCTGCTGACTCAGCCTCGACTGCTGCATTAATTTATCTGCACTGCAGTGCTCCACCACCTCCCTTCTCTTTTACTTACCCCCTCCCCTCCCTGACTCACTCTCTCTCTCTCTCCCTCCCTCCTCTCCACCTCATTGCACTCCCATACAGCCATCCTGGAGCATGATAGAGTAGCCAAAGAGAATAGGGAGGGTCAATAGTCAATAAGGAGCAGGTTCCCAATGCCTGCATGAAGTGTAGATGATTGATAACAGAGAGACACGTACAGTAGATCTGGGGGAGAAAATAAATCACACAAAAACACAGGAAGATGGAGGGAGGGGGAGCACTGGGAGTTGAAAAGAGTTGGATGATTGGAAATAGAGATCTTTGGATTTTATTTATTTTTTAAAGGAAAGGGAGGAGAGAAAGCAGGTGGAAAGAACCTCCATCTATTTGCATACAAGTCCATCTACTACCCCCAATAAGGGTCTCATAAACCCCTCCCACATAGAAAACCCCTATGCAAAAGTGCAACACAGCACAAACAAATCAATACGCCCCAGCATGGCTGTCTGGACCCTGTTCACACGAGGTTGTGAGGTTATCGCAGAGACGACTGTAACATGATACCTCAAGCTATTTATTTAATGGGAGACCACAAACAAGAGCAGGGTAGTACAGATGGACTGTATAATAATGTGGCTATAGTCCATCCTCTGCCTGTGAGGGGGGTGTTAACAGCGGGCTCTTAACAAATCCAATAAGTCCATTACATTTGAAAGGCTGCCTTTCACAACCCTGTTACCACCGCAGCACTCAGCTCCATTTCACAGGATGTTTTTGCACTTGCATCCACATACAGCGCCACAAAAGTGAAATAATCCACACAAAATGGTGACCACTATACCACAAGTGGACACAGTGAATCGGAAATCCGCCTGAAGAAAAGTGGAGGGAGGGAATCTGCTGCACAAACACATCCAGAACATTTGAGCAAGAAACAAACACAGGTTGTAACTGGAAGGCTGCTTTATTGGTAATAAAAAGGTTCGTGCTCAAATGAAGACAATCTTTCATATATTCTTACCAAGAGTCCAAGTGGTTGTGCAACACACCATCATATTGTACTGTATATCCTCTGTCAAGGTGTCAAATGATAACAACAGTTTGAAAAGCACTTTTTAATTTTTCAGCGAAAAAGAAAAAACGCCCATAATAAACCATGCTTAAAAAAAAAGAATGAGTCCTATAAACAAATATTGATACAAAAATAAATTTCAGATGGAAAGAAATAAAACAGAAATATAGAAGGCAAGCTGCTTTTTCACAAGCCAAGTGGGTGACACACAAAGCACTAAGAACAGGACATTTTTGAGTTTTCTGTTAACATCACACACTGTTGAATATTAAGATGAAGTGGGGTGTCTGGATGATCCTCTGGCAGTATTTCTGACTCGACATCCCTGATTAATGTTGTGCTCATCCTCAAACCCCCACCCTCCACAGTTTGGAAACATGTTTTTGTGTTCCTTTTTTGTTTGTTTCTTTATTTTTTTGCTGTTTTTTTTGTTGTTGTTTTTTTTCCCTGTGTGGCATCGACATCCAAATTCGCAGAAAAAGCAGAAAAAAGGCACATGCCATTGAGTGGAACACTAGAAACAAACTATTCATTAAAAGAAATGTGAGGATGAGAAGCAAGTACACGACTGTATGCATGTTGAGTTGTAATGGCACTGATGTGTGTGTGTGTTTATGGGAGGGGGGGGTGGGGGGTGGGGGTGGCAGTCGCACCAGCTGACATTGTCTTGGAAGAGACCACTGGTTAAGTTGGATAGTCGTGTGTGTGCGTGTGTCCATGACTGTGGGCGTGTCCGCTATATTCAGTGAAGGTGAGAAATATGACACTAAGTGAGAAATGTGCTGGTAACATTATCCTTTCATCATGATCAGGCTACAATCCATGGCAAGCAGCTCCAGTAACATAGCACATGAGCTATTTTCCCAACATAGAAGGGTGCTGGAAACAACCAGTTTTAGACATCCATTGAACGTGTTGCACATAAATCAAATGTGACAAACAGTGTTCTTCTGTTTTATGTATATACATATAGACATATATGTATACATGTATATATCTTTTGTATTATATAATATCTATATATCATTCAATTTCCGTCAACAAAGTGAAAAGTGTCTCAAAAAATCCAAAAGGTAACAAATGTGACAAAGGGCATAGCTGGAAGCCATTCTATATTATTGTTATTATTCATTTTTTGATTATTAGTAGTAACATTTTTAAAATTTCCATATTTACAAAAAAACACAACAAAGCATGCCGATAAAATAAAAGAATATAATACAATATTTATAGTTTCTCTCAAAAAGTTCGTTCTTTTTCAGCGATTGTGCCATTTACATCATAGCCTGCACTGTACATATATATCTTTTTGTGTTTTCTTTTATTTTTTTGTCCTTTTTTTGTTTGGTTTTTTTTCATCTTTTTTTTCAAGTGTGAATGTATCATTCTAAAACATTACATCCAAGATGAACATGGATAAATTGGATGACATTACTCACGCCTCATGTGGTTCTCATTGGGAATGTATTTGGTTTCAGTGTGCAGCAGCCAAACTGATTCGGAGACCTCATATTGTAAACAGACCTCAGTTATTGTTACAGACAGGGTTTTCTGGTACAGGCAGTGTTAAGCACACCAAATAGCATCAGTGGTGCAACGATGGATGCTAGATTTATATCCAGTCATCCATTTATAAATAGGACCATCACTCCTGTGTAGAAAAAAGAAATGGCAGGAACACGCATGGAGGCAGTTGTGTCTTGTCAACCACTTGACAGAGCCTCAGTTTTTTGTGTGTTTTGTTTTTTTAATGAAAAACACCCACAAAGCTTATTGTACAACATAGCTGCGTCGATGTGAGGCCTGCTGATGTTTAATCTCGGCGAGTGTTAGGGTTTCTACCTTCATCTCTGGCTAATTCTTTTTTGAAGCAGGTGATAGTGTTTTAAAAGCCTGCACGTACGTGAAAAGATGGTGCGAGCCGGGGTCCAACACCACACAGTGTTTAAGAGGTCCCACAAAAGCACAATGATACACTGACAGAAATGGGACTTTCAGCACTCTGACTCAGACCAAAGCACTATTCTCTTCTTCTTCTGCGCTTGCGTTTCTCTCCTGTTCTCATGGCAGTCAGTCTAAAACCCTGAAGGGAGGGGCTCCGCCTGTTTATTGGTCCACGTTCATATTGTGTTATTTCTCACCTGCTCACCTCCCTGTTACATCAGACAAAATCCATTTGATTCTGCGGACAAAACCACAAGCCCTTCATGGCGATCCACCTTTTATACATGCTAGGCACGAGGAGGCATGTCCTTGTGATAATTCTTAGCTGTTTCAGATGGTCAGTGTCACTCTCACTGATCAAAAGCCTTTTCTGAGAATGATTGTAGCACAAGGACATCAGAGAAGGACTTCAAGGCTTTTTTTTTCTCTAAAGCTGGCAACTCAAATTGTCCGAAATGCACTACCTTAAAAGACATCGCTCGCTGGGAAATTCTGATATGGATCTGATGGAGTAGAAAAGAGGAACTGTAAGGAAATTAATCTGCTAAAGTACAGCCTAATGCATCTCAATGTGGTTTTCTGTTCTTCCACTAGCTCAAAACAAAATAAATATCAAAACAAAGCAAAATAATGAAATAGAATATTTCTGTCCCTTCTCCAGGAACTACAGCAGTAGATAATCTATCTATTGAGTGCACCAGACCTTTACTGGTGCCAGATACAGATTCCTTGGCGTGAAACATCACCTGCTCTCATTGCCGCAACAAGGACCAGAGGAAAGTAAGGAAAGTGACTGTATAGGATGGATGTAAAAAAACAAGAAAAGATGCAAGCCCCTGATTTGGTTCAGGACCTCAGATGCGACCCTCCAAATCTGTGCATATATATTCCATATGTAGATACTCTGCTTCCTAACACTCATACACTCCACACGCTTTCTAAACTATTCACATTCAGAGCAGCAAAAAAACCTTTCTATTTTGTGTTGTTGGTTTATCCGTTTGCAGTGTTGTCTCTGAGGAACTTACGTCTTTCATTCACCTGAAATTTTCATGAAGGGCTGAATTAAAAAAGACTAAGGTCTGTTGAAAAACAAAAGTAGTGAAGGGCGGGATCATACGAATATCATTCCCCCAAATATTCTCTATATCATTATTATAATCTTCATTTTTCCCTTTATCGTTCTTCCCAGTGGACAGCCTCAAACTTATAGTCAAGCCACAGCAGTGGTCTGAGAATTAGTGTCTTGTGGACTATGATTACTCATGCATGATTCCTGATCAAAACATGCCTTCATGCAAGTCATTTCTATGCATTGAACGAGCACAATAATTATTATTTATCTGGAACTCGGTCTGAGCAAGTCTCCTTCAGCCCAAGTCAAAACAATGACTAATGACCCCTACCCGGTCAGTGTGAAAGCCCATATAAAGAATGTCTTTTTCAGTGTCAGTATAACAAAGAGGAGATGAAAAGACTAGTGACATGGGCTAAATGTTATCTCTTTTTTTGCTGCTCAAATAATGTAAAGATGCAAGTATACTCAGCACAAACAAACAACAAAAAAATCTTTGTCTGCAGTTCTGGGTTTCCCCCTCCCTCGCAAGTGTTTCCTTCCTAGCTAAACTTGCTTGGTTGATTATTGTTTTCTTCTTTGATAAAGATGGTAAACTCAGTGTTACAGACCCTCCTGTAGACTGCTAACACAGTTCTAGTAGGATCTGTGTGATCCAGTCCCATAGCATTAAAGAGCCTTGCTGGGGGGGGTTCCACTCATGGTGGTGGCAGGGATTTTGCATTTCTCCAATCATCTTGCAGAGATTTCTGTGCCTTGGCAGTTGGTCCCCAAAGAAATGTGTGTCATTGGCAAAGCACACTTTCTCAGTCACTGTTTTTTCATTTTTGTGTTTTTGTCCCTCATTTTTTATGAACTTGGTCACTACACAGCAAAAGTTCCACAGTAAACTGATTGCGTTTGGTTCATCTGTCTCTGATGACATAAGAAACCCCATTGTCTCAGTAGTGTTTGAGTCTGTAAACATTTTTTTATATGGTTTTGTTGTTTTGTTTTTTTCTTACTTGCAAATGATCACTTTTCTACATTTGTTGGGTTTGGGCTCAGAGTCTCATCTCGCTGTGTTTTATTGGATTTTAAGAGTCACTAAACCCTAACACTTGGATTCCCACTCATCTTTTTGGTTTTTGTCCTTCTCTTTCCTGGCCCACTCCTCCTTGTTTTCATCCTGCTTCTCCTTGTCAGGTTTGGTCACACTGTCGTAAGAGGGGAGAGAGGCTGTCGATGGTGTGCTCTCCTTCTTCTCCTGGTTGGTCCCACCATTTTCAAGCTTATTGTTAGTAAAAGTGTGGCGCTTGAAGATGATGCCGCGCCTGATGAGGTGAGCACGGTAGGCGTTCTGGATAATTCTGGCAGAGACATCTTCCTGTTTGCGGCGCAGGGTGGTGGTGATGGGTTCATACGACACCTTGGAGGGGTTGGCTGCCACAAAACGCTCTTCCATCTGCTGTCTCAGCATGTCCAACTCACCACTGTCACCCAGCACACGCTTTGTGAAGGCAAACAGGATGTCCAGGCAGTGAATGCGGTCGCCACTCACCATGGGCATGTCCATGGCAATTAGTTCTATAGTGTTGGGCTTTGGCACGCGAAGTGGATGCTCCAATGCGTCTGCAAAGTCAGACAGCTTGGCAAAAGTGATGAATTGAGAGGCAGTTGGGTCAAACTTCTCCCAGATCTCGTAGAAGGTCTCAAAGTCGTCCTCACTGAGTGGATCAGCACTTTCTTCTGTAGCGACACTGAAGTTCTCCAAGATGATGGCAATGTACATGTTGACCACAATCAGGAAAGAAATGATGATGTACATGACAAAAAAGAAGATTCCCACTGAGGGATTACCACAGTCCCCCTTCACAGATGTCCCAGGGTTCTCCAACTTGGGGTTGCAGTCTGGTGGGTAGTTGAGGATTGGCAGTAGCAAGCCGTCCCATCCAGCCGATGTAGTAATCATAAACAGAATAATCATGCTGTTTCCAAAGGTTTCAAAGTTGTACAGGTCGTCAATGCCCGCTCCGTGCTTCACGTAGCCAAAGTTAGACATGCCGAAGATGGAGAAGATGAACATGACCAGGAAGAGCAGTAAGCCAATGTTGAACAGGGCTGGCAGCGACATCATCAAAGCAAAGAGCAATGTCCGAATGCCCTTAGCTCCTTTAATCAGACGGAGGATACGACCGATACGAGCCAGCCTGATCACCCTAAATAGAGTTGGTGACACAAAGTACTTCTCAATGATGTCAGCCAAGAACATACCTGAGGGAAAGAAACAAGGAGAAAACAATCAGAATAATACAGACACATAGGACATAGTATTCAAGTGACTCCCACTTCAGGCAATGATGCAGGCAGCCCTTCTTGTGACAAAATGGATGTGAGCCCAAATATCCCAAAACAAATGTGGGCCTATTTTAGGAAACATGCAGTGCTTTTGGCAAGGTGTAATCTGGATGTGAACCAAAAGGGACCCATGTGGTAAATGATGAATATGGCCAAAATTCGGGTCACCTTTGCAACTTTGGTTGTGGCACAGAACTGGCAAAAAGGAGCGAACTGCCCAAGTGCCATCATTCCATGCTGTATGTGGGCTAAATGACAGTGTGGGCAAAATTTTGCCATGTGGGATCTGCTTCGCTTCTTCTACCTCTGTCACTCACCAACGATAGACAGGATGACCACCACCACATCAAAAATATTCCAGCCATTAGTGAAGTAATAGTGGCGAAGGGCAAAGAGCTTAAGTAGGAACTCTGTGGTGAAGACTACGATGAAGATGAAGTTGACCCAATAGAGGACGTTCTCCGTTTCGTCCGATTGATCATCTGTTTCCACCATCATGGTCACCATGTTGAGGCAGATCAGTATCATGATTGAGATGTCGAAAACCTGCTGCGTCACAAAGTCAAACACCATTCCCTGGATCTTGTTCTGTGAGGTGAGAGGACACAAAGAGAGATGAACACAAGATTTATGGAGGTTTCAACCAATATGTTGGATAATCTGAACAGGGAACACAGAAGTTGGAACCCCAAGCAAACAGCATACCTGTGGTCGAGGAATAGGCTTTTGTGGCTTTTTGGACCCCAGTTTTTTCATGGCGTTGTAGTACTTTTTCTGTTCCTCTGTCATGAAGATGTCCTGACCTCCAAAGTAAAGGGATAAACAGAGATTTGGTTACAATCATATTCTACACTTTCAAGAAGAAACCCTGGGAACAAAATATGAGATTAGCAACCGAACGGTTCTTATCTTTTTCTTTTGCTGGTTGAAGTTGTCAATGATCACACCAATAAAGAGGTTCAGGGTGAAGAAGGAGCCGAATATGATGAAAACCACAAAGTAGATGTACATGTAGATGTTGACTTCATAGTTTGGTTGGTCTTCCACCTGAGAGGGAGAGACCATGTTAAAGTTAATGTGTTACTCAGAAATAGTCTCATGTTTTGGGACACACATTTTTATTTGCTTGCCATAAGCTGGTTGTGAACTGAAATCGTCCAAATAAATCTCAGCAAGAAAATTTGCACGATAAGCATTATTCCCTATTACTCTGAGCTATTCCTTTAAGAACTTCTCACTAACAATCGGACATATTCTGAGATAGCCAGTGAGTATTAAAATATTTATTGAAGAAGCAATGACGATACCTCTCTGGAATCCACAGCCGCGTACATAATGTCCATCCAGCCTTTGAACGTGGCCTTTCAAAAGAGAAACATAATTAAATACATTTGTAGAAACAAAATAACAATAGTAATAATAATACCAGGAAAATTCTTAATAGAAATCAAAGAATAATCAAACTCAAACCGAAACTGATGCATGTCCTGTGGTAGAGCTTGTTCATGGAAAGACATAAGTGGATGGGGAAAAGGGCGTGGAGAAACATACATCTATAAACAATAACTATGGACGATAGAAAGCTTCGGAGTACTGTGAAGGTAAATGGAATTTGAAGCAAAAGAAAAATTTTAAGTGCTTTGGAAATGAGAGAAGGAAGCAAGTGAAACAAATAAATGGAGTAATAAGAGGAGAGGAGGAGTGACACTCTCACCACTTGCAGCAGGGCGAGGTAGCCGGCGCCCACATTGTCAAAGTTGATCTTGACGTTCTTCCACCTGACCTCACTAAAGTTTTGGTGAATGAGGGCCTCACACTGCGTCTTGTTGTTGACCACGTCAACTGGAAAGTATTCCTCTGACGTCTGATTGAAACAGTAGTAGTACTTGCCCGCAAACAGGTTGACCCCCATGATACTGAAAATCAGCCAAAAGATGAGGCAAACCAGCAACACATTCATAATGGAAGGGATGGCACCCACCAAGGCGTTGACTACCACCTAGACCAGACCAGGGGAGACAGGATATGACAGTGTGAGAACCAGGAAACAACAGCTTCTCATTCAACCCCTCCCATAAAAGACACTACATATTGTTATGGTGTTACACTCTGTACTCTGATGTACTATCGAGCCATTTCTCACATGTGGCATTAAGCAGCTCTATTATAGTTTTGTGTTGCCCTGCACGCCACTGTGATGTATAGTGAAGTGTGGGGCATTAATGGGAGGGAGTGCTGTATAGGTCTAATTAGAGCAGCACTGGTGTGACTCTGAGATTTCATCTGTTGAAGCATGTGGCTGGAGATGCTTAAGGGATACTCGAGTGCACATGGTAGTTTGGTATGTCATACGTTTTACGGGCGATGTAAATGTCATTCTCGTGTAGTGAGAGGTATTAAATTAATACAGTATTTTAGAGAATGAATAAGAGTTGCTATAACGAAGAAGAAAAAAAGAGATAACAGCCATTGTGAGTTCACGTAGTGTGTATAAGTGTAGCCTACAAATTGTACACTTAACAGCATATTTCATTGTTCATATTTCTTTCATGGTGTGGGTGCAAATGTTTGCATGTACAGACACACACACAGATACACACAACTCCCATTGGGAAGTGTCTCTAAGGCTTTATCTATCCAAGGGACTCACAAATCGGTTTGTATAAAACTAATGTGTGTGTGTTTCTTATGTATGTGTTTATAAAAGCTTACAGCATTCAAAAGTAAAACGTTGATCGTCAGTGTTTGCCATACCAGTATGAAGTGTCCACCCCAACCTTAGACAGTCAATATTCTTAATCTTACTGACCCTTTTCCATAACTATCCCACATTAAACAATATCACACTACAGCAGTTTAAAAAAAAAAGAAGCTATAATTCCCACGACCACCCCAAAATCTAGTCCTGTCTATCGTCCCAATCTGGTTTCCCATAGATTAATCATTGCCAGTAATAAGCTCAGCACATAGTGAACCGCTCAGTACCAGTGTTAGGCAGGCCGACCAGCAGCTCTCAGGCAGACAGCTGAGCATGCATGTCTTTGGCAGACTTGTTTTGTGGAGCCATATTCCCTCCTCATTACACACAGACAGGGAGGAGCTCTAGAGCAGGATTCTCTCAGCATGTGCACAACCTGACTGGTGTTGAGCGTTCAATGATTCATTTCTCATGTCGCGCACAGTGAGGGCCGCTGTTAAAATAACGCCTTGAAAACGCGTAAAATGCTGAGAGGAAATAATTTAGTGGTAATTTTCAAATATAATTTACATCCTTCCCACGTCATGTTGCCATCGCACTCGCTGAGAGAATGACTCTTTGCACAATCTGAGGTACAATTGAACTGCTTTAAAAAAAATTCTGTTTTAAAAAAAGGAATTAGGCCAGGCTGAGTGGAATGCATTCTCAGAAAGAGGGAAAATGGCTTTCAAAAATGCATAATGTGCATCGGCAGTTGTATTACATGCGTGTTACATGGCATTGTGCGATCTCAAGATCCGCTCAAATCAATAAATAAATGAATAGAGAAATGTGTGGATAGAGAGATAGCGGCTAAAGAGATAATGGCTGATTTTCAAATCTTTGGGTGGAACTTAAGCTTCAGTAGGTTCGTCAGGAAGGAGGAGGTTTTCTGAAATTGGAGCTACGTTGGCCAGACATGGTTTCATTCCTGTACAATGCATTGCTCGCAAAAAAGTATAGGACCCAGATTACAAAGCAGCATTAAGAGAAAGAGAGCAAAGTACAAAGTCAGAACAGCCCATATTCATTGCATGTTAAGCAGTGCAATGTTTCCACTGAAGCTGCGCCGCCCGCTCGGTGCTGTTGAGTTGTGTTGACCTCTGCGATGCGAAAGACTCAACCAGCGGGGACTTTTTAACTTCTCATCATTCTAACTCTCCAGAATCTCTTTCATAAAGTGTCATCTCTCCATTCATGTTCTTCCTTGTTCATTTATTTGTTGCTTTGACCTCAATTTTTTTTCCCGTTTTCAGTTCAAAACAAAACGGTAACTCAATTGATGAACATTTGTTTGTTTCCCTTTTCATTACTGGGCCACCCTCACCTCATACACCCAGTGAATGAGGTCATTCATAGGGGAAATAGGTATTTCATATATTTACACTTTATTGAAGCAAATGTGCCATGACTTCCAACCCCAAAAATGACATCATCTCACTGACAGGTCTATTTCCCTTTCTGAAATTAACAATAAACCCTAAAAGATTAATTGAAACATTCATGACAACATCCATAAAGCCTATCCAGGGCCTAAAAGTACTGATGTCTGCTCATTCGCAACAGCATCACATTTTAGTCACTGGATATGTGGTATGAACAAGTCTTCACTGTGAATCCAATTTAAAGATTTCATTTTTTTACAATCAATCCACCCACTAGATGATTACACATATTCTCCTTCCTCTGCTGGTCTGTCATTTTTGGGACGTGCTAAAGTGAAGCGACACATTTTCTATTTAGGGTTGAGAGTGTTGTCCTAACGCAGTAGTGCCAGTCAACCTATGGGCCACCACCCACCCAGACCCTGCTCAGAGTCAGAGCTTAACTTGGGCCCATTGTTGCTTCCCAGAGTCACTGGAAGGCAACAGGAAGCCAGGGCCTGCTGTATGTGCTACAGTATGTGGTGCCATGACATGACAGCAGTAATGCCTTGTGTGAAATGGCAGCCTGGCATATTTGCTAAGCTTCTGCCTGCAATAACAATGAACTGGGGTATTTCATATGGACAATGTTCAGGAATAAATTTACAGTAATAATCTGCAACCAGTTGGGACTGTTATCAGATCAGGATGGCGTCAACACTGGCAGAAACTTAACAAATACTTTCCTCCCAAAGCCACAGCACAGAGAGTGTGTGGTTTCTGTCTCAGTCCCTGATGCAGAAAGATCCTGGACAAGCAGGAGAGAGTGTGGTGACCCTCCAGCGGTCCGGCCCAGCCGAACCGGGTCGAGGTGGAGTGAGTATAGTGGAGGGATAAGGGGGTTGCGGGGGAGGAGGAGGGGGAGGAGGAGGAGGGGTGGGTGCTGCACAGTGCTGCACATGTGGGGCTGAGGAGAGGTGGGGACAGTCTGAGGTGAAGAGGAGGAGGAGAAGGGTCCAAGAGCAGTGAGAGGTAAAAGAGAATGAGACAGAGAGAAGAAGAGAGAGAGAGACAGGAGGGACTACGGGTGACAACAACCAGGTGCAACCTATCGCTACCACCATTCACAGGGACAGCCAATCAGATGTACGTGTTTTAGGAGCAGACGGCTGAAGCAACCAGAGGTTACTGTGATAAATAAGACAGGTTCCTCCGAGCTGTTGTTTGGCAGCCGCCTTGCATGCACAGCTTTTGGTGTGACATGGTCGGGCAGAGGTTTTGGTGGCAATCTCGCAAACTCCCCCCGGTTCCTGCTGGTTGTTCTCGATGCCCAAATGTATTGAGGGGTGGTGTGAGCTGGGAGGGGGTTAGGTCGTTATGGGAGCAGAGGGGGTGGGGGTGGGGGTGTTATGGGAGCAGGAGGGGAGGGGGGGGGGGGGGGGGGGGTTCTCAATTGGTAGCAGTGGTTGAAAATCAGGCCAAATGAAGATCTAATTGTTGGTTTGGATGCTCTACATGAGATGGCATGTAAGTCTGGTCAGCGTTCACCAATTTCACATTCACTTTGTCCAATCAGGAGGAAACAAAGTAAGATGAGGTAACTTCTGGTTTGTCACTTGTGTGATGAGGCAGCTTTGTGAAAGATATTTCTGTTTGTGTCATTTTTTCTTTATTATAATGAAACAAATCATTTTGTATGTTTTGGTTTGTTTAAGAAATTCAATTGAAATGCGTGTTATTCTGCTGGCAATATTACTTCACTGTTACTTTACTCTGTCTCCCAGCTGCATCATGACTTGTTCTTTGGCTCTAACAGAAAGGCATGGTACAGGATTGCGCATGGAAAAGTGACTTTTTGGCTTTTCATTTCCTTGTTTTAAAAACAATCCCCCAATATTATGGAGTTTCCTTTTTTTATCCTCTTAGTTTGTTTTCAGATCAGTTCTAGCATGCTTTAAACTGTTGAATGGGCATGCGGAAGGATCAGCTGCTTAGCTTTGGATCTTACCCTCATCCCTTCAAAACGTGACAAGGCTCTGAGGGGTCTCAAGGCCCTTAGTGTCCTGAGTGATTTAATGGGCCCTAGATCGGAGTAGCCCAGCGCATTAGCTACAAGGCTGACTATAGACACCTACACAAAAACAGAGAAGCAAAAGAGGTTCCAAACTGTTAGAAGTGAGAATATTCACTAGGGAAGAGAGACGGCCCTGGCATACGTGGAGAGTTGCTTGACATACACACATAAATCTATGCACGTATATGCATGTATAATATTGCATTTATACATGTATATACACTGAGAGAAAAGGTCAATGTTTAGTATAGGTTTTATGTGCGTAGTATTTTTTAGTAGCAGTAGGCCATAGGGATTGTTTGTCTGTTATTTTGGGGCAGCTGACGAGATGTGAAAAGTCCTTTGTACCTGCAAAAGAATTTGTGGTTGAGAGAGAAAGAGAGGAGATAGAGACATAAGATTCAAATAGAGGGTAAATTAGGCAGAGAAGAGTGCTACATGATTTAGTAAAGATACAAGCGAAGGGACTGGGAGAGGAAGAGGAGTTGGGGGGAAGGGAAGGAGAGAGGTTACCCTGGTAAAAACCCAACAGACTTGAGAGCCTTACCCTTGCCCCTCTAACATTGTCTCTCCATGTCGCTCTCGGGCTGAGGCATAAAATCCCATATAATTTAAGACAGACAAACTAACGGAACCTAAGAGAAAGAATACAAGTAAACATGTACAGGTATGTCATTTTGCCATTTTTCTGTCTCATCAGACATCAAATCAAACTTGTCAAACAACATTTTGCATCGAATAGGAGAGCCACAGTCACATGAACCACACACAAGAAACAGGGTGGAGGTTAAAGGGGAGACCGGATATAGTTATTAGCACTGGATAGCACTGAAAGGACAAAAATACACAGTGTACAGTCGAGTTACACACAGTTAACGACAGTTGACAATAACACAACCTCAAAGAAACTGGTGCAGCTCCTCTCACGTCCCGCAGCAGCCACCGAGGATATTTCTGCAGCCAAAGAACACTTCATGGTGTGTTATCATAAGTTAAAACAGTCACTAAATCCTCCAATGGAGTTATTGTTGCACAAAACTTGACACACACCCATTCTCAGTGCCACTGTTAACATACAGGGCTTTTATCACCGTAATAATAATTTGCCAAATTCGGCATATTGGCCTGAGTTATTCCCCCATATGTCTGGTCCATGGAGCTGGTCTAAGATGAACACATATGTATTGCATCATTACCAGAGAAGGAAATGGACGATGTGGAGTGTGGTCAGTAAGCTGCACTATAATGTTCTTTGATGTGTTGATGTGAGGCGGCAGCGGTCAGCAGCACAGACAAGATTTGTAAAGAAGTATGCTTTGGCTGAATGCAGGGTGTTCGAAGTGAAAAAATGCATTTGTGTGAGTCTTATGAATTCAGGTGAATAGAAATAATTTGTCAAAGTGCACAATCACAGGAGTATTTCATCCTCAGGGATTTTGTTCCCCCTTTTTTTTCCTGACTGTAATTTTCTCAGTCTGGATGCTGGAGGGACTGAAACAGGAGGAATACCAGTTCCTTACAAATAGGGAGAAATATCAACAGTGAACACATGTGAAAGCACCTCCAACCAGCCACCGACACCAACCGGTCAAACTCACCGCAAGAAGTACACAACATCCAAAGCTTACCAAAGTCACGGAGGGAGGATTGTAACAGGCAAAATCTTCATTTTACTGATGCCATTATCACCATTAGTTTAACATTTCAGGCACTTAGGACAGGAATCCATCAAAAGTATAAAAAGAGCAGCGGGAAAGGTGGCAATATAGATTCAGACTTCTTATTATATGTTGGACAGTGTTCAAATGTCAGGTCCCGGATGTCCTCTGGGTTTTTATTTAGATTCTGCCAAGATTCCTCCATGTACTTACTCTTTGGCACAAAGTCCCTATTTAAATCAATAACATCGCCCCTTGAATAACTGTACTGGCAGGTAGACAGTCAAATAAAGATTTTGCCTTGAGCTACACTACAGTGTTTGGGGTTATTGTCACCTTCAGCCTGACCCCTTGGAGAGCCCCCCTTTTTGGGGTGCCTGGCCTCCGGCCCCCCTGCTGGGCCAGCTGTGCAGTAGCGGCCTTAGCGCCTCAGCGTCCTTCTCACAGAGCTCTGCAAGGCAAGGCCAATGACATCTGGGGCTGTGATCCCATGATGACGACAGCACAAACCAGAACCTCACAGAAATAAAACAAACTAAAAACAAAGGGAAAAACACAACAAAACAATGATAATAATCTGAGTGAAAAACAAAGATGAATGGAGTATGACATCTACCCTCACCTATCCTGACTATGTTGTCATTACTTTAAAAGCCCATTTAAGATACATAGTGATTCTTATTGCTACAGTGCAAGAAATTTTTGAAAATACACATCTTTGCTTTGTAAATTGCGTTTCTCCAGCTGGAAAGTATAACACTTAACTCTCTAACTTTACATTTCTTGCCCCTGACATTTAGGCAATTTATAACACAATATAAAAACATCATTATAATGAAAATCAGGAAGACACAAATCAAATGGATGTCAGAAAGATATAACACAAGGAAAAATGAGGAGGAACACACTCAAACAGAGAGTCAGGCACATCCACACTCAGAAAAATACAGGCCGGTTTAATGATGGTGTCCGCCCTCCCCTTTTCTGAGTCCATGGCAATGGTTTGACCCCACAACACAGGACGGCAGAGGTACAACACAAACCAGACTCATCAAGCACAAGTTGTTTGTTGTCCGAAGGGGGAGTGCTAGTGAAGACCAAACTTACCGCTGGCCGCCTGTCACCCACCATCATTACATCTCAGCAAGCACAATATCACCACATTCCTGAGGTTACACTTTCAAGAGGGTACGAGAGGAGGATAAGGAGAGAAGGGACAGAGGGACAGGGAGGGACGTAGCTCTTTGTTTGAGATGTAGTGCTCTGCTCTGTCCGAAGTTTCAGGCTTGAGATCAACACGTACATATGGAGGGAGTCTACCATGGCAATAACCAGAATCATACCAGTGTGGTATGATTGTTATCGCCACAAGCTCTGTGTGTGTATATGTCCAACTTTAAATCATACTGTGTTCTGTTCCTTTAGGGTAGAGTATGTGTGATTTGAAGCCATAGAAATTGTGATGTATTAATGCAATGATCAAAATGCAAGATTTTAAAACCTTTGTGCATGCAATCTGTGGTGTGTAAATGTGTGTTTGCTGCAAGGGGGGGGGGGGGGGGGGGGGGGGGGGGGGGTCTGGGTCACAGGAGCTCATTATGAATCAACATGGCAACCTCTGGCCATTGATAGGAGTCCATTCACGGTTATTGGCAGAGGTGGTGGGCACTGCGGAGAGGTGGTTAGTTCAAGGAAAAAGTCAGAAGTCAGGGATATTCTTCCTCTAATTATGTCATATTCAAATAATGTGAGTTTCTAGCCAGGGGAATGATCCCCTCCCTTCCTCACATTAGAATCTCACTAAAATCCACCCCCCTAATATTAAAATTAGCTTCAATGGTGGTAACACAATATATGTTTCAGTTTCAAAAGAATAGAATGAAGAATTATCCCTGTTCTGCTCTTTCAAACTTGACTGACACAAGGAGCAGAGAAGTCCACACATAGAGTGAGAGGACAAAGGCACATATCAAACATTGTACAGGTCAAAGACACAGGTAAAGACAGCTTTACAGAGACACATCTGTGAAACGTCCCACCGCTCTGAGAGAAACTTGAATATGGTTGAAATATTTATCGTCTATTGTTAGACGCTCATTCTCATTTTTAGTGACGTTCATGCTAAAATAATTGTGTATTTCAATTTTCTTCCCGGCAGAAAAAAGTTTTACAAAGCAGATTATTTTTTTCTTACTTATATGGAAACAGACTGAGCGGTTTCATGCTTGTCAATAATCAATAATCTTGTTTAGATTCACAAGCAAACAATTATTGTTCATATTCAAGCATCTCAGAGGGATCAGCCAAGTATAAAGAGGGATTGTTGCTTGATGGAGACGTAAAAGGTGACACAGGCATGTGTGTATTTCAAATGGACAGACTGTAGTGCAGTCATGTAAGACACTGTCCTTATAGCATGAGTAAACATGTGCACAACATGCCCTCTCACCTAACGCACGCCATGAAGCAGGTATTCAGTTTATAACCTAACCACACCCTACACACAACAATAGGGCAACAGCTACATGCACCTTTAGCAACATCAAAGCCTGTATCTGCATATGTAGAAATTAACATTAGCATCACTGTTCAATTGAATGAATGATATAAATAAATATATTTTTAATAGGGTGTGGTTGAGGACCAAGTGACCGCTCTTCTGCTCTATAGTCTACATCACTCTAAGTCTGCTACATTGAGGAAGCAGGAGCTGTACTTACATCCACAATAAAGAAGTCCAGCCAGCACCAGGCGTTGGTGAAGTACTTGACAAACCCATAGGCGACCCACTTCAGCAACATCTCCAGGATGAAGATGTAGGTGAAAACCCTGTCGGCGTACTCCAGAATGATCCGGATGGTCTTTCTCTGCTCGATGTAAACGTCCTCAAAGGCCTGTGGAGAAACAGGAACAACTGCTGTCAGCCACGGTGACGGCAGCGAAAGAAATATTACACCTGATGATTTATAATTCTGCTAATGAAACTGTGTACAGTTCCACGGCTCACTCAGGGCTGAAAACAAATTATGAGCTACAAGAGAGACAAATCTGTTGTGTGCGATATATTTCAGATGAGTCCAGAGTAAATGTGGATGTGCAGCAGTCTTTGCTCTTATTTGACATGATTAAAAATAAGGCCTCACTCAATCTCCTGAAACAGATCCCATGTTTGATAAATGTTGGGTCCATTAATCACAGACGCCCCTCCCCCACCAAGCAGTTCTGGGTCTGAGCAACCAAACTGACTGCACCACCCACTGAACAGCTCTTCACTGCCACAAACACTCACTGGTCTCTCTTTCTTTATTTTCAATGAGTCATTTTTATACAATCTTTGTCCAGTTTGGATTCTATCGGCTCCATGTGTTGTGTTCTTAAGGGGGTGCGAGCACTAACGCAGGCCTGCTTACCAGGGCGCCACTGCTGAGGAGGATCATGAAGATGATGAGGGTTTCAAACCAGTTGTGCTCGACAATCAGGTAGCAGGTTTTTCTCAGGAACCACCAGAGCTTCCCCCAGCCCATAGTGATATCAACATCACAGCACTTATACTTTGCCACGCAAGCTGCAGACACACAGGAGAAGAGAAAGATATTTATGAGTGCGATAAGGTACAGATCCAAATAAAAATTATTTCAATTTGGGTTTATTAGGGGAATGGAGGGCCATGGCAGAGGCATAAAGCAGCTTCAAACTGAAAAACGTCCCCTAAGGGTACTACTATCAACAATTTCTACTTTTATTTTAATATAAATATTCCAGGGGCATACTGAAACAATAAGGCTGTCCTGTTAATGGAAACCACCCTTTACCAATGATATAATAGGACTAAAAAATGTGGCCACTATGCTCATCAAAGACAAAAGTTACCCGGATTAAAGAACATAAAAATCTGGGACCAACCAACAAGTAGGTTTAGAGGTTAACAATGTGTGATGGAAGTTTTCTGGAAGCTGGTGAAAGGAGAACTCAAGCAGCAGCTGATGTCTTATGCAGAAGAGTTTAAAGTAGACTTGATGCATATTCTGCATATTCTTGATGCATATTCCAACAGCACATCAATGAAAGGCTAGAATTTGCTGTCACTCTCTATAAATCACGTTGTGTCCGTACGTCTTGCCACTGGCGTAGTACGCAAAAGAGTTTGGTGCCTCTCTGTCTGTCAATTATATCAAAGAACTATCAAAGAACTTCCTTGAACATAAGCAACAACAATGTGACCTTAGCTCATGATTTTGACTACACCGGGCTCTAATGGCAACCCTGACATTTATTTTGTAGCATTCAGCTGCATCTGTGACAAAGGTCTTTCTCTTTTTCGCTCTCTCCCTCTCTGTTACCATCCATTGCGAGAGTCTCTGTTTTTAGGAGTAGAGGTAATGGGTGTAACAGTAGCAGTGGTCTCACCGTCTGTCCAGCACGCATCTGGTTCCATGTATTCCTCCACCGGCTCCACCACCACCACCTCCTCCACATCTGGCTTGATGTCGATGGTGCTGCCTTCTGACGAGCTGGTGTCATCCAGCTGCAGAGATGCAGATATAAGAGCGCACACACACAAGTGTTTCAGAAACATTTCTGGTTTAATTGCACTGCTAAGAATTACTAATGAAGCCTTCTGGACCTTACAGGAAATGTAAACATCACATTATCTCCAATTTGCGTTTCCTCAGTCTCAAGTAACTCAAGAACTATTTGATCTCACAGATAGTTTTTTTTCCATATTGAAATGGGCACCATAACAACCCTGAATATCACATATCATCCTCATGAACACTGAAATGGAATATCAGATGGCAGATGCTCTGCCCTTAAAGTTTTCTTAATGCATTTTATCAAGAGACATACATCAGTAGATATCCATTTCATCCATGTTGTCTGCCTGCTCCAGCCACTCTAAAGATGACTCTATAGAGTAATGGAATTATATTAGGGCCTGAGCAGTCCAGAGTAGCAGCCATGCAAATAGTTGTATTTTCCTGAGTGAGGACATTGCATGTAGCTGAAGATTATAACAACAAAAGCTGAAGGTCATTGATTGTTTATTGAAGTTGGAAGTGGATAATATACATCTGACTGACCTCTTTGCTGTTCTCGTTATCCGACTCGCTACTAAAGTCCTCTGTGTTGAGGTTCTCAAAGTCTGACTCTCCCGCAGCTATGGGCACGCAGACGGTCAGATTCGGGTTGTGGATGAAAGACATGTGGTCCTCGTCGATCATGTACTTCCCCACGCTGCTGCCTATACCGCTGGTGGTGCCGTTGCCGTTCTTGGCATAGTCCAATTCGCGGTTTATGTCCACCCCGGTGTGATTAGCGATGCAGTTCAGCTTCTTGTCGTACATGTCGTCCAAAGGCTTCTGCTCGTCCTCCATCGGTGGTTTCTTCAGCAGGCTGGCCATCAGTATCCGCATCTTCACTTTTATCCACGCAATCCCTTTCTTGATGCGCTTGACTGAAATCTGCAGGTTGTTGGGCTCGCCGTCATCATCTGTTGCAGCCAAGTTGTCAGCGCTGAACGAGCTCAGCAGCAAGGCAAGGAACAAGTTCAACACCTTTGACACAGAATGAGAAATCATCAATTATATATCAATTAGGTCTTTGTCCACAATATATAATTATTTAAAGGTAGTTGGGGAGCCAACAGTCGGCCCAATGTGGACACTCACCACCAGGTTGCCGATGACCATGACCATCATGAAGACGATGAGGCACATGCCCTGGCCCGCCACTTCCATGCAGTCCCACATGGTCTCGATCCACTCGCCGCACAGCACCCGGAATACGATCAGGAAGGAGTGGAAGAAGTCGTTCATGTGCCAGCGGGGTAGCTCACAGTCAGCATCTATCTTACACACACAGTCTTTGTAGCTCTTCCCGAACAGCTGCATGCCCACCACAGCAAAGATGAAGACGATAATGGCCAGCACCAGAGTCAGGTTCCCTAGGGCTCCCACAGAGTTACCAATGATCTTGATCAGCATGTTGAGGGTGGGCCATGACTTGGCCAGCTTAAACACTCTCAGCTAAAGTTAGTGGAAAGAAAAAATGGGATATGATTAGGATACAAACTCAGCTAGGAAGCTAACTATACAAGTTATATGAGTATTTACCAATCGGAAGGACCGCAGCACTGACAGGCCTTCGACATCAGCCAGAGCCAGCTCCACTAAACTCAGCGTCACAATGAAACCGTCAAAACAGTTCCAGGCTTCCTGGAAGTAGTAATATGGATCCATAGCGACCAGCTTGAAAAGCATCTCCCCTGCAAAGATCCCCGTGAAAACCTGGTAAGGAGGAAAGAGAACAGATTTGAACTTGAGTGAAAGATCACGTTTGAGATTTTTTTCCCTGATCCATTAACTGATTTATTCATTATATATGTGCAGCATAATGATGGAGATTTACATATTTATATATGTAAATACATCCCAAATGCTAATTAATATTAATGTATAACATCCAGTCCTCTGTGTGTGTGTGTGTGTGTGTGTGTGTGTGTGTGTGTGTGTGTGTGTGTGTGTGTGTGTGTGTGTGCATGACAGCTGCTCTGTACTCAGTAAGGATGAAATGGCACTTCTGTGGCCTCAAACAGCTCTAATAAATTACTGAGTGTTATCCTCAATCATAGACCCCACTTAATGTATACACTCATACATGTAAGATTTGTTTTCTGGTAAATGACCCTAGAGCAAGACTGGTAAATAACACATTTCTGTCCCTCTATATGTAAATATACACGCTTGCACGCACTCACGTTACTCCATGACTTCAGCAGATATTGCATTAACTTACATTAATTTTGTAAAGAGTCAAACTCTAACCATAACCTTAAAACATGTCTTCCCATAATATGTTAACAGATTTCGGTCCCTACAACAATGGCAATACTTAGATTACACATACACACACACACACACACACACACACACAGTGGGTGGCTGTCACATCTGTAGCATCTTGTTTTGGGACGCTGACGCAACATATTTCAACATCTGTGACACTAAAGTGTGCCAGGGCTCGGATTTACTCAGTTTCCTTAAAATGTCTGTAGTGAAAACGTGCAGGTTGAGTTATCCGAGCCACGAATCAGGCACCATTTTAGAGCAGCTCATCGATCAGCCTCCATGAAATATTAATGTAGGCCTCCCACCCGTCAGCCAACCAGCGGAGAGAGCCAGGCCGGTTCCACTGAAGCAAACATCAGCTCCACTTCGCCAGAGTGGAGATGGAGAAAGACAGATAGAAGGAGAAGAAAGGGAACATGTGTATGTGAAGAATTGAGAAACACATGGATACAGGAAAGCAGCAGGGGGGTTTGGGAAGTCTTTTTTTTCTCCCTTTCAACTCTGAATCAGCAATGAAAAACACGCCAATTACGGCCCCAAAATAGCGCCTCTCTAAGAGCTGCTGAGGAGAAGCAGAGGAAATACTTTACAACTGAATCCGATAAAAATAAAAGAACACTCACCAGATTGCCCACAGACAGCATGTCCTCAAAGTCGGGGGTCATGGGGTAGTGCTCCATGGCCATGAAGAGGGTGTTGAGGACGATGCAGATGGTGATGGCTAAATCCACGAAGGGGTCCATGACTATCAGGTTCACAATCTCCTTGATCTTAATCCAATTGGGGGAGCACTCCCAGATCAGGAATGTGTTAGAAAACTTATACCAGCATGGTGGACACTTGCGCTGAGACTCCTCCAGTTCTGAAGACATAGCGCGGACCACACATCAAAACCAAACATACTGGCGTGCTTCAGCATACCGCATGCAATGGTATCAAATAATAGAAAAAATTGTATGCATTGTATGTATCTGGTACTGTTCGATATGCAAAGCAGATAAGCAGGAAATTCATGTCAAAACTAATCAACCAATGAAAGCAGCCCTAGTTAAAGAATAATGAGAGAGCAGGTTAAATAGCTGGGTTAAAGTGGCAGTACCCTCCACTAGTGTGTTGGTAATGACGCTCATGACACTGTTGGCCCGCTCTTTCCGCCCAAAGGAGGTATTGAGCTGGTCCACAGACACCATCAGGGAGCCCGACAGCTTCTTCTTCACCTCAACCTCAGTAGTCGGCTGTCAGGGGGAGAGGAAGAATCAAGCACCCATGGAGAGGACATGAACACCATCCCACTTCACCACCGGTGGCCGGCGGAGGGAAGTGCACAACAGCATTGGCAGGAAAAAGTAGTCCGATTTTTGGGGGGTTGGGTAGAGGGGGCAAAAGTTTTATTGTTTTCTACCTCAATGCTGGTTTCAAGGAAGATGTGTGTATGCTGTAAATGCATGCAGGTCTCAGCCAAAGTGGGAGCAGTGGTCTAGGGCAACTTGACCTAATTGTGTTTGAATGTAATTAGCTCATCCCGATTAAATAATAAATGGATTGTGAGACACTGTGCAAGGAGAACTGCTTCTGCATGAATGCATTTTCAGTCCTGTCATGCAATAATGGAGGCTTTGCTGCCATTGCAATATAATCATTAGGTTATTTTACAAAATGTCTCCCAAATCTGGCCATTTGAATCTGTCACTTGCAAAGTGATGCTACTGTATCTTCCTACTTTGAAACCACACAACTTATATTGCAACCATCAAGTCAAGAGCATTGTAAAGAGATCGTAATGGAGGCAGATAGTTCAGAGCCATCCAGTTGTCATGCACGAGCATGCTCCAAGTCAAAGAGAAGGATAGGAAATAACAAACATCATAGCCATTGTTCTACTCGTCTATTTCATGCTTGTTGTAATCTAGGGTTTGAATCTACCATGCTAACTAGAATGAGACACGACTAATTCACTAATGTTGACCAGGGAGAGTTTGGAAAACAGGAAAAGACAGACAAGGACAGCAGCCCTCCTTTGTTTCATAAATTATATTATTATTATCATCATTATCAGTCACTGATAGGATGGTTTTGCTTGTGTATCTGCCCTGGATTATTATCTGTGTAATAGGGAAGCATTTAAAATGTCTGTGGCTCTACAGTGCTGGTCCCCTCTGCTTCATCCACCTCCTACTGTAGATCTACCCACACAGGCGAGCAGAGGAGCTGGATTCCTGGAGGAGGAACACATCAACACACTGGAGCATGTTAACTCATCATTATATGCTGTTTGCTAACAAAAACGGTCTTTCATTACTTGACTGTGTGAAACAGGAACTTGATGAAATCCCACAAATAAAGTTGTGAATTAAATATTAAACAAGGGTTTGATGTACGTGTCGAAATCAAACGGGGAAGCCTAATAGGATCTTGTGTTTTTGAATAATGTGCAATTTGGTGTGAACATATTCAAAACATTGACATTCACTGTTCAAAATCAAACAACAAAATTGCCTGGAAGTCATTGATAGACCCAGTTCCACTAACCTATGAAATGCAAGGGTTGGCTTAAGTATAATCACTGTAAAATGTAATTATTTCTCCATCCTTTGTCTACTGTCGGAGGGCAGCATACACTGCAGGGGCTGGGGGAGGGGGAGGGCGCGAGCGCTTAGCCAAGAGATACATACGAACTTGCAAAGATGACAGAGTAGAGAATAGAGAGCCAGAAAGAAAAGGAAATGGACGAGAGGGGGGCCATGCCTAGATAGGTCTACTCATTGACTTCCTTACACTGTCGTCAGAAGCTGCCTTATCTATTTTCACCTCAGGCAGAAGGCGTCCACCAGGCCCAGGGCCGATGAGCGACACCACGCCATTGCAATCCACCGTGCTGTTCCTCTTTCCATGGAAGCCGCTGTAGCTGTTCCGTCGGTACGGGCTGAACAGGGAGCCTCGGCGCTCCTCGCACTCCTCGACCGTGCTGTGCTCATCGTCGGCAAACTCGTTCTCTGAACCCACGTCCTTGCTGCGGCCCTTAAAACTGAAGATGCTGCTCTTACTGTTGTGGCGGGACAGGAAAGGCGAGCCTGGTATGCTGAGTAGGGACTGGAGATGAGGAGGAGGAAGTGGAAGAGAGGAGAGGAGACATTTATGCAGCCCAAGGTGTTTTGTGAATTACAATTGATTGCACCATCATTTTTATACTGTTTGTCATCAGTTCTGGGGGTCACGATGAATCGCAACATCTGTGGGAAATTTAATGCAACCAGGACGCTTTCCCCCAGGGAGGCATATTCCGCTGGAGCAATCATGTGACTTAACAAACATGACAGACATACATAATTAGGTCAGTGATATCCTACACTGTCAAGGTCGTACACACACAGGACAGGGATACAGGCAGCTGAAACAACATGGAGACAAACATGAGTCATGGCAACATCAATCTGTGCTGCCGCTCCTATTGATCCAAATATTATTATTATATCCGCACACAGGGCCATGCAACTGAAATCACATTTTATGACAGCAGCCTGTGCAGATGAAGAACGGTCAGCAAAATCTATGTCACATCTGTGTTTTCACACTTGTGTTGCATGAGGCCTGGATGCCTTGTTAACTTGTTTGGTGAATACAAAACATACAAAAAGAGCCAGTGTACTGTAGGTGCGGGTGAGGCCTAAACAAAGCAGCAGCATTGCTCCTTCTGAAACATTCATGTAATCACTGTGAATAATTCAGGACCTGGACATGTGCTGCTAAATCTCTGGCCACTATGTGCTCTCCTGTACTCATGCAACACCACATTGTACAGCAGCAGCACTCTCAATCTGAAATATACCTGTGCAGCTGCATCATTCACTGACACTATATTCTATTCATGGAGATAAGAAGAACCTTAAGTCTAATTCTGTGGCTCTGAAGTTATAGATTGGTTTGCTCTCTTTTTGAATTTTATATAAATATTTATCACTGAGCCTCATGTGGATCTTTAATGATGTCTAGACACACATATAGCTCACAGGTCTGGTTCTGATATTTTTGCATGCAAGATTTTTGCATGGAGGAAAATACAATTACCTCAACCAAGGAGGTTTTGTTTTTGCCCCTGTCCATTTGATTGTTGCTTGGTTTGTATATTTGTTTGTGAGCAGGATTGTGCAAATACAACAGAAAAGATTTCCTTGGAATTTTGTGGAGGGGTGATGCATGACCCAAAGAGAGACCCCATTACATGTTGGTGCAGATCTGGATCAGGGGGTGGATACATTTTTCACTTTCTTTAATATTGTGAGATAGAAAAAATATGTTTGCTCAGGAGACTGATATCCACGAGTCAGTGAGATTTGTTGCAGATTCAAATAAAAATCTGGATGCTGTGAATTTAAATGTGGTTTTATAATGGGATGGTTAGGCCTTTAGGGGATGTATGCACTCTACTGAGTTTCATTTGTGAAAAATGCAAAACAACATGTTATTCCTGAAGCAATGCAGCTACTGTGAATAATTTCTGTTCCTATTAAATGTAATTTATCAACACTTTCAGCCGCACCGAGAAAATCTCTTTACCATGTTTCAGAAGTGGTAATTTGAAATTGTTTGTGTATAAAATTAGTAATTTGTGTTTTATAAGTAACTGCATTTTTTTTAAGGTGCTGTATTAATAATGAAAATTTTAAAAAGACATGTTTTCCTTACCTGGTTCATAATGGAAGACTTTCGACCCAACCGGTTATCAGGGAAACGGAAGCGGCTCCTCTTGCTGCCGTCATCCGACTCCGACTTGACAAACTTCTCACTGTCGCCTTTCTCCTTCTCCTGCTCTTTCTGCCGCCATTTCTTCTTACGGTTGCGACGCTCTTTGGCGCTCTTGGAGCTGAGTTTCGACATCTCAGAGGAGCTGCACGAGAGATGCCCCCCTCCGTCGTCCTCTACTGCATCCTCTGACACTGTGCCTGCAGAAGTTGCCATGGCAGCAGTCTGCAAAGACAAACACATGGACAGAGTCAGCAATGATATCACATGGCTCAGGAATCATTGCAGCCTCCACCCTGCAGAGGACTGACCTGGGCGTCCTCCTGCTGTTTCCTGAGCTGCTCCAGCATGGCCTTGAATTCCTCCTCCTTCTGCAGGGCCTCCTCCATGGTGGCCTGGTTCTGCTCCTCATAAGCCATGGCCACCACAGCCAGGATGAGATTCACCAAGTAGAAAGATCCCACAAAGATCACCAACACAAAGAAGATCATGTAGGTCTTCCCCGCCGCCCTCAGGGTCTGTTAGGAGGCCGTGCAGCCAAGGAGGAGGAAGAGAAGAGCAGAGACACCATTGACATCTGATATGTGACCGAAACGCCTGTCACACTCACAATGACTCATCAGAAACGTGTAGAAATGTAGACACAGTCAAATGTTGCTGGGGACAAGAGGACATGCAAAATGGCATGGGGCATTTCTGAGCATCAGAAATCAACTCAGCATAAATGTTGCCTCCACTGGACAGTAGATTCAGTTGAACGCTTATTTCCTGTTTCATTCCCTGCGCTCATTAACATTCTCAGCATGAGCCCAAGGTTGAGTTGTTCATCAGGGAGAGCCATGAGATATGCATTTTGACCTACTTTCATATGCACACTATACCAGCCAGTGCACAGCCAAAAAATGTTCTATGGGCTGGGATGTTTCCCCAGTGTAGATGATAAGTGAGGAACCTGATGTTACAGACGCCCAGCAGAAGAAATGAGAACACTCTTAAGGAAAACTGTCTCTCTTGGTGTAAAAAAACACAGCAGGTATACAGGTCTTTTGATAAATCTAAAAGTGAAGAGACAGGTCTCTCATTTTGTTTTGTTCACTGAGGCATCTAAGAGGTTTTTAGCATCACGATATACAAACTAAATTTAAATAAATATGTTACGTCTTCTGGGGGCAGAGCAAAGAACTTCCTGGGATTAAGAAAAGAAAGTCCCACACACATTTTGCATGAAGTTTGTGGGCTGGTAAAAACAATCTGAGGATAAATGTATGGACGACAGGATCCTAAAGACTGAGCCATCTCATTTTCATTTCTGAACATGAAAACCTAAACACAACTTCAATCATTTCTCAAATGATTCAACACACAATAGCAGTGAGAGCCTGTCGTTCTGGAGCTGGAAGCTGCATTTCTAAGATTGAACCATAAATAGCAGTATGAGCCGGGGTGCTCCCATCAGGTCTCATCTCCCTCATTGGCCGTACTGTAATCCTGAGCTGTTAATATTTCATACTTCCTTCTTTCCACTCGGCCTCCATATGTGGAGGCAGGAGTGTCTCCATCTTTTCAGAGGAGTTTCTGTAGGAGCAGGCTCACAGACTGGGCGGCAGCAGCCAGGCCACATAGTGCAGGCAAGGAAAGTCAAAGGGGGTGAAAGGAGGAAACATGGATGTGGGCAAGGACTACAGAGGCACAATCATCCTCCATTTTTGTGAGAGGTGGAGTTAAAGTATGTATATCAACTGTGTGAATCAGTGGAAGAGAGGAATTCTACCGTCTTTTTTATCTCAACCTCTCACCTATAGTCAGTATAAACCATTATATTAGATTTAACTGTAATTTAACAATATATGGTCTATATAGTCTTCACTATATAGTGCAGCTGCAGCAAATTATTATTTTCATAATCAATTAAACTTTGATAGAAAATTTGAAATTTAGTTTTTTTTTAAATTATCTAAACAATTTATTTAAAAAATCAACAAAACTAGTCTGCTCCTTCTAGATAAAGAGAATCCAGTGACATAGTATTGGTGAGTGGATTACGAGTGAATTTTTATTTTTCGGTGAACTATCCCTTTAATATGTTAACTATTTACTGTGATTAATCAACTATTCATATGCAGTAATATTGGAGGACTGATATGTGATGTATATATATGAGCATCCTGTGAAAAAAGGCAAACTTGTTGACACATCATCCTCACCAGCATATAGAGGTTTTCCCAGAAGTCCTGTGTCATGAGTCGGAAGAGAGCCAGGAAGGCCCAGCCGAAGCTGTCAAAGCTGGTGTAGCCATAGTTCGGATTCCTCCCAGCTTTCATGCATGTGTAGCCCTCTGGGCAGCGGCTGTGAGTTGGGGTGGAGAGAGTGAGACAGAAAGAGAGAGAGAGAAAGAGAGAGAAGAGGGCAACAGCCCAAAAATGACTCAGTGGTATATACTTCTAATGTAATCTGAATACAGGCAGATACAAGAGCTACAGCAGGTCTTGGATCAGCAGCGTTCAGAGGAGGCAACTCACCCAGAGTCAGAGCTGTTCCCACAGAGAAGAGCGTCTAACTGGCCAGGCAGGAAGTAGAAGTTGGCTGCAGAAAAAAAACAAACAGCCATAATGAGTCATTTCCCATTCTGTCACAGCAACACTTGTTTATTCCGCAATGGTCTGAAAATCCATTCGGTCCAATCTCCGATTTCACTTTGCTCACACGTGTTCACTTTAGCGCAGTTCCTTTCAAAACCATTATTTTTGTCTGTGCGGGGCCAAAACGACATATTGTTTTCTCCTTCCAGCATATGGCTTGACTCATACTCCTCGACTGATGCCAGCTCACCGTTGGCAAAGCCCGGCCTCCACTTACTGTCGTTCATGATGTACTCGTTCCAGTCAAAGCCCTTGCTGGTGCTGGACATGTAGTGCTCGGTGATGTTGATCGGCCAATTCACACACTTGTGCCGCAAGTTGCCCATGAAGAGCTGGAGGCCGATGAGGGCGAAGACGCTCAGGCAGAAGACGGTCAGGATCATCACATCCGAGAGCTTCTTCACAGACTGAATCAGGGCGCCGACGATGGTCTTCAGGCCTGGAGGGCGTTCACACATACACGTACATAAACAATGCAGGTGATGCAGGAGCTGCTGATGCCCCAGTCATGAATCTCTGGAGTGTCAAAGAAATTATCTTTCATGTACTGCTAATATGCTAACTTGCTAATCCCTTTTAGGGATCTACTACTGGGTAATATAAAGTTTTTACTGGATTTTAAAAAGCTGGAGTGGCAACACTCTGCTGCTTTCACATAACATATACCGAACTATAAAGTATTTTACTTTCCCATGAAATGAGTTTATATCGATGTAATAATATATCTACATCAAAATGTTTGATATGCTTGTGCAGGGGATAATTTGCATGGATCAAATTGATAAATAAATTGAAGTATAGGTAGTAATACATTTTGCACAAAACTGACAGATTACATACATAACATCTCTAGGAACAAAACAAACAGGAAATATTTACGAGCCTTCCCACTCTTTTCAGATTTATCCAGAGAGGAAAATATTGCAACACGGTCGAATCAAAGCTACTGGCTTTTTACTGCCGAATGAAAAGAGGGGGAAGACTGTAGAAAAGTGAGAGGAAATCTGTTAAGAAGAGAGCACAGCAGCACAACGAGGGGCCATGAGGGGGACAGAGGCACAGGCAGGGGGAGGGGGAGTGGAAACCACATGCAGGTCATTTAAACTCCAAGGCTGAACAGGAGCAATTCAATGCCAGTGCCAGTGTGTGGGCACTTTCTTGAACTGTCTTGTATAAGGTGTCATTGGAAAAGCGCTGACTCCCCATACCGCGACCCTGCAGTCTGTCTCATCCACAGTTTCACTTAAGACAAAGTAGTTTACCTTGCAGACTGGCCTCCTCTGGCTGTGTTCACCTGGCTCCACAAGGAACTCAAACATGGAGGCACCCACTTTATGTGTTTGGCCTCTACAGGTACAGTGGGCTTTAACCAGCTGTACATATTGACTTGTATAATATAAGATGCTCTAAATTTAAGCCTGCACATTCACATGATCTCAGTAAAAGGCTTGTTAGCTTAGAAAAGTCAAGTAAGACAAATAAAGAAAACAACTTTTCTCATTTAATACACGAGAAGCACAGTATTACAGAGTATGTTAAAATATCAGTTGTGAGGGAATTATATTAAAACACCTATAGATTTTTTCAGATCTGAACATATGCCCTCCACAGCAGATGAGATACTGTTAGCTTCATTAAAACTACACCATAAAAGCTAAACTTTTGTCCATTCCACTGCTACAGGCCTTGATGATTTAATGTAAAATAACTATTTTGACATTTTGGAAAATATGCTTATTCACTCTGGCAGAAAGTTTGATTAGAATCAGGCCAATCACGCCTGTCCATTAAATATATACAGTAGCTAGAGTTAAGCTCAGCCTAACACAAATCCACTGACCAGCAGATCTGTTTAATCTTTATAAAAACAGAATGTGTAAAACAACAGAGTATTTTTTGGCCCACACCGAACACTAATCCAGCCCACATACTGCGTGGAATCATCGCACCTCAGTGGTCCTCTCCTGTTTGCCAGCTATGGGCCACACGTAAGCCATACAAATACCACATGTCAACTAAAGTTGGCCCGAATTAGTTTTGTGCTATTTGGGCCATATTCTCCATTTACCACATGGGCCACTTTAGGTTCACATCCAGATTACACCTTGCCTTGAGCCCTGCATGTTTGTTTTGGGATATTTGGGCCACATTTCCCCGGTTTTACAAGTGGGCAGCTTTAGGCTCATATCCATTTTGTACACACCACAAAAAGCCAGAAGTGCTGCATTATTGCCTGAAGTGACCCACATCCGTTAGCTATCTGGGCCTGGCAACAAGTGTGTCAATCTGGTGACTTTCTCTCTAGATTTAGCAACTTTAAAGGCCTTTTGGCGAAAGAGAACCTTCCAATAAATCCTTTTGGGCCTTTGCTCCTCTCCATTAAAGACAGTCACTAATGTCAATGTGCCCTTATGTGGCTCCTTAGACTGATTGTGTTCAGTGAGCGGCAGATAGCAGCTGGAGGTCCAATCAACCAATCAGCAGCCAGAAAGAAGCGTGAATGAGCTGTTAATGTATGGACCTAATGACCATTCACTTCTCCCCATGGTTTGGAGGGCCACCTCTCCCCAATTCATCTGTTATTATTTTTTGGAAAGTTAAAAAAAACCTGCTACAACTAATTATGAAATCATATGAATTATACCAACCAGAAGGAAATGAAAATGATATATTGCTGTAAATAATGTAAATGCATCTACATTGTTGACCAAATTACAGGTTAGCTATCAAACTATATGTGTCAGAATAAAACATTGTAATCCTTAGTTTTTGTTCTAAAGGATCTAACTGAACTATATGTATGCAAATAGCTATGTTGTGACAAAATTGAGCTACTTTCTTTCAGTATTAATTGGCAACAAAGCTGACAGAGCTAAGAAATTGTCCAACACATATGGTAATCCCGATAAATATATAATACTATAATTTTTTGCTGGTAGTTGGATGGCATCAATCTTTTCATCTAACCTTCCACCAGAAAATAAACATATTTCTCAAAATGTATACCTATTTAACACAGTTAAAAAGAAAATTTGATCCCCTTATCAGACACTAAATATGTGGTTCCTTTGAGTAAGCACGACATCTGTTCAGCATCCTCTATCAATAGATAGATAGATGTGTGGTCATTGTCACTCAAAAAGGTCAATAGGTCATTCAACCATCCCATCTGCCTCCCCAGCCTCTAGAATAAGAGCACGCTGTCTCTTTTTTCTGTGTGGTATATACCATTCAAGTAGGTCGTAAAAAAGAGAGAAAAGAAAAATCAATAACCAAACTAAAAACAAAAGAGGGCAAATCAAACTTTCAATGCCATTTGTCAGCCAAGCTCTTAGTAGACTAATATTGTAAAAAGCAAGTGACTGAAAAGCATCATGCAGCATAAGAGATATGTTCACAAACTAGGCTTGGCAGTCTTCATGCATAAATAACAGGTGTATTCTTCTCTCTAAGAGCTTTGCCATTTCTCATTGGAACATCAACATACACCAGGTCTGTTTTTGATCCCAAAAAACATGGGATCTCATATTTCCAATTCAATCGCTGGTTGTAAATGTGCAGCAAAATTATTGATCCTTTAATTTCACTTGCACATTCATTTTGTAACTAGAGGGATTGCAGGTAAATTTGAGAAGCATTAATCTATTCTTAGCTGATACACATGTGTAATAGCTGATTCTGTCGACAATTTTCTTTAATACGAAAAGGTGATTTTGTCAATGTGGAAGCTGGTGGCAGGAGTGGGTAAAAGCTATTTGTACAGAGAAACACAGCTGCCTTGGAAAGGAGCCTCGTAATGAGAGCGCTAGTGGGGCAGAAGAGAGTGCAGACACTTTGGATGGCCCTAGAGGAGACTGCAAAGCCTATCAAAAATGTATTAGTACCATTTTTGATAATTTTGGAGGAAAAATAAATCAAAAAATGGTTGTCTCCAATTCTTCAGTTGTTGCTTAAATCATAATCGTAATCATAATAATAGTGAGTAGAAAAGAAAGGGTGAGAGGATCAGCCTTAGTGTTTAAACTGAGTCTCACCTGGAATGACAGAGATAGTTTTCAATGCTCGGAGAACTCTGAATGTTCTCAGCGCAGATACATTGCCCAGGTCCACAAACTCTGTTATATATCTGAAATAGGGGAAGGATCACACACAGAACAAACACGATGACAAAAACCACACACGCCAAGAGCACAACACCACCGAACCAGGAGGAAAACGACGCCACTCACAGAGCCTGTCCACTGAGGAGAAGGGTGGAAGGTAAAAGGAAAGAAAGACACACACACCTAACACCGACCCCGCCCCCACCGTACCCGCCCCATCCTGTCTTACCTGGAATTACAGAAATAGTTTTCAATGCCCTCAACACCCTGAACGTGCGCAGAGCTGAGACATTGCCTAGGTTTACAAACTCTGTTATATACCTGCAGGATCAAACCACAGTTACAACAGCTTGTTATTTACATGTAGATATGAGGTGAAAAGATAAAGTTACACACAGATGGGTTATGTGACAGCTCTACAAACAGTTAAGATGTTGTGTTTTACATGATGGTTTCTGGGTATGTATTTGCTCAAATGAAGGCAGGTAAATCTGTGGTATAAACTATGTGACATGTAGTCGTCAGCGGGAAATACTGGGCCTTAAATTGGATGCTGAAGACTCCAGCAGATTAAGAGAGAATAGGTGAATGAAAAGAAGAGTTAGATGACAAGAGGAAGACAAGTCAGATGAGATTTGGGTGTTGTCAGGGAGGCCGCGGATGGAAACCTTCAATCCCCAAAGAGAAAGACCAGAGTCTCAGATGGAGGAAACAGAGGAAATGGGTTATCAGACACAAAGGAAGAATAAAGAGAGACAGAAAGGTGGACGATCATCTGCAGCCTTTAAATCTCACTTTCTGTACCCACCCACTTTATATAAAACAATGTCAATATCTGAGCATATGATTTCATTTCATTATCCATTGACAAGTTTGATCACAAGAGAAATACTTACGCCATCGAAATGACCATGAAATCCAACCAGTTCCATGGATCTCTTAGGAATGTAAACCCGTCTATACAGAAGCCTCGTGCTGTGATTTTTACAAGCGACTCAAATGTATAAATTCCTGTGAATGTGTACCTGAAAGACAAAGGTTTTGACAGAATCAGTTCACCATCAAAGCTCACTCATGAACGTCTGCATTCTCATTAGCTGTTGAAACACAGGTAATAATAGATTTGGGTGTAGGTCAGAGGATACATTTCAAAACATGGAGCTAGACAAAACTCTATAATATACAGTTTTTAATTAAGTAAATTGTTTTTACAAAAGCTATGAATAGCACAATGGTTTCTCACGTAGAGTTAGCTAAGACTAATTCAAGGGCCATGCTAACAACCATGTGAGGCTGAACTTCAGCACAGCAATGAATTGAGATAAACAGCATGCTAACATGCTCAGTGACCAAACTTATACGATAATGTTAAGCAGGTATATTGTTTACAATGTTTGATTCCTGCATTCTTTAGAACAGACTGAAGCACTGTGTGTCTTCGCATCTCTATTAATAACTTCCAGTCGTCCATGTTAAGTGTGGTGTGCCACAAGGGTCATTTCTAGGTCCAATTTTGTTCTAGCTATATATGCTTCCCTTGGGTGAGGTCATCCAAAAACTGTATTTTCAGAGTTAAGCATCTTTGTATGCTAATAGCTGCTAATTATCTGGTCATGAAATATATGTTTTATAAATGTTTATAATAATCCACCCAATAGTTGTCAAAGCATAGTGTTCATCTTATTTCTAGCTAAATGCAATAAGGCTGCAACTTTGTAAATCTCTTAAAATTTCTATCTTCCAACAAAAATTACATATTTGTTGCAGGAATTGTTAGGAAGGCACAAACTGGCATTATCTCTTAGCATGAATTTAGCATTGAATTCATTTATTAACAAAAAGAAAAGTGTACTTACTCTACTTGTTTTGACCACTCGGGAGGATCACTAAAGGTCATGAATATACAGTTGGTCAAAATAGTACACATAATGATCATGCTGAAAAGAGTGAGGAGCAGGTTAAGGAAAATGTGGAAAGTAGAGGGAACACAAACATCATAACACAATAATAATAATAATAACATATTAAGCATCATCAAACCTCAAAGAAAACATACAACATATCTACTGTGTCTCCAGTTTGCATGTTATGTGTTTTCTTTGGTTCAGTCAGTCTGTGACATGGAAAGGGTTAATGTCATAAAAATCTACTCATAGCACTTAACAGGAGGTGGTTATGTGTGTCCAGCACCACAAAAGCCATTATTTCACCCATGAAATATTTAAATGGTATATATTTAGTGGAAATACAATGGCATGACCAAAACTACAGCAGGTTTTACAGCTGCGAGGCTTTCAGTGCAGAGAGGCTTTACGCTACAAGGAAACAAGGAAAACCTGAGAACTTGCTTTAAGGGTAGCCAGAGATGTTAGTTATAGCTGTGGCTTGTGGCTGAGGATGTGCAGAACTGAGGTAAATGTAGAGACTGGAAATTACAAAGGGTTTAACTTTTTTGTTGCTGCCATTATTACAGTATGTGACAACAATCCTATTGCACACTGGTGGAAGGTTGTCCTATTATCATATATTTATAGTTTTTTCACTTGGACATATGTGAAGTTAACGTTTTGTCCCAGGCTAATATTTTATCTATTGAAAGATATTGAGTGTTATTTTTTTTATTTATTAAGAATGTGAACTCTCATGCCAGTATTTACTTTCAGTAGAATTACAGTCATGAAAATACAATTGTGTTAAATTTATCAGATGTATTTAAAGTGTTTGGCTGCAAACATTTTTTTTAATGCGTCTAATCCAGGTTGTAATTTGTAACTGTATTTTTATCTCTTGATCTATACAAAATATGTCAAAAACATATCGTCCAGGCTGTTTCCATAGTAAGAGAACATATCTCTTCTCTCACTGTAAACTTCTAAAGTGTATTGGATGAATCATCCTATGCTTAGGTATACTTACATTTATCCAATTAAATATGATTTGGGGCTAATAGCTAACCACACTTATATAAAATGGCCCTCGACTATTAGCTGGGTCGTAGTAACCAGCAGAGTGATATGCATGTGTATGCGGCTCGAGGCTACAGCTGCTGCTATTAGAATAAACACTAGAGCACCTGATAAATGCCTGACTGACCTGTCATTGGCTAAGTTGTTAATATGTAAAGTGGGTCCCAGATTTGATCAATGAAGAAGAAGTAAATGAATTAAAAGAGACGATATCTCTGTCTGCGCTGCATTGATTTTGACGCTGTTGTAACTGTAGCCAGCCGACGTCTGCTGGATCAGTTCCGATATCAATCAGGGATCGGTTTCAATGTCATTTTCACCATGTGGTAAATCACTGGAAGGATCTGACCTACTTTATGGAAATGGCTCTTGCACCTCTTGAGGTTTTTTTTTTTACTGCTCTCTCTCTCTCGGGGGTAAAAAAATCCGCTGCTCAGTCTTCTGTACTGAGATGGATGCCACAGAGTAAAACCATAATGCACTTATTGAGGAGGTCTAGTTTACTGCTAAGGATGACTCATCATTTTGGCTAGCCTTTCAATTAAATGAGAAAATGGCCACCGCACGGCTTCCTGTACACTCGTCCATGCAAGGTAGCCATCTGACTCTGACTGTACCATAGCGAGCGTCTGTATCCTCTCCAACAGTCACAGGAAACATCAATAGTGGTAAACGCAGAAAGACAGAACATATCATCATGAATAATACACATGGAACAGGAAACGCTTGTCTGTTAAGACCCATTTTCAAAAGGATATGAATGTATCAAAATTTTAATAGCTACTCGCCTAACCGGATTTAAAGGACTTATGAAGTACAAGGCAGGTGTGGCACTAAAACGGAAGATTGTCTTCCCTCTATTTAGCACTATAAATGTCTGTGAAGAGAAGGAGAGGAGAGAAAGATAGTATTAATAAATAATAATCAGAACAAAATATGCATACAGAACAGATTGTAATTTAAAACATTTAGTAAAAACCACTGAATTTGTCTTCCTATTTCATGCATGTTCACTACATACATATCACAGCATACATAACTCATACACATGTGAGGTTATTCATAAAAGATCATATGCTCATAAAGTGGTACGCTGTGCATTTTTGTGTCACGTAAAATTTGTTGAAACGCGTTTGAAATAGAGTGAAAATGGCTGCCAGGATGTTTCTAAAGAGGGCGTGTTGTCCCAGTCACTCAGTGCTATCCTGCCCATCATGGCTTCGGTGGTTAAAGAGAAGGAAACGAGCACAAACCAAGAGGAGCTGGCAAGCCTCTTTCTGTGGATAACCTCATAATTGTTTAAATAAAACATGGCGCTTTGCTTGAAACTTTAATGAGACTATGTGCATTTGCACAAGTGATATGGGCTCTAGTGCTTTTAACAAGGCCTCCCTCACTACATTAAGCCCTGCAGAGCTGCCAGTTCAGGGCTGACAGCTGGAGACAGTGGAGTCAGGAGGAGGAGGAGGAGAAGGAACAAGAGTTGGAGAGGAGGCGTACAGTAAGAGACCTCATGGTGGTGTCACATGACTCTGACATGTATTCTGTGCATTTCCAAGAAGGCACGTGTGGGATGTTGTTGACTAGAAACATAAACATCTCATGGTATTTCTGACAGGAGACACAGATATGTCACATGACCCTATTATATTCATTTGACTAAAATCTACAGACAGCTCAGATCAACCCATCGCAGTTAAACATGGTTAATGTTACTCTTCAGTTAATATTAAGGGTCAGAGCAGCAGCCTCCCCCTCCAGTGTTAATACTCTCATATAGGTTGTAAACATTCCCAGTCAGCGCTGTCGTCAGCTACAATGACACACTTGGAAATGTCCCAGTTGCTGGTAGCATGACATTTCCATTAAATACAACACATACTGCATGTCGTGTGCACGTAAATGACCATTACCCATAAACTAATGTGCACACACACACACACACACACCAGCGTGCACCAGTGTTGTCATCCACACACATGCACACACACAACTGCTATGTATGTAGGAAGTCTTTTTTTGTAACGCATGACTAAAGTGCTGCAAAGCTACTGAAAATTTCATAATCCAGAGCTGAGCGAAGAGCAGGGGAGAGAGGGAAGGCAGAAAAAAAAAACAGGGGGGAGACGGAGAGCGAGCGAGCGAGCGAGTGAAGCCGGCAGGCAGCAACTGTATCAGCAGCAGGCTGAGGAGAAGCAGGACAGTGGGAGCCAGAGCGAGGGAGCTGAGCAGAAGACGGAGAAGATGAGGGGAGGGGGGGATGGGCAGGCACAGAAGCTCCAACCATCAGGCAGGGCTGCAGCATCTGCATCCATGAGGGCCACAGCAGCCATTCAAAGAGCCCCTTCTCTCAACCCTTGTGGTAAATGGCAAATGGACTCAGTTTAATGGTGCCTTTCATTTACACACACACACACACATGTATCACACACACACACACACACACTCACACACACACATAAATGCAGCAATGGCGTAGGGCTCAGCTGCCATGCTAGATGTGAACCTAATAAAATTATGTTTGAATTGTTCTAGATTTTTAATGGAGAAAATATGATTTCCACTACATGTGATCTGCAGACGAGCAGCTGTCACCTCTCCTCCCCATACACATGCACAGGTGTGGTGGAGGAAATCTTTTTGAAATTTCTCAGATTTTATTTCAAGGCCTTCTCATTAAGGAGGCTCCTCTGACACACTCGCACGTCTTCCCCAGCAAAACACATTCCGGCGAACCTGACTGCAGAAGGAGAGCAAGTGTGCTCATGCATCCTGATACATGTCACCTTTTTCATCCCTGTCCTCACTTCATCTCCCCCCTCCCTCCCTTCCTCTGTCATTCCCTCTTTCCTTTCTCTTCATAAATGATCGATTCCGTCAGCCTCGTACATCGACTCCAAGGCTGACCTGGTCTGGCTCGGCTTGGCACCTGCTCAGGCCACCGTCGAGGGCAGGGAGGGCCTGACGCTGCATCGTCACGCAGTCAGCCTGGCTGCCAGCCCTCTCTTAGTTATGACACAATCATAAAAAGTGACACAACTGAAGATTTGAGATGAAGAAGATGAACAGCTTTCTTTTTATTTCTCCACACCTGTACCCCCCCCTCCTCCTCTCAGCAAGAGAGCACTACCAGAACAGACCTGCCGCCGCTCAGTGACAAAGACATACAGAGCAGCGTTCTTCCATCAAGGTCACCACCTGATCTGACGTCACAGCTGCCACATCCAGAGCAGCATTGGCTCCTTTTGGCATTAGAACGAGACAAGATCGAGGGCCGTTATTAGATTTGCCTGAAGCTGAGAGCCGACAGGGCTGCTGGAGGAAGGCAGGAGGCAGAGACGAGAAGCAAAACAATGTGTGGAATAAGAGACAGAGCTGTGTGTTAGTGAGTGAACGCCTGGCATGTTCGAATCATTTGAATCGTGTCTCCTCCTCATGAACTGGACTGTTTGTTACATAACAGTCAGTGTAATGTATGAGACACACGGGGCGAGAAGAACATGGATCACACACACACACACTCACACACACACACACACACACACACACACACACACACACACACGTACATTACCTAAACAACCAGTTCAGCTAATGTAGATGGCTAAATGTATATATTGTATGCATTCTATATTTTAAGCTACACTGTCTGGAGTTATACAACACTGTTGTCAAAAGTGCAGCCATATTTAAAAGCAGATCTGATTGGAGGAAACCATTTTGAATATAAATGCCAATTTTGTTATATAATTCTTTGATAAAAATAGACAACAAACAATTGTTGCCATGGTGGAGGATTCTGCTCAGTCCTGTTATAAACACACCAGCATTAAAATGACCTCACTTTGCATCTTGATTGATGCTGAAGTAAAAAACTGTGATGTTTTGATAAACTATTCTTGCATCTTCTTAAAGTAACGAAACAGGTTCTCACTTTGAGAATTGATGGCTCCAAAATGTCTACAATTTAAAAAAAATCATTTCACTCTTTTAATATATGTGAGTATATATATTTCTAAATATTTTATCCAGAGACAAGTTTGTCCAACAAGGGTAAGATTAGGTGAATGGTTTTGGTCGACAGGTACATATGACGATGATGATATTCAGAGACTCTCAAGGTCGTCCTCCCACTGGGCGTCAGACATGACAGAAACCCCAGAGAGACACGTGTCTCCTCTAAGAGAACCAAACTCCTCACACTGCTGCTGCTTTCATCTGCTGCCACAGATTCATTTTTGAACAATTAGTAAAGTCAGTCATGTGGAACAAGCCTTTCAACAGTTACCGCATCTGACCTTTTCCCCAAAGCCCTGCAAGCCCACGAGATACACGCCAACGTCCCACACTCGACAGCTCGAGTGCTCAACTCTCACATTCCCCAAGGGTCTTCAAGGGGAAAAACGTAATTACGATCTGCAACCTAATCACAAAGTCAAATAATCCACAATCCACCCGGAGGCTGACCATCACATGACACACTGCGCTTCTAATCTGTCTGCGTGACTTCCTGCCATCATGTCTGACTCACCGTGACATCAGTCTACTCATGTACTGACCACTGTGTGAAATATTTATATGTACTGTATGTTTGAGCATCAGACATTGGTGTGTGTGTGTGTGTGTGTGTGTGTGTGTGTGTGTGTGTGTGTGTGTGTGTGTGTGTGTGTGTGGCAGGGATGCCACCGTTATATTTGTAATTTGAGGTCTGGAAGCTTGAGGACCTGGGACAAATACCGATCATATACATTATACATATACGTATATGTTCTGGGTATTATATTTAATTTCTGAATACTCGTATCAATAAAATCACTTTGTTTCTGGACATAGATTAAATTCATGCAGGTTATTACTGAGGTTTAAAACCCAGCCACAGTCAGAAACATCCTTTTTGGTTGATGAACTCATGTGAATGTGTTTCAGGTCTGTGTTAACTCACTTTTTGAGAGTTCAGGTAGTATGGGTCCAGGTCCTCCAGTGGTATAGCCACCATTCCTTTAGGGATGTCCCCGTAGATGTAGGGCAGGCTCTTCCCAGCCTCCAGGTCACTGTTGGGCTTGGGCTTGTTCTCGTCATCGTCGTCACGGTAGCTGCTGTCCTGCTTGGGTGGCTTCTTGTTTTTCTCCTCATTGATGCGCTGCTCAATGGTCGCCAAAGATTCCACAGTAAACTTCTTGAAGCTATTAGGTCCTGGCGGTGCAATAAGGGGTGCAGCCATGTTTTCATCCTGCAGCTACTTGGTCTTTAGGTTTGTACCATCCACAGTAACAGCTCTGCAGGAAGAGAAGAAGAGTCAACCAACAGGCCGATCTGCATGGATTTCAAAATCATTCTCTAAATACAAAACAGCTTGTGTCTAATATGCTCAGCACATTAGTCAATGTTTTTTAAAATGAGCTATAAACATAATGTTTTCATCAATAATCCTAAAAATATTTCTCCATGAAGAAGAAGTTCGGAAATGTGATAAAGACTACAGACACCGAGAAACATTCACGTTCAATTAAAATCCCACATTCACAAATTAAGACATGAAGTCCTCTTGTTCATATAGAAATGCAATATATCCATTTTACTAAATGTAAAATGTTTGATTCCTCTGCTGGCCGAATAAAAACTAGACAACATAGCCTGAATGGTGCATCCCTGCCACATCATTTATTTACAAAATGTAATTTTTTACAATTTGCTGGTTTCCCTTGATAGACGTTAATATCAAAACACACTAGAGCTGTTTGATAAAGAAATGTTTAGACTAACAGGTGACATGACACACCAGGTGTGTCTGTCCATCCACAGGGATTGACATGCTCCTTTTAAAATTGTTTATATGAAACAATATGTTTCTCAAAATTGCTACCTATGAACACACACACACACACACACACACACACACACACACACACACACACACACACACAGACACACACACACATATATATATTCAGAATTTTCACCTTGTATGTAAACAATTGTTTCTGTAACATGAGTTCAGGTAATTTTAGAAAGAAATATCTCATTTTATACTTTTTATGGTTCGTGAAACAGCAATATTTTACATATGCTATTTTGTTGTTAACAGAGGTTAACAAGTCACATCAAATTTCACATGTGTGATGCAAATAGTATTTTATCAAAGTATTCATGATTCTTCATGCAATACGTTCTTATTTAAAATTTTAAAAAAATGTTATGTATATGAAACATTTTCCACCACTCATGCTTAGTGTTGTGTTCAGGCACCAACAGTTTAATGGTCTGATTAATTACAGTCTCCCTTTTTTACCCAGTGCTGGAAGCAAGTTCTGAGTTACATGCTGATGAAGACAACAGAGCCATTTCAGGGGTTTTTACTTCTTATGATTTTTTGAATAGCTGCAGAAAGGCTGACAGAGAGCGCAGCACACTTAATGCCTGCATGACTTAGTGGAGCCGCTCTCCGACACACTTAGATGTGAAAGGGGTATGATGGTTACATGACAACTGTTCAAGCTGCAGGACATTTCAGGGTCAATGTACTAATGTGAGGCAGAGCTGAGGGTGAGAGGAGAGGGAGGTGTTTGTGGGAAACGAAGCCCCACCTGAAACCGACACACACTGGCCATTTGAAGGATGATAAATCTACTATAGATAATCAGATCTTTTGGCAGGAGACTCTTCCCCTTCCTTTGCATTATATTGCACCCATTGTATCAGGGTGCACACAAGTCTTTTGTTTTCCAGGGGCAGAGAGGAAGGTGGATCCAGCCTTTAACAGCACAATCAGCCCTATCTGAATCACAAGGCCTGTCACTTGCCTGCTCCTCTTGCATAACACAATCTAATCAAACATGCTCGACGTGTAAAAGCTGATATCACACAGGACAAGACTCCACTCTATCTATGTGTGTGTGTGTATGTGTGTGTGTGTGTGTGTGTGTGTGTGTGTGTGTGTGTGTGTGTGTGTGTGTGTGTGTGTGTGCAACATGCAGCCTGTGAACCAAGACGTCTGATTTAAAATGGACCCCGGAACCTTCTGCTGCTCTGCTGGCGCTGTCCGCTTCAGCACCACACGGAGCGCGCACACACATACACACAAATAGATATACTCGTGCACACAAACACACAAGGGCACGCTCGATTGAATACATGCAGGGTTCATACAGAGAAAAAATCATGAGCGATGTGAGTGGAGAAAGCAGCAGCAGGCCTCCGTGTTGGAGCTCTGCTCTCGACGCCTTCAGGCCTGCAGCAGTTTATCCTTCATCCCTCTCCAATGTTATCAAGTGACAACAAGCATCCTGTTGGGTTTCATCACATTCCTTACATCCACGTTTTGGCAATGCAGTCATTTTTTCCCCACAGAGAAGAAGCTTCCAGCACCTTCTGGCACCTTCTCGGTCATTTTTTTTTCTGAGACTCAGAAATGGAGACTTGTTTACTAAAAGCTGTTAATTAAAGAAGGGAGGGCCCCGTGGACGCCATTATGTGCTTTTCGGATACATAAATATACATTATCGGATAGAAAGTCCTGCTCAGTCACACACACACACAGAGAAGCTGGAGGCTACACTGCGCAGGGAAGTGGCCCGCTACAAATCGGCAGAAGCGATATTGCTGCAGTGGGTGGTTAGTATGTTGGAAAATGTCACACTGGTGTATAAACACGACCGTGTGTTAGTCAAAGTCACGAGTGTCACAGTGAACATGTGTGATCGCCCTCTATTGTTATTCAGCACGAAACGTGGAAGAAAAGCCCTTTTTTTCTGTGCGTTTTTGCGCGTCGCCTTGAAGGATCCGCACCACACCCGTGAAGCCATGTCGACTGCCAAATCAATAAGGGCTCCATCCGTGCAACGAGATAGCCTCGATTTATGAAGCTAAACGGCAGCATACACACAAGTCCCCGACATGACACGGTCACCAGGACAAACACGACAACCAAGGTGGTGCCACACCAACAAAAAAAATCACCTGGAGGAATGATTTCCACAGCTGTAGATGATGGAAGGAGGATCAGGCTACTCACATAGCATCTGTCCCTTTCTCGAAGCCTGGTGGTGAATCGAGTGCAGCATCATGTCATCCAGAGGTTTAAAAGAAACCAAATGTGGGGATAGAACTGCAAGAGAAGGAGCAAGTTTGGGTTTTTTGGGCTGTTTTTTGCGCCCGAGCAGTCAGACAGCGCGCTACCTGAAGCCTAGAACCTGCGAGACATTTCCTCCTCTAAAGCTCTAATTAATGCACCGGATGCTCGACGACACAGTTACTCCCATAGAAAATCCTTGTCATCGATATCAAAACACAGATAAATAGGTTTCCTCTCCTGCGCTACACTCCAGCGGGATGGATGCTCGGCACCTCCTCTCCTTCCATCCCGATGCCCCCAAAAAAAGAGTAGCGTGCAGCTCTGCGACATTTACGCACGGATACCGACAAGGAGAGAATCCACCCTCGCCCAACATCACATGCAGCCCTTTGTCAAACGGTAACAAAAGATGGATACTCACTTTGCAAGCGTTACAATGAATCCGGAGAGCCGTGGCAGGACTGCAGTTGTGGGAGAGATCGGGGAGAAAATGCGGTTGTCGCCATATTGTTGCTGCTATCTCCCCCCTTCAGCTTCCCTGCATAATTGATGACTCTCAGCAAAATGCGAGGGGAGTGTCGGCGGGTGCGTTTGGTGAAATCGTAAAGGTCATTTGGGCCTGAAGCCTCCAAACCCCAGAGTGCGCTCCACTAAAATGTACAGAGGTCAATAAAGAGGGATGAGCCTGCACGGATGAGACCGTGCGCAGAAAACATGCTCGTGGTTATTTCTGACTTCAGTGAGTTGGCTGTGCAGGAATGTGCAGGATGTCAGGCACAGGCATCTGCCAGAAAGCATAGGAGTTTAAATACACATACAAATATATTCATATATGACAATTACATCACATGCAATTAAATCAAGGCTTTACATGCGTTTAAAACACATGATATTCTATTACAGTTCATTAAAGTCATGGCAGTTTTATCTATAAAGCACATTTTCTACACAGAGGTAGATTCAAGGCGCTGTGCAGGGACAAGAAATCAATTTAAAATCAGTTTAAAATGAATTTCGAGCAAAGTAAAAGAGATTTAAAAGACTAGAATAGAAGAAGTAGAAGCACTAAAAAGGATGAAGTCTGTATTAAAGTCTGTGTCTAAAATTAGGAAAATAAGTTGAAGGATTAAAAAAATATCCATAAAATAAAGTAAGATAGAAATGTGCGAAATGATCAAATGAAATACAAAATGATGATGGTATGACATTAGATTTTGTGAAAATGTTTAGTTAGTTAAAATTATAAAGGTTTGTTTGCATGTTGGCCAGTTTTGGTGAGAGTCCACAGACCATTTCCTCCTGAGTTATTATGAAAGTGTTTCCATGACAGCAAAATTGCAGCTGAAGTGTCTCCTTGTGTTTGTGACTGCTCTGAGTGTTAGTGCACAGTCTTCACCACAGGACAGTGAGTAACAGCAGGGACCAAGGAGGGGGCTTCTTTAGTTTCTGAAAACTTCTTCCACTGTTGCTAAATGACTTATATTCATTCAAAATACAATAATGCATAACTAATATTTGAAATGTCATTGTGTTTATGAGGCTGTGGGCTGCAGCCTCTTGTCGGCCCCCCAGGTATGTCTCAGATTAAACCACCTCTACGTGCTCACTGCCACCCACTGCGTCTACAGACTGCGGTGAGATGCACACGCTGACCTGCACTGGATCACATGTACCTCAGTTTGTCTTCAGGAGGTAATTCAGAATCAGAAATACTAATAATTTACAGACCATAACAACAATAAATAGAAATACAAAATTTAGGTAAGAATATAAAATTAAAAGTATGTGTACAAAAATACAAGAAAGAAAAATATGTCCAAATACAGTGTATAATAAAATATGGTATACAGAAGATAACTTACTATCAGCATCCATTAACTCAGAGTGTCTGACTCTCAGGCAGGAGTGACTTCCTGTGACGCCCAGTGGACTTAGTCTGTAGCTGAATATTCTCTTGTGCTCCTGCACGTCCTGGAGTGTGTGGGAGACATTGTCCCAGATCATCTGTAACATGGACAGCATCCATCTTTCTGACACCGCCATCAGTCAGAGAGTCCAGCTCCACCCCCACAGCATCACCTGCCTCCTGGATCAGTTTGTTGAGCCTGTTGGCGTCTGTAGCACTGGCCACCACAGAGACACAGAGCAGCATCATCCGACGTGTTGAAGGACTCAGGCTGGTTCAGGAAGGAGAGCCGGCTCTGGGCCTTCTTGGAGAGACTGTCCATGTTCTTAGTTCTGTCCAGTTTATCGTTGTGGTACACTTCCAGGTACTTGAAGTACTTGTAATCATAACATAGAATGAAAATCTGTGATGCTGAAGTGAGTCAATAACAAGCTGAACGGATGCAGAAGCTCTCGGATGTCCTAGGGAAGATGCTGCAGGGTTGCCAGAGCAACCACGAACATTCTCCAATAGTCTTTCTTACTAAATACAACAATTTTGTTAAATTTGTAAAAAACATTCCCACTAGAATCAAGGTCATTGTTGTCTGTACTGCATATTGCATTTGTGATATATGTGTTTTTAATCAGCATGTGAAGGTGAAGGCACATTTCCTAGTATTTATTTATTTATTTCCAAATACAGATTATTATTACTGTTATTAAAGTGAGATATACTAGGTTAAATACCAGATACCAGTCATGATAAAAGATGTCTGGTACCCAACACTTATGGGAATCAACAAAACAAGCTCCAAAATAGAAACAAAAGTGCATCTGTGCTGCTTTTACAGGCAGAATCCATTAAAATCCTGGAGTTTGAGACAATGAGACTATTAAACAATTTGATATCTTCATGTTTAGATTATTGTCTCGATCTCAAACTCTAAGTGTACAAAATGCAGCAGCTGCATTGCTTATGAATGTTTTTTTCAGCTCCTCACATTATTGGAGACTAGTTTGTTACAGAGCACTTTTTTAAGATTTTACCAGGAGCACTTGATGGCTTGAAACCAAAACACATCAGTGAATCACACACCAGCCTGCACAGTCTGTGTCCTCCGGCAGGAATCTGTTGACAGGTGTCCTGTTGAGGTGAGAGACTGAAGGAGACGCAGGTTTCACTGTGACGACACCTCAGCTCAGGAGTGACCTGCCCGATGAGTCACTCTCTCCACTTTTAAAACTTATATGGAAAGACCTGATGTGTGTACTTGTGTCTATATACGGTATATGTGTGTGTGAGTGTATATATATATATATATATATATACATCACATACATATACACACACACACATATATATGTGTGTGTGTATATGTATGTATACGTATGATGTATATATATATATATATATATATATATATATATATATATGTGTGTGTGTGTGTGTGTATGTATGTGATGTATATAAATACACACACACACACATATACACATATATGTGTGTGTGTGTGTGTGTGTGTGTGTATTTATACTTTTTAATCTTTGCTTTTGGAACAGTGGTGACAAGTTAAGAGAAACCTGGAAACCTGCTGGAAGGATGTGCTATGGGTCAGGAAGGAACTAATTAAACTTTGGTGCAGTTTGCAGCAAATCAAGGATTTGTTTCCACTCCCAAAAATGAAAATTCATTATCTACTCACCACTATGATGGAGGGGTGGGTGAAGTGTTTGAGTCCATAAAGTGGATGAGGGAATTTTCATTTTTGGGTGAACCATCCCTTTAAGGGCTTTTAGAAACTATTACACATCAAAAATAAAAATTGAGTTATGGACATAATAAAAAGTCAGACACAACTTCTCACTGGTCTCAAACAGAGGGCGTTCCCTGGACACACCCAGACCTTAAATATCCTCCCTTTCTTAACTCCTCCCCTTGCACAGAAAGATTAATCCCTCCTCCAACCCTGACCTCAGAGTGGGCCTGGACTCTGCCTTGACATTCATTAACAACATGTATTATATGTCTCATTGGACACTCGCAGGTTATTAGTGACCATTTAAAAGCTCTTCTCTTGGGTGAGCAGACTGCAGGAAGCTGAGGTGGAGCTCATCGACCGGAGGAAATGTAACGTGATCACCTGGTACAACAGGAACATCAATGAAGACAGGATCTGTTCTGGAGAGCGGAGCAGCCGATGGTTGTCAGGTGCTGATTCTTCTCCACGAATGTGATCATTTGTGTATATAAACTCAAAGCAGGTGCAGGTTTCATCCCAATCTCATGGGGAGGCCCTCTGCAGGGCTTCAGCCAGGACGCGGGGAGGTTTTATGTGGTCGGAGTGTCGAGCCATGGGGAACATTGTGGACTTCCTCGCAAGTCCAGGGTGTAAACATGAACCAGCAGGTTTGCAGGTTGGCTGAAGACAAGTCAGACAGCATTAACGTCTCCTGCACACAGACCGAACACCAGACTGATCTCAGCTCTGCGCAGAGCTACGCCGACACTGCTCTGTTAAATCCTGTCTGTCATCATCACACATCTCTGCTGAACAAGAGACGGTTTCCTTCACATGCAGACAAATGGACTTATGATAAACTACCCTGAATACCGAATATCTATGAGTGTGTGCAGATCCAGACAAAAATCTGTGTCCAGTGATTTGATTTCATGAGGGGACTGTAGCAGAGGTCTGTGCTCCACTGTCATTCTAATGAAAACTGATTTCCATTATTTCTTAAAAAAAAACAAGTCAGCGGTTCGAGTGAAAGTGGTGTGAATGATTCAAAATGACAGGAAGCTGTGGTCACTCCTGACAGGAACTGAGCTGAGACACGTCATTAAGCAGCATATTGCAGTTTTTGTCAGAAAAAGAAAATAGACTGACACCTGGAGGAGGGAAGAAGCTTTTTTTCATGCTGCAGCAGCTGATGCCTGAAGCTTCCAGAGACGAAGAAGAAAAAAAACCTGAAACTCTGACAAAGCATCTTTTTTTATTTGACATGAAACACATCCAATGACAGTGTGACAGTGTTTTTGTCAAGTAAGACATGTTACAAGTTATCGCACCATTGACTAGTTCAGAATGTCTTTGCTGCAGCTCGACGATGCATAGTGAACAAGACAGTCGTTGAGGTATACATTGTGGGCCCTTGAGTTTTTGTGACTTTTGTGTGAAAGATCCTAATCTCATTACCTCACATGTACATTTTACATTTTTGTGCTTAGAAACAACGTCAGAGGTTTGAAACGAACGCCATTCCTCACTACATGAAAACTGGAAAACTGAAAAATCCAAATGGAAAACGTCGACTTGCATTGTCCTCGTGCAGTTGCCCGTTGAGATTTTTCATCAGATCTCAGAGCTGATGAAAAATGGTGATGATAAAAGTTTCAGAACTGAGTGGTGAGTGAGAAGATGTTGGCATGAAGAAAAGAACGACTTATTTTTCACACAAAAAGGGCATCCAGGAAGAAACCTTGTTTGTCATGACATTGGAGGAAAAAAGTCTGTCAAACTTTCCCGTGTTGAATAGCACCAATGTCTATTGAAAAGGCTTGAAGGGCGAAATGAAATTATAAAACTTTATTAAAACTCGTCGGAGTGAAACAGTAGCAACAAAGCAATTGTCACACAGTAGCTCAGAAGCTTCAGTTTGTTATTCATGAATATAACGTGTCCCAGATACTGGTTTGCATACACGTCGTCAGTGTCCGTCACTGAATGAAAAGTGGTTTACAGATGTGCTGTACGGTGCCAAGCTGCTTCGAAAACCAAACCAGCTGTTTGCACAAGTTGTGCAGTTTTAAACAAAAGATTACATCAGGAAATAATGATGAAACCCCTACAAAATATATTAAAATTCCAATTATGGATGAAAAGAACTAAAAAAAAAAAAAATACAGTGGAGGCGACATAAAAAAAAGAAGAAAAAAAAAAGGTTTAATATTCTGGCATCATTTTCTTACAAAAGACAAACATTGTTGCACCAGAAAAGCTAAATATCAATGTTTAACTGGACACACACATTCCTTCTTGTACACACATACACACAAACATAAGCAAACGCACAAAATGATATTGGGAAAGTGCACATTGTTCCTGCCAAAATAATCGGAAACTGTTTTTTTCTCTTTTGCAATGTGATACAGTTAAATTAAAAATGCAGTCAAGTATGAAAGATCAGTCAAGTTTTTTGTTCCGATCTACAAAGTTCATTTCCATGTACACATTAACACCAGTAATACAGTATTTGACCTCTAAGATACAGTATACAGACAACATCCTTATTACCCTCATTTATCATGGCCTTCCTTCTTTAAGGAGGATTCTGCCATTTAAATCATGAGTTGCTTACTGATTGCTGTTCATTTTTAATTTGCCTTATATTTTTGTGTTGCAGACATTCAGAGAGAATTGGTTTAAATGATGAAATGAAAAGGGCATGAGCCAAAATTAAAAAAAAAGAACAAGACACCCCCCTCAAGCCCTCCTCTACAAAAAAACCAAACAAACAATATGAGAGTTTTGAGTAATATCTAGAATTTGATTCAGGATGTGAACAACGGTGGAGAAGTTCCAACATTACAGCCAGATATGTGAGATTAAATGTAAGAAGTACTGGATTCCACAGGTGTAGTAAGGCAGAGGTACGTCCTCATTCTCCAGATCTTATTCTATATGTTGATTTTGTGAATGTCACAATGGTGCAGTAAAGAAAAGGCACTGACTTGCCTTCTGATGATCCACATTTAATTCATCGACAAAAATGCTGTTTGCTTTGACAGACTCAAAGCTAACAGATCACTTCAGTTCAAACTAGAAGATGGTTAATTATCAAAACAAGCTAACTAACCCCACACACAGATGGAGAAATGACGCATGTCCGTGTTCAATTTGTACGATATGTGAAACAAGACTTTACTATCAGTTAAACTGATAAACTGCAGCTTGGGAAGAGGGTTAAAAATGTTCTTCAGTGAGGAACAGACAATGCATTTACTCATTCAGGTGTTCTGAAGAGTCTTTGAGAGGACAGGAAATCACCTGTGAAGGTCAATGACTTGTGTAGGTGTTTTTAAAAGACCTTCAAGGTGTTTCAAAGATCTGGGTTTTTATTTCTTTTTCAGCTTTGCGTCACGTGATGCTAAAACATGAGGCTACTAAACCATCTGATCTACTGCTCTGTGACTGCTGAGCTCGTCTGTTTGTTTGTTTTTTGGCCTGCATGCAGACACTGATTAACTTCCACCTAAACACCAGCAATGCAATGAGATTTCTTAATTCTTCTCCTTTAGTACTATCACAACCATAAGAACTATCTAATGGATCAACTCCTACTGACACTGAAAAATCAGTTTCATCCTCACTGTTCTGATTTGTGTGTTTATGAAGAGACAATTTCTTTTCCCGCACAACAAAATGATTCAAGTGTGTGTTTTTGAACATTTTGTGTGAACGCTGACGAACACAGGTATGTGATGAGAGGTGAGAGCCACTGTGCTCCTGGTTGTAGGAAGGTAACATGTGGGCTGCACTCGCTGGTGGCACTTGTTAATACTGATGTGGATTTGCTCTTGTAGCGGGGGGGGGGGGGGGGGGTGTCCTCTTTAGGCAGGTGAGTGAGACAGGAAGTGGACTCAGAGGTGCAAGGACTTCAAAGTGCAAGAGGGGAAAGTTCCAGCTCCTCTCAGCAGTTCCAGTTCCACCATCCTGCCCTTAAGAACGCAGGAGGGGTTAAAAAATGAAAACACACAGGGATGAATGCTTCAGGTTAAAAACCAAGGAATGGAAGGGGGGTAACATTTCTTTCTTTGATGAAAGTAAGTTAATTAAAAATGTCTTATAAAAAACGTGAATTTGAGCGATAAGGGAGGAGTGGGATGCACAGAGAGGATGAAGATCAACTCTTTAAGAGGAGAAAGAATCTCAGTGAACCTGGACTGCAGCCATCGAGCAGGTAGAAGCAAAGAAGGAACAGTTTCAGAGAGGGAAGCACGATCTCATTACACTGCTGGTACTGTGCTCTCATTCCCACATTGTTTGGTGTTTTGAACGTGCGTCTGAGGTTTTACATCCAGGCTGCTACTGAACACACCCCGGTTCTTTCTCCCTCCCGTCTGTCCTCGGAGCTTGGCTCAGTTTTCTGCATCAGTTGAAGAAAGGTGTTCACATGTTGTAGGCCACATAGATGGGGTCCAGTTGGTCGGCCAAGAACGAGTCTCGCAGGTGCATCCTCTGCTTCTCTCCTCTGGAGTTGATGGGGATCACCCCGGGGTCCACGATGACCACCACCCCAACAATGAGGTGGTGCTCCTCCAGCACCACGTTGGTGACGAGGGGCACCAGGTCCAAGGCCTCCTGCTCCGAGCCGCTCAGCTCCGCTACCACAACCAGCAAGTTGGTCCATGTAAACACAGCACTGAGGAGCGGGAAGAGTGTCAGGCACTGATTGAATTTAGTTTCCGTCTAGTGCTAGTCTTTTTCAGTAGATATCAAGTGTGTAAAGGCAACTTTAAAAAATAGATTGAACCTCACCTCTCTGCGATGCTGCGGTGGGCTCGGGACACAGACGTCTCAATGTCGATGGGGTGATAACGCAACCCCCTTAACTCCAACGTTTCATCAAGAGACCCCACCACGAACAAGGCATCATGACGATCTGATGCAGAAAAGGAAAAAAGGATTTCATTACTCACAGTTGATATGACAATATATACTGCAGGGTTTCTGCAGATTTCAACAAATTCCATTTTTTTGTTTTTAAGACCATAATGAATGAAATTTAAGATATGAAGGAATCTCAGTGTCCAAGAATTACTTAAACTTACCCATAATTCAAGATGAAGTAAAGTAGCTGAGTCGAGAATAACCTTAAACGCTACCTTAGCTCACAAACTACAGGCAGAGACAGTCTGTATCCACGGTCTTTTAACACGGGCCAGACGAGCGTAGGTTTGCCATATTATTAACACCCTCGTCTGTATGGCTTTAATATTCATGATTATATTTTGCCTCTGTAAATATTGTTGCAAATCAAATAGCAAAGCTGCTGAGGGTCAATGGTTTGACTCCCGACTCCACCGGTCCAAATGTTGAAGTGTCCTTGGACACTGAACCCTAAACTGCCCCTGATGGCTGCTCCGTCAGTGTGTGAATGTGATGTGTGAGTAATAGACTAGTGCTAGATGCTGTATATCAGTGCTGTGTGTGTGTGTGTGTGTGTGTGTGTGTGTGTGTGTGTGTGTGTGTGAGTATGTAAATGAGTGTGAACTGTAATGTGAAGTTATTTGAGTGGTTATTTAAAAGCTCTATGTAACTGCAGTCCATGTTTACATCAATGTGATGATGTTTCTTTAGTGATATTACTTCACTGGATTGGCTGAAACCAGAAATTCATAATTGGCAAAATTGAGGGAGAAACATTTCTCAGATTTCCTTCTCTCACCTCCACTTGCATCCAGCAGCTCCGTCCTCTTGATGAAGCCCAGGTAGCCCGTCCTGGCCCACAGAGTCTGGGGCTCCCCAAAGCTAAGCCTGGTGTTGAAATGGTCGGCCTGCAGGCTCTCCTCCCCGTAGATGGTGTAGTAGCCACTGGCGCTATGAGGACTGTTCACCCAGATCTAAAAAGAAGCAGAGAGGCTGGAGTATTTCTGTGTTTGATAAAATGTGAGCAAATCAATTCAACTAATAGAAAAAAGAGCAAGTCAAATGAATCGATTAGATTGAAACCACCGAACTACTCATGGTCACTTTTGCTGCAGAATCTTAAGAGGATATCACACAGAGGAAACATTTAGATAATTATCCCATTATCCCCTCTGCCCTCTCACCTCTCCAAGATGTGAATCTCCCAGCGGGCCTCTGGTCTCTGGGTTGACGATGATGACCCTCACTCCCGGTAGGATCTTACAGAACATAAGAGGAAGCTTTAGATTTAGGGTTAATACAACCACTTCTATTACCTCTCTGGGTCTGTGGCCAGTGCGACCATCGCACAAATGAGTTTCACTGGTCAATAATCAATACTTACAGTGCCGGACTCCATGAGTGGAAGACTCTGTGGCGCTCCTCGCTCCACCAGTCTCACCCTGAGAGACAAAAGATGGCCTGTGTATTCATTCTGTTTGTTTTCATTATTTCACAACATGTGATGTTTGTCGGCTTGTACTGATGACCCGAGTCTCCAGTCTTACCTGTCGTGACGCAGAGACTTCATGTCAACATAGACGGTGGAGGGGTCTGGTCCCGCAGTGCCCTGACGAAACAAATAAACATTTAAAAAATTGTACCGAAACTTTTTCAGCAAGAGAAAAGGTTGGAATAGAAAAATATTTTGTGCAAACAGGATTTAAGTAAATTGTTTTGCATAATATCAATTACAAACATGCGAACGGTAAAACAGTCAAAAGTTCAACAAAACAAAACACAATAAATAGAACCAAACAATGATCTGAATTAGGAAACCTATGGGGTGTGAAGTCACAAAACAATAAACTCTGTGTTTCTGTATGAAACCAACCTGTAGGCAGATGGCCAAGTTGACCCTGGAGCCGAAAGCTGTGCTGACGGCGCGCGACGACAGGCCAAGGTCTTTGAAAAGCTTGGAGAAGGACTGAGTGAGAGTGAGACGGGGCCGCTCCTCCGCTATCACCACGCAGCTCCGCACGCACGACAGATTCAGACCCCGCGCCTGGAGACATGGGGTTATTCACTCTTTTACCATTTACGTGAAGCTGGACTGTGACACAAACATGCACTCTCTGCATTAGTGAACATTTCTATCCAAAGGGTGTCAACAGAATAAGCAAAGATATTAAGATGCATAGAATCATAAGAAACAGATTAATTAGAGTTACGTATAAACTTCTATTGGCTGTTAACACTTAGTCCTTTTCAAAAGTACATATTCCGCCTCAGAATGAATTAAAACCCCTCCAAGCACTGAAATGTACAAGGTTACTTGAGTAGTTCTTTATTTGTTGTCATTTGAGTGATTACCGACTCATTTTTGAGTCGCTGTTACATATTTGAAATTTTTTTTTTAAAAATGATTAGACAAGAGTTTATTATTCACCTTAGCAGCTGATTCGTGTGAGTTAACATTAAAGGGGAACACCAGTACCAGTGTTTGTGTGTGTGACTCTGACCTTCAGCATCTCTGTCTGGGTGCCGAGGCCTTTGGTGCACAGCTCCATGACAGAGTAGGAGCAGAAGGTGTCTCTGATCTTGTACTGACTGAGCGTGCTCAGCCACAGAGGCAGGGAGCTCTCCAGCTCCAGGGGAGGGATAAGGATGGACTGGTGACCTGAGTAAATACTGGAGCAAAAACATATTAACAATAGCAGCTCCGCCACATACACAGGTTACAGCCACATTGAATACGATATTCATTCTATGTGTGTGTGTCTTTTACCTGGAGAGGCACCACAGGACGAAGCCCAGGCCGCAGTATGGGTCCAGGCAGATGGCTATTTGTCGTGAGGAGTAGAGCTCACACTGCAGCTTAATGGAGCGGCACAGAGTACTGACTGCAGCATGAGACATCTGATGAGACATGGATATACACTCTTTAAAAGAATACCATTCTACTATATGCAAATACAGTTGCTACTATTTCACTATTTTAAGTTATTATTCATGTCCTGATAAGTATTTTTCTGTATCCATTCAACCTGCTAAATTATAGTATTGATAAATGATGTGTCCAACATCAGCTGGCCTACAACTGTATTTCTGATAGCATTAGGAGTTTTTACTGCCTCCAGTGATGCTGACACATTTCTCTAAGACAACTTAGGCGTCTAGACTCCGACTACATGGCTCCCCCAGATATGATTACATAGATATAACGGGGAGTGATGAGCAAATATGTTGAACCACCTGTCAGAGCCTACAGGTGGATGCCGGGGTGGTGGAGTAGCTGAATAGGCAGCGATACTGACGCGGACCAGAGATGCACCAAATATAGGAGGATTGTGGAGGGTGAGGTCACATGAGGTAGATTCACTTCATGAATTTTAACCTAAAAATCTATTTGTCTGCAAAATGTTTTGAACATATTTTAAAGTCAGTTACCACATCAAACAGTCTTGAAATTACATCTACTCCTCACTCATTGAAAAATCAAAATATGTGAATATGGAATCATACTTCATCTTAAAAGTTTCTACTCAACACCACATGTTCCTCAAAAGTTAATTCACAGTCTATGTGAGCTGGAGGCTTCAAATTCTCCCATCACACATGTGCAATTTGCAAAAAAGTATAATAACGCATAACACACTCAGATTTAAGGCGATCGAAGAACAACGTTCACCTTTAAGCGATTTAACGTGAGAATATGGTTTAAGATCCATCGGGCTAGACTGATTTACACCGTGTTTTGTATGATTACAACAATTTGTGAGTGTAATTTACTTTGACTCCAGTCAGCATGCCTGTGGTGGACACACTGAAGTCCAGGTAGGCCAGCATCTCCGCTGTGGGGGGTTTATAGAAGTGTGGAGGCCGCTTCCTGGGGAGATCATCTGGGAGGAGAAAGAAGCAGATTTTTGTAATTTCATTATGAGACAAAATAAATTACACATTTGCACAGTTTTGCAGTTAGTGTTCCTGTTGACTATGTGCTAAAAACTGTTTTTTGTTGAGTGGGAGGAGGTTATAATTTCCCATGTTAATGTGACATTTTACTGCAACACATGATCTATACAGGCTGTTAGCGTGCAACCTCCAGGAAATGCACAATTATTCTGAGCAATAACTGCTTGTTTACTAAACATATTTCAGAAAATATAGAGAAGCCTCTACATGAAGTTCCCTTGACAAAGTGAATCCCAAAGCAAACAGGACACCTTGTGGCCAAAAGGAGAATATAGAGAATATTTTTTCAGTCTCACATTTTTTGTGCTAAATCACTGTGCATCCAGAGATGTGTAGTAAAGCCAGTAAAATACACAACACCATGCTTATAACAATTGGTTTGAGCCTGGAACCTGTATCAATGATGGTTGGCCACGTCTTGATGTTGACGCTGGCAGCCGCCTCCCTGGACCTGAGGATCCTCATGAGAGGCTGAGTGGTGAGGATGCAGGCTGCTTTGCTCACCTGTAACACACACACACACACACACACACACACATTTTGTTTAAACAAAAAAAACATTCTTCATTTGAGATACAAATGGCAAAAAAGGCAATTAATTATTGTTATACTTTATTGATCCCTGAGGTATGATTCAATTTTATTGGCTTCCCCCCATGGAAATCACTGATGGGGTCAACAGCAGAAAGTCTTCACTGAGTTGACGTCGGAGTCAGCTTCTTGCTTAAGGGCACTTCAATATTAATAACAAGACGGTGGAGTGTATAAAAAGAAAAAGTAAGGTTCATTTCCCTTTTGAGGTATAGGATACCTGTTTTGATATTTGAAAGCAATACAAATATCCATTTAAGTTTTGTTCATGTTCTACTTAAATAATATAGTTATTATTATATTTAACATATCTAGAATAAATATTTGTTTGCTTTGTTCTTTTTGTGCAATGATCCTTTTAATGGCTGTCTAAGATGGAATAAACGTAGTATGACTTGCTGTACCTCAATGAATTGCCACTAATTATTCTAGTATGTCCTTGTAATTCTTTGCAATAGAAAATTCTGATTATTAAATACTTGATGTTCACATCTCAGTCCAGATAGTGTACTCACGTCGATGATCATGCGGACAGTGGGAAGAGTAGCAGCCAGATTCTGTGGGTGAGGCGGCCTCACTGTCACAGGGATGACCCCCGCATAGAGACAGCCATAGAAGGCAGCGATCAGGTCAATACCTGTAGAATTAAGACATGGAGAGGAAACTCATGATCTCAAATAACTGCTGTGCGTCTTCACTGTATCATGAATGGAAAAATAAGGAAGATGGCTGTCTACACAGATAAGTGGTGAGTGTATGCATTTGTTCACCTGGGGGATACAGCAGCACCACGTTGTCTCCTGTGTTGAGGCCTCCTCTCTCCATTAAGGTGGCTGTGATTTTTTCTGCTCGCTTGTGGAGCTGAGCACAAGTGGCTGTGCACACTGCCACCCCCTAGAGCAAAAACAGAGGAAGTTCAGCTGAATGTACAACATACAAAATGGATTACCATAAGTGCCATGGCACCATTTCCAAGGTAAAAGATATGTATATGTGTGTGTCTGTGTGTGTGTGTGTGTGTGTGTGTGTGTGTGTGTGTGTGTGTGTTTAATCTACCTTGGCATTAAGCAGCACATACAGGACGTGGTCTGGGTCAGTCTGGGCTCTCCACTGCAGAGCTTCAGACAAGAACTGGTGCTGAAAAAGCACAGAGAGGAATGTGTTATATTTGTCAGCACATTAACATCAGGGATGAACTGAACAAATATATGTATTGCACATTTAAAATCCCACAAAGGTGCATCAATGGCAAATAATAACACAAAAAAATAATGCCTCTGGCCACTGGCTGTCGTCGGTGCCGAGGCATAACAATGTCAATATAGAAACACATGAAAGGTATCAACGTCCTCTCAGCAACATATATATATATAAATATATATATATATATTTATTTATTGCCTTCAAACAAACAATGTGAAGAACAGGAAAGAACATTTTAAAGGGCACCAAAGATTCAGTCAACTGTGACGCCTTCGACCTCACACAGAGACACACAAGCACACAACAGGAGAATGGGAGTATCCAGAGAATATTTTTTGCCAAGTGTAAGGTCATGCTGGGACCATCTGCAGCTGATAGGAGGCAAATTGGACCCACTGTCAAAAACTAACAAGCTAAGGGCCTTTCAAACCAAAGGGTCATGACACATCAAAAAGCTTTGAAACAGTTTCCACAACACGTTAACGCCTAAGTGTTCCTATTCCTTCATTTAAGTGGCTTCAATGGAACAATGCTCTTACTATTATGACTATTTAATACATAGTAGCGATAACACATATCTCGATTAGGGGTGTTAATAAAATAAGGAAGTATTCAGTGCAAAGGACAGAACAGGACACGACGAATAAAAGCAAAGTCCTTTAAAAGTCAGAGGGGATGTGGGCATTAGGGAGCACATAAGAAAAGACAGTCAACACCATGTTTCTCATACAAACAAATCATTTACAGCAGAGACACAATGTTGGCCATATCAAAATCACTGGCTGGAGTTATACTTTCTGCCATCCACTCTCACAGGCCCTGTTCAGACCTGATATTAACATCCGTCTAGAGAGAGTTGATCACAAGTGGTCAGCACTAAGTTTGTCTGTTCACACCTGGAATTAAAACAAGTCCTGAATGTGTCACCTGTGACCGTGATTGGATTTCACCCCGCTCTACATGCGAATAAGCAAATACATAGTTTGTGTTCGCAAAGACCGAATTATGTTGTTTTTACCCAGTCAGTTTTTACAGATGTGCCTGATGTTACTGTGTTTGTGCGTGTTGCTGTATGTGTGTGTCAGTAAGAGCGAGTGAAAGAGAAGTGGAGAGAAAGGAGGGGGTACATTTATCTTGTGTAGCTGTGCAGTGAAGAAAGATTTTACCAACTTAAAACAACCATTATGTGGAAGTCAGTGTTGATACTGTGTTGATGCTACAAACAAATCAATGTACGGTCACTTGTGAAACTACAGCGGGTCAGAGGACACCAGCCGAGTAGACAGTGCTTCATATGGGACCCAGGGCACATTTATACTCATAAAGCGAAAAGAATGTGGCCACAGGGATCGCAGACCACCTCTGAATGAAATGATCGATCTCAGGAAACATTTAGGACCCGTTTGGGTGCGTTCAGATCTGTTCTTAGAGCTGACCACTTGTGATTGGATCACACAACGGAGGCTAATACCAGGTCTGAAGGGGGTCTCAGTCAGATAGGCCGTGCTCTGGTCGACAACGAATCAGGAGACACATCATGCAGACTGGCTGCCCCGACCACTCAACAAGCCATGCTACACGCGGGAACATCACAGTGAACACAGCGAGCAGAGGTGCACACAAAAATGTTCCAAATTAATACTTAAGATACTAGCCTAATGAATCACTATACAGCATAGAATTACATGCTTTTCATTGAGTTTTATAATTGTTTAGTAAAAGTCTGCATTAACTCCTTATAGCAAAATAAATCTAAACTCCAGATTTCAATAAATTTACTGTTGAGCCTTTGGTTTGACAGAGCTGGTCGTCTACTCTCCAACTCCCACTTTAAAAGGTGATGGCAGAGAGAGAGAGCCTTTTGTGACACATTTAAAAACGGAGAATGTCATTTTCTTTATTTTTTTTCATAATTTTTTTTTTATTTAGGTGTGTGGACCCCTGCTGGCTAAGCCGGGAGTCTGCCTGGACAGTGGTCTCTCTGCATGGGATCAAAACTGTAGCTGGTGGCCGTCAGTGCTGTCACAGCTGCAGAAGCACATCTGACTGACAAAAGCAGCGGAAGCAAAGACAAGGGTGTGGGGGGGTTCGCAGACTAGAGCCTTACCATCATGGTGGGCCACATACTGAGCTAAAGCCCAACCCAAGTGAAGTAAAGGCAGAACAACAGAGATTTAGGAGAAGACAGATCAGTATTTCCATTCTAAACATTAGCCCAAAACAGGTTTATGTCAGCGAGGACCTGAAAGTAATTATCATTTTCATAATTCATGAGGTTTCTGATTATTTTGGTTTATTTTCTAATTAATTCTTTGGGCAATAAAACATTTTTAAATCGCAGTGATTTAAAATGGTGATGCCATTAACTGTCTTGTTTTGTCAGACCAACAAATATATAGTGTTTGGAATAAAGACAAAATCTGACAAGTTGAGCATCACATATTTGCCAAAAGAGTTACATATAATAATTTTCTGTTATCAAATCTTTGCACTCATGTGGTGTGTAACATGTGTAAAAGCAAAACACTATAAAGTTCATATACATTTTGTCTCACTGTCCACATGTTAATGTTGAGTCATAATCGTACATCATTTTAGATATTAACAATTTAAAGTCTTGAGCTGTTGGTCCATGTTCCTGACATTATGCTGAAACATGCTACTTCCTTTACTAAGAGCTAAGACTCTGATCATTGTTCTCGTGTCAGTGTGCTGGTTGGGGTTCAGTACCTTTCGGATCAGATCCTGGTCCTCCACCACACCCAGCTCTCTGCCTGTAGCCTGAGCGATCCGTTTCCCTGCCACCAGGTTGCCAACCAGCATAGAAGCTGGACCCACATCCACTGCACAAACCAGAAACAATCAGGGTTACATTCTGAAATAATAGAAGCTAAATAGAAGCAAAACCAACCAGGATTTGATGGATTAACTGTCAAAATGATGACTGGATGTAATTAAACAACAAGTCAAACGACATGAAAATCTCTTATCTCCTAGTTGCTGTGTTTATAGTGAGCACTAGTAGATATAGTCTGAGGCGGCCTACCTGGCTGTTTCTGCCGTGGTTTGGGCAGATTTGTAACACAGGTGTGTGGGCACATGAGGATGTTACACGGGTGCAGGTTTCCCTCCAAAAAGCTTTGCTTGGTTTCACAGATGTGGATGCCTCCAAGCGGCGTTTTGGGGAGGGTGTTGGCTGGAACCAGAGCGAGGCAGTACAGGCCGACCTGGTGAATGCTGTCGATAGCCTGTGAAGGGAATATGCATCATATCATGTCTCATGTTACATTATGTTGGGTGTTTGTGAACTTCACCAGGAACAAGCTCCTTTTATTTCATCCATTAGGATTTTCAAACATAACTTAGGCCATAAAAAGGAGAAAGGGTATTTATTGGTGTATGAGTGATGACATGATTACAGTGATTATACCCTAATATCATAGAATATACAAACATGTGATGTGATATCTTTGAGGGAGATGTGATTTACCTGCAGTACTCGACTCATCCACTGGAAGCTGTCCTCCTCACTGGCATCAGGCCTCTGCTCTGCCACAATCACGATCCTCTCATCATAAAACACTGTCACAGAGAACACGGCGATCCTGCAAGGGGGTGAGCACGATCACAAACTTTATAAACTCACACACAGAGAGAAGATGCATGGTGCTAAAGCAACATTTCTGTACTATTCACCAAATTAGACTTTTTTTGAATGCAATTAAAAACAGTTTTCACAGTCATACCAGTAAAATGATGATAATGATAAAAAACGATAAGGCCAACAAATACTTATCCAGCACAAAGGGAGAGAGGGATTTTCTAAGGACTGTTAAGTAAAAATAGGTTGTAAAATTAAAGTAATTTAAAGTGAGTTCATTAGCTTCTTAACTGTATTACTTATGTTAATTTATAAGGAAGTTAGTTTTTTTTATTCCTTCAATGGTTTTTTATTGAGGGGACTAATTCAAAGACAGATATTCTATCAATGGATTTTTTTCAGTTTTCTGGAGCTATTCTTTTTACTTTACCAATAAAATACTACAGATAATCATGGCTACATTTATTGCTGGAATGTTCAGTGTGACCTGTGCATCCATGTGCACACTCTCATGAGGTGTAATTGCACACACAGACACACACTACTTCACAGGGAGCAGCCAGTGTCTCACCTCCCCCTGTAAACTGTTTTGACAGGTTCCACTGCGAGCGCGGTGGCCACCAGGTCGTCTGCGTTGTGACGTCGCCCGCTCACCATCAGCAGCCCCTCAATCTTCCCCACAACAAACACCAGACTTCCCTGTGGAGCACACAGATTTACGTCAGCAAGGAAATACAAATCTCTTCAACGTTATTCTCCTTTCTGACTCATTATTTTGGTGAATGCTTACCGGTCCTACAAATCCCAGCAGACCCGTTCGACTGAAGGGAATTTCTCCTATGGGTGCTCCAGCTTGGTTGACAGGGATCACCTGCAGATTAGCATTGAGATCAAACACTGGATTCAAACGTGTAGAGTATATTCAAATCCACCCTGATATTAGATTTTAAAAGCACTGAAAGAACAGTGATATAATATAACTGCTGGTAAATGTTTGTTGTAACAACCAAATAAAGATAGAAAAATGTAGAGAATGAAAACACACTAATGGGTTTGGGCGAATAATTGTGAGGATGTGTGAACAGGCTCATGTGAGAGACTAAATACAATGGCCAACATCTGGCTCCACCTAGTGGATCATTTGAATCAGTGCTTCTTTCTCATCCATCCATTTTCTAAACAAGAGCATTCTGTGCATGGATGAAGGGAAGTGGTGCCGATTCCAACTCACATCTGACAAGTGGCAGCATAGACATGGACAGATTAGCAGGAAGTTTATTCTCAAGTGTGAAATAACTTTGAGGTGGGATGTGTTTGAGCTCAAAATGAAGGCCAACACCCAAGACAGGAAATGTGGCTTTGAGCAACCACAAATACACACCTGTGAGATTTCATGACTGTATCTTACACAGCTGTGACGCCTCGGTGATAAAATCACAGACATACATATAAAAACCTGCCATTGTACCAAAAAACCGCCTCAGGGGGTGCGTAGGCAAATTGCAGCTTGTGATCAGTGTGTGAAGAACAGATGTTGAATGAGTCACACAGACAGCTCTGATACATGGAATTGAAACTTAGACAGACCTCAAACGTGTTCTTGGTGACACCAGGCAGGCCATAGTACATGGTGCCTCCGGCCCGGGAGTTAATCACAATCTCTCCTATTTCATCTGTCTTGCAAAGCTGTGGCGGTCCGTCAGGTTTCACAATGCACATCAGAGCTGAAACACACAAAATATGCTTAGGAACCTGCATTCTGATGAAAAGTAATAGCGCACAGTAAATGTGGCAGCTACTGCACTTAGGTAGTGCAACATAAAAACAAATGCAGTTGCTTACCTCCAGGCATAATGTGGCCCACATCCTGAACAGTGAGAGCAGAGTTTTTGTCCTCTGTGTTCACCCTGATCACGCCGTGGCTCAGCCCGCCCATGGACAGGATGGCTCTGGCTGGCAGTGGAGCTCCTCGTGCACCAGGCCTGCAGAGAAGGCAGAAAAGTGTATGTAAGGTCATTTTTATAAAGTGTAGATCTATCCAAATTTTACCCATTTTACCTGCTTTTAACACACTATAGTGACTTGTGTTCCATATAATGTACAGAGTAACTCTTGTTGTTTGCAGGTAAAACTACACTAGTTTTGGATTCCAGAATATCAGCATGCTTGTTCCAGGAGCACATTTGTAAATAAGATGTAGCGTACCTGCGTATGGCCACAGTTAAGGCCTCAGGAGAAGTGGCACATGGACAAATAACCTCAGGTTTCAGACCATGAGACTGGAACACATTCAGGAAGGCATCACATGACGACACAGACCCTGGTAACAAACAGTAAATGAACACATTAGGAAGGGAAGAAACACATAACAGGGAAGAAACAGTCAAAATCTACATTCAAATAAAATGACTGTCCATAGTAGTGTTTTTATTCAATAGGTATGGTGTCTGAGCAGGAGAAGTGACGTACATGGGTTTGCTCCATCAGCCACAATAAGCATACGTATAGAAGACAAGTTGGTGTCTCTCTGGTCCTTGTGGGCCATCATGGCCCAGTGGAGGTCACGGCACTTCACCAAGGCCACACGTGCTATGAAAGGGTATAGAGGACACGTTCCATAAGGTACAGACACATACAGTACATAGAGATTGTTTCATCTCCTACACATTTTGAGTTCTACTGTTTCTCCTTTTCTTTCTTTTAAATTGTTTCCTCACATTGTCCTTCACCATCAATTTATGTGCCTACTCCTATTATATAGTATTCAATTTCAATAATATAATTTTTATTTGATTTTTACATTCCAAACGTTTGCTTTTACTGATGAGTCGGAGAGATCATAGACAGTCACATGACAGTAATATCATCAACATGCCACGTTACTGTGAATTCTCCAGACAATTGCCTGCTTTATATTGCCACATGTGCTCAATCAGACATTACACAGACTTTGTGCTACAAAGCTGGCAGAGTAAAATCTAATCGTCTACTCCAACTAATTCATACATCTGCATTGTCTAGTAAAGAAGACCCAAGTTCTCCAAGATGCAAAAGCAACCTCCTGAGTAAGAGAAAGACTTAAAAGGAAAAATCTTCAGACCAAATATTGACTTCATTTAACTTTTTCTATTTACTGCATTTTGTTTGATGTTAATGGAGTGAACTATTATTCAAAGCATACAATAAAAGTAATAGTGGATATATGTTGAACCTTTGTGAATGTGGACCCTTTGCACCCAGGACATAGGACAGGCTTTCATGACAGCATATGGCACTGTGATGGTGTGGATTCTGTTCATGACACTCTGCAATAAAAAATAAACAGATGATCAGCTGGTCTGGATTTACAATACAACCATACAAACTCTTGTATTCAGTCTCACCGTTAAGACGCCATGCCATAAGCCCATATCCTTCTTGCAGTCCAACACGTTGACCAGTGTCTCCCCTAAGACAGAAAACACAAAGAATCATCAGCAAAGAAATGTACAATCAAGAGCCGAATTATCCTAATCATAGTCTTCTTACAGGTTTTCATGTCATGTGTTTCTGACTGATTCTCTGAGCAGGAGAAAAGACAAGAGAGTAGGACCGAGATACAGCAGGAGATATTATGTTGGATAAAGTGCTGAGCTCTGACCTTCACAGTAGTTACAGGCCTGGGTCAGAGCTTGACAGTGGGTCAACATGGAGATCTTGGATACGGCGACTCCCATCACTGTTCCCTCCTTACTCGCTTTGTACTTTGGTGGAGGAGACACAAAAACAAGGGGGGTTAAACCTAATATTACTGTAATACATAGAAATATGTGGCTGCTAGGGGTCCCTCAATCGTCCCATTACCTTAAATAAAATTAGCGAGTTTGAATAATGTAAGTACAAAAAGAGTCAAAAAATATGTAACAGTGTTTTTAGACATTTTAATGAGTTATGAGAGTTGTTACATATTATCTATTTAAATAGGAACCACATCATTCTGTAATATAGCAAATTCATCCTAACTGAAAACGAAATATCAAATGAATTAAATATTGAATGTTTTAAAGAGTACCTCTATGTAGGCGGTGTCTGTGTTGGCAGTGGGGATGTGCGGCTGCCAGTCTTTGGATGGTTTAGTCAGGTACTTGGTGTCTGTCACAACCCATTTCATCCTTGGCCATCCTGGTGAACATGATCACAAAACCGCAAAGAAACTTAAAAAAAAATCATTTGAGCTGACACAAAGAAAGCGTCTTTAGGTAGACTAAATTTGAGCCACACTAAATCAACAATGTTCACCCAGCTACCTCCTGGTTGCAAGGGCAAAGATAAACAGCCAATAACTAACAAGTGAGATTACGAAGCCTCCCACTCACACACTGTGCCTCTAAATTGCCCTGGGACATCACACTGTATTTTCCCTTTAATGAGTCCAACTAATGGCTCCCACAGAGACTGAGACAGATATGTCTCCTGCTGAGCCAGCGGCATTGTCGATGGTGCATTTAAGCTGACTGACCTTTGAACTGGATGATCTCTCCGTTTGGTGTCTTGGGCAGCCCTTTGAGACACACCTCACTGGTCAGCGCCAGACTAACACCACAGCTGCCCAACAGGAAGCCGATCTGCTGACTGCCAGCATCCTGAGGAGAGCGACAAAGGTGAAGAGACTTATGACACGCAGGGAGGCGCATGTAAACAAAACCGTGGCAATTAAAAACCATGCATATTCCCTCACTGACAGTATGTCGGTCATATAATGAATCCAAATGGTCTATATGGATGTGTGAGTAATGAGGTATTATACATACGTCACATGCACAAATTAGTAGTTCCACTAATTAATAGTTAACAGATCTCCTATATAGAAATAAAAAAAAATATTTATCAAATTTAGATTCAGACTTCAAATGTCTTGTTTTGTCCTAGCAACAAAATAAACCCTGAATTAAAAAAAATAAAAAAAACAAAATGCAGAAAATCTTTCAAAAGGGTTGCTGAATATTATTTAGACAATCAGCTAATCAATTAATCAACACAGCTCTGACAAACAGACTTAGTGCTTTTATAAAAATAGTTGTTTAGTTACAATTTACCTGGTTTAACTTTCATTAAGTGTCCAATCCAAGATAACAGAGACTGACACTCTCATAAAAATGTAAGAGCCGATGTAGCCAGCAACACTATGGGCTTTTGTCATATTCTAGGAATAAATCTTAGACCTAACCTGCATCATTCTATATCTATATATGGTCTGATTTGCATCTGGTTCATCGTAATGTCTTTACCTGTCGTGACAGTGGTACCTCGATAGGCACAGGGATGACCTCAGCTAAAAGGCAGCCATAAAAAGCCACCCAGAACATGCCAGGGTCACTGTTGGGATACACCAGCGCCACCTGAGAGACAGAAACACTTATTTTTCTATATGTTCCTCTATACTTTACATATTGAGTGGTGACTGACTGACTCTTACCCGGTCTCCGGGTTGTAAGACAGGTTCAGTCTTGGTGCCCAGTTTATTCAGCAGTGTATAGGCCAGCTTCAGACTGCGACTCCATAGTTTGCCTGTAGAGGAGAAAAGTGAGTTTTTGAAAGTCCTGTTTGTAGTTTATCACGTATAAAGTGTTGCATAACTGATCAAAGAGAGTTGAACTCAACAAACCACCTCCACACAGGGAGGGAATGTTCAGTAGGTGTAGTTCTTTTCAGGCCGATAATATTCATTCAGCTGAACTCGCTCACATTTACATTTGGTGGATATGTTTATATGTACATGTTAACATCTATCTGAAAAACCCTTTGCGGTTTACTGTCTGCCTTAATATCAGTATTAGTTGAGGTGATCCTTATTCAGAGATCTTTATTGAGCAAGCCTGTAAATGCCTGATTAGCTAACACACAAATTGAGTTTGTTAAGTGTTTGATAAATCATAAAATGGAAGCTATAAAAATGTTAAAATATGATTGAAAAGGAAATATTTGTACAAAAATATGTACATACAGGGGATCCAAGTATAGATAGTGCTCAAATAAAGTGACAAATCTGAATAGAGGGGACACTGCACAGAGCAAGTTATTGAACTCACCATATGTGAGTGTGTAGAGGGGTTTGCCAGTGATATCTAGAGCAGTGAGGGCAGGACTCTTGGCCTGGGTGGCCCCCCAGCGGGCCAGAGCAGCCTGCAGGGCAGGAGGCCAGTTACTGACCACTCCAAGGGGCTCCCCCTTTACCGGGATGATTTGACGTCCCTCTGGCTTCGGGGTGTTGGGATCCGGCTGAGGAACTGGTCATCAAAAGAGACACGGATAGATAATTATTAAGGGTGTAAACCTGCAATAACACTGTGAGCAACATAAGTGACATGTGACAAGAATCTGGTACAAAGATACAAAAATAACACCAAGAAATTTAAGTTGAAGTTTATCGTCATGATATATGTGTTAATATTAATGATTAAAAAATGTACACTTTACACTATTTCTGACTGCCCCCCCATCCCATAAAAAGAGAGAAACTTGATTAAATATACACACTATGTGTCTCACCTTCTACAATTTCCTCAGAGTCGTCGAGGAAGAATTCACTGAGTGGTGGTCTTTTGGGCCGTTTGAGTGTGTTCAACAGCTGCTGGATCTTAGTGGACACCCTGCTATTGACAGGCACACCTGGACAAACACCAAGAACAACTACCGTCATAAACATATGTAAACAAGTTAAGAGACGCACAACACATGCAAGTCTAATCTCACACAGATCTCGATCACACACACTCACACAGGCAGAACCCCTACACATTAGAACACCACCGGGATCAGAATCAGCAGCAGGAAGGATTCGAAAGGGAAATAGGTTCTCGAAGAGACACAGATTGGATGATCACGAGGAAAATCAAATACAGGAGATTCTCTATATCTAGACCTACATTACGAGACACACATAGAGACAGATAGACAAAGGGCAGGTTGGAAAGCAAGCTGAGCTGGACTTCCGTCAGCATCCCTCCCCTTCCCCGATTTCGATTTTTATTACCTTTTCTTTTTCCTTTTTTAAATGAAAGGCAAGACAGGGACAGGATTAATGGACCCAAAAGAAAGAACACAAAATATCTGTCATTAGCAGCATTCACCACACAGTGACATGAGGATGATGTTCAAGTTGATTCTGGATGAACATGGATAGATCATTCACTGATTTGATCCCCACAATTCTGTGAATCACACAGTCAATGCAAAAAAGGAAATGTCATTCAGCAACTGCCATGATTAGAACACGCAAACAGTTTAACCTCCTGATCTGAAACAGGAAATATATGACAGTGACTTGTGTGAGTGTACCATCAGCAGTATCCAGAATGCTGGAGCGGCTCTGTCCACGGCTCATGCCCCTGACCGCTGGAGGCAGGTCAACCCTAGACCCTCTCTCCTGGGGAGTGGAGGATGTCACATCAGGGGGGACACTGTTTTCTGGAGGAGAAGCGAGAAAGTGAGCATCTAAAGGAGAACAACATCCAACCAGCACTGTTTTATATCTGTTAAATATTAATCAGTAAAGTGTACCTATGCGTGTGTGAGCCAGAACGTCGGCTAACAAGGAAACTGCAGGTTGAGGCTGGGGCTGTGGTTGGGTCTTGGGCTCTCCATGGGAGAGGGTGGAGGAGGCGGACGAGGAAGTGGAGGAGCTTTGGACGGAACGGTTGATCCAGTAGTCAGGGCTCTGCAGGCTCTGGGCCAGCACTGCACTGAGAGCTGCCTTCCTGCGCAATGAGCCCTCATCCTCTGATGCAGAAGATGTGTCTGATACACATAGGAAGCAATACACATCAATGGATTATAATCGTTTTATCCTGATTCATTTTTAATTTGCTTGAGTCTCTTTAGATTCTTTTTCACTATTCTAGCCAGAGGACATATATGTGGATGTACCCTGCAGATGGTAGAGACACAAAGTCTTGCTTGAGAGCACTTCAGTAGTGTGGACACTACATGGCATAATAATTACAGCAACCAGCTCCCCACTGAGCATGAGAGACTTGTTTACCTGGAGGTGTGCAGGTATCTATGGGAGACTGGACAAAGGCTGAGCGTCTCTTGGTTGGCATGGGCAGCGCCATCTTCTCTTCTTTGTGTTTGGCCAGTGCTGCTTGCACAGCCTCTGTGTGGATGTCTACAGAAACAAAGAATTAGAGTAAGAATAAAAAGAGTGAGACTTACAAGGAAAAAAAGGAAGTTGACAGGCTGATTTGACTCCTGCTGGATGGAGTTTAATATTTTTTATGGAGTGGTTCATTTTAGAGTGTGTTTAATATGCTGTGTACCTGATCTGTAGCGATCATCTCTGGCCCCTCCACTGCGATGTGCACGGTGGTGTCTGGCGGCTGAAGAGGTTGAGGGGCCCGGGGCCTCAGGACTCGGGCTGGGGTCAGCACTGTGGCCTGGGGAAAGCTGGACATCTGGAAGAGACAGATCCACATCTGCAAAAATGAGAAAGGTAAATTAAACATTAATAAAAACACATGTAGCGCAATATTAAAAAAAAGACATTCAATATGAGACAGAACACAACTCGTAATGCCATTTACATGTAGGCATGAATATTATATATTACTCAAAGGAGCTGCCTAAATATAGCCTCACCACAGTGCCTCTGAACATTAAGTGAAATAAGGACATGTACATGACTGATGCAACTTGTACTGTTAATGGAGTACATGAAACTAGGTTAGATTCCACCAAATATGTTTATAGTCAAATGTCTTCACTTCCCAGGGGGCCTGAGCAGCACAGTCCCTGTAGAGACGATGGTTTGGAGATAAGTGGGCCTGAGGGGACAGCTGTAGGAGCAGGAGGGGGCCCAGCAACTAATGTGACATCTGGTGCAAAATGTCCATAATAAAACAAAAGGCAGAGCCCACTTACATTAAGGATTAAATATCTGAGATATACTTCTTTTTTAAGTCCCTCTTCACAAAACATGCATCATGTGGTGGCTCAAGCTAAAGCAGACCAAGGTTAAATTAGCAGGGACGGAAAAAAGGTGTTCCACTTTTTAAAATTAGTCCCCATTTACAGAAGAAGGATTTTTTCATGTCAATGTTAATGTGGTGCAGTTATTCTGGAGGAAGTGCCACACCCTCATGCCAAGCAGCTGACTGAGAAAATCCAGACAGATCATTTAACCAGTGAGGCCAAAGGTGACTGGCTCATAGCAATACTATGAAGCTTTGCTACTTCCCTTCTGTTGTGACTGTGCGTAAACCGACACCAGTTAAAGGAAACTGTGTGCGTTGGTTTGCCAACGGCTGCACAAACTCTGACACACAGAGGTTTTGTTAGGGGAAGAGTAGATGTTGTTGCTGCAGTTCTCTTTTTGGCCACTAGAGTGCCACAGAAAGCAAGAAATTCCCATGGACAACTTGGACAAAGAGAATTACACACAGAGTGGACAATCTGTTTTTATGAGGCTAAAAAAAGACAGGTTAAACTACACAAACAGAGGTTTTGTTGGAGAGAGTGGCTCTTATATATTACTGTAGTTCCCATTTTGGCCACTAGAGTGCCACAGAAAGCCAGAAATTCTCTTGGACAACTTGGACAAAGAGAATTACCCTCACAGTGTGGACAGTCTGTTTTTACGAATCTAAAAAGAAAGACACTTGACACTTAAAACTACAAAAACAAAGATATCTCTCAGTGCATTTCTCAAAACAGACCATAAAGAACCATTTGATATGTAACTACTATTTTTCAGTAAAATAGTAGTTACATATCAAATACTTTAAAAGTTTCTGCATCTCAGAGTGGCCAACGACAAGGAGTTTGTCTTACTTGACAAGTGGGGGATGCAGGAGGCCAGCAGCTTGGCTCTCTTCTTCTCATAGCCCTTCTGCGTGATGTCACCTAGGAGAGAGGACAGCGACACCACACTGTTATGTTAGTCATAATTACCACACAAACAACAACGGACAACTGCACACACAAACACACACAGCCAGATGAGGTGCTCTCCTCTGAAACACACACAGGTTTGCACAGCTATTCTTATCAGGACTTTGCATTGACTTCCATTATTTGTGGACAGCCTGACTAAAAGCTTAGCCCTCACCCTTATCTTAACCTACACTCACTACAGGTCACATTTTACCCTTAATCTTAACCAGGACCTCAGAAGGATGGTTTGCCTCATTAGGACCACGCTTTGGTTCCCATGAGGTCTACTGGTCCTCACAAGTCTCTGAAGAGGTGAGGTAACCACACACACACACACACACACACACACACACACACACAGCTGAACTGTAGATAATACTTTTGCAGCAGTTGAGTCATAATAATAATCCTCTTTAAACCAAATCTACTGAACTCCACATTTTGACGGCTCAGTCCATTTACAACAAGGCACAGAGATAACGCCATTGTTTGGCCTTACATTAGCCCCGGTGAATAAACATGATGAGTGCACAAAAAACCCTCCTCCTAGCTACGAAACCCAAATATGATTAGGGCAACCAGCAGATAACTGTGCCAGGGAAGAAAACAATAGCAAAACTGAAGGCTGTCGGGATCAGTTGGGATAGCAGAGCAAAAAGGAAGCCATGTGAGCCAGTTTCACATGGGACTGGACCATTTATCTCCTCCACCTCCCCCCTCTTCTTCCCACTGTACACCCAGCACCACCCCTTCCTCATTCGGCCTTGGACTGGCAGGAGTCCCACTGCTTCCAGAGTTTGTTGGAGAGCAACAGAGGCAGGACAAAGTCCACTTAACTGGGACCCCAAAACACACAGTCTGCTTGTAGAGCAAACATGCATGCAAGACACACCCAGTCCAGTTAACTAACATACACACATGTTGCCCTTGTACACACAAACAATCCCACTACAGCAATCTCCCACTCTCTCAGTTATTCCCCTCCTTGAATGTCCAGTGATAACTGTATGCTATGTCAAGTACAGTAAACCAAAGGGCTGCTTAGGCTCAGTACCCTGACACCTTATCCACACTGAGCCATGACAACACGGCCAAACATCGGCAATACACGATTCTACATTTTAGTTTTAAAATGCATCACTGTTGCTATGATTACGCCTGCTGTCCACATTACGCGGAATTTTTAAGAAACGCCACTGGCCCCGTTCTAGTTTGAAACTCCACTCTGCGTTGCAGTATAGACGTGCAAAATTGAAGACGTTAGAAACTATGAAGCAGTCACACACATTGCACAAATTGTTCCTAGTATTTTGTGTAAATTCCTGTTTAAACCAACAAGCACATGATGAGTTAGGGTAAGAGGGGAGGAATAATTTGATGGGTGTCACTGGGGGAAGCAAGAAGGAACATGGCCGGGTGTGTGTAAGAAAAAACAATGGAAAGAAAATGGAGGGGGGGGGGGGGGGGGGGGGGGGGGGGGGCAAAGCTCAGCAGCAGATTGGAAGGGGCTGGGCTAGATATGTCGGTACTGGGTGGGGAGTCCCATGTGTGACTCAGATACTGTGTTGTAACTTAAGAGCGTTCTCACACTCGGGTCTGTATCCACCAGCGTGTGGTGTTTGCCTGAATAAACAACTGAATCAGAAAAGAAGTTCCCCTCAGGACTGAGTATGTAGATTACCAGTGTGGGGTGCACTTCTGAATACTTCTGATTATTCATATGTAGAAAACGCTCAGGTTTCAAAACACTGTGAAAGAGAGAAACAGGGGAAGGAGACGGAGTGCACAAAACAAAAAAGTCATCAAGACAAAGTCTGAAAAAGTTTTGGAGTGAGAGGGAGTGCGATTGAGTGCTGTGTGCTTGTCATTCTCTGTGTAAAAGGAGGCTCAATTGGGACCGCCCAGCACTTCATGCCTGGATACACACACTGGCCCCAAATCTACTCGGGATGAAAAAAAACACAGCAGCAAATGTGTGTTGCAGTCTCTCTTTTATCGCTTCTCCTTCCCTTAGGCGTGCGACGGGCTTGTTTATATCCAGGAAAACACTCGCAGAGAGACATGCAAGCACTGCAATCAACAGCGAATTGATTGTAGTGGACTGGAGCGTCATTATTGTTGGAGACTGGGTTCTGTAAAGCCCAGTTCTGGTGCCCAAGTGGGGACAGGAGGGAGGGAGGGAGGGCGAGTGGGATGGAGGTCATTAACGCAGACAGAGGAGAGACTGTATCAGTGTGGGACATAACAACAGGCACGAACTGGCACGACCACACTGGCTCTGACAGTGTAGGCAGAGAGACGCTGAGGGGCTCTGGGTTTAAAAGAGTCGAGTGTGACAGCTGCTCTGAAACAGAGGAAAAACTGTGTTTAAAGAGCAAGAATGTGGTGTTTTGAGTGCGAGCAGGAGCAAAACAGTGCAGTGTGTGTGTGTGCATGTATGTGTGTGTAATCTGAGGTCAGGGGACAGGATATGAGCGTTACCCCACCCTGCATTTGCACTGCCAAAATTGTCTCCCAGAGTCTGTCTAGAGAAAGAGGAATGTGCTGATTGGAGAGCACCATACTAACAGAGAGGGCCAACTGGCCAGGACAAGCTTGCTCACTGGCCAAAACCCCCGAGGTGCAGGAAGTGAATGTACGTGAGTTTGTGTGTGAGTGTGTGTGAGTGTGTGTGTGTGAGTTAGTGTATGTGTGTGTGTGTGTATATACACAGCTGGTGCAGGTTAAAGGGGGCTTCAGTACACAGAGGAATTAATGCTGAGTGAGCCCTGAGCAAGAGTGGCATTACAGGGCCTGCTCTGTCAGATGTGTGTCAGTGGGTCAAACCAAGTGCGTATTGTGTTTCTTTTTGTCCAGGACCTGTTCAACATACTGTGGTAGAGCCAGTATGTTCATTTTAATCCTCCCTCCTGTCACCAGTGTGTGTCAGAGCACAATGAAGATGGCAGTGACTACCTGACTGTTCCTTTAAAACAGGTGCAGTTGACCTCTGACCTGAGGACAGGTCAGACAGAGGCCTGACCCTCTCACAGATGCCTGCACAGGGTCACAGAGGGGATAAAAACACACACACAAGCAACAGTCCAGGTTACATAAATAATTACAGCGCATTCAGACATGAGGGGATTTTGCAGTAGACGTCATGTCTTCAGGCATTAATGACCCGTTTTAATCAGCTCTGGCATTTCCTGGTCTGATCTGGCACATTAGAGCCTTTTGTGATTGTGCAGCTCATCTGTGAAAAACTGAAAACTTTGCCTCAAGTACAGCATTCATGCAATGTTCAGTTGGAAGAAGAGGGCAACTTTAATGTGTTCTGGTTTAGGGGTCTTCAAACCTTTTTCAACTAGAAGGGCACTCAGAGTGCATACTTCTGCTAAGACCCAACAGTCCCCATATTAAACAACATTTAAATGAACTAGATCCAGATTTTGATTTTTATGCCACATTTTACTTGGATCTGGATCAAAATGCACACACTCATATATCAGAAATTCACAATATCCCTGACTTGGAATAACAACTACGAGGCTTATGTGAATGACTGCTCATTACACTCAACCCATATTGTGTGAATGTTGCATTGTTCATCAACTGCTTGGAGATGAATAGAACTGACGCCTCCAGCACCAACTGATGTCCAGCACGGCAGATCTAAATCAGTGGATTCATCAGAATCAGAATCAGAAGTACTTTATTAATCCCCGTAGGGAAATTAAAATGTTACAGAGCCCCTGAGAAAGAGGTGAAACAGCAAAAGCAGGTATAAAGATAGCAATATAAAATATAAAAATCAACTAAGGCTAAAGAAATAAAGATATACATATGTAGAAGTAAAGACCGGGTATTTATAGATTTACATTTGTGCATGAGTAAAGTAAGTTAAGGGTAAAGTTAAAGTATACACAGTATACATTATTAATCTTTATACTTTACAGGTTGTCACTGAACACCAGAATCACATCTCATGCCCCCATGGCCCCTGTTGTCATTACATCACACTGAAATCACACTGAAATCTTTATGGGAGGTGACTCTGAAGTTGTTTTCTGCTGCATCCGTCAACTACATTCTCACTACATTCAGATTATAGCACATGTTGTCTTCAGCAAGAAAAGCAAAAGCTGTTTTTAAGTGAAATTACTTAAAATGTAAAACAAAAAAGAATCTCTCGTTATAAGAGTAATCTTCAAACTCTCTGTAGCTGAAACGCTTTTTGTTTCTTACTATCAACAATAGACTGCGGCTTTCTCAAACAAACCGTAGGAGAAAACCAAATCCCACTTCAGTGGTGAATAAATGATGAGTAATGAATACTGGTATAAAGCGGAAGTACAGTCACTGAGCCCTGGGAAGGAAACACTGAGATTATGTTTATAAGGGAACACACCCACACACAAACACAGCACAAACAAACTGGCATGAATCTTTTACCACTGATTTAGCAGAGAGTTCAATGAATACTGGATTTAGAAGAGGACTTGAAAGAATCTTTGTCAGTTTTTGTAGTCGTTTAATTCCAGCTGCCACTATCAGCAAATGACGGCTAAAAGTCTCAGATATTAACATAAAACTTCTACAACACAGTCGATGTGCTCCCCAGTCCATTCTTTCAATAAGAGCAACCTTTGCTACAAACGTTTACACTGTGATGTCCCTGTTTGTTTGGTGGATTTTTGAAAACGCTACTCTGCATGAGCAGCTCAGTGAAGCACATTTCAGTGCTAAAGTTTTCCATCGGACTTGTAGTCAGAGTTCATTTTCTCAAATGAGAAACAGTGTGACAGTGCCTCGAGTTATTTTTTAAGTATGCACTGTGGGTCACCGATGAATATTGCAGAGTATGAATGTTTCATTCTGCAATCCAGGAAACAGATAGTGAAAACACAAGAGGACTTACAATGCACCACAGTAGAGCCCTGTAATACATCTCATTGCCTGTATAATGAGATGATAGAAAATGTCTGTTGTTTCACATTTTTTTCTATTGTGTTGAAATGTAATTTTACACTTTATGGTGATATTTTGTTCATTTGGAGGTTGCGGTTAAATTAAAAGTTGTGAAAATCTTATATCTCGATTACAGGGACTAAATATGTTCAAAAGTACTCATACACAAACTGAAGTAATTTCAGTAAGTTTTACACCAAATGAGCGAACACACAATATGTCAACAGATGATGCTAATATACAAGCTCTGGCCAGAGCATTAGCAGCTCTCCTGGTGTTACAGCCCCCACCTGCCTGCCACTCCTTCTAACATATTCTTACAACACACATTAAATGCATGTTGTGCCTGTGTCTTGGACACACATGAAGGCAACACAAAGAGTCAGAATGAATGTGAGCAATTCTGAACAGGATAATGAGTCAGACCAGCCAAGATAAAACAAGGTGCTTGTACCAACAGAACCCGCATCACATTGACAGGATTAGGTATGAAAAGCCTGACATGGAACAGAAAACTGTACTTTGAAAATTGTGCCACCCACTGGTCTTCACAACAGAATCAAACACCAATAACCTCTTCTACCACCTACGCATGAAATCTGGAGAGAGCCACAAAAGTACAATGAAAACCAAAGAGAGCTGAGAGACATGACCCCAATTTACACAGAAACATTTACATTTCATTTTACAGAAAATGTGCTATGTTATGATGTGTCTTCTGCATAGTTAAACGACCTGTGTAGGAATAAGAGGTTTTGGTTTTATCGTACATGCAGCCGACACCAAAGCATCCAGAATGAAGGAGGCAGCGGAGCTTTCAGTGGTTTCAATAACAGTCAGAGGTCAATACTGGGCTAATGTTTCCTACTCCAAGGGAGAGAGGAGCTAATAATTGATGCTAGAAGACAGGGGAGGGTCTGGACTGGATAGTCAACACTCGTCCTTCCATCAACATACTTCCCAAGACACACACACACACACTCACACATACACACACGTGCTCACAGGAACAATCAGATTAAAATCAGTAGAGTACAATAAAATGCAGAGGTATGAGATTTGTGTTCTGTGTGTGTCGTGTGTATGTGGAGCTGAGTGGCTTAAGAATCAGCTGATTAGCCTCCAGCACTCCCGGCTTACAACGAGGAGACTTAGATCATGTATGAACAAGCTTTTCTCATTTTCATGTGAACTACACACAAGGCAGATTTCTGCTCCTATGTCGCGGATGTGCCAACAACTCTGATCGCCAAATTTGGTTTGTGAAGTTAGATGTTGAAAAAACAAAATGCGGAACAGACCCAATATTACATACAGACCCACACTGACTCAACTTACACACAGATAGCCAGACCCCCAACTGGGAGAGCTGCTGTAATTACTGTGGGCAGATTAGACAGGGAGGAAGTGACACGACTGCCTCTGTCACCCACAATTTCCTCTTGCTTCACAGTATCAGTTACTCTATCTCCATGCACCCAACACAAGCACCTAAATGTCACAGGTTACATTCAAACACATGATCGACACAATCAGACATTTCAAAGGGGATAACAAACCAGATCACCAGATTATACACATATTTGCCTCTTTTCTATTCCGTAATCTGAGATTACATCTAAAATACCAGATTACATTTTTGCCCCCTGACATGATCTGGAGGCTAGTATCCAAGTCTGAGGACCCAGTGAAATCATGGTCGGGCTTCAAGCCAGTGACACTAGTTTGATCGCGCACAAAGCTGTTCTTGTTTATCAGTAGTTTATTGACTGCGACAAAAGTGATGCTAAAATACAACAGTTACAAGTGCATCTCATGAGAAACACATACAACCACAGAGGAAAGCTGCACTCCCTTTGGGTCTTGGTGACTAGATGACAGCAAAGACACACAGCACGACCGCAAACAGAGAACCTTACACAAACAGCTACAGTGTGCACATTTACATGTAAATACACACATAAACACAGGGGATGAGAGGAGAGGAACTAACGTCACCCACAGGATCTTATTTATAGAGACTCTGAGCAGAAACACAAAAACAACGGACAGACTGTGCTGAGAATGTGGGTAAAAAGCACTCGGCAGGAAACGCAAATGAATGAGTCTGACACCAAGGCCATTTAATGGCACCTGGTCATTAGTTTAAGTAGATGGTAGCAGTTTATTTCCACATTCACACTAACAGCTAGACAAGAGTTAAAGATCAAATTCACATTCACTTCCATGATTCATTTGGTACGTTTCATTTAATTTTTAATTTTGATTCTGTTATCTAGGACAGAAACAATAAGTCTATTAATCAGTTAGTCAAGTGACAAAAACGTATATTGTCTTATGTAAGAGCAATTGGGTATCTGTAATTTTTTAGGTTTTTTGCAGCTACTAGATTCCGACCGATTTATCAGTTAGACGATAGAAATGGTTCGAATAGATACAGGGTATTTTCTTAATGTTTGTCAATATGTGACAGTGTAAAAAACCTATATTTTACAGAATAGAGATGTAAATTCATTTTCCAATTTTACAAGTTTTAATTTTCATTTTAATTCAAGTTCTAAATATTTGCTTGTGCTTTCTTTATATATTTAGCTATTTATGAAAACATAATAAATGTATGTTTAAACTGTAAAATATCAAGCCACAGCTTTTCCAGTCAGACTTGTGACTACCTATAGAGAAACTGGGTTTTCTGAAACTGGAATTGGAGATTTTTTTTCCAGACATTTTTGAGACCAAATAATTAGTCCCATGTTAAATATTGCTCAAACATATAGTATTCCAGAAATCCAAAATATTTTCTGGGTGTGTGCTATTGTTTCTTCTACTGAGCACCTATTCTTATTAAATGATGGATCTAATGTGCCTTTTGACTTTTGTTTTTTGGCATTATAAAAAAAGGCTGTTTGAGGTTTCAGGGCTTAATAATGTGCAGGTGCTTCTTCTCACTGCATCAGCAGTTGAATCACAGCTATAAAATGTAACAGGTTATTTGTTCTTTGTGCTTCAAACATTTGTACAAAGGCCTCCCACCTCCAGGACCAACATTTTCCATTGCAAAAACAGGCCTGCAGTTCCTCTGGGACCCTGTGAGTCCATGTGGGGGTTTTCAGGCAGAAAGGGAGGATGGGGTGATATCTGGATGAATGAAGAAATCTGCCTGCCAGCTGAGGAAAAAGGGCTGGGTGTGATTTCTCTGCACAGAATCTCCAGGGGAGATTTGTTTGGGTTTTTAAACAGGAGCAAACAGAACAATGAAATTGAATATGAAATTTTAAAACTACATTAAAACATGAAAATGTAAGGGGACACTGGGGATATTGAGGATTAAGGGAATGATAATGTAAAGTTAAACAGAGTTTAGTGTTTTCTTGAGTAGCTTTATTTGAATAAATGATAAGGTAGCTGGCAGCGAAAGTCCCAGATGATTTCCCCTAACCTGTTAGTTGTACAGTATGTCTTGAACATCAGCTAGTCCGTCAGAGGGATTTTTTTGTGATAGTTACCATCAAAACTATAAATTGTATCATTTTATTATTGTTGATGTGGCTGTGCAGCAGCTGAGGTGAATATTAACAATTCTAAAGCATTTTGTTGAGGAAAAAAGAATTTAAAGAGGCAGATTGAAATCTGGATGTTGACCCCGATAAACTCAAGTGAAAAATGTCTAACACCAACATACAGTAAGTAGTAACTAGTCAAAGGTAGCAAGCAGCACAGAGAAGGTAACAGAAGGGGTGAATATATATGTGTATATGTATGTAGATAATACAGATCAAAGTCACTGTATTATTATCCTGAATTAAACCAGCCTTAAAAACACAAGGAACAAATTAGCACATATTACAAATACACACACACACAAAGGCCAAATCAACCCTACGTGAAGCACTATATCATTTCATCAAATCGGGCCTTCCTGTACAGGAAAAAAACACTTTCCAATTGTGTTGGCCACAAATAAGATCGAAATTAACTGAGCAACAATCCATTTCAACACAATCACATTCAGCAGTCGGAATCCTGAAATTTAATTTTGCCCAAAAAATAAAACAACTTCGTTCCAAGCTTTTAAAGCATCCACATTCTGTTTGAGAGCAGAGCGAGCATTGGCCTACTTCCTCCATTACTTCTCTTACATGGTGCACTTTATTTTGGCAGCGACAGGATTCTCGAGCCAGCTGCATGAGCTGGGGACAGTCGCAGAATCGAGAGCTTGTTTCTACTTTTGGCTCAATGAGAAAGTCACACTGAAGGAGAGAGCACATTATCCCAACCCAGAAAGGAATAACCCAGAAGACAACATTTTCTGAATAACCTAATAAAATAATGGATTCCTAACTCCTAACCCAATTAATCTCTCATCAACACCCGACACTCCCTGTGCTACAGTTACTCACATACACTAATGTGGGTCGCTGTGTTACCCTGAAGACAGTCACAGGCAGGTTGTTAAGTCAAGCTTTAAAACGAGCTGTTTTACAAAGAGCACATTTCTTCATCAAAGTGATAAGACTGGTGAGCAAGTGAACATGGTTGAGTGCTGAGTCAGACAGGCAGTGGGTTGTGTCTGAGTAAGCATCGGTGGTTACTGTCATTTATTTTTCATGCAGGCTGCATTGAAGCACAGTGTTTTGAATTTCCCTACGGAGATTAATAAAGTACTTCTGATTTTGATTAACTGTACTGGGCGGTTAGCTAACAGGTTGTTCTGAGGAATTAGGTGCAGTGATGAGTAAGACCACTTGAGGCCAAATCTCACACTGATTTCTTGTCAGATTAGCTAGCTGCCACTCCACAGAGAAGATTATCTGTCACCTACAGGTATTGGACAACTGAGTAAGATTTTATTTAATTTTGGGCTTTCACACCAATTCAGAGATGTATTCATAGGCCGTTTTTACAGCAGGCATTTTGACTTCTCTCAGTAGTTGAAGTGCCCGCAGTAATTACAACTGTGCTTTAATGGCACATTAGTCAATTCCAGGATTTTCCTGGCTCTGCTTTTCACTCATTAAGAGGGCTTACTGGGACACTTGGGCATTAATGTTATCAGTGAAACCCATGTTTTCCCTGCTATGCCAAGTCAAAATGTGACTTATGAAAAAGAGAAATCCTGATAACAATCTGGGTCAAACTACAACCCAAACAAGTTCAGTCAGGAACACTTTGTCATGTTTTTACCCATTTATTTCACAATGAGAATTCAGTTATGATTTGCGCTGAAGGCTCCATTCTTTGGATGTTCCCTGGATTAGCCGAGCAGTGTGCTAAGATAAAACAGGGAACGTGTGCAGAACCCCCCCGGTGGGCGTAGCAGGCAGGGTACATTTGTTCAAGATGAATATCGTTTACCACAACCATGTTTGGACTCGGTGCTAAAAGGTGGAGGCTGGGGTGGTGGAGGCAACTTGCCAGGCGCAGGGCATGAGTGGCAATGTAGGTGAGCAGGGATCAGGGAGGATGAGGTCACACTTCGGTGAGAGAATGGGCTGGGAGACTGACGAGCACCCATGAACCTATCAGTAGCTGACAGCTTACGACAGCTGAGCACATGACTCCGTGTCCTGCAAGAACTAACGCAGTGCTTCATTTATCCGTTTGAAAAAATTAAGAGCCAAAAAACGGATCCATCATCTAGCATGACCTTTATCAATATAGGCTACAGTGATGCAGCAATAGCAACTAGACACAGGTCTAAATAATACAATTAGTGATGGCTGAATCATATTCAAATCAATTACATTTTATTTGTACAGCGCCAAATCATAACATACATCATCTCAAGGCACTTTACATGGTAAGGTCGATACCTTAAAATTATAGAGAAACCCAACAAGCACTTTGGTGACTGTGGAGAGAAGACACCCCCTCATAAATATATAAATCTGTCCTAAAGGCATAGTTCACCCAAAAATTTTAATTCACCCATTATCTACTCACCACTATGCCGATGGAGGGGTGGGTGAAGTGTTTGAGTCCACAAAATACTAAGAGCGATAGGGTTAAACAGTGTTTCAGCCAAGGCGACATCTTCTTCAGATGTAATAGAACAACAGAAATGTAACCTCCATACTGCTCGTGTGGTGTCATACAAGTGTCCACAAGCCCTGACATTCATATCGACTGGAAACAGCAAAACACTTCACCCACCCCTCCATTGGCATTGTGGTGAGTAGATAATGGGTGAATTAAATTTTTTCTACAGCCCAGTCTAAATGACTAATCAAAACATCTGCTGTGAGGAACAACAGTTTCATGGCTGTAAATGTGTGAGCTCTTTTACCACTTCCTCTTCAGATATGCAGTGGTCAGTGTGTGAGACAGACCTGAGGTTGGACGATTTAACTGAGGGGTCAGGGGGTGCACAAGACAAAGTATCATTAAACGGGACCATGCAGAGCTGGAGCACAGACGACAGGAGAGTTAAGAACCAAAACGATTCAGGATAAAGGACAATCTTCACCTACAGTATTTTCTTTTACATAATCTTAAACACGCCCACACTACAAGATTAGGAAATAATGGTGTGTCACAAACTAGAGAACATTATTAGGATGATTGTGGCGCAGAGGCAGTGACTCATAACCTCACGTCTGTTATGTGACCTCATAGGGAGGCAGATGTAAACAAAATCACATGAGAGAGGCGTTGATGTTAATGAACAAAAGGAGTAAGGGTCTGGATGAGTAATGGTCATTAACAAAAGTTATCTATTCTTCAGGGGAGATATGAACAGTTTTCTTTGCTTGGCAGCACTGCTGCTCTGATTTAAGGACTTAAATCCTAAATATCAAACATGGTTGAGTTTGGTCCGGCGGCCCAGTTGATTCTGTGGGCAGCTCACTAGGTTTAAGAATGACTCGCTCTACCAGATAATCCGTGCAGATCATTGTTACTGACCAAAACTCCAGACAGACCTCTCCTCTGACTCTGAGGGAGACCAATCAGGGTGGTCAGAAATTCCTGTAGTCTGAGACATTACTTAAGCCACAGCCTACCTCTACAAGACATATGAAGAAATATGCTTGTCTGTGCTTAATTTCTCATGGATAATGGGTTAAAAGAGGACATTAATGGAGAAAGTGGAAGGTTAGCCTGGCAGCTGACTCATTAAATCAATACTATGAGCTCATAGCAAGCCATGAGTGGCCTCACATCTCATCCTGGGTGTTGAGTCTGCAGTTGACACTGAAACCACACAGGCCTTACTGCTCATGTTCCACTTCTCCGGACAACCCACTGTCCTGACCTACTGCTCACAGTCATTACACAGCCTGTCATCAGGATAGGAGTTAGTGCCGGCTCTGAAACGTGTAACTCCGAGTCTGTGGGGATGTTCAGCAAGGTGCAGCACCAGAGGAACGTTTAAGAGAAGAATACCGTATATGACAAATGCCTGACAAGCTCTAAAATACACACACCTTTGTGTCAGTGAAAACATTTCACTTCACATGGAACTGAAGGTGTAAGGTCACAGGGGAGGAGCAGTGAGGCGATGTTAGCAACAACCCCCTCACTGAAACAAAGGCAGGTAGAGGATGAGGTGAGGGTGTAGGGATAGAATCAGTTATCTATAATGTTGGGCAGCAATTTATTTCTTCATTAATCAATCAAATGTTTGGTCAACAAAACAACAGGAAGCTGTAAATAAAACGTCCCATCACAATAATGTATATATATGTATAACAATAATCGACCGACAGCCCAAAACCCAAAAACATTGTATTTACTGTAGGACCAAAAAAACTGTAAGTACTTCAAACCATAACAAGTTTCAGAATTATGTTTACAGACTACTTAATAATTACTGATTAAAAAATAATTAATATAGGGGATAATTTTGATTAAATCAATTATTTGACAAATAATGAACTGTAAAAACAGATTTCCAAAAACCCTGATAAACATTTGTCATGCTAAGTTAGTGATACACACCAAACTTACTCGCAGCAGAGTAATTATTCCAAAACAGCTTGAAGCTGTGTGGGCCTGTGCAAGCAAAACTCAAAGTGTTTTTGAGATTTGTCAAACTGCATAGAGCCAGACTGACATTCTCACTTTGTAGAAACTGACATTTCTGGTTTAAGAAGTTATTTACCTCCGCAGGTGTGTCAACATATACGGCATATACTAAGTACAATGTGTCAAGGAGAGTTTAGTTGGATAATCTTGGGATAAACTGACCCAGCAACATTATTTATACAAGATCCAGACAGCACTCATCAATGTCACATGGGTTTATTGGGACTACATGTTCTACACTAATACGCATTCGTTTTTAAACAGCATTTTCAACAAAAACAAGCGTTTTGGCTCAGTATCAGTATAAATCCCCTGTCGTACTGATCCCTGACCACACTTTAAAACGCATGTCACATGACCATTCCCATACACCGAGCATGTTTGTGCTGGTGTAAATAAAAACCTGATTGTCTTCTCTGCAGCCAGTTGTTTACTTATAGAAAATGTTACTGACGAGAAACAACAATAGTAAAAAATAGGAGGGATTACTTTTCTTTGGCTGACGACAAAGGCAAATGTAAGTGTTTACAGCATTTTGCTTTGGGCGTGGTAGTTGAGTAGTGAAACTCGTCAGGAGGGGAACTGATTGTGGGATGGTTTCCAAACTACTCTGTTTCTGCTCCAAACTACAACACAGCCCCAGTTTTGAAACTAAACCGGGGCCAGCAGCGTTTCCAAACTCAATTTTAGGTGCTAAAAACAATAGTGATGCGTCTTAAAACTAAAACATAGTAGTGTGAATGTAGGCTAAGTAATGACATGAAATAAAACAACAGTAGAGCAGGGTCCTTATACAGGAGAGATAGAAATACTGTATGTTGTTATTCACCCCACAAAACATTTAAACAGAGTTTCATTCAATGATAACATAAAAAAAAACTCAGATCAGACTTGAAGGCAAACAAACAATTTAAGATAATCTTCAGGAAACGACTAAGGCCTGCGTTGACAGTACAGCTGTGATTCTACCATGTGTCAATATTAACCTCATGCTTCCTTTCGATACAATAAACATACAATGTGGAAATCAGCACTTGCCAGAAGCCAGTGTTACTGACAGCCACACCCAGTCTGTGTTTTCATGGCCTTTGTTTCACCTCTTTATCTCAGGAGGTGAATTAAAGGGGTCCATGACTACAAGCCAAGCACTCATACAATGTGTTCTGAGGGGCCAAGAGGGGAGATACACATCGGCTTGCTCGGGGGGTTTCCTGAGAACTCCTACTCACTGGGAAATTTTTTTATAATCCTTTGGCTGCGCACTAGAATTAGAAAGAGAACTATTCAAAAGCATGGCACAAGTCCGAAAAGGGAAGAAATGACCCTATGTGCGACTGACAGAGAAAGCATTTGACCTTTTGGAAACTTTCATTGTACATATACAGCACTGCTTTACCCCAGAGCTCTGGTTTCCCATCAGCCCTTCCTCTGACGCAGGCCTGCACTTTCATATATAGAAACTGAGCAGCTGCCGAAAACATACCCTGTGTTCTCCACACCCACTTCAAAAGGCTGTAATGATCAGCTGTGGCTGATCAGCCGAAGAGCCCGAGTGAGTGAAGGACAATGAGAGCGAGACAAACAACAGATGACTAGAGCAACAGAAAGTTTATGGCTAAATCTGTCGTCGTTTCAATAGTCAAGAGTGGAAAGAGTCATTCATTTTTGCAATCGGAAATCACGTGGAAGCAATTTTTACATTAACTGTTAATATTCCAAAAAAGATAAACAAAGTCTTTATAGACGCAGATTTCAGAAATCCCCATTTCACACATGCACAACACTGTTCTCTGCAAGGAAGTGTTCACAGCAGCAACAAATCCTCTGCATTATTCAGGCGAGAGGGGGTGCAGTCAGGTGCTGCAGGCAGAGGCAGGAAGCGATGTACTAACTCCGCTGTGGAGATCACATGTTCATGTTTACAGCATCCTGACCCCTTCGTCGCTCTTGCACCCCAATTTTTCTAGATATCTTCGCCTTTTCCCCGGAGATATTTCTTTTCTTTTTGAATTTTTGGCCCCCTACAGTGAATCCAGTGCAGATCCCCTGCTGTGTTTTAACATCGAATTCTCATGAATTTTTACAGACCTTATACTTCATTATATTTAATTGAAGATTAACCATTCAGCATTAATAATTATAATGTTACTGGTTATAGGATTATAATATTACACATTTAGACTAAAGATAACTGCTACTCTGTGTCTCTTGTTTGTTAGCAAGCATGGTCAGCAGAGTCTGTCCGGCCATATGTGTGAGTTACTGGCCAATGGCCATAAATATCTGCGTGCATGTGATTAACTCCTGATTGTAATCGAAACAAGGGTGAAAGGCATCATGAGAAGGTACTCGTACTTTATGAAGCTGTTGGGGGACTCAGTCAGTTGTCTGCCTTGAATGTTCAAAGAGACTCTGAATTATGTTTTTAAATGTGGACTACATCAGAGACATTTTTCAGAAAGCAATTCTTTGTCCACGAAAAAACCTTCAGCACATTATTCTGCTGATAAGATTTAAAGGCTAAACCTGAGCATTCCTGAGGTGATTGTTGGACCAGTTGATTTTACTGTGGCATTAATGTCATATCTGAGTTCATTTTTCTATTGAAACGACGATCTATTGACTATTGAAACGACGACAGAGTTCATTCAAGTTTATCTCTTGAATATATGAAGCAACATTACAAACAAGAAAAAGAAACTAGCCAACTGTTAAGTCCTGTTTCCACCCATTAAAAAAAACACTGACACTGCTAACAACTGGCTTTTATCTGTAATGGGATTGAACTCAATCGGCATTTACTTCCGGGTTAACTGTCTATGCAGTAGACACGAGTTTTAAAAGGCTCAAGCTCCGAAAGGCAGTGATGGAAACATGACACCTGGTCGAACGCACTAATTTGGAGACAGCGAGGTGAGAGCTTGCCTCTATTGTCGGTGCTTTCATAACCTCGTACCTGATGCACAGGGGGGAAAAAACAGAAAGGCTAATTCCTCTTCTGGCAACAGGAAAGGAGTCAATCGCCTTTTTCCATTATCACTCTGAAGGACACTTAAAACTGAAAGCATTACAGGTCGACAATAATTTGAAGTAATTTGCAGGTAACATACTAAAAACATCTCAAACCACTGGTGTGATGCTTTAACAATTAGCACACCCATAGTAACTTTCTCCATGGGTCAGGGAGCAGGCTGATTGGCCTGTGAAGGGCAGATCTCAACAGATCATGGTATTTCACACACAACCTATGGGTGCAACAGTGACCCACATGTAGCTGGCCATCCAGCTGCTTGGATCTGGAAGTGTTTGCCACAGGCTGCTGTCTACTAGCCAACAACTTTAGCCTCAGCGAGAAAAACACAGACACACACACACACAATTAGGACTGACTCATTGGGAAGTAGTGGGGGGTGGCATCCACTGCAATAATGGTGGAGCTTTTGTGTCAAAGAGATTCTTGTTTTCTCCTCCTCAGGCATGAAAGTGAATTTGTCTTGCCAGCCAGGTCTATTTATATGCACAAGAGCATTCTTCAGCATTAGCAGTCACATGGCCTGCCGGGCAGTTGATATAGCCAGGCAATAGATTGGAGGGACCCTGCATGTGCTCTCAGTCTGATAACACCAAACAAAATGCAACACACCTTGATATCTGCATCGCAGCCACGGATTTCATCATCTCGTCTATGAGGCAAACATCCGAGTGCATTAGTCAACATTATCTAGTGTGTCATAGCCCGACCTGAATAAATGACTGCAGGCCACAAAAGCAGTGAGTGGGGAGATTCTGCAACTCAACGTCAGAGACACGCTTCGCTGTCCAGTTGAGATAACAGGTTGGTCAATTTGTGAATGAAGGTGGGAGTTGTGTTGTGACTGAGAGAAAAAGGTCCCGTTCATCCTTCCCTTGTGATGAGTCATTGTTGGAATCACACCTATCAAGTCAGTAAACAGCCCGGTGAGACTGTAGGCTGAAACAGGTTCTCTCCCTTTGACGTGGATGGATGTGCCCTGAAGAGAACACGCCTAATTGCAGTGACTCACAAACCTGCAATAAGACAAGATACAGGCTTGTAAACATGTCGTATTTCTAAACACTGTTAGCGTAGCATGAGATACACAAGTAGGTGACATGTCACATCAGTGAGTGAATTCTAATGTTAAATGAGGAGATCACATTACGTTATCATTATTACAATTTACGTTGTCTATGTTAATGGTTTCAAGGAAATGACAACTTAAAAGGCACACATGTGATTGTAACAAAAGTTTTTTTTAGCTTTTAAATTTAAGATGTTTTCTGCAACAGTGGAACACAAACAACTGGAGAATCAAAATGAATACTTTCTGTGCACATTCACAATTTTACATAACTATTATATTTATGCATTTCTTTATTTAGCTTCTTTTGATAAGTGAAAGCAGTTTTGAATACATGTTATCATTATCAGTTTTTAAAAGTCTGTGATTTAAAGGACTCCTGGCTCTGATTTAAAGGAATTATGTGGGATTTTTTTTTCCAGTGCGTGCCTCAGTGTCTTTCTCGGTAGGATAAAGAAAGTCACGCTCACTGGCCACGCACACCAACACACCCACCCACACCCACACCTCTCTGTGAGGGTGTCCTGGTATTTAATGAGAGCATGTGAATAATTCAGCCTACTACAGGCCTGGAGGAGAAAAAGGGACTGCAGCCATCATTAACTATTCACAGAAAGACTATTATGCCACAAGCACACACACATGCATGTCCACATTTATTGTATACATACAAAGGAATACCTTTGCCAAGAGTACTCCACCATCTGCTTGGGCCTGGAGTCTTGGCTCTGAAGCTCCAAAGAAGATGATTTGTGGCTTTTGGATTCTGACTTATAGGAAGCTTTACATTAAAGGTACAGTGTGTAGACTTTTGTGATATCTAGTGGTGAAGTTTCATGTTGCAGCTGAAGACCCCTCACCTCACCCCTCCCCTTCCAAACATGACAAAGAACCTTTGGTAGCTTCAGTTGTCATAAAACCTCAAAAAGTGTTTAGTTTGTCCAGTCTGGACTAATGTAAAAAACATGGTGGCCTCCGTAATAATATATGTTAATATAATATATTTCTGGGGTAAAGAAAACTACAATTCATACAATTTAGATGAAAAGAACTAGTGAAATCATCATGAGAATTACTCTACATTAAATTTCTGCCAATAAATTCCTTTCACCTAAATCTTACACACTGGACCTTTAAGTATGAGGATTATACTTCCAAATAAATTTAAACAGGAAACCAGGGGTTGGTCTGACAAGTATTCAGACAGTTCATAATGATTCAAATGCATTTAGAAAATGAAGAAAAACTTGACTTAGGGCTGTGAAATAAGTCATTTTTTAATCTCTCCCCTTTATGATGATACTGCTACAAAATGTTCATGTTTAAGTATCATGGACAAACTCTGGGACAGACACTTTGTCAAAGAGATCTAAGTACATACAATTTTAGGAAATTATAGCACAGTGTTCAAGATAAACACTTGAGATAAACATGAGTTTAACTTTTTCACATGTCATTTGGAAAACTTTTGTAAAGTGCAACAGGAATCAGTCTATAATTACTGTATGTAATATTTGGCTGAAGACATTTGTTGTATGTCATCACTCTCTCTCCCTTCCCTTCATTTACTGTCTCTCGCAAAAGTGCTATTTTAAAAGTCAAATAAATGAAAATATTGCTGACTTATTACTCAACAATATCAATTTAGATTTTCACTAACATTTCTAGAGCTCTTAACAAATAGCAAGAGTTCAGCTTAACAACCAGTGTGAGAGGTACTTATTCCTCTTTTCATACACGTGCACACATCCAACTGTGGAGCTCAGCACCACATGAGCTCGAGTTTAAGGAAGTTTCATCACATGTCTGTTATCCATCTCAAAATAAGTATTTTGCCCAACTACTAATTTTAAATAAATCACAACTTCCTTTTATCACATTCATAAATAATACAGAGAGATAAGAGATATTTTTCAGAGCCCTCCTCCTCAAGTAATGAACACTGTCACTGATAGGTCAGAAGCCTGGGTGGTAGAGAGAGAGAGAATCCATATTAAGGCAGCCATCCTCTGCTGAGGTCCGAACAAACCCAGCCTGCTTCTGCTACGAATGCTGGCTGGCTGCTTCAATGTATGATTGGCCTTAAAAGGAAGCAACTGGCAATACTATGGACTGATCAGAGATGCAAACATTGGGTAAAACTGCATCTTCACATGCACACAAGCATGTGCACCCCATGTATGAGTAATGACTCCTGAGTGTAAAAACCTAAGAGTGCCAGTGATTTAAGCTTCTGTCTTAACGTCAGGAAAGCACACTGGTCTGTACCCCCAGCTGCTGACAGACAAATAACTCATCTCTGTGGAATTTTGCCTGTCAGCAACACTAGATGTGTGTAATACTCACTTGACAGATGGAAATGACTGTCAACCAGGTAGGCTAGTTCCAGGGACGAGACAGGCATGACCTTCCCCCCCTGGCCCAGCTGAGAATTGACAGGGTGAGGGGGTGAACTACTCCCAGCAGAAATACACAAATTCAACACACGTCATCCTCTCAAGTATGACCAGTCACCAGCCCCTCCCTTCCCTTGCCTTGCTATGGAGGCAGCTCATTCCAACGTGCACACAAAGACTGGGTTCAGCTGAATGGCCTAAATGGCAGCAGAGCTCCTGGCCACGGCAGCTCAGACCGGATGAATGGTCCTCATTGTGTGCCCATGGTCACAGGGGGCTAGAAGAAATGGGTTGTTTTTTAAGAGGCCATTTGGCAGGCCCGTGTTCTTATCCGAGCAACATAGGAACAGGCATTTTCACTTGGTTCAGAGGAGGGGTTGTTGTGGGCTCAGCCTATAAGGCGATGACATGCCTCATGCATCAAGTCAGAATGGGACAGGAATACTTGAGGGCTGAGATTTGAAAAGCATTGAACTCACGTTATATGCTGATGAGTAAACATGGACAATAATGTGAATTTAGTTGTTTCTTGCATTGAAATTTGTAGTGTTCTGTGACCAATTTCTCACAAAAGATTAAAATCTGTTCACAACTGCATTATTGCATCTAAGTGACCTAAAAATATTTTTATTTAACAAAAGAGAAATGTTACGCCCCAATCTCAATATAGATTATGACATGAATTATTTCCTGTTAAGTTTATAGAGTTTGTTCTTGGATGAAACTATCAGACAAAAGCTGCTGCAACAAATTCAACACCTAAAACATCAAAACGTTTCATCAAAGTAATGCAAAATTCACTTTGTGTTGTCGAGCTGCAGCCAATTCTAGCTGTCGCTGGGCGAGAGGTGGGGTACACTCAAGACAGGTCGCCAGCATACCACAGCAGCATCATACAGACACATTCACGCACACAGGCCATTTAGAGTCTCTATCAACCCTAACCCCAATCTGCATGGCTTTAGTCTGTGGGAGGAACCCAGAGTACCTGGAAAAAACCCAGGCAGACATGGGGCGATGATGCAAATTTCACACAGAAAGACACCGGCCAAGCTGGGATTTAAACCAAGAACCTCCTTGCTGTGAGGTGACAGTCTAAACAGTATGGCCAATTCAAAGCAGACAAATGTCCATCTTACCTGTGTTAACGTTGATAAATCGCCTGTTATGTCAAGTATAAACCATCTAGACTTGGGTAATTACAACAGCCTAAGCCACCCGTAGAGCTCTTTAACAGGTTCAGCCAACACACTAAGTACTGGTTGATGTCCAGCTGAATAACATATTAACCTTGAAGGTCAGTCAGCAGGACCACAGTGTCCAGATATTTCAGACAACAAATATTCCTTCTTATGGTCTCATCCCTTGAAACGTTCAAAATAATCAACAGACACTGATCAACGCTCAGGACGACTGGGTTCAGTCACCCTGCAGCTGATGTACAGGGATACTGTCCCTGTAAGGATGTGAGCCAGACAGCTGCTCTGGGAGGGGGGGAGGGGATCATTTAAATATGCTTCGAATTAAATGCACCACATGTGTGTAACATTCAAAAAATAGACACATGCATCAACTCGAGCTTCCGCATGTGAGGAAACTTCTACACCCGACAAAGATCTCGCAGAAAACTGAGGCGAGGAGTAGAGCAACCCAGGACACCTATAATTCCAGTAATAGCAGGTTTACACAGGCGTAATAAGTGCACATCTTGTTGATCGCTCCCGTGAACATCACTGAGGTCATATATCATGTTAGGGAATCACGGGCAGTCATTGGTAACAGACTGTGTCTCCACACAACAGAAGACCATGACTGCAGGCCTTGTCACTGCACCTCAGCAAGAGTCACAGTGACTCACAGTTTCTCTGCAATAAAACATGTTTGATTTCATCTCAAACCTGAGCCTCACGTGTGCTGTTGGAAGGGAAGTGATGATAAGGGAGGAAGATGACAGGTGGGGGGGAGAGAGGGTCAAGCAAACCGATGGCCAGACCTTGCCTGAGGCCATCATCGAACAGTCTGTCAGGGCAGACAGGGCTGGAGGAGGAGGAGGGGAGCTGGAGGACATTAGCTCCACAAACACGTCTTTAAATCAACGCGTTTGGTTGAAACGAGCTGCAGAGTTCAGACATGAAATAAACACGGATGAGAGGTTCAACAGAGTTCCTCCTCCTCCTCCTCCTCCTCCAGCACAATGCTGCTTGTCATGCCCTGCTGGCTAACATCCTGGATTAGCACAAAAAGAGCTAGGTGGCTCAGCTGCCATTCAATGTAGCGCACAAACACAGGAGGAGAAACAAAGGTTCAGTGTCGGACACACAGACGTGTTTCAAATGTGCCGGTGAGCCCCTCGCCGCCCCGCAGCAGGCAGCCCCCTGCCCGTCTCCTTTACCTTCAGACAGCTCCAGGTCCAACTCCGCCAACTGGTCCCTCACCTCCTTCGGCAGGGCGGACAGATCCACGCCGCGGTCTGCCATGACTTCGGCCGAGGAACACGAGTGCGGTGCGGTCGAGGGGGAAGCGGAGGCTGGCGTCCGGAAAGAAAACTGCTAAAAAAAACAAAGCGCTCTCCCTCAAGACACGAGACAAGCATCCGACCGGGAGAGACAGTCCATCCGCGCGACTGGCAGCTCCGCCATCATGGAAGAAACTCACCAGCGGCAACCAGCGGTCACGTGACCGCGCTCACCTCCGCCTGTGCGTGAATTCACCGCATCCATTCACAGCCCGACACAGAGGCGCCCTCTGCCGGCGGGCACACACACACACACACACACACACACACACACACACGCACACACACACACACACACACACACATTGCCAAGCAGGTTTATGCATACAATGCATTTGCCGTGGTGTGTTTGTGCACGTATAAATATAGAAAATATAAAAAATAGGAAACATTTTATAAAAGAAATGAAACATTATCAGTGCCGGGGGCGGATTGTGCCCCAGTTAAAGTGTCATACATATACACACACATACACAAACACATGCATACTTCACTCTGCACAGAAGAGTAGTCCTATATCTGTCGGTAAAATAGGTCAAATAAAAAGTACATTTCTAATGGTAGAATATAGCCTTAGTGTGATACACGTCCCTGATGAGGACAAAGGACATGAGGCCTCAACAGGTGGTGCATGTTTGTCTTCTCATGCTGCAGAATGTGTTTTCCTTCTGGGAGCAGGTGGTGGTGATGGTAGCGCTCCAAGAGCGTCAGCCATCGTTGTGTCCCCTCTGGATGCTACAGTGACTCGCTGCAGCGATGAGCCAGGCTGGGGCTAGCTGGTTAGCATGCTGATGTCAGTAGTGCTATAAATAGAAGTAATACAAGAACCAGCATTGATGTTGTTTGTTTTGGAGACAGATCTTGATATAAAAAAAAGAAGGAAAGAAGTTAGATGCTGCAGATGAACCCATAACCTTTCTGGTAAACTTGTGTGAACACGGCTGTGAATGCCAAAAAGGCCCTTGAAAAGAAAACCAGAAAAACCGCACTACGGTTGTTTGCCTCTCTTAGCTAGTGCAGTTTCAGTCTACATACAATTTTTTTAGATTCATATGAGGTCACTGTGACCTTTGACCTCTAATAACTGAAAGTTTATCATTGAGTTTAAGTGACAACTGGTAAAATTGAAGAAATTCCCTTAGGGCAGACGACTGGAGATATTGTGTTCAAAAGCTTAAAATCATGTTAAGTGAGTCTGCTGTGAACTTGACATTTCACCACCAAATCTTAATCAATTCATCCGTGGGTCCAAAAAAAAGAACATTTGTGCCAAAGTTGAAGAAATTCCCTCAAGGTTTCCTAAGATATCGTGTTCACAAGAATGGGACTGACGTTTCATGTACTTTAAAAGTACATGAATTAATGATTCAATTACAACTGCAAATGTCCCTATATTCAGAATATTGAGTAAATATTAGTTGACACTGCATTGCAGAAAATACATATTTCAATGATAATCTAAAGACAAACAAAAGAAACGTTCTGATATTCATTAAGATGTAGTTTCTTTAATTAAAACTGCAGCACTGTACGTAAGTGTTCATAGTATTTCACTTGGACATGCATGGAAAAGTTAATATATTCATATAGTACAGATATGTACAATAGGACAATTTCTGAAAACATCAGTCCAACAATGGGAGTGTGAAAAACCATTTAAACACAACGTGCAACTTTCAAAATGTTGCATTTTCATTTAAATTGCTCTTCTCATGACAATTCTGGTTAACATCAATATGCCGAAGACTGTGATGATTACAGTTATTTAACCAATTAAGTAAAAATAAGTTAGACAAGGACCATCAAAAACATGACCAAATTCATCTTAGCGAGGATAAAACGGGGGGGATAAAAGGGGATAAAATCTCTTTGAAAAGGGACTAATGACATTTCGTTTCTGTGGGGAAAACAAACAAAAAAACAAATCTGTGTTAAGGAAATTTGTTTCTATATTCATCAGTACAATCAAAGCATTATGATAAGTTGTATAGTGCTGAAAATAGCACACAACAGAGGAAAACGAAGAAATGACAAAAAAGGTGCCGATGACATGAATTACATGGAAGCTAAATATAGTTTAAATTTTCATTTCATATGAACAATCGTCTAGAAGGGACTGCCAGCCAAATATAGCGCCAGCTTCAAAGTACACAAAATGCTGGGCTCGACATCAGAACTGTAGGACAAAAGGTTCAGTCAAAGGTTTAAAGTATTAAAGTATCTGAGCAAATTCCCATTCATGTATACAGTACAGAAGAGAGAGAGAGAGAAAAATATCATCTGAAAACACAGACCAAGAGAATCGCGAATACTTAAATGAACAGAAATACAAAGCAACAATAAACTTGCATTATTTTAGTGCATAAAGACATGCCCTCATGTTAATGGACAGATATCTTGTTTTTGAAAAATCACATCTTGCAAATACATAAACAGAAGAGGGACAAGAATATACAGGGGAAAAAAACAAGAAAAGCAAATCGCTTGTATAGGTGTTCATGTAAAAATATATTGATATCTGGGTAAAATATCTTGGTGGGATTTCAGAAGAAATGAAGTCATTCGGAAACAAGTCACAAGACGTTTTTCTCCCTCAAAGCTTTTACCAGTGAAGAAGTCTTTGCTGTGTTTCTCCACCAGATGACACAAAAGTATTATATCATTTAATGTCACTAATGGTTCAAATTAATTCTTTCATTTTTAAAGGTTGATGAGTAATCTTCTATTGATTTGTTGATCCTTATTGATTGTTTTACATTTGATGAAATGAACAATTGGGAGAAAATATTTTTTGATTTTCAGATGAGCAACTCTGCTTGTTTTAAAGAGGGGATATCGGAGGCACCAATGTGATCTTAAGGCAAAATTACCAGAAATTGTGTGTGACATTGTGAGAAAGTGCAAATAACAAGCAGTGATAAACTGTAGATTGTGTCACTGTGACCTCTGAATCGCTAAATAACAGTCCGGCTTTTTACTGCCCGCCCAAGAGCAAGAACCTGGTGCTCTTTGGAGATTCAGAGATCAGATTTGTATGGCTTACTCGAGGTTTGGTAAAGAGCTAAAGACAGTAAGGGGTTCATTGCACCTCCAGCGAGCACCAAGGATGTGCAATCATCCTGAGAAGTGTGAAAATAACAGTTACAGTAAATCCAGGGCCCACACAGAGAAACACAGTCACCAGAATAGTTTCAGATGAAACAGAGAAGGCATCCACTTACAAGCCAATAAACAGGAAAACTGCCTCTTTCAGAGGAAACGTGAGAAGTAGAGGAGAGGAGAGGTGAAATTCCCTTCAGGTCAGAAAAGTTATTGCTCGAACAAAATGATTTCAGGTAATCTGATCACTGATTTGGGTAATCCAATTTTGGTTCTGTGGATTAATCTGGGAGGATGTGCCAATTAGTTTAAAAAAATATAGCTGCACATACTGTATCAAGAAAATAACACCCTAATAAAAAAGTCACATGCTAACAATCTAAATATTAATGTATTAGATCAGGAGTAGGCAAACTGCTATGTTCTGATGTACATAAATACATACACACAGAGCCAATCACACACACAGTTTATAAATTCTATGATAAAGGGGAGTAACTGAGGTAAGATTTTGGGTCCATGTTGAGATCAACTTGAGTTGGAACCATTTTAAAAAGGTTTACGTGACAGTTGACATCCTAGTCACGGAAGTCTAGACAGCCGCTGTGTCTTTGGAGTCGAGGATGTATTGGGACGTATGCAGTGATGGCGTGTGTGTGTATATGGCTAAAAAGTCGAGGAGCAAAAGGCACTATTCCCTAAACAATGCGAAGTCCTGTGTGTTGTTGGGTGTCTGATTTGATCATGAGTGTTTATGCAACAAGTGTGTGTTTCAAGCTGTGCACATGTGTGGTACGTGTCAACGTGGGGGGGTTTGTTATGACAGTACACTCAAGAGTGATGCAGTCCGACAGTCCAGTGGAGATTCATTTTGACTGAGGACGAGGCGCGATGAGATGGAAGGCATTAAGGGAAACGAGGGGTGGGTGGGTGTAGGGGGTTGGAGTCCAGCCCCTGTAGTCTGTGGCAAAGTGAACAGGAAGCTCTCTCAAAAGTCTTAGTCCATTCCCAGAAGGCTGCTGCTGAGCTCCAGGCCACAGCATGATGGCTCCACAGGAGGGTCGGACAGAGCAGAGGAACAACGGGGGGGGGGGGAAGATGAGATATTTGGATTTCTAGATTGAGGAAGATGGGACAGGAGGGGGTGTCCTCTGCTCTTTTTTTTGCCCCTCGTGGGGAGCCAAGTCTTGGCCATGGTGGCATCGCTCATCATCTGGCAGCAGATCGAGACTGTGATGATGCCATGATAATATGAGAGGGTCCACTCTCAGACCTCTGCTGCTGGCCCATTCCTGCCAGCACAGACATTGCCATGGCCTCTGCCGCTGCCCTTGAGCTGAGGCCGTTGTGCCCTGCAGAGTGACTGGGCGCCAAGGAGCTGTGCTGGATCACCGGGGCAGGAGAACCTGTGGGCTCTGAGGTGTCTTTCATGCTCTCCTCTGCAACTGCACAGAAAAAAAAGGTAGATAATATAAACATAACAGGTAAAGGAAACAACAATTTGAATTTGTAGCCTAATGGGTTTTTTATAATATGTTATCATCCGATTTTAGAAATAACAATAATTTATTTGCCTAATTAATTTTAGATTTTTTCAGATGCAGAAACAAATGAGCTTCAAGCTGTGTAGTACAGGGGGTGGCATGTTCATTAATTGTGAAAAGGCACCCATATCATCCTGCATTCTGCACTACAGCAAGAAAAATCTAAACAGACATGATCAGTGGTGAGTTTTAGTTGCAATATGACGCAAATGGTTTGTTCAGTACATCACCTGCTTTCCTATAAATAGATATGGAAGAAACCCACTGTCATTTTAAATAACACTAGGACTCACCTAAGTAGGCAGTCTTCTTCTGTAGGTTGGTAACAGGACAGTCCTTGTGGGCCAACAGCAGCTGCTTCAAATGAGCCACCTCGTTCCGCAACAGAGATACTTCATTCTGAGAGCACGGAGAATCAGGCCGATCAGTGTTACACATTATAGTTGTAGTCATGCAGTGAAACCTAACTAACTAATGCTGGGTCACATTATTCGAAACAGTCAGACCTTTCAAACTGTTTCCAGAGTTGTTGTGAAGCTCACAGTGGAAATAAGGTGTAAAATTGACCTGAAATTTTAATACAATGAGAATGTGGAACGAGTCGTGATGGATTCAGTTTCAACTCGTGTAAAATGAGCAATTATTCCCTGAAATTGATTTTGCTTATCTGAAACATACAGTACCTCTTAAACTTCACAGACTAGTTGAAAGCCTTACAAATGGGCACAGTAAGTGTGACTATACACACACTAACACAGGCCTCCCACAGGCCTCATTTCCTCTCTGCCCACCCTCTCCAGGCCCACTCACCGACAGTGAGACGTTCATGTTGCTGAGCTCCTCAGCCTTCTTCTCCAGGGAACTAACCCACAGTTTGCGTTTCTGTCTGCAGCGCGATGCCGCGGCCCGATTCCTCTCGAGGAAGCGCTGCCTTCGGTCATCTGGGTCATCGTCTGCTGTCCGCCGCCGCCGCCCACCTGTAGGCTGTGCGGGTGATACCTAGGGGAGGGTGAGAAAGAAAACAACAGATGGGAGGGGAGCGGAAGCAAGACAAGAAAGAAAAGGGAAGTTTGAATCATAGTTTCATCATTTTAGTCAGAGCACGACATAGTCATCACAATACAAGCTGTACAACCCCCATTTTCTGTAACTGAAACAGTGGATATGCCATATATTAAACAAGCCTTAGCTACATTATGTTTGGGTATTTTTGAACACTTTCCAAGTTTAAAGTCAAGTTACAGTTAAGGCCCTCACTATAGATGACTTGTGTACCTGTGGTTGTGCAGGTGATGGAGCATCTGGCTGCTGGACGAGCAGCTGGCTCTGCTCCGCCCTCTGAGGCACCATGGGGCTGCCACCCATGGCCAAGACCCCCATACTCTGTCCTGATGGGCTCTGCTGGGACAGCGCAGCCTTCAGACGCTGAAGGAGAAAAGTGATAAAACCATTATCAGCAAAAGGTAAACAGGGATCAGAATATTCGAAAAGAACAGCAGAAAGGATCAAAACACTATAAACGGACAAAGAAATAAATGAAACCACAGTTCCGATTCAGTGAGGGAGTCCATTTTTTATAATTTACAGTTATATGTACAGACAATTCATGAATGTTAACAAATGTTTGTGCTGTGAAGACAGACTGTTCTGTGTGCATTTTTTTTAAATGCAGTAAATCGTGGTTTTCTACTAGATTCTACTTCCCTCAAGAAAAAGGCTGAATCCTTTGAGGAGCTCATTTAAAAAGGTGCTCTAACTCTGCAGAGATCCTCGCAAATGTTGACCTGACAGCGTCAAACTGTTCCAGCTTATTTTCAGCAGCACATTCATGTGACATCCTGTTCTATCCACTTTGTATTGAGTTCAGCTCTGGAGGCTTTGCATGTTCCTGGAACAATTTTGAGAAGATGTTGCTTGATGTTGTTGCTTTACAATATGACTGACTACTATCCAGTTTTTAAAAATAAACCTTGTAGCTTTGTAGTTGACATTGGCTCTGCTCAACAGCACATTTAATACATCATGATAAGCGTCATTACGAGTATGTACCTGTGGCCAGAAGAATTCTGAAAGTCAACAAATAATTCCCAGCCTGTTTTTGGCACCAATGTTAGACTTGTTACTTGAATTTTCTGTGTATAATCCTAAATTCTGTACAAATGTGTTGTGTGTGGTGTAAGGGTTAAATAAACAAGCAACTGCAGTAGAAAGTCATATGATGAACAAACTAAGCCAGTGCAGAGGAAGGCTTGAGGGTGAAGATGGAGACAAAAAGAACAGATAAAGAGATAAAAATAGAGAGCTAATCTAGTGCTGACCATCTTGGCCTCTGAGTGGATGCTGTAGCCAGAGGGAGAGTTAGAGCCGCTGCTGCTGCCTCCCAGAGGAGGACCGGGGATCCCAGGAATGTTGGGTACCATGCACAAGGGTCGGGCCAGCTGGAGACCAGACACGATACAGAAATACAAATGTATTAACAACTTGAAGAACTTCTCACTGCTATATAAATGAAATAAAACATATCATAATGTTTGGTCAGTCTTACATTAATTACAGAGGGTATCTGTACAGGACCAGGGAGCAAAGGCACTGCCTGGCCAGAAGGAAGCATCATCATGGGGTAGTGGCTGGTTGGCGAACTAGACAGGCAAAGGGGCAGAGAGACAACATTACATTACAACTTTTATTTATACTTGAGGTGGGGAAATGAATTGTTTGTTTGATGCATCATTATGCGGACATGGACATCTCTGCATAGGTGCAGCACACAAGTCTAAGCTGAATGAATGTCAAATCAATGTGGAGAGCACTGACCACTGTCATAGACTGACTGTTGTAGTCAGATTTTTGAATTGAAAACCTTATTTTGTAAATTACAGCACACTTGTAATCACAGTGAATGTCTAAAATACTAAAAAACATAAACCATGAGGCTAGTGAAGATGCACACCTCTAGTCACACAGTGATAAAAAAAATCATGTTTAGAAATAAAATTATTTGATGAATCAAGATGCATTTTATCATCAAACGTAGCCCCCTGAGTCGAATCGTGAGGTGCCTAGAGATTCCCACCCCTAATTTATGTGACAAATCATTGAGGGGTGACCCTCATTTACAATGATATAAAGTTAAATTATAGAGACAGAAAAAGAGGACCGATAACAACTTGGGGAAAACTAATAAACAATTTCACAATTTACCTAAATAGATAAAAGATATTTAAAAAAGCCTTTAGATTAGAACAAATAAAGGAATCAAGATTATCAAAACATTAATTTGCAACCTTAAAATGCCAAATAAAATACAGATATGTGAGACATTACAGTTAAAATAACCAGGCCCAAAGATGTACAATAAAAATAAAGTTATACAGGAGGTGGAGATTCTGTCATCTTTGTAAAACTATCAATTTATCTCCCCTGAGTTTCTGTAACACAGCAAGTAGCACCAACCCCACAAAATGCATCATTACTCCAAGCTCTGCAGAGAACAACTGCAGATACCCAGAAATGAATCATATTTAAATCAAAAACACAATGTCTGGTATACCATCATAACTCTAAGAGAATCAAAAAGGTCCAGCACAGCTTTGGAACCAGCAAACTGACAATGTGATATTGGTGATACAGGGTTCTCAGTGTTTTCTTGAGATTACAGAGTTTTTTTAGTTTCACAATAACCTAATAAAGTCTCATCTAAAAATGGTGTAATTAATGGTGCTATTGCATGGCTGGGTAATTACTCGGTAATGTATAGAAACCAACATTTATAACCTCTGACCTAATTTTGCTCAAGTCAATTCATTTGGTTAATACTTTCCTCAATGCCTGCATTCAGGAACTGTCGCGTTTCACACACAACACGAGACGTGACGAGCACAGCCAGGACATCAGAGTTTAAGTGTCCGGAACAATCAGGATTCATGATCTGACATCCTTGATTAATAACTGTGATCGCCAGTTTATGTGAAGTGGGACGAGGACACTGAGGAGTGTGTCCCACATAAGTACAATTCACACCTGACATTACGATTCATATCCAGTGACCACTTGTGATCAGATCTCACTTCCCCGCTCCATATGACAATAAACATGTTCCTCATCTCTGTGTGCAAAGACCAAACAATGTTGTTTTTCACCAGTCTGACTGTACGGTGGGTCCGTTGTCAATGTGTGTGTCTATCTGTCTTTTGCGTTCACACAAGGTGGCCACATGCTAGCACCTCCCATTGTGGTCTGAGTGATCAGATCTGAAATGTGTTATCAATGAATTTAGTGTTCGTTCACACCTGTACTTAGAGCATTGTTATGTCTGAGCAGAGCCTTACTCAAAACTAATACAACCTCATGCCATTTTCTCTTTCTAAGAAATTGTTACGTTTTTGAATGTTCTTCACCGTACTTTGTCATAGTTTTTCACATTAGCAGCTCTCTGAAAGCCAAAGAGGATTATTGAATTGTTTTTGATCTTATTAAGAATCTACTTTAACTGAGGGGAAATTCGAAGAAAACAAAATAATTCTTAGAGTTTTCTTGGAATATCATTACAATGAGCACCTCATTGTACTAGGTGGCTTTATGAACACAGCTCTAGTTTGCTGGGAAATCCGCCACTGACTCTTCTCAGTTTATCACACATACAGGCTTGTGATAGTTCAATGGGTTACTCCCTTCCGCTGCAAAACGTTGACCATGTTACGGTCCAAATTACCTCAGCAGTGCAGTATTGTGTTTGAATGCTAGCAAAGTAGAAAAGCACTATTTCAGTCAGAGTAAAGTTGGGATCCCATTCATTGTTTTGACAATGCAGTGTTTCCCATTAAATACCTAGACAGTGGCAGTGCACCATTGTCTTATTTGTCCCTCCATTTTCACAATGAAACAAAAAATGTTTTACACTTCTCGTAATAACATAAAAGATCTCAACCTTAGTCTTTGTGCCGTTGCTTCTTTGTAGAGCTGTAAGCCTCCATCTCTCTCCCAACCTCTCTCCATTCTGTGGGAAATGCCCCGGGTTCCCATTTATTATTATATAACAATGATCAAAACACATCTGAAACCACCTCAACCAATTTAACATTATTCAACCATTGAAAACAAGTTGGGGGAAAAAGCATCAATTATCTTTAAAGATAACAAAAACAATCAGATTTATCAGTCAGCTGTGGCTAATATTTACATTTGAAAGATTTCATCACTTACATCATTCAGAGTTTAAGTTGCAGCATCATGCAACCTGAATATGTTACCATGTGACATGACTTGAGGCTGTGTTCAGTGTTTCTACAACATACTTTAAATGAGGGAGGCCTATTCAAAATACTCTCATCCATGAATTACAACGTTACTATGATCCTGAACAGAACTTGGATCTTTCAGATGGCAATGTTATCAGATTTGGGGATCTCTGATTGAAAGCCCAGTAGTTCCTTCTCAGCCAGAATAAAATTAGAGGATGATGCAACAACTTTCCAGGAAAACACAACATTTTCCAGGACATTTGACTTATTCCTCTAATTTTCCATGACCGGAAACCTGGTCAACGTGGTGAAATTGGTTAACCAGGTTTTCAGGATATGTGAGAACTTTTGTCATAAAATGGTGAAAACCGTTTATGAATTTCAAAACTACTTGATGGCCGTTTTAAAACAAAAAGCATCAGAGGGCAAATGCATACCATGTATAATATAATACTAATATAATTTATATCATAAGATGACCAATGGTTAATCAAAAATAACTGTAGATTGTGTCTCTAATCTTATCTAATCTAATGCATTACTACACTTTGACAGCATTATGACATAATTCCTACCAAAGTATATATTTTTGGGATCTATACAAGCTTCAAGTCATGTCTTAAGTGCTATAGGATGCAAATATACCTATGATTTAATTTTCTGACTTCATTGTGACATCTATGATATCACTTATATGATGGGGCATAATTTTATGTTCAATAAAGACTTTGATTATATTGTCTTAGTCTGCAAAGATTTATTGGAAAGTTTGTTTTCAACATCCAATCATGCTTTTTTTAAATCATTTTACGCACACACACACACACACACACACACAAAAGGGTCAAAAAAGGTCAGCATAGTTAAGGAGAAGGACGTTGACCGAGCATTACTCACCCCAGAGTTCGACTGGAGGGTGGTGCCTGTGTGATAACAGAGGTCGGTGATGGCATAGTGGGCTGGAGGGCATCAAAGCCCAGGTGTAATGGGAGGGAACCTGGACGCACAATAGTAGGGGTGGGGGCTGAACTCCTAGGGGGGGTGTCCTAGGACATAAGAGTGGGAAAACACATTTTATAAAAACAAGACTGCTTTTTAATGTCTGGCATCACATTTCTCAGGTAAAAAAAGAAAAGGTGGTTTCCTTCCTTTATCTAACACTGTACAATTATAATTGAATGTATAATGAGCCATACTCTTTCTACATTATTTGAGGTTCATGCTGTTATTTATCCACTCATCCCCTACTTCCAGTTCTCTCCTACCTTTCCTCTAACCAGAGGCTCTCGGCTGCTGTCAGACTGTCCAGAGATAGATTCGGGGCTGTCTGGTGGCGAAGAGTCGACCTCTACAGGTTCCTCCTCCTTCACCTTCACTTCTGATGGTGTCTGCAGGGTCATGTCCAAAGCCACAGAGTTGGCAGCAGGGAGCTGAGAAGGATGTGGAGACAGAAATACAGGTAGTAAGCTCACGCTACTTATCAAAGATAACATTCTCACGGACCACAGTACAAAACAGGAAGTAGGTATTTTACTGAACAAAAAGTTGTTCAGACCAAACAACCAGAGCTTCAATTCATGCAACAATATTTAAAAAGCACTGTACAAAAGTAAAACTTTATAAAATCACCCTCACAAATTGTTACAATTGTAGAAGCAACAGGTCGGGAATTTCTACAAGCAATATTTTTTTACTACATTAATGCATAGGGTAAGAAAGAAGGAAGTAAAAAATGACTGTTCACTTCAAGGGAGTCTTTCTTGAAAATTCCCTTAGCCTCTGTACACAGTAATACATGCATAGATACATGCAGTCACACACACACCTGCATGCAGAGAGAAATAAACACAGAGTTCATCAACCCCATGCCTTACTTACAGAGTTCTTAGCCCTCTTTTCATCGTCGTCTTGTTCGAAGGAGCTGGCCAGCTCATTGAACAGACCAACTTCCTCACAGTTCTTTAGGAAGCGAGTGGGAGTAGGTGTCTGGTCTGGCAAATGGAAATGATCACAGATGACTATAAGTGACAGTTTCACACATGGTTCACACTTAGATATGAATATAGAAACCAATGTCAAAGATTTGAGGCTGCATTTCTTAAGATTGTATTAACAGTGTTGGAATACGCTGGAGCCGAGGTCAGCTAAAACAGTTTTCATCTGAATGACGGGAGTAGATATGAAACAAAGAGGAGGAGAAAAGCTGAGTGTTTGTCTGGTAAACAAAGAATACCTGCTATAATGACAGAGTCGGTCCTGGGTGGTCCAAATTTCAGTGTCATCTCATGTTTGTGTTTGTGTACGGCCAAGTGGTCTTCATTGGTAAACCTCTGGAACAAGTGAGCGAGAAGATAAGAAGAAAGATAAGTACATTATATAAATTAGCTTGGAGCTAATTGTCTATTTTTTCTGTTGACCTAAAGAAACAGCCAATAGTTTCTTAACCCGGATATCATATTGCAATAGCCACAGACAGATAATCTTTCCCAGATGTAGCCCAACACACGCAGCCTATACAATGTGCATTATGTGAGGAACCACAAAGAAAACTGTATCTGTCGTGTACAATTCCTCCTGTCTTAAAAAACCCTGTATGAGCCCTCTATAGCCGCAGGATACAGGCTCAAATATCCTTACATCTACCTCAATCTGAAGAGAAAAAAGAAAGAGGGCTTGTATGGATGAGCCCTGAAATTATTTAAGCACCACAGAAATGTCAAGTATGGGCAATTGTTTTAAGTGTCAACAAAATTATGAAAAATTGTAAAAACTTCTAGCATGGGAAAATACCAAATATGAGCTGACACATCAAAACAAAAGCTTGAAATGCAACTGTAATATTTTTACAGAAAGGATCTTATTGTGCAACAATGACTAAATGTGGATGCAGTAAACTTTCTGTATTTCTGTGAGGCTCTACATTAATCTACATGTCCTGTTGTGCAATATCAGGTATCCAGAGTGGAAGCTACAGAACACCAACAGCCATCCTGCCCCTGAGACTCGCCACTTCTTCTTTGGAGAAGTGGCAAGGCGAATAAGTCAAAGACGTAGGAGGAATAATCTTGGCTCTGGCACCAGACTATTCACCATTCGCTGCAGCCTATTTTAGGGCGCCGCGTAGCAGTTGCGAGTTCAGTCGTGAGAGTGAAGTGGAAACACAGTCAAGTGTCATGGGACTTATTTTTAGCCCTGCCAGGCAGCATCACCAATACAACTACATGTCTCATTTGTCTCTTTCCTCTGAACAAGGCGGCTGGTCTTGTGGAGAGAACTATCTATCCGGCTAATCTCCCCTGTATGAGATACTGGCAGCTCAGATTACCCTTCACCGCATGCTAAATACTGGGCATCATAAAATGGGGGACTGCCGCTGCTGCTGCTGTTGTTGTTGCTGTTGTTGTTAAAAGGAAAACCCAAAGCAAAGCCAGGAGTCAATCACCCATGTTCTATTATGGGCATGATTCAGACTTTCCTGGTAGACAACTGTTGCTTCTAAAGGGCAGCAGTAAAACAGTATTTTGACATATGACGCTTATGTGTCTAAATGTACACAATTTATTATCAAACTTAAGGCCAGTTACAGCCATTAGTAACAGTATAGAATTTCTTGTCTCCAATTTGTATAGTGACACCTAAGGTGACTGATATAACGTTTGCTATTTCCTTTACAATGATTTATTTGTGGCAGCTGCAACATCAAAATTGACCGCCACATAATAATTAAATAAAATCTTATTTCAATGTCGAGCTGCACAGAGTGCATTATTCACTCAGATAATCCAATAATAAATCCACTGTACTTTATCGTCCTCATCAAAACATCAGTAACACAAATGTTACCAACAAACGCTCATGAACTTAATGGAGCACTTATCAGCTTCAGAGTCAGATATTTCCCTGAGGGTGTTTTAAATGTATTCTGCTGCCCTTTAAGTATTAAGAAAAGTAATTCATGCTTTTACATTCTAGATTGATTTGTAAATTTATATGAAAAAATATTTATATTGCTCAAAGTTAGGTGGTGATATCAAAAACACACCCAAACATTGAGCACTATCTCACCATACTACGATTCCCAGGCCTGTTTATACAAGAGTTTAACAGTCAAACAAAGCTGAGGAGAGGGCCGCAGCTGTAGACCCGCACCCTCATCGACTGTCACTTTGCCTTGAAACGCTTCCGTGGGATTCTTTTGCCTTAACTGTCAACTAAATAAATAATGATGTCTATCTATGAAATATGCAGAGTATTTATGCCACATAAACATGTCAAAGGAAAGTTAAAATGTCTTTTTTTTTCTATCAAGGACGGAGTCCCCAGTTGTCCATAATATTCTGAGAAGAAAGAAACCAAACAAAATCCTCACTTATTTATCCAACACACATGTTTTAATGTTCAAACCACAGACCACGTGTCCAACAGATCCCCTGTAATCAGAGGTGGGCTTACTAATAACAAATGTTTCTAAACCGCATAAACTCTTTCTTCCTCCAGACCCCCTGAGAGACAATCCATCGCTGTATGGATATCACACCCTGCTGCACACAGTGTCAGACGGCTGATTGAGCACAACATTAGACATGATATTTCCTGTGTTGAATAATCGTGAGTCCTAGGACACACTTCTTTTAATATGCTGTGTTTTCAGGCCAAGTCCCGACAACGCACCACGTTACTGGCATGTGAGTACACTATTGGCACTCAGCTGAGTCACTGCCGCGGCTCAAACCTGTGTCTGCAGGCACTAGAAGTCAACAGTGACAGGTTGAAACAATAACTGCGCTCTGATTACTCATTGGAGCTTCCACTGAGTCACGGCTGGAGGAGACAGCATTGTCTCACAAGACTACATGCTAGCTTGAAAGCTATTGGTGTGATGATCATTCAAGAGTGCAGCATAAATCACAGTTAGTTAGGTAATTCTGGCAGGAAGTACAAGTTTGTTGGCAGAACACATGTTCTTTCACGGTCTTCGGGTTTGCTCATTGTATATATATGAAGCTTTTTTTATACTCAAATAAAGAAAGTCTCATGTCAAGTACGATTCATTTTTATTGCTTGCTGTTAATTTTCTTTTAGACGGAAAATATGTTCAACCGTGAGCAGTTGCAGCCTGCTGTTGGAGAGTACTAACACAAAGGCAAGAACACTCCACACCACATCCACATGCACACACCTGAAAGCAGGAGAGGGAGGGAGAGGACTTACCTGTCCACAGCCAGGAGCACTGCACACAAAAGGTCGGTCGTCCCCCATTTTTGCAAAGAGCTTGCAATGTAGCTGTGGGAAAGGAGAAGAGGAGAACATTGCTGCGGCTTTTCTTGATTTCTGAAGTGGAAAATCCTGAAAACAACAAAACAGGGATGCTGTGGCTTGTAGTCCTTAGTCTGAGCAGGAAGCCGAATGCTATTTAAAAATAACCCTGGCAAAAAGGAAAACACGCACAGAGGCAGCAAGACGAAGTTTCCCTGGTGATACTTCCTTCACACAGGGGGGCTTCTGGCTGGCCAATGAGGAGCCGCTTACAAAAGAGGACGGCAGCTACCATTTACACAAAGACATCTCCTCCTTGTGTCTCGTTTTTCCTCACGTCCAATCCCTCCTTCTCTCATTGCCACTCCTGTTTCACACTTCTCCTGCACCACTCAACCTATTCCATTCTTGAAACCCCTCAGTCAGTGTCTCCCTCTCTCTGATTCAGCTGTTTCTGACTCTGCACAGTTTCTGTTTCACTGATCTTTATGAACTCTCATGTGAATCCACAGTACATTCACACTGACCTGACACTGTACCTCACTTGTACTTGTGGTTCTAGTTGACTCTAACTTCTGTGTGGGGATTACTAATAAAATGAATGAAATATAATGAAAAGTTTAACTCAGTCTGTACACACAATGCACTTTTGGTGCTCTCATACAGAGCTGCAAGCTCTAACCCTTGAGTAATCAATTACTTGATCGAGATAAAAACAAGTTGCAATTATTATTCTGATCATTAATTAATCGTTAAAGTAATCTTACACGCAAAAATAAGAAAAAGCTGTTCTCTTGAATGACATTTCCTGTTTTTATCTGTTTTATATCTTATCTATGTATAGGTTATGAAATGTTAGTCGGACAAAACAAAACATCTAAAAACATCATCCTGGACTTTGAGAAACCATCGTGGACACTTTTTTTTACAATTTTCTATCGAGTTATTAACTGATTAATATAGTAATATAGAGTACAAGTGTTTATGTGTTCAAAACAGATCACTCAACTTAGTTTTGAAATTGGTAACTCCAAAGCAATTTAAGTCCAGGAAATGACAACTTTAAGACAACAATTTTAAATTATATATGGTGTTTTATCATTATATCAGAGGTAATTGCATGTCTCTCTGGCATGTACCTCTGCTGACTGGCCATTACAATGAAAACCTAATTGTTGCTGCCAGTGGACAGTATGATTTGGCCTCTTTATCACAATAAACTGATAACATCGAAATTTACCGTGAAAGTTATAGAAAATCCCTCACTTCTGATTTTCTCAGGATTTCATTAGTGTGTTGTTAACAAAGTATAAAGCTTTGCAATACACTGTTCAACACCTGAGCGCACTGGAAACCCTTCCAAAGCTTTCCACAGGTCCCCCCCACCCCCAGCCCACCCTCTCCCCGAGCACACGCTATTGTCAGGAGTTAAATATGCACATGTTTCTGTTTGTTTTTTCCTCCTGTTGGGCCTGAAGCTGCATTGACATAAACTAAAGCTGTGCGAGGCGTCTATCAGCTGTTTCCACAGAGGAGATCAACTCCTCACCACCCCCTCCTCCTGCCTCAACCCTGTCCCAGACTCCACCCGACCCTGCACTAGTCTGCACAGCCGAGGAACCCCTCAATGTGAAGACAAACTAGGAAGTTTAGAAAAATAACGTGGTCATTAAATTTAAATCAGGGAATTGGAGGGGTGGCGATGGCGATGGATGAGGGACATTAATGTTTTAGCGCTCTCAGCTGGCCCAAAGTGACGTCTGGCGGCTATTACACAACACAGCCCCACTGACAGTACAGCAACCAACATGCATCAAGGACCTCACTATATATACAAGTGGAAACCTTTCAATAAACAAAAGCCACTGATTATTGCAATAGTCAATAAGGTGCAGCTGAAACACACTCATGAGCAGGGATAAAGTTCGACCTTAATGATTTAATAATAGCCTCTCAACATGTATGTCTTACATATCTTTCCTGAATATTTACCGACTGTGATCATTTGACAGGATAGCCTCCATCCATCTGTCATGTCTTGACTTGTTTTTTAATCCTGTTTGTTCACAAAAAACAGTTTGTGCTTTATCCAAATTAAAATATGCAGATTCCACAAACTAAAAAGTTAAACATGTTTACAATTGCAATATTTCCGAGCAACTGATCTCAGTAGTAAAAACTACATGGGTTGAGCATGTAGCCTTACATTATTAAGTGGGACAGATTATTCATTATGTTGGCGAGGAATAAATGTCTGAAAGCTTTCCCAATGTTGAAGTCAGTACATTTTCCTCCTTCCTCCCTCCGTCGACAGCTGCCCCTGAGCCAACACATGATTACTGAAGCCTTGCGCTGGAATACGACGCTCTCCCATGACACCGGGCCTGTAACAGGCCTCCAGTAACTGCTGTGTCGCTCAGCTCCATGTTTTTATGAGGAAAGCGGTGTGCATTGTGTTTGTAAGCGAAAGCCCCATCCCTCTCTTTCCTGATCAAAGGGCTGATGAGGCAGAGCAGTCTGATTCCTTCAGACCTCCCATGCTCTGGAGAAAGACAACAGATCAGTGCCAAAGTGCTTCCAATCCACTAAGTCTATTTGGACAGATATGTGTCTGCAAACGAGATACTCCATCTAGCTCGTTATACCAAGGGTGTGGACTGTGTGGGGAAGTGGACACATCTGGCGTGAGGAGGGGAAAGAGATTCTGAGTTTACATCTTCTGAAGACATGCTCGACATTAACTTGGCTGGCTGGTACCAACATGAAATCTGGGATCTGATCTTGTAGGAAGTCCACCATAAACTCCAGATGACAGGGGCAGAAAACCCTATTTGTTTTCACAGACGCCCCTAAACAATACATTAGCTTGATTAAAGCAGATGTGTCTTTTATTCAGCATCTGTTGCTTGGTTTTGTGGTAAGGCAATCTATTTTGAAGGACATCTTCAAAAACTGCAGCTCTACACAAAAACTGTCTCTGGTTATTTACTACTTTGGTTGTCAAATGTGTCACTGAGAATAAATTCAACAACAGCACACTGCAAAATGCTCTGCTTCATTTAGACCTCAACACTGAGAGACAATAAATCAGTTTCCTGGCTAAATTAGTCCTGATGCATCACTGATATTCATTACAGGCACAGACATCAAGACCACCGATTTTCAACACCAAGGTGACATGGAAGCACTCAAAGTGCCCTAATTCCTGACCCACTCATTGAGCCGCTGCCAAAGTCTCGCGTTTACTTGGATTTCTCCGACTCAGCAGGTGTACAGGAACGAGTCCCAGCTATAATCAGCCACAGCCATCCAGTGTTTGATGCAGCCTGCTAGGAAACTGACTAAACAAACTGTATTAATAGCTTGTGCTGCAGCCATGACTATGGAATCTGAGGCTTGAATTGCCAGAGGGTAGGGGAGACCCCTCAAAAACAAAAAGAGAAAAGGGAGGGGGAAAGAGAGAGGGAAATAGGGAAACTGTGAATTAATGAAAAGGAAGAAGAAAAGGAAAGAAAGGTGAGTTCTTGGAAATGTGGGCTACAAGCTTTAGAGACCTAGAGATCGAGTCTGTAACTGGATGTGTGCAACCAATGCGTATTTGTGTAAGCAAAGTGAACTTGAGATTTTGTAAATGGAACAAATGAAATCCTATATCCATGTCTGCATAACCAACAAGTCCTAAAAGCTAAGTCCATGTCCAACCAGCAGACAATGCTGGACAATGCAGGATGGACCCAAGGCAGTTGTTTAAAGCACGACACTACATGCACTCGTAAGGTTTTTGGTTCTAACAAGTACAAAGACAAAATTGATGTTTTGCCTCTGCTGCTAAATCAACAAGAATTTTGCATATGTATCAACCACATACATGCATAAACACATGTACACACACACGTATAGATACAGCACGTATGCAATGACATTTACATGGAATATATGTAATTACTGAGAGTGGGTCAAGGTGTCGGGTTGGACGGTGCAGGCTGCAGTTCTCTCTAGTTTACCACTTTTACATGTGATGGAATGAGGCACAACTCTGCCAAAAACATGACCTACATTCCTAATGAAGGTGTTGACATGCACGGGGATACGGATCCTAGGGCGTCAGGCAGCTCAAATTGCAATACTATGGATATCATTATTACTCGAGACTTTTGAGGGCTGTTCTTTGCAGAGCCAGATTATCATCGCACAATATTCTACCGCCAAAAAAACCAGACGGGCAGATGTTGTCCTGGGGTTTCGGGGGGCACGTGGAGATGAGGTCGAGGTCGCCTGTGTGGCAGTGAACCCCCTCAAGCTCCTGCAGACATTTTCACCGGGCAGCGATCACTGCCCTGAAAAAAGTTTGTCTAGTCTTTTTTAGCCTCCATTACCTCCTGGCTACGGACGGGCACACTTAGCCCAGCCTTTTCCCGTAACAAGACCGCCTTTTCTTTTCAGCAATTGGCTGCAAGCGCGTCATTCAACGGCGTCTGAAGCACGCAGCAGCTCGACGCCCTGTCAATAACACGGGCTGGTTGAATCTCATTGGTTAAAAGCCTGGAATAAACTTTTTTGTATCCACGCTAAACTAATGGCTAGCTGGCATGGCTAGCTTTAACAACAGGCCGAACGCACATTGGAATAGAGTAATAACAGCGCTACGAGCGGACTCTGCGGTGGCGGCGGACACGCGGGGGTTCGCACCCGAGGTGGAGTGGTGTGTTTTCGGGTTGTTAGCGAGCAGGAGCTGTTAGCACAGCTAGCAGTGGTGTGGTTAGCGGACTGACACTTAGCGACAGACACGGGTCCCAGTGCAGCTGCAGCAGCAGGTCGGACTAGTTCACGCAGTTTTCGCGACGACAAAGTGTGAAAGTGTCGCAGCGGCTGCTCCTTGACTTTAGCTGAGAGTGGTCGACAGAAGTGTGGAGAGTTGAAATGGTAATAAAGTGTTTACAAACTCACCCTTGCGCCCCTCTCTCTCTCTCTCTCTCTCTCTCTCTCTCTCTCTGGATCCCCTCTCCTCTCCTCTCTTGGAATTTGACACTCCCCTCGTCGACGTCGAGCTATCGCGAGAGTTCACGTTAAAACATGTGTCCTCGCAGGGACCGGTGCTCCTGAGTGCTCTCATGTCATCACTCTTGTTTAAAGGATATTCCTCCTGTGAAGTCACATCCACTCTGGAAACCCCGACACTGGATGAACTGTGGATTATAAATCCAGTCTGATTGTAATTCACTGTGAGGGAATCAGACCAGATCTTGTGAGGATTTGCATCAGGTTTTCTCGGCCTCCAGGGGGCGCGGTTTCACCAGACTCTATAATACACATAATATAATACAAACCTAAAAGCTCACGGAAATCATAAGCATCCTGTTAACTGAGCCGGTGACATGTATACTGAGCCAAATGTTTCATATTCATTCAAGAGCTTTTTGTTAACAGAGCCAGAGAGTCCACTGTATTTATTGTTTTCAGAAAAAAACCATCTTTATTCTTTACTTGCTCGTACAATCATCCCATGCCTCTGCACTTAACTTATAACATTTTATACTAACCACTACAGTGAAAACGTCTATATAATGAACATATATAGTTTAATGTTATTATTTTACTTTTTATTCTATTGCCTTTCTTTTGTATTTTCTTTATTCTCTTGTCTACCTCATTCTGACCTGCCTGCTGCTCGAACAACCGAACTGAGTTCTTGGATCAATAAAGTTTTATCTCATCTTATCTTTTGGTTTTGCATGGTTTATTTTATTTATTTATTTTGGATATTTTAATATTTTCAATTTTAATTGAAATGTCAGACTGAATATTCTCAAGCGTTACATGAATTGCTCTTAGAAAGGGTGTAGCCCGCCTGCATGATTATGCTATTATATTATCAGTGGTATAAAATGTTTTCAATATGATAACAATAATATCATTCATCTCAATATTTTCTGGGACAATATAACGTCCAGCTAAATTTGTTATCGTGACAAGCCCACCTTAATATTTTTAATAAAGCATCAAATTAGAGGTTTCCTTGCACATTTCCAAGCTAAATTGATATTGCAAAATGAAATATCCTGAACTGAATCAATAATCCAATATATATTTAGTTAGTTATACCTGTATTCCTGCAATAAATATGAATATTATAACAGATACAATGTTATTTCTGTAAGTGTTGGGAATCAATTGTATATTTGATCTGGCATTGTCCAATTATTTTCACTTCAGAGACTGCAGTTTGCAATGGTTTTGGTTTTTCTATTATTAAATTCAACCCATCTAAGGGAAAAATGAATAACAGAAATACCTTTCTGTTTATGCAACTCATTAAAACAACACCATGAAATGATCAACATTGGATTAACCCCTCTCTAAAAACATTTTAGTAAAAACCTACAAACAAATGACAGCACTGACCTCACAAAGGAGGATTTATTTTAAGTAGTTGTTGTAATAACACAGTGTAGTAAAACTTTGTTACAAAGTCCTGCATTAAAAAGTACAACGTTTCCATCATCACTTTATCACTGCATTCGATACAGGTGGAAATCACTTAAAGTAGTAAACATTTCCAGCCAGAAATCGATAGTCTTATTTCAATTCTAAATCATATATCCCAATTTTCATTGAATATTATTTTTCAATCAATTGTTAAAGTATCTCAAACTTTAAAATAACTTTAGTCAAGTAAAAAGTAAAATATTTGCCAGTGAAATGACGTTGAGTGGAAACAGAAAATAGCAGAAAATATAAAAAGTCAGGTAAAGGACAGGTAGATCAAAATAACACTGATGTTACTTCGTTATACTGAGAGGTACGTTTGAATTTTTTATGATTCCGATTCACATAATGTTATAGAATATTGGAAACACCTCTGAATATAAGGAGCTCCAATACAACATCTTTTACATCTATTACTATTATATTTTCTGTTTACTTCACTTCTGCAGTTGCATTTAATGTCACGTTTCACATAATTAAAGGAAACTGTTGAAGCCATTGTATGAACATAGAAAATAAAGGCGGCCTCTTCCCCTCAGTTTGGTTTCCTTCCTGATATTCTCACCCTATTCTGTCTCCCTGGAAGTGAACGTCCTGATTGTGGAAGTACATGACAGCATCATGTACAAACTTAAAACAATAGGTCAAAAATATTAGTAATTAAAAAAACGACTGAACAAAAGATCACACTAATTCAAAATATCTTTTGTTGAAAATGTATAAATTATATAAAGCCAGCTGACGTACTGCAAGTACTTAACACTACAACTTTCTACATGTAAACATATAAACATATAAATCTCAGTGAAATCTCTTTTAGATCGTGCTTTTCCAGCCAACTGATTCAGAGGAAAGGCCGGAGAGACCCCCAATGGATGATGTGAGAACTGACTGTGTTGAAGTAAGCTTTTCATTTCAAAAGACAGAATTTAAGTTGCAGTCAGCAATTTATCTGTCGATTTTTCTTGGAAGATTTAGTTCAGCACCGTTCCTACGAAGTAAAAAAAAAAAAGAGTTCCTGAACATTGACCCCTCTTATATTACAGGTTCATTCAGGACCTAAAATAGGTTTCTGTCCCATGTTTGAATTTCTTGGAGACGGCTCAAAGTAACACTTCTGACTGAAGAGTTACTACATGATTTCTCCTATTTAATTACCTGCTGGCCTTTCACAGTAATGACTGTAACATTTATTTTTGTCCCTGTAGGTCATTCTGAATGTTGAGGATTGCTCAGGTAAATTCTGGTTTATTTCTGGTATTTTTAGTGTCAGAACAACATAACATCACATTTTGATCCAAATATCACCAAGATGTCACTAATTGATTTGTGTCAACTTTTAGTTCAAAATGATTGATCATTCTTTGATATTCAGAGGAAAGTATCAATCACAAGCATTTTAGAATAGATGAATAGAGGAAAATATACTACAGCAAAAGTACCACATTAACTTTTCTACGTGAGTCAAACTAAATGCTTTTAAATATACTTAAAGTATTACAAGTACTAGTATCTATTTAAGCATGGGTACATGAAAAATGTACTTATGGACAGTAACTAAGTAAATTTACTTTGTTACATCTGACCACTAACCTCAAAGTAACAGTGTTTTCTTATTGGTTAAAAATAGTCCAGCTGTCAAATGAGTCAACACTTTTTGTAAATAACATTGGAGATAAAAAATGAATGGAATATAAAGGCATTTACTTTCATTACGTTGACGAAGAAAAAAAGCACTTTTGCAGGTGCACACAAGACATGATGGAAGAGGTTCATTTTTATACATCTGCAGAACAAGCAAAACAAAATCAAGCACAGAAGCGGTCAGAATTTACAGATACTTTTACAAACTTAACACATTTTGCAAGCTATTTTAGTGAATCTTTCCAAGGAAAACTTAGTAATCATGTCATTTCATGGTTCTAACATTTAAACATTTAATTTAAAACAGAATATAAACATATGCTGCAAAATGTCAGACCTGTGAGCACCCATCGAAAACCCAAACTCCTGCCTGTTATAACTGGAAACATACAATGTATATATATTTTAAAAAAACAACTTTTATTCCATCTTGGCAACTGCAACTCCTTTAATAAAACAGAGCCCAAATAAATACTAAATCACATATGACAGCAGGCATGTTGACGTCAGTGAAAATTAGAAGGAGTTAAGATACGCCCGCCTGGCACATTCAAATGATAATATTCTGAGACATTTTTTTGCTTATACATTATACATACATAGATAAAATTATTTTTTTCTGTTAGTTATCTTTTTTTCCTTGTTTTTGCAAAATTTTCTGCACTGGGACAAAGATGGCCACTCCAACTCTAACACAAACAACTTCTCCAGAGCAAGACATCAGGGTCTCATCCTCTGACTGAATTACTAGACAACCTGAAACATTAGACACGAGCCCTCATTCCTAAACTTACATTCAAATTTAATCTTACATCCTAGTTTTACCAACAAACTTAATATTTAACTTTTTTCCATCATCAAGCAACAATAGCATACTAGCATAATTACTTCCCCCTCATATTTAAGTTTAAAAAATGAATATTTAATACACTTAGTAAATTTTGGCATTGCAAAGATCAATGGCTCTGTTGGAACTCATTGAAAAAGCTTGGGTGATGGGACACACTTAGCTTCAAGAAGTCCAATGATTAGGTCCATCATTGCAGAAATTACTCCTAAATTATGTTTTATTTTCGTTCGACAAAAAAAGAAGGATAAGAAATTTAGAGCTCAGGTAGATGTTGTGCACTACATAATTTCAAAAATGTTTTGTTCATTCCTGCAGGTGCATAAATCTGTACTGATTTGCAAAAAGTTTGATAAATGAGGGCCACTGTCAGCCATCACCCTATAACTAAATGGGAACTATTTCTTGCCAGTAAATGTGCGATGAGTTGTCTAATGATCATGTAGTGGTTTCATCCTCTCAGTCTCTCAGCAGAAGATAGTCTTTGATTGTCTCTGGTAAAGGAAGTTCTTTTACAGCATCAGGGAAGAACTGCACTCCGAGACTCTGTCGGACAGCACAGCGCGCCAGAGAGCGCAGAGTGGGAGCCTGAGCCACCATGTTGGTCAGCCTCGCCAGCAGCTGGGGGTCTTTACTCAGCTCCCAGGGAAGGGTGCCGTCCGCCTTTCGGATCTCAAACCGCCCTGCTGCCCGGCACAGCAAGTCAAGGCACTCCTCCTCCTGTTCAGTACCCAGGCCCCGGGCCAACAGGGCCACCAGTCGGGAGATGGGAGTCTGGCCCTTCAGGTTGGTCACATGTACCTGGGCTCCATAGTCTAAAAGCACTTTGACACTTTCCAGGTTGCCTTTCATTGCTGCCCAGCTCAGAGGAGTGTCATTGTTGTAGTCCCGGGCATTGGGACAGGCCCCGCTCTCTAGCAGGGCCCTCACACACTCTGGGTTATCTTTGAAGGCGGCCCAGTGAAGTGGAGTGTCTTTGTTGCCGTCCAGGGCGTTGGGCTGGGCCCCATACTCCAACAGCAGCTCCACACAGCTCTCATCCTTCTCTGCAGCGTAGTGAAGTGCAGTGCGGTTGTATCCATCCAAAGCATTCACCTGATAAATAACGTCAATGTATTTAGCAGACGTATGATAATTAGGTTAATCAAATAAATTAAATGATTAGGTCTCGGGTGCTGCTCTCATTTTGATTCAGATAAGTGCAGCAACATGAAGTGCTAAGTCAGGGTGAGGTGGTCTGGTTGAGGTCATAGTTTTCCGGTAATGTTCTTCAGTAATTAAGTGAATTTTATTTGCATAGCAAAACCATGTCCCAAAGTGCTTCTCAATAAAATCAAATAAATAAAAGCAAGTCTACACATATTGGTCTTGCACTGCTTTTCAAATGTGCTATACCAATTGAGAGAGTGCTGCTATTTTTTTATCAGCATTAAACACAAGTATTAATAGGATTGATACATTTGTAAAATAGTAATTTTCCAAGCTGTTTGGCAGCCACTGAATTTGTTTTTTGACACTCAAAATGTCGAGACTGATGATCCCTTTTTTTGTGAACTAGCTCAAATAAATATCCTTTAGGATAAAGGGGGGGTCACACGTCTCTGGCATGGTTACTGAAACTTAGGTAGCCCCTGATCTACAATATCTCAATCAAGGCTAATCTCTCTGTAGGTTGTCATTCATATCACACTGTGGCTGTATAGAAGTTAACAGATTCATCTAGAATCTTATGGTTCGGTGTGTAGATGTCTTCTCTGACATACCTCTGCCCCCTTCTCCAACAGCAGCTCCACACAGTCAGCTTCGGCGACCATACACGCACAGTGCAAGGGCTTTAGTGTGCCATGCATCCGGTTCACATCAGCTCCCTTAAACACAGAGGGCGTAATGATGTCAGTGTGACTGATGACTGGGAGATTTTATTCATTTAAAGTGAAACTGACAGACGAGCTGCTACCTACCTTACGAATGAGATCCTCCACGTTGTCATGTGGGAATGAGCGGATGGCTGAGATGGTGCGGATGAGCCGCTCGGACAAAGAGTATTTACTTTGAATGCTTTGCATGATGTACCACATAGTAGAGCTCATGTGTGACAGACGACCATGGCACCCAGGCGGGGGGTGACACTACGGTACACTGAAAAACATTTTTCAAATAGCTGGATTTTTAAAACTGTAAGACACAATGAACATTCATTAGCATAAAACAAATACCAGAATCAAATCTATAACACATTTTCACATAATGTCAGGATGTGCAGATGCTAGGGGACTTATATTCATGAGTGTCTGCAATTTAGTGCAGATCCATATAAAAATCTGGATCTAGTGAATTTAAATGTAGTTTATTTTGGGGACTTTAGGGCCTTGGCTGAGGTATGTGACCTCTGAGTGTCCTTTTAGTTACATGTTGCTTTAACACAGTAATGCACTGTGTGGTTTTGCAATGTTATACTTTCTCAACAGACAAACATAAATATGCTCATATTCAACTTTTGTATTTAATTTAAAGTAACTGAATATTGGCACTACAGAATCATCTAAACTGAAAACAGAATGTTATTAATAGAAAAAAAAATGTTTTAAATTCACATTGTATAAAGGGGGTAACAGTCTTGCTTTAAATAGTACTTATTGTTGTTAACAACAGATTCTAAGGCTGTAAAGTGATGGCAAACAAGCTTCCAACCCTTTATCTACAGTAGACAGTGAAGGTGTTATCTGTTTATCTGCTGTTACTACTCACCCACAGTCACCCAACAGCTAACAGTCAGAATAATTACAACCATGTCAATAAACCTATTTTGATTTTACATTTGTTTTGTTTAAACTTGTTTTTACTCTTTTCTCATCTGTGACATGTTTATTTTTATATACTGAGCTCTATTGCTGTGTGATTTTCAAATAACTTTAAATTGAATCTAACTGTCACGTTGTAACAGCGTTTTGAAAGGCGCTATATAAATCAAGTTTATCACCGATACTGTTATTATTATGATTATAAAATGACACCGACACCTAACGTTAGCTCGTTAGCTCCACAACAACAGAAAACAACAGGGATGCAAGTTAAACACCAAGTGACTGATGCAATGAGTATAATGTGAGGAGAGGAGAGAGGAGCCGCTGGGTTAACACACCGACGGGCTGCTTCTGAATAATAACAATAACAAGATCCCCCGGCGACATTTTCATCAGCTGCTAGCACCAAGCTAGCTAGCTAGGTAGCGAGCTAACGTTAGCGTGGGGACATTGATACTCGAGGGCGGAAAGGAAATGAAATGACGTTACTAAATAAATCCTCGTGGAGGCTCTTTGAAATGTCCTCGACATCCAGCCTCGATAAATGCGGGACCATGCGGAGACAACGTACCGTTTTCTGTCCGCGCGCTGAAGGTTCGTCTGGTGACCGAGCGTTTGCTGCGAGGTTTGACATAAACACAGCCCGTCATCACCGCAGCCACGCCCTCCTCCTCCCCCGGATTGAATCCCCACCGGACAAAGATGGTGAACTTTCACTAACTTACGTGTTCAAGTCAGTATTTGACTCGATTGCTCTCAGGGAAGATGTGACTCCCCCCCCGGTGCACGCACGATCCCAGTATAGACACGTAATGTAACGTCAGCGGTGCAGGGATCCAGCAGCGGCAGCAGCATACCAGAAATACCTCCAGCTCATGTCCATGTAGAGACGGGACGTCCTGCTCAGAGACAGCTGGTGACACATCACAGGGTAGAGAGGGGTCAGGGCCCGGCAGGGCCAGAGGCACCCCCTGGTGGACAGCTGAGAGAAACCGTGACCTTTAACCCTGACAGTTTGTGGAGTCAGTTACCTTCAGGAGGTGGTTATATTTTCATCTGTGTCTGTTTGTCCGCAGGAATAAGCAGAAAAATGACCAAAGCAACAACACATTAAATTGTGAGGTGGCAGATCCAGAATTTTCTTTTCTTTAGTGTAGCCAGTGGTTTATTTTTTTTAGCATTTTCCTTTTGTTCTCAGAGAAGGGTTAATTTTTTCTCGATTGGAAGAAACCCGAGCATGTTTCGGGGACTGATATAAATGAGTGTGTGCAATTTGGTGCAGATGCAAATAAAAAGTGGGATCCAGTGAATTTAAATGAGGTTTCATAAGGACTGATGAGCTCTGTTCTATTCTGTTTGTGACTGTGGACAGAAACGAATTAACAAGAAAAACATGTTGCAATGATTTATGTTGAATATTAGACTATGAACATCAATTTATCTCATTATTTAGATTTGGAGAGTTCTCAGAGCCACAGATGTTCGCTACATTTTCAGGCTTGTGACTCTTTAAAGTTTTGTCTTACTTGGTAATAACCCACATTGATTTTTGCATGGAGACGTCAATAAGGACCGCAGTAAATTGTAATAACAATTTTCCACAATTTTCTTACATTCTATGGATCCAACATGATAAATCAAAATTTCATTGAGACGGAGATCTTTAGCTGCAATTCAGGTTGGGCGATACGGACAAAAATTATATCAAGATAAAAAGCTTGATATCGGTTGATATCCATAATTATCATGATCGACACATTATTTCTTTAAGTTTAAAATCTGATTTTTGCTCAAGTGTGAAGATTGTTGTTTTAAACTCTTCCGACAATGACAAACACTTGATAAACAGCAAAAGATTTTACAAATCTGAGGTAGACCAATTATGCGTTTCACCTCCTCACTGTTCTTGCACAATTCATAATCAATATATTACTGGGCTTGTTGTATGGCAATAATGAAAATGATATCTTGATAATTGATACTGTGTTATCCCCCAGCCCTGTGTTCATTTGTAATATTAGAAGCCTCCAACCTGCAAATGGGCACAAACAGAAATCAGAGCCTGAGCTTTACCCTCGTTTCAAGACACCAAAACTAACCCCAAATTCTTTTGCCAGACCTGAGATACCAAGCTACATTTTTGCTGGATTTCCTCTTTCCCTACCCTTCCTTCTCAAGTTTACACTTCTCAGATACTTCTAACAATGAATTTCACTCATGGATGCATACAAAAGACAGTTGGTTAAACAAAGAAAACAATCACATCACATACAGACCATTGGGTTCCAACCCATTCACACACTGATGTGTCAATCATGCACAAAAGACAAGGTGGGAAAAGAAATGACGCTTGAGAGCCAAATCAAAATAATTTATTTTTGGTGACATTTCATACAGTTCTAGGATTGTGTCTCAAACACTTGGTTTATCCATTACTATATTTCCTTTTTGCCACCACAACCCAAATTAACAGAAAATAACCCAAACATATGGAGGGGAGAAGCAATTCTTGATGGTGTTTGCAAGCCTGTCAACATCAACCATATGCTTCTAAAATGATTTCACCTTACTCAGAGGTAAGAGTCTTTTAAAAACAAGTTAGTGCATTATTTAATTAGACTAAATCACTAGCTGCTCATACTCATTAATGAAAAAGAAATAACAGCCCCAGTGATTGGTTATTTGTTTACTGCATTACTAAACCCAAAGTCAATGCATCAAGTATTTTCTCTCAGCTGACATCTCGGAACAGTAAATAAATGTCATATGTGTGAGTTTTATTTTTGCCAATGCGATTTCACACAACTTTGGGGAAACCAGCCTACCAAGATTGGGAGAAAAGCGTTGTGCATCAGAATTAAAATAAATAAACTTAAAAAGCAATACATACAGTGAGTCAAACTTCAAATTCTAAGTCAACCTGTTTGTTTTTCAAAAGTTAAAAAAAAAAAAAAAACAAGAAAAGAAAAGAAAAGAAAAGGGAAAAAAAAAAAACACAGCAAACTCACCCTAAAAGCACAAAACAACCAGGTGGATAACCTGCTGTCAAAATCCTCCCGCTGTAATTTCTCAACTAGAACAATTACATTCTCCCACACACATCTCTAGTGAAGGGTTATAATATAGCATAGGCAACTACACTTCTATAGCTTCTTCAAAATCAAGTTTCACTGGGCCAAAAAGTTTCCCCAAGACTACATTATTCAGCAGACCTCGAAAAATCGAAACCGTATCCTAGCACACTACGATCGTAGGCAGCTGGCACATACCACGTGAAAAATGTTCCAATTGTCTTTATACTCACAACTGCCAAATATTACGAAGCAATCATCCTCAGCTAACAGTACTCCTTGGTCTATTTTTGACACTATGCCATTGTTAAGAACAATTCACAGATATAAGCTTAACCTGGATATCCTGTGATGATGTAGAAAAGCCAAACTTCACCTAAGCCACCAGGCGCACTGAATCTTACCTTTAACCTAGTCTTTTTTTTTTCTCTCTCTCTCTCCGCGCTCTCTGATGAAATACATCACCCTACAACCCAAACAAACATGTAAACAGAGAATCTGACTGATTATCAACATGACAATTTCAATCCATTGGAGTGGGTACACCCAAAACATTTCAGATAGATAGCAAAGATAAAACTGAAACATAAAAAACTTTGGACCAGGCTAGCAGATTCACCGTGGCTGACAGGCCAGTGAGCACCCCAAAGTGGATTTCGGCTTCGAACAAAACCACACATCTGACTGCGGAGAACATCAACGTTTCTGATATCTGACTGTTACAGTTGAAGCCAATCATGAACCAGGATCAAAATACCACTATAGAACACATTTCATCATTATACATTAGAAGACCACACTGTCCAGGTTCAGGACAATGATTCTTTATCTCTGATGTAAAAATCAAAAAAATCATCCATTTCATTTTGTCAGTGCAACAGCACACTGTAGCACTTCAATCATTTTGTTTCACTATCAATGCATACACAGACATCAGTCAACCCTTCAGTCATACTTGCAACCCTAAGCACACAAAACAAAACGAAAAACTGATGTCTCATTGCGTGTTAGTGATATCTTTGTATATGTACATGACAAATATGCATGTTCTTTTCTTCTTAGTGCATATTGTTCTTGCAGACCAACATCTATTCTTTTAAATCAAAAAAAAGGTAGAGGGCCATTTACGCGGCCCAGCATCCCACCTTTCCCCAGCAGAGCACAAATGAGACGGCATCCAGATAAATCGCACTTAATTCTGTAAGCGTAACGCTGGAGGCCAAAACAAAGATTTTTGTTTCCTTTTCAAATCACTCGTCAAAGTTCTTCAGGTGTCATTTTGCCCATTTGTCCTGGATGTCCTGGTCTTACTGTCATTTTAGAAGCTTCTCATTGGACAAGTTCCAGGGGGGAAGGTGGCTACCTTAATGTTGTTGCTTTTATGTTATTCATTTTTATATAATTATATATATCCATGTATATTCATACATATATTTTCGATTCATATCAAGTTTTTACTTTGGCGAAACTGGTGGGATATTCTGCTCTTTGCCAGTGTGCCTGTAGCCTCCCTGGGGAGAGTTGCGTCGAGCCGGAGGCGGGCGCCTCTGGTCCCGAAACTTGAGGCCCCCGGTGCCTCTGGGGCCATTGCTGCGATAGTAGCCTTGAGAGTCACGTTCACGCGCCGGCCGGCTCTCCTTGCATTCCCACCCCCCCTCCCTGTCGTGGCCTTTCTCTTGCTTTTCTCCAGGACCACCGCTGGAGCCCAGCTCCTCAGCCTTATTCACGCGCAGCTCGCGCAGCGGCTGACCCGACGCAGTGCCGGAGGAAGCTGGGGCAGGAGCAGCAGGGGGAGGGTCCTTGGGTGGCCGTTGGCACACCTCTGCATAGCTGAGCTTACGTGGTTCCTAAACCAGGACAGGAAAAAAAGCACAATTTTGAAAATATGTAGCACACAATCCCAGTTATACTTTAACTTAATAATGAAACCCTCAGATCTCATAATCTTAACGCTCATTGGGGTCGGAGTGAACATTCTGGACTTGTGGTGTGAAAGAAAAAGGGGAAGAATAGAAAGAATTACTGAAGAAGAGTGAGAGGTAAGAAAAAGAAAAGAGGAAGCAATAACCAAAGCCAGTCAGATCACTACCTCACTTCCCTCTATGCGCAAAAGATGTCATCATCAGGTGGACAACAACACCAAGTGTTGGCTCTCATTGCAAAGAATCAGACTCTCACCTGTGCAGGGGTTGGAATAGTGGCTGCAGCAGGGACTGGCATGGTGGGCGTCACAGGCGTGGTGGGCGTCACTGGCGTGGTGGGCGTCACTGGCGTGGAGGCGGCAGATGGCTGAGGCCTGGAGCTAGGCACAGGTTGTGTGGAGGAGGAAGGGTTAACAGTAGTCTGAACTGGTGCGTGTGGGGTTGCTGCTTTAGGTGCTGTGACCTCTACCCGTTCAACCCTCTTCTCCTTACGATTCCTGTCAGAACAGTTTCAAAAATTCACATTAACATTTTAAATTTAATAGAGACATCTAAGGCCTGAGTTACATGAAAACCATTGAGGAAGTCGTACCCAGGGGCTGAGGGTCCAAGTGGTTGTGTAACGGATTTTGCTGCTGCCAGGGTGGGACTTGAGACGGCCACAGTCTCTTCTGGGACTGAGGCTTGGACTGATGCTGGACTCACAGTGGCTTCTTTATTGGCTTGATCCGTCTGTAAAAAAGCAAGGAGGCATTCACCTTAAATCTCTCCTGAAGTCTTTCAAGAATCCTTTCAGTGCAGTATGTCTTATAACTGTAAGTCTGGCTTTCTTACCTTGTCCCTGTACAGACCACGTACAACATCTGACATTCGGTTTTCTAGCACTGGTTCCCCTTGTGTGCTGACCACGCAGCCGGGAAGAGGTGGGAAATTGGTAGCAGCCAAGTCGAACTTAGGTGGAGAAACCTTGACCTCTGCTAATGGGATAGGCCTCTGATAAAGGAAATTGGAAATGGAGCCAACAAACAGAAAGATCATAATAAGGTTCAAACTTTAAATACACCAACAAGATTTTATGACAATATGGAATTGCCATTTACCGTAATCCGTTCATCTTCTCGCCTCCTCCTTGTTCCTCTGTAGGTTGTGCTCCGTCTGAAATGCAATTCAAATTATTTCAAGATTAGCCGACAGTCATTGATCACATCAAAACCAATGAGCAGCAGCCATTACAGTCAAGCTCAAATCAGACAGCAAGTAAAAACAGATTTACCTTCCGCGACCAGACATGCCACTGTCATCACTGGGGTCCAGAGAGGAAGAAGAGGAGGAGAGATGTGAGAATGCCATGCTTAGGTCAGAGACTGTCTGGACTGGGTTAGTGGTGGGGGCAATGGCAACAGGAGGCTGCGGGCTGCGTGATCCAGTCAGACTCTCCAGGGAGACGGGAGTTATGGATGCTGGAGCCACTTCACTTGTCCTCACCTGGGGCTTCACGTGATTTCTGTTATGGAGGAGAAAGGGTTAAGATAAGCAAAGTCAATATTTAGAAATAAAGAAACTGCATAGAGATACTAGCAGCCAGTGTTTCCTTTCCTTGTGCTTCAAAGGGTAATTTTGGCCTCAACCAATTTAAAATACATTTATTGCAGGACTATTCTATTATAGAGCATTAGTTTGGGCTAGTTGTACCTCATAAACTGCTATGTCATGTTAATGTGAGGTGATGCATTTGCACGCATAAACAAAACAAAAAAATTATGGAGCCATTTTAAGAAACTTTTCCAATGTTGTGAAATATAAAAGTACATGAACCCTCATTATGAAAATCCATTTAATGCTCTATAGAATTTCAACATAATTTGAGCTTGTGTTTGCAAAGAGAAAACGGCTGATGATAACTGGAACTGGCTGCTAACGTCTATAGACAATTCGGATTGCTATATTCTATGGTGCTTGAACAGTTTTTATGATGATGGAGGCTAAAACAGCTAAATCAGTTGAAAGGAAACACTGGTGGCAGGGACTGAAACTTAATGGTTTGCTGGGGGAATGTGGCAGCATGCTGTGTCCTCAGGGTATACATTAACATGCAGGGGGTTTTTGGATGACGTTTATGCTCATGGTTGGTTGAAGCAGTGATGGCTGATGTCTACAATTTAACGTTTGACAACCTGCAACCTATCAGTCATTGAGTAGAGCTGACAACACCCATGTAAGACCTAGGCAGGTTACTAATATTTTCATGAAGCACAAATATTTTTCACGCAGCATGATTGACATCGTTCAGTCTTCTCGAGTCTTTGACCTTCAGATCTCATAATCTGAACGCTCATTGGGAAGGGAGTGAAGCATCCAACTTTGGAAGGGAAGGAAAGAGAGAAATGAAAGAAAAGGAAAGAACAAAGGAGAGAAACAGAGAGAACCAAAGCCAGTTACCACACTCCCTCGTTTCCCTCTATGCGCATCGTGATGTCATCATTAGGTCTGACTTGAGAAGAGCGCAGCGAGCTACGTCTTTGTGGAGCTGCCTTTTCACACTTAACACACTTGCAAGGTTGTCATCAATTTGTGAAAGATTTAAAGCTTGACAGCTGATCTGCGTCAAACTCAGGGTCAGCTATTCTTTGTTATGGCATATGGTAATACAGTCACTGAAAACGAAAGCAGCAGTGTAACTAGAGAACAAAAAAAAAACAATGAACCAGCAAAACGGGTGGTTAGTTGTGATGGAGGGAAATTATTACATGCAATAATGTAAACGCAAAGAGGATATTTTGAAGCCAAGGTGATAACTGGAAAAAGCAAATCGCTCAGGATCAGATAGCAGCTGCTGCCATTTAGTAGGCAAGCCTACGTTTATCAAATGACATGACAAATCCAGGATGTCCATTACCTGGCAACACACATTTAACACAGTGATGGAAAAAATATTTAAGTCTACAAAAGCCTGACTGGCAAAAGGCATGGGCTCCCGTAATGGATTTAGTCATTTGCTGCTGCAGTATGATAAGAGATGATGGTAGCGATGAAGCTTATAATGCGGTATAGTTGTGGTACCTGAAGGCATTTATTACATTCTTTCTTGAATAGAGAGGGACACTGTGGGGACAGTGAGAAGACAGGGAGTGAACAACAGTTCCCTGGTGGGGTTACATTATCTTTAGACAATAGTAGATGATCTGATCTCCACTGTTTAACTCTATGCAACACATTCCAATTTGAACATGTTCAGAAAACAGCAAACTTAAAATTTAGGTCCTAACTACACAACATCAACTGGAACTAAAATTGTGGCCTTGTGGTTGTTTGCCTCCACCGACGGGTCAAGTTGTACTTTATATCAATGTGAGTTCAGACTCATATGTAGTGCCAACTTCAAGAAATTTAAGAAAGCTTGGGCGATTCCCAAGACTGGGTCACAAGAATGGGAGAGATGGACAGACAGACAACCAAAAAGATCAGGCCTCTGGACACAGCTGCCGCCAGCACAAAGGTATAATAATAAAAATAAGAAGACAGAGAAGTCCTTACCGGTTCCTGTTGAATTGGCGAGTGATGTTAAGAGAATTGGAGCCAGTTTTGTAGTGTCCAGCTGAGCCAAATCCATTCACAAAGCTACTGTTGGGAAACGGTGCCTGCACATGGAATAGAAAAGGCAGTATTGATAAATCCAATTTCATGCAACAACCAGTACAGTTGCTCACCAACTACCACAAGGACCTGATAATACATTTGGCAGTATTATTTAATTCCACTATGTTTGCTCTGGATGTGCAACTGCTTGTAAAAAAATACTGAATATTTTGACCAGCTCATTGTTATGCAAAACACTGTTCACATCTACTGACAACTCAAATTGCAAGAGGGGAAGGGCTCATTTAAATTCACCCACTGCTGTTCTCTACAGACTTCACAACAAACAAGGTGGTGATGACTAATAAGTGATTATGCAATTTTTTGTGAGGTGAGACTATTGCAGGCACACAACATGTGGCTTTCGAGGCTAATTTCTCGCATCAGATTTATGTTTTGAATTGTTGACAATGCACCAGTACAAAATCACCTGGAACAGGTTTTCAACTCAAGAAAACAACAGGTATAGTTTGTCTCACCAAAGGAGTTTCGAAATACGGTGTTGGAGAAGGCGTCCAGGTGGGAGGTACAATGCCATAGACTGGGTACTGCTGCTGGGGATAGACATGCTGCATGTAGAGGGGGGAGCTGTACTGTGACTGGCTCTGGGACTGCTGAGCGTACAGGCTGCTGTCCATGCTACGGTAGCCATTCTTTGCAAAGAATGTGTTGATGGCCTTTATCCTGGCCTGTCAGCAGGAAGAAGAAAAAAAGGAAAAAAGTGTGAAACAAAAATCAACTTCCCAAAAGGCCTTTCTAAAATTAACAATGGGGTTTTTATTTGACGCACCATGATGGGTTTTCCCTGAAATGTTTTTACTTCCTCTCTCAAATACTTGTATGCCTATGGGAGCAGAAGACAGAATCAAAAGGCAGATCCATGTTGCAACATTTTAAATGAAAACTCCAGACAGTGTGATGACGAATGAACTTTGACTGGCAGTACCTGCTGAGCATCCGTGTCTGATTGGAATGTGATGTACCAGTTGTTGTTGTGTGCAAACTCGACACTTATCACCTTTGGACAGTTGTCATTTTTGAACAGTGACTCCACTTCCTGTAAATTAAATAAACAAAGGTTTCAGACTTACTTAAGGTACAGTGTGTATAATTTTGTGATATCCAGTGTTGAGGTTTCATGTTGCAGCTGAACACCCCTCACAAGAAACTGTGTTAGCCTTCAGTTGTCATAAAAACTCCAAAGTGTTTAGTTTGTCCAGTCTGGACTAATGTAAAAAACATGGCGGCCTCTGTAGAGAGGACCCCCTCGATGTAAATATAAAGTATTTAAATATAGAGTATTTAGATATAAAGGGCCATTTCTGGGCTAAAGAGAACTACAATTTATACAATTTAGATGAAACGAACTAGTGAAAACATCATGAGGATTATTCTACATTAAATTTCTGACAATGGTTCCCTTTCACCTAAATCTTACGCACTGGACCTTTAAGCTAAACATAAACAAAAAAACAGATGATTCAAATAAAATGTGGTTTTTAGTGTAAAGTTGTGTTTACCTCAACAGGTGTGGTTTCAGGGACCTCCCTCAGGATGATAATGCAACGCTTGTGATTAGGACGCACTTTTTCCCCTTTCTCATCCACTTGCACCATAGGAGAGGCTGAAGGAAATTTAAGGTATTTAAATGTAGAGACAGCACAAATGTATGCAGCTCATTTGAACAGACACCAGCCCCAACTTTTCACTTACATCTCAACACATCCAGGATGAGGTCCATGTCAGTGGTGAGGACCTTGATGCCCTCCATGCTGGCTATAGTCCAAATGGGAACAAACTGGTCACTGTCCATCTGGGACATCAGGTACAAATCCTTCGAGAGGTTCTCTCTAAAAATCACAAAATTACACATCCATGTAGATTAGCCTTCTCGTGACTTGAAATGTTGAGTCCACCATCATAAATTCAGCTATGTAAAAAGACATTGTGCCCGTTTCCCTCTTACCTAGAGAAATAAAACTCAAGCTCTTTCTTCAGAGACTCTCGCAGATTCTCAGAGGAGATAGGCTGCTCTTCTGCTTTGGAATCCCCTGAGACACAAACACAAATGTCAGTGGTGAGAAGTGAAATATTCATTATATTTAGTACAAGACAAACGGAACACAAGGTGCAGCTTCACAAAGCGAATGAGTAACATTGTGGGTACTGTAGGAAACAGTGTTTGAACCTTTTAAAAAGCACCTTTTTAGGCTTGGTTTCATGTGTGTCAATTATCCCCAAGTCACACACATGATTTGAGTGAGTGTGGTATATGTATTAAGAATTACTGTGCAGGTTATGTGTGGTGCTCTAAGTTTCTCTTGCTGCACCTTTGTCAAAGTTGAACCATGTGGGCTGCAGAGCAGTCTGCAGGTTTTCATTAGCGACAGACAAAGAGCCACTGATTAGCTCTCAGTGAAATCACCTGCTGATGATGAGCTGGAATTAAAACCAACTGACTGGTTGGTCAAGGTGCTACAATCTTTAAAAGTAGAATTACAATAACAGGAAAATAAATCGATAAGCTACAAAACTAAAATTTTAATAACTTTAAGTTTAGATAAGACCTTTGTCAGTGAATTCTATTTGGGGAACAACTTGAGCAGTTACACATATTAAGATCTAAAAGATGGAGGGCTTGGAGCGATGGATCTGGTTTACAAATAAAGATAGCTTTTTGTAAACATAATGTAGAGGGTATTAAAAGAAAAGCGGATTGGTGAGGCATTGAGCTGGACCGATAAAGGACAAGCAAGAAATACTACAAACAATGATTTTAAACACAAAATATTGACTGGATTGAGGTGTCCTGTACACTCAGTGATGACTGCTACGGTGGCATTTTTCCCCAATAAACACTTTGATTCCACTGACTACCAAATATGTATTAAAAGTATAAATAGTAAAAGCATCTCTAGTAGCTGTTCTGCAGATGAAACAGTTTTTACACTGTCAGGGGACAGGATGTTTGGAGGAAAATGAAATGTAAACCGAATGTATATGTTGACTTTGTCTTTTATTGATCATGAGGAGATTCTACCATTTCATTGTTGTTTCAGTGTTACTCCCCTTTTTTCTATATGTATGTAACATTTCTCTCTGACATAATCTTATAGACAATTTAAAGGAAACCGAGAATAGTACTGTTTTTATGTTAACACTGAAAACCCACTCTTTATTGGCTGAGCACATATTAAACTTTTTATTCCATTTAAACTTTTTGCTCTAGATCACATAAAAATGAATAACTGATTTGAAAAACAGAATAATCATTAGTTGCACAGCCACAGTTGGTGTGTAGACAGGACTGCATGTGATGTGATGTGACTGACCTGGCGTCCCTGTGGTGGACTCAGCAGGGGAAAAGCCCAACTCTGGAGGGTCCATTCCATTTACTGCTATCTCAGCTGTTACTGTGGAGCTGCTGTCATCCAGGGCCGTGAATCCCACAGTGTACTGCTTGGACCCAGCAGACGAAGGCTCAGAATAACCTGTGAAAAAGGTAGTGAGTTTCATTCAGAACCAACAACCGATAGCCCAGTCAGTTTTCAGGCCTGCTTTGAAAGGCCATACATACATAGGTATGTGTGCTGATTGCTAAAGTTAAGATGTTAAGTGAAAGACTATTTTATGTAAGGTGTCAAATAGAGGAATTTCAGTATTTATATCAAAAGACACTTTCACACTTTAGAGCTCTGTGACTTGTCATCAAATCAGTTATGTCTTTTTTGATGGATGTTAAATTAAGCTGGTGGAAGTGCATCTCACCCTCACTCATGTCGGAGGTGGGCCAATGAGGACTGTTGGTAAGAGCCTCGCTGGGAGCCACAGGCATCTCCTGCCACACCTTGGCATTTGGGTTCAAACCGGCGCCCTTAGAGGTGACCTTCAAAGCAAAAACAAAACAGGATCAGGATAGTGCAAGTAATATACATATTCAAAGCAAAAAAAATCTATTTTAGATCAAACATTTCAGACTTGCACAATTATTTAAATTGGACTAATGGATTTTTGACAGTTTATATCTGAATCAAAGTGAATGTTTGGTAATTACTATTACACCATGATCACTAATTTATTCATCAACAGTTTTTATATCCAGTGCTTAATGAGTACAACATGGCAAGTAACAAGCATTCTCAATGCATTAAAGAAACCTAATAGCTATCACATAAAATCCAATGCTTTAGGAATGCTATAGCCTGCAAGGTGGAAACCTAAAGCAACATAACTTCATGTAATTATAGAAATCAAATTGGAAAATAAAATATCGTTTAATCTTACCACAAACTTAGAACAATAACTACTTGGTTTTGAAAATGCTGCATTTAGCAACTGTATTTAACATATGAACCCCACCCCCATTAGATCCTGAGAGTTCACCTGACAGTGATGTCAAACATGACCTTTTGTTTTTAAGTAAACATTACACCTGTAGAATGAGAAGTACACTTACAAAAGCAGCGACAGACATGCATAGAGAAACCACACACAATGTAACAAGGTACAAATGTGGCCTCTAACTTTAGTCCACAGGGGACAGAGGGCATGCAGGTTACAGCCGACCATCCCCTCACCTGCTGATTTCACTAAATCTTTGTATTACAGAATTAAATCCCCTGGCGTAATGTTCGATGTTGGCAGGAATACCTGCACACAACTGGGCATCCATGGCATATAATTGGAAACCAGAGAAGTACATTGAAATGTGCCCACATTGGGCCCAACGATCCCTTGTCAACAACAGAGGCTATTACCTAATTAACCTAGAAAAGGAGAACTATAAATATCAAGAAATGCATTTTTAAATCAGTCAATAACGATAAATGTCACATTAGGATTTATTTTAAGTTTAAAGACGGATTTAGGCTCCTGGGTGAAGATTGTAGTTTTACACTCTTCCTTAGGAGCGAAGAACAACACTTGATAAAAGGCTAAACTTTTTGCAAATCTGACGTCGATCAATTCTGTGTTATAAGGCCATCAAACTTAACATATTTAAACTTTTATCTACTATCGACAGAAACAATATTGGGATAATTATTGATATTGTTTTATGACCAAGATTCAATTGAATACAAAATAAAAACATTATTCAGGCAGTTTGTTATATGACTTTAAACAAGACGTGTCTATTTTTGATTGCGTATCATTCAATGATTGGTTCAGACTGTGTATCAAAGTGGCTGTGGACTGGCAGGAGAAACCCTGACCCTGCAGAGATCTGTGGCCAAGAATAGATCACATACAGTACATATTGAAGCACACACACACACTGAAGTGAACTAACTGTGGATTGTGCCTTTATGCAGACGGGGGGCAGAAGACAGCTGTAACTTCTGAAACGCCAGCTACTGTCACATTTACCAGCTCCTTCTTTTGACAGAGTCATTCTCCCCCTGGTGAGAGATCCACTCCCTGTATTTGGGCTAAAAGCACTTGGGCCTGACAGGAACAGCTGCTGGTCACAATATGCCCCGAGACACTTCCCTCTCTGCCAATAACTCGAGAATGGACGTGTCAAACGCTGAGGCCTCAGTGTGGCAGCGAACATTTATGTGCAGTCCAACTTGACACATGGTTACAATGCATGCTTCTGTGTCACAGGCCGTAGCGAGACAAGTAGTGTCAGCTGACCGCGCTGCGCTGCACAGGCCAGGTATTAGCAACGCATGTCACTGCGCTAGGCTAGCCACTAGCTAGGAGCGTTAGCTAACAGATAAACCCAGGCTGAATGAACATTCATCCTTCGGTCAATAATTGAAGCTTTGTACGTTTGATAAATTAAACAACAACTCGAGGGAGTGCGTGTCCGCTCCCAACCACACCGACGCCCCCCACACAGCTGTGTCTGTAACTTAACTTATCAGCTAATGATTACTCAGCAAACTACTTAATGAGCTTGCTGGTGGCGGGGGGCTAAGCTAGCGTTAGCCGGTGGAGCAGCACTAGCAGGAGCTCCGGCTGATGGAAGAGGGTAAAAATCACCTGCCCGTCTGTCTGCAACGATACCGGCTGCAACTTAGCAGTTCTGGTAGAGCTGCCGTGTTGAGTCGTGTTGGGGTTTGGTAACATCGCCGAGTAATTACATGCTAATAGTCATAAAGTTAACGCTGATCTTACATCGTGTTTAGTTTGGGTTCATATTTGCTGCTGCCTGATAAATATCGCTCCCCCGCAAGCAGGGGGGAGGGGGGTATACTGTGCTAACAGGTCCACACTGAGTAGCAGCTACTTAGCTACTTAGCCAGTGTTAGCTCGCTAGCTAGAGAAGGCCTCACTCACCATGCCGCCTGACCCTCCCTCGCTCCCCAGCGGAGCCTCGTCCTTCCCACCGGTCTTCGGTCCCGGATCGGCCTCCTCCTGCAGCAGCGGCGGCTCCCCGCTCTGATCTGAACTCATCAGCCGCTCCTGACTCACTTCCACCCCGTCGCTTTCTCCCGGCCCCCGCCTGCCACCACCAGCTCGTCTTTCGGAAGCAACCGGCTCGTGTTCAGCAGTCAGTCTGGTCCTCTCCCGTCGGGCTGGATCGGCCAGCAGCGCACTCAGACTAGCTACTAGCTAGCTAGCAAACCGGCTAACAAGCTAACAGGTAGGCTCCCGACCTAGCGTGCTATGAATCAACGGAGTGGGCTAACGACAGATAGCTCAATGAATCAATGCAGAGACACTAATGGTGCAAGCGATGCCAAACCATGACTCTTCTCACACCACGGTGCCCGCGGGCTTTTCACCGAATATCACAGCACACACCGGCTTCGCGAGGAGCATTCCTGACCGGGCGACCGGAGCGGACACTGGGGACACGCACCTCTCCTCAGCGCAGTCACACAGTCCGCCGACGTCCCGGCTGCCACCGCGAGTTCTCGGTGACCTCTGCACAAACCATTTCCTTTTCCGGACCCGCGCTGTAGTTTTCTGCTGCCTTCTATCTGCAGCGTCGCCTCAGTCTGTGAAAACTGTGAGAGCGAACTGTGCTAACATACAGAACACCATTTAATGGTTGTTAAGGCAGTAACATGAGCATGGATGAATATGATGAGAGGCATTTTAATAACTTTGTCAACTTTATGGATCTAACATGTTCAGGAACAGCCTCACCTCTGAATTCCCTTCATCACTTAAAGAGAAAACCTTATTTAAAAATTTAAAAAATCCTGAAGGAAAGACAGAGTTAGGATCAAACGTGTCACTCTCTTTGTATCTCCAAAAGCAAAAAGAAACTAATAGAACTAGGATAATAACGTATTTACCCATGTAATTTTGTAATTAAGAATTAATATTGCTTAAAAAACAATAATTTTACATTCTGTAATCCAGAAAGGGAAACTGAAAAAACCCTCATCCAGATGAATATATAATGTAATTTGTAATATTTTTTTTATGAATGAGTTAAAAAATATTACAAAAAAACACAAAAATAAATAAAAAATTACATTTCTTACTAATGACAATAAGGACCTATTATTAGTATTTATTTCCTGCCTAGACCTCTGACCTTTTTTTCATTCCTTGGATTATTTTTTTTCCTTTTTTTAATCTGTTTATGTTTTAGTCGTTCATGCTCAGTCTGGTTTTATATACTGTTCTTTTATTAACAACTTAAAATCTGTATTTGCCAGTGTTTGATTCTAAATAAAGTTTTTTAAAAAGTACATAGTTTCATGTATGTTTTATTGTTTAAAAAGGGTCCGTTCATCGACTTTTCCTTGTGCTTTGATCCAGAGGGTTTGTGAAGACAGCTTATCAAATACACAGATATTTACAGATTTTACGTTCAAAGCAGCATTCATTCTCCTCGGTACACTTCATGGTTGTTTGACAACCTGCCACAGGTCTTTTTTTCTTCTGTAGATTTTCTTCGTCCCTTCATGTTATTCCAGAGTGACTCCATGATGTTGAAATCTGGGCTCTCATGCCATCTTTTCTTGAAAGTCTTGTTCTTATTGTTGAATTTGTTTTTTTATGACTCTGCTTGTTGGGACCATCAGACACCTCCCCAATGGTACCGATGGATAAGTGTCTAAACATCTAAACATTCAGAGATATCTATAATGTTTCAATGCATGTGTTTCTCTGTGATCAATAGAACAAGTTTTTCTCATAGAATAACTTAGAGTTAATACCCTGCTGCTAAGGAAATGATCACAAGTGATGTTCTGTCTTCACCAGCAAGTTTAATAAAAGTTCTATGGTGTCATGTGAGACATCAAGAGAGAGGGAGAACTGATGTAATCACTTCTTGTCCCACTTGAGAAGTAATCAATAAGAGGGGATAAGCCACTGAAAACCCTTTCATCTTCCTAAAGGGGTTGTTCTCATATAGATCACATAGTATAGTGTAGCTATGGGTAATTTGATTATCAGTGTAGTGGATAGATTAGTTCCACCATCAAAATAAAGAAGACATGGTTTTAAAAGTTGAAAATCTTGATCAGTGACTGATGTTTTCTATAATCACAGGCACTATGACCTGTTTGGTTGCAATTGTCCCCCTGAACTGATAATAACTGATGAGTAGAGACAGACAGATGGATGGTGGAATATACCAGTCTGGGGGCTTCTCTCTACCCTAAATGTACAAATATAATAGCTACAGATTGAAAATGTTTATTTAGGAGCAGGGTCCTGTATGTGCCGCACATGTCCCAGATCACTGAGGATTAGATCTTCAAAGCATTCCTCATTCACAGGCTCAGTTTCAAATCAATCTCCAACAATGCAGCATATTTTTGAATGATATCTTTAATTTTAAAAAATGATCTACATTAAGAGCTGGAATTGCCACAAAACACTAGATTAAGTGAGCAAGCGCATATTCAGTGTAAGAAAGCGTAAAACAGCAGCTCATGTACAAAGACACGGAGACAGGTATTTCACAAGGTAAAAAAATTCCCCTGCTCTGTCCCGGTGCTCCACGTGAGTCTACTACTCATCCTTCTTCATGATTACATGCTCCATATCTGCATGTTCGGATGTATCAAGCTTGATGTCGTACTTGGCCAGGATCTTCATGATGGGCCTAATCTTCAGCCACCACTGTGTCTTCGGGATGCGGTGCCTGCAGAATACAAGGGGATCAGTTGAAATGACCATTCATTGTCACACTTGTCACATGTGGATACAGTAGGTCATTTGGTTTATCTTACTCGAAATCAGTGTCTTCCTTCAGCTCAGTGAGAGGCTGGAAGGTGAGGGCCCTCTTCTTCATGCCCAGCACACAGGCGGAGTCTGGCGTGTTGGCGAAGATACGACCTACCGGACACAGGAAGTGAAATGGTTCCATCAACACGCCACGTAAAGCTCACTACTGTCAAGCACTAAAACTGCAGACTGAAAACCCACAATGCAAAATTGATGTGCTTAACGTATCAATCATGTTCAGAAATGTCCCATTATCACATATCATTGCATTATTTATTGTTTCTGATGCACTGATCTACAAAATAACAGGAATCTATAGCTGTAAGATAAAAGTAACAAAATAAAGTGAACAATAGCTTTGAAATGTGGACATTTTGTGCTACACAGGTAGCATAAAACAGAAGCGCTAACAATGACTACCTTTCAATTTATGGGTGCAGTAATTAAATAAAGATACTTTAATAATTCCACCACATTCTGTGGATATCATGGTACATCATCAAAATGTGCAGCAGCAGCAGCAATTGATTTCATGTCAACATACCATGCCTGTAGCACTCCTTCAGTTTCTCAGTCAGCCACAGGACAGACTTGGCGCCCATCTTGGTGCCAAAGTTCCTGTCGAAGGGTGTTGGAGTGCCACCCTGCAGAGGACAGAGGACACACACGTTCATCAGATTGCAATGTAGTGAAACAAGGAAGAAATCTGTGATGTTTTATCAAGAGTGGATTTCTCCTCTTCATCACGTGCACAGACCTGCTGCATGTGTCCGAGAACGTTCTTGCGGCAGTCGAAGATGCCTTTGCCCTCCTCTGAGTACAGGTTGAAGATGAAGTCAGTGGTGTAGTTGGCATTGGAGTTCTCGTTCCTGTTGTAGAACGGACAGTGACACATTATTACACTGTTATCTTGAAGAATAGAAATTATAACTATAGTGCGAAGGTAAACCACCATTAACAATACATGGAAAGATTTCAGAAAGCTAAATTCTGGTCTTAATTTGGTTTGGAAAAAATATGTAATCAGCTTAATGCATGTCATTGTATTATTGCAGGGCAGTGTAACTCATATCAGCTGCACCTCTAAATCACACATGGACAAAACTTACCTGAGAATCAAACCTCTCTTCACCGTTGTCTTCATCTTCTTCACAAGATGATCGACATTCATCTGTAAACCAAATCCACAGTTCACACATCACTACTTTTAAAACTGTAGAAGGAAAAAAAAATATTTTGACTCAAAACTAGAAAACTGGACAAACAGTCAAGGTTCATCTAAGACTATCTCACCTCCAGGTCCTTAATGTTGAACTTCTCCTCAAAGATGTAGGCAGCATCGGCTCCAGCAGCCAGACCAGCCATGGTGGCCAAGTAGCCGCAGTATCCACCCATAGTCTCAACGAGGAAGACGCGGCGCTTGGTCCCTGCTGCAGACTGCTTGATCCTGTCACAGGTCTGCAGAGACACGAACCATAAAGTGTGTTTAGCTCCTGGATGTGTGCTAGTGTGTGTGTTTGCATGCATATCTGGCACTAACCGAGGTGATGGCGTTGAGGGCAGTGTCAGCGCCAATGCTGAAGTCAGAGCCTGGGACGTTGTTTGAGACGGTGGCGGGGATGACCACCATAGGAATGCACATCTCCTCAAACTTCTCTCTGGCCTGAACCAGCTCCAGGCCTCCCATGTATGCCTGCAGAAGATGGAGATTCATTTGTCAGCGTGCTTTCAAACTTTCATCTGCCTGGAGAATTCACGACCGAGGCTGAGAGAAAGGTCAGCCGACATTCACAAATGACTTGAATGACGATGCCACATTTTTACCTCAAATCCACCAATGATCACCAAAGCGTGGATGTTGAACTTGGCAATGTTCTGGCTGATTTGCTCCATCATCTTGGAGGGCAGAGATCTTTATCACACAGAGACAAATAACACAGTGAAAAGCTTTGTTTCTAGTCTCAAGACAAAGGAGGGGTTTCTTTCCAACAAAGCTGCACCACAAGAGAAAACAAGAATATCCACTAATGTTTTACCTCTTGGTACCCAACATTGAGCCTCCTTTTCCAGTCCAGCCACTCACTGAGTTCCAGGTAATGGGCTCGACCTGCAGAGGAAGAAAATGTTATGGAACCAGAAAAGAATTTAAACACAAAAATGGAGAGTGAGTCTTGCCATGTTCATTTAAGAATCTGTCATTTTAATTTGATGAAGAAAAAAATGATTGGAAGAGATATTATGCTTAATGCTTGAATAAAAGCATTTATTTATTTCTTCATCATTAATATAATACATGTAAAATTATCCCTGTTTCAGCATAAAAATGTCACAGTTATCAGTTGTGTTGTTCTTATGGTTTTGGTCTCATTTGTCTGTCTGTTGTGCAAGATAATAACGAATTGGGTTTCAGTGGTGTAGAAGTTGTTCTATTGGCGAAGGGGAACAAGTGATTTTTTTTACAACTCGTTCTAAAAAATGTCACAGAATCTTAACAAAAGGGGGGAAATCTAAACGGTTACCTGTCCCTGAGCCAGACCGTCAAAGCCGTCATGGACAGCCAGCATGGTGTGACCCTGGATGATGCCAATTCTGACTGCTGCACGGACTGCGGCGTTCATACCAGCACAGGGGGCGCCAATGTTCACGATGGCCACATTGATGTTACTCTGTTAGTGAGAGAAGGAGATTGTTGAAGAGTTCGCTATCAGAGAGGAACGTTTTTGGTGTAAACATTTCTCTGTCATGAAGAATACTCTTCAGTAACGGTGGAGAAATCTCACCTTCACATCTGGGGGGTTGATGTGAGCCAGCAGTTTGTATGTGTTCCAGTTGTTCTCGAAACTCCTGCAAATCATAGACACAATTGAATGTTACTTGTTCTGGGCTACGTCATCGGCAAACTAAAAAATAAAGGTTTCTCTTTTTAAATATCTCAATACTGATTCAGAATTTTCATATAATTCCTCCACAAGTTCTCTAGCAGGTGAATGCGAAAGCAGTCAGTGAAGTTACATGCAGCCAAAGAACCGAATGTCAAAGGGCAAACATCCATGTGGATTAACAATGTGAGTGGAAAGTGGACTTTAAATACTAGTTGGCACATTGCAGTTAATTAATTTATTACAAATATGATAAAAATATAGATGAGAAAAGTCAGTGATTGTTCCACTGGCACACTCCAGGCTCCACAATAAAACATGTTACCTCAAAAACAAAGTTGGCGGATCGGTTGAAGAGGAAAATACTTACTTTCCCCTGAGCTTGATGGCATCCTCAAATCTGCCCTCAGCCATGGCAGCAGTCACATCTTTGGTCTGTGAAGGAAAGAGAGTGTGAGAAGGATGAGAAATCCCTGATACTGTACAGTCAGTGCATATCCAAGGAGAGCAGCACATGGAGGGGGAATCTGGTGTATTCTGGGGTGAAAACATGTCGACGCACCACTTGCACACACTCCATGAGTGGCAGTCTGACTGCCTGGTTTCCGGACAGGCTGACCACACAGGCAGGAGTCTCTGGAGTGGCCTCCAGCAGCGCCATCACGGCCTCCACACCCATCCTGCTGCCCTGAAGAACACACACACACAAGTCAGATCATCAGGTGTGTGTGTGAGGAAAAGCAGAATCCTTTACAGTGTATCTGATGTTAGTTTGAGATACTCACAAGGACTCTGTCGAAGGCAGAGGGCGTGCCTCCTCTCTGTACGTGTCCGAGAACAGTGGTGCGAGTATCGAAGCCGAGCCTGTCAGTCACCAGCTGAGGAAACGTAAATACATCTATCAGCATGTCATATTGTCTGTGGAACTTGCAGCATTAACTCTCCTTGATATCACGAAGCAGAGCTTGCCTTTTTGATCTGGTCCGATGTAATTGGTACGCCGTCACTGGTCATTGCTCCCTCAGCCACGATGATCACATTCAGACGAGAACCTCGGGCCCTTTGCTGAAGAAGACAAGGGAATAAAAATACACTTGTGAGTCTGATTGACACTAAAATATGTGAGATGCTTAGCAGACATCTTCATATGCAGTTGAAGAGTCACATACATCCATCAGCCTCCTGCACAGGTGGTCCTCCCAGTCAGCAGCTGGGGGCATCTCAGGAATGAACACCCAGTCTGCACCGCAGGCCAAAGCCGTCACCAGAGCCAGGTACCTGCAGCCGAGATAAACCTGTGTCAGCTACGTCTGTATATCATTCAGGCTTAGCCATTACACGTGTCTGTTAACAGATGCATTTGAAACCTTACGAGCAAACTTGCAAACATTATGTGGCCTTTTTCTCAATACATTCTCTTTTCTCGAATATGTTTTTGTAAAGTTAACAACTATAATAAAGTCATAATGAAACAGTATTTTGAAAAATCTAAATTCCCTAATTTGATGCATGATATATCTATATATATATCTATATATATCTATATATATGGGATGGGACAATAAGTGAAGGATGCTCTAGTGGAGAAACTGTTCAAATATCTGTGAAGGTACTTTTACACTCCACAGAATTATTATTTTTTGATTGCAAGTAGCAATTATTATATATTTCATACATATTTAAAAAGAACCACCAAATTTGACTTAATGAGAATGTGAATAAATAAGTGATCATTCTACAGCGGATTATTCAAATAGATGAAAATATATTCAATTTTTTTTGATCACATTGTATATTTATTATAAACACACTATATAAACACATACATATGCAAAATCCCACAAACACACAAAGTACTGACCCACAGTGTCTGCCCATCACTTCCAGGATGAACGTCCTCTGGTGGCTGTGAAAGAAAATATTTTAAGTGAGGAATGATTTACATGTAATAAATATATAATGTATATAATCCCTCTGATACATACATGCATCTACAACTATTTAGCAAATCTATGCAGTATAGTATCAGGAGCAGCCTGACCTGATGCTGCATTGAGTTATTATAAGATGCTCTGCCTCACACTCTCTGTTTTATGACATAAAGTCAACATGGATTTCCTCCATCACTACATCCACAGTGGGACAGTGATGTCTGACCTCTGTGCTGTTGTGGTGATGGAGTCCACCACCTCCATGATGCGGTGCAGGGCGGAGTCAGTGCCGATGGTCATGTCAGTGCCGCAGAAGTCATTGTCGATGGAGCCGACCATGCCAACGATATTCAGGTGGGAAGATGTCTTGGCCTCTGTGTCCGTAATATCACCTAGAAAACAAAATATTTAATGTTGTATAATTTCCAGAATATGGTTATAGAGATCAGTCTGAAAACAATGCTCAGTCAAAGCTTTTTTGACAATTCACAGACGCAAATGAGCTGCAGGCCCCTTCTGAGTCAAACTTGCAATAATTAAGTACTGTGTATAAAGTATTTAGAATCCAAGGCAGGTATGGCGGACTCTGCTACTAATCAAGAAATATTCTATAAATAGAATTATGGCTGAAAATGTCTTTATCAGCATCAAAAATAGGGTTTGATCCGTGAGATTTGGTGAAAATCTTTGGGATTATGACCACAACTTAAGGTGATACATCATCTTGATTAATGTAATAACTTATATCATTTACAATCAATTCCCACTCATTGGTCGAAACACACTTTAGTCGTCTGTATTAAAATCTGACATTTTGTTGTCCTAATCACCTTTTAGAGATGGATATGAAAGACACACAGAGATTTTGATAGAAACGGCCAAAGCTTCCCCCCCTCAGGACACTTAATCATTATTATTGTCTCTTTACCAGCTTTGACCAGGTCGCGCAGCAGTCCACTCCACTCAGTCCTGAACTCATTGGCTCCAGTCAGGCTGCCGTCGCCTCCGATCACACACAGGTTGGTGATGCCCAGCTTCACCAGGTTCAGGGCTGCCTTCATACGACCATCCCTGGTCCTGAAGTCCTTGGAGCGGGCACTGCCGATAACAGTGCCTCCCTAACACGTGAGGAGAAGGAGCTGATTTTAACACAGTCACTGACACACAAACAATATCTGTATGAGAAAGAAGAAACATTGAATAATTGTGTGATAAGTGACATTTAAACTCCATAATGTTTTCACAGAATGGATATTCAATATATTCTGGAATATATGCTGCAGATAGGCTTCAAATACTCATCTATGGATACATGGGAATGATCGCAGCTTTATAACACAGTCTCTATAAACAGGGGGGGGGTCATTGTAAAGGTGATACCTTGGAAATTTGGCCTGTGCCAACTCCATCGCTCACTTTCACACTCTTCATGAATCTTAACATGTCATGTCATCTCCACTGCCAAGTCGCTTTATTTAGCCAACAGAGATGAAAGATGTAATGTGAATCACAAGCTTCACAATGTTACTGCATCTCCATCATCCTTCAGTCATAGGGTCGGCCATTTAATATCCTCACACTCCCAGTTTCCCATGTTTTCAGAGACCTGAAGTGGAGTAAGTGTAAGATGTCAATCTTGTCTGTTTTATTTGGACAACCTGCCAGCCCCGTTTCAATGGAGACAAATTTTTATTATTTGAAATGCTGCTTCACTAGAGCTTTTCCTTATTCCTTTCTAATTCTTTCTCTTCTCTGTCAGTCTATGTTTCATCATTATTGAAGAAGATAAGACAATTAAGATCCAGTTTTTGTGAGGCTGGAGGGAACGGACTGGGATTGTTGAAAAATATATAAATGATGTGTAACAATTTCCCCATGAATATGTGGTTTGTGTGATGACAGTGTTGTGTGGCTCAGTGTGCGTTGACTCGGTTGCACGGCACTCACCAGTTGAAGCATCATGGACACACTCTCCCATGTGGCGAGGCAAATGTTTTCCCCTCCGTCCACCAGGCCCTGGTAGCCCTGCAGCACACGATACAGACACACTTATTCCTCTGCAGGGCGACTAAATACACAACTTTGATGATGCTAAAAAATCTATGAAAAGAGGCTTCAGATTCTCTGTGTGTTAATATGCAGTGTGATGGCGTGTCAGTGTGAAGCTCATACCTCGTGAACAAAGTACACTTTAGCTCCGGTGTAGAGACCAACTCTGACTGTGGCTCTCACGGCAGCATTCATACCTGAGACACATAAATGTCATGGTGAGTGATGACAGACACTTTAATTCACACACTTCAGGAAACGAGTTCAATGTCAGAGGACTTTTTAGAGCCATCTTAACCTTTAAGTGACTCGACCTGCACGTTGGCAACAGATGAGACAAAAATACTTATAGGGGACAGACTGGAGATGAGATTTTGGGGACTGCATGTCTTGTGCAGCGTCTTGCCCTTGGATGTGCCATACACTAAAGGCCACAGTGTGTGTTGTGGTACACTGGCAGCGCTTGCAGCTCTTGTTTCAGCAGCTGTGGATTAGGGGGCGTTTCTCTCGTCCATACCAGAAAAAGGTCACAGCCACTAAATTTAGCCCCAAAGATGTAAAACAACAGACAACACTGACTGAGAGGACAAGCGGCAGTTGACAGCTCTAAAGGGTCGGAGCCAGGTTCGGAGGAAAAGAACACACAAGAAATATGAGGAGAATCTGAGACCGCCCTAAAACTGAGCTTCGAGCAGAGATGATGGAGTGTCTATGGAAGCTTGATGTGAAATTTAAGGATAGAGTTACAAAAAACAACCACTCTAAAACAAAGGCATTTTATAATTTGTCTGAATGATTTAAAAACTCTTGGATAAAAGCTGACTAGTAGAATCAACAGTGCTTTGTTCGTCAGGTGTGAGGTCATTAGGCCGCGGCTGGTGAAACCATGACACGTAAACTCATAAATCTTTTCTCACTTCAGATGGGATTTATAACCACGCTCCATCATCCTGACAGCTGGCCTTCCACTGTGCCACTCTAACACATTGGAAAACTGTTGCTCGTCCATTTGGTTCTTTGGCTCCTGCACTGACTCATGATGCTGTGCACTCAGAGCCTCAATGCAATACTTCACTGGAGCCTGCAAGATGGAGCGAGCCTCTGCAGCTGGTTGGGATTCAGCTCAGAGACACATCAAAATCAACAGCTATTTCCTGAAACTCATTTACCCTGCTCTAGACAGTGGAGCCTCCTCCTCTGCTTACCTTGGGCGTCGCCCCCTGACGTCAGCACAGCAATGGAGCGTCCGAGCCCCATCTTTGTGGGGTCCATGGCCAGTTGAGGTTTCTTGGACATGTTTCCAGGGGACAAGTCGGTATGACGAAGGGAAAAGAAAAAGGAGAGTAAGAGTGTGGGTACTCTTTCTTTGCTCTCTGCTTCTCGAGGGAGGCATATGCTGAGGCGCAGGCTTTATAGGCCACAATCCGGCCCCCCTCCCCTCCCCGAGCCCCCTCCCACTGACACCCTCCACCGCACACTCACTAAACTCTACTAAATATATACATCAGATTCTATAACCCCCTGCGATAGAGGGAGGGGGACACAATGCACATGGCTCTAATGTGACACCACTTCAGAATGGAACGTTACTGGGTTAGAATTTTTTCCAATTAATTCATAAATAAGTGACATTTTTACTTTTGCACATGAAATCTCTAATTATCTCTAAGCAGAATAACCACATCTTAAAAGTTCTGAAAAAAGAACAAGCCTGAATGTGTCATTTATAAAATGATAGAAACAAAATAATGATAATAATGATACATTTTTTTCCTTGTTTGATATGAATGTCTTTTTCCTTTTATTTAATTACCTCTGCTAAGTAGTTTATGTGTTCCTGTGTTTGTCAGCAGAATTAGACAAACAGTACTAAACTGATTTGTGTTAAATGCATTGGGGGATAAATGTTAAGTCATTTTAATTTGGGTGTGAATCTGCCTAAAGGGGCAGATGACTGGATTATACTGAGGTGCCAACAGTTTTTACTGAGATCGCAAATCCTGCTTTTGTCATCATGCACCTGCAACATGGAATCCAGCAACAAGTTTTTGATGTCACTTTATTTCACCTCCAGCTGTTCTTATTTTAGATGATTCATTTGTTAATTGGTAAATTTGCTTCAAATCAAAGTTGATGTATTGGTTCCAAAGACTTGTTTTTGCTATTGATTGGCAGATCTGACTGTTTCTTATTTGTGTTTCCTTGGTGTCAGAGAATATTTCATTTTATTTTTGTACTCGGCTACATTGTAACTGAGGTCTCTACCTCAATGTACACCCCTGTTAAAAAAAGAAAATCACATTCCTCAACATGCAAGATTAGAATGGGGTCCAGGCATATCTCCACCAATGCTGAATAATCCTACACATGATTGTCACGTGTGTCAAGTGTGATTATTGTATTGCTAGATTTTTCTTCTGTATTTTGTCTTATAATTTTTTTATGCTAAACCTAAATTACTCTGGAATAAGGCTAAAATAAACAGAGTCAACTAAAAAAAAAATTTCATTTAATTCTCATAAAACATAAAGACAGATCTTCCTGGATGTGTCCATTAACCCATTCCTCCACCAAGTTTGCTAGAAATGGGTTTAATGGTTCTTGCGTAATCCTGCAAACGAAGCAACAAGCAGTCATGGTGGATCTTGATGTTAAAACACCCCAGACATATTTAAGGTGTTGAAATCTAGGTCTGTACAATCTGGTGCAGTTTATCAGACTACTTCCTTTATTCTTTTTCATTTTGTCATAATTATAAAAGCCAGAAAGACGTGATTGTGACGTTCTTCTGAAAATCATTCCAGCTCCTCCTACTTTTTATATTAAGTTTGACACACAACATAAGTTTAGTGAGTTTGTCTCTTCGGTCTCATGAACGTTTGACATTTCCCTGCCCAAATGAAATGCTGATTCTGCAGCAGGGTGTATTACACATGTACTGTACAGTGTGTATGTCTGTATAGTGTCTTATTTCCTTACATGATACGATGTTACATGACCTTCACATGATGCTGATATGTGCACTTGGTAACGTGTCCACAATAAATTGGCCCAGACGTGGGGAATGTAGGACAACGTGGGACATCTTATCCACTTTGTTGCTAAGGAGTTCACATGAGCGGCAACAGCATTTAAGAAGAATAAAGTTCTGATAAGAAACTGGTTGTGGTTGTTGCAATGATAATTAGACATGGTGCAGAAATTTAGCTTTGTGCTGCAAAAAGTTGAGGGACGTACAAGCAGAGCTGGATTACAGACTGGATAAAACTGAAGGTGACAACATTTCTGTTTACACTGATTAATCAAACAGTGATTGACGTGAACTTTTCTTTTACGTTGAGCCCATTTGTTGTAGAGTTGTGTTTCTAGGTCATATTATTATTCGGCTGCAATTAAACAAAATTAATTTCATAAGGTCCTGGTGAAAAATAGTGACAGTCATTCCCTCTGAGAGCTCAAGGTCACATTATTCATTAAAACAGTTCAAATAGAGGAGCAGCAACTCGTGATAGTTGAGCGGTTTGAACAAGAAAATATTTGTGCATTTTAACCAAATGAGTAATCGTATAATTGACAGTATGACTCAGTTTACAAAAACAAGATTAGTGGACTGTCCCTTTAAACTACTGAGGTTGGAAATCCCCAAAATGACACAAGGCTCTCCAGTGACATATATACATTTATTACACTGTACAATAAGAACTTTAATATTCAGTCCTCATTAAAAAATCCAAATAACAAACCATTATTTGAAAATCAATTCTCTGAAAATACTCTGAAACACAAATCTATAAGTAATCTACATCTATAACACTAATGAGGTCCAGTGCCTTCATTGACCTTTTATAACATTTACTTTTTCCAACATTCAGTTGTTCATGTCATAAACACTCCAGTATGAAAGATCTGTCATTGTACAGATATAACCTCTTTTAGAAATCATCTATTGAAAGTAATAATACAATTTTTAAGAAAAAAAGATTTGTGGTTTCAAAAAAATGACACCAGCAGCATTCTTTGGACCTGTATTAAGGCTGGCGTGCATCAGTGTTGGACAAACATCATCTCCATTAAACAAAGTCTCGTCAGTACATTAGTTTCAGCTTAACATCTCTGGATTTTCTCAGTAAAAAACAAATACTGTAGTTGTAGTGCAAATCATCTCTCCTGTTGTGCAGAGCCGTGTGGAGAAGAAGAACCAGAGGGGAGATCAAAGCCAATTGGGACAAATCTCTGGAAAACAAATTGAAAATATGTCAGTATAGGTTTAATGTTTCAGAGAAGTGAGAAGTATGTCAATGACATAATAAATGAGACAACTTGTGCGGCTGTAATACAACGCTGTGCTGTGCTGTATCATATTGTCCCGTGAATTAAAGGAATAGCTTTTAGAAAATATGTGCATTTTCTTTCATGCTAAGTTACAGAGAGCATTGATAACCCCTCTCATCACTGATAATAAATATACAACTACCTGTAAGACGTTATTATTATTTTAGCTTAGCTTAGATTTAAAAGTGTCCCATGCAACATGGAGGAGGCAGGGTTAATAACCAGCCAGCCACCAGGGGACGATCAAGAGGTTTTTACTTTACTTTTGGTGCAATGTCATTTCTATATTTTTATTCAGTCTATGTAACATGAAAGCACCACCCTCACAACACACTAGTGGTGGTGCTCTAACTAGCAGACTGTCACTATGTTATACCTACAGTTGAATCTGTTTGTGGTGTGAAAATATTTGTAACTCTGGTGATTAAAGATTTTTTTCTGACATACACTAAAATGACCAAAGTGAATTGTACAACAAATAGCTAACAAGAGGTTAATTTCATTGAAATAGGTATTAAGGTGAGTGATATAAGTCAAACTGCTTTAGACAGCACCAGTCACACTTCACTATCAGCGGTGTACTCACAGAGGACTCTTCAAAGTGCAGGACGGAGGCCAGTGGGTTTCTACAGCGAGGTCGAGGGGGAACAAACCCGGGAGCAGCGGGGACAGACACTGAGGTGTAGGTGGCCACCTCCTCATCCATACGCAGCTCCTCCAGAGGAGGAAGACGCTTCCGCAGCAACGCCACCACAGGACTCAGATTGTGAGTCTTCTGAGCAATAAGGTCTGTGACAGAAAAAGTCACTTTTAACAGTTTGAACATAACATAACCAGTTAAAGCTGATGCTCACAGAAGACAGACGACATATTAAATACATAAAATTGTGACGAAATATTGTACAAATGAGAAGAAAAAAAGACACCTTATTGATCTAAATATATGACATCCATGAAATTAAGATGATAACCAATATTCTGTGTTAAATGGAATATTTTCCAAGACAAAAAAGAGAGAGAAGGAAAACACTGAGTAGTTCTGCTCGTACAGCTTCCATGAAATATCGTTTTTCAAAGTTTAACAGTCTTCATTTTGCAATTTCACTCCTAAAATTTAAAGATAAAAAATTCCCATTAAAGTATAATGTAAATACAACAATTTTTGTATGTTACATGTTACAGTTACTCCCACTATCCAAGAAACATTAAGGCTACCAAGTTTAATTTACGGGAATATAAGTTGTCTTGTATTCAAGCCAGTACAGGAGTATGAAAATTATGAGGATTTGATGTTAAACACTATGAGACACAGTGATTATTATGGTAATGTGATACGTCAGTGTTACCTCTGCGCAGACTCTGAACAGACGCGTTGATCTGACAGGTTGGTTCTGACACAGATGACGTGACTTCATGCAGCGGCAGCACATTTCTCTGTTCTGATGAAACCGGAACATGCTGATCCTGATCAGATGAGCTCTTCTCAAAGAGTGGAGCTCTGACCAGCTTTTTGCATGTTGAGAAAAAAATGACAGACTCTCTTTGTGGTGCTTGGAGGAACAGCTTTACACCTGCCACCCTCTGCTCCTCGTCATCCTCACTGCTGTTAGTTCTGCTTGACTCTCCCTTTTCTTCACAGTGGGGTTTAGTCTAGAGAAGTGGGGGAGGAAACAAAACAAATAAATAATAATCCATAACAAAACTAAGAACTTGATTCAATTTGGATTCATGTGTGGGCATTAGTTTTGGATTTCATACGCTTAAAGCTTGAACTGGGAGCTGCTCTGTTTGTGTCTCAGGATCTTTGTCAGTGTTCTGCTCCTCTTGATCGTCAAACAATCTCTGCACGATCTCCTGCCGACAAACAGTGAAGTCATATGAGATCCAGAGCAAATGTAACATGCAATACAGTTTGTTCGTTTTTGGTTAATATATATAGTTTTTGTTTTGAAATCATCATCATTGAAATATTTAATAGAAAAAGTGGTCAAAACTGTGATGGAGAAGCCTTAAATTAAAAGAAAAAAATTAAAAGTCCCTTCAAGAATTTTGTCATACTCTGACTGTGCCTTTTATTTGACCATAAAGTTTTGTTTTGTTTTCCCATTTGACAATGCTCTTGTTAAAGGTCCAGTGTGTAAGATTTAGGTCAAAGGAATCATTGGCAGAAATTGAATATAAAATAATCCTAGTGATGTTTTCACTAGTGTGTTTCTTCTAAATTGTATGAATTATTGTTTTCTATACCTGAGAACGGACCCTTTATATTTAATTACTTTATAGTTACATCTGGAGCAGGTCCTCTCTACGGAGGCCGCCATGTTTTTTTACAGTAGTCCAGACTGGACAAACTAAAAACCTTTATGAATACCATAAGGCTACTAAAGGTTCTCTCTCATGTTTGGAAGGGGAAGGTGAGGTGAGGGGTTTTCAGCTGTATCATGCAACTTCTCCACTAGATGTCACTAAATTCTACACACTGAAACTTTCAGCCCAGATCTCTGTAAATGTACCAACACATATCGTAATTTGACAGAATGCTCACCTCCGGGTGTGGTTGAAGGTTGGTTTTGCAACTCCTCAGACCTGGGGTGTTGGTATATGGTGACTGCTGTGTGGATAAATGCCATTTCTAAAAAACAGCAGCATTATGATATAAAGATTAAAAAAACTAAAAATCTCAAATCTCAAAATGTCAAAAAGACAGAATATGCCCATACAATAAATGAATGCTGACCATAGCTGATATGGGCTGATGACGGGTGTCGCGGATTCTCTGTGGAGTCCATTTCCTCTGGGGAGTCTCTTTGAGTGCAACTGTTGAGGACAAAACAACTGAGTCACATCAGGATGAAAAGGACAAAGAGATAAGGGAGCATTCGGTTTCATAGAAGAACAAAAGAAAATACAGCTGCGACTTACCCACTGGTCCACCAGTCGCCTCTGTGAGATTTTTCCTAATTGGTACTCTCTGAGCCTAGGAAAGAAAATGAGACTGTTTCAAAAGCAACGTAGAAATAGAATTAAAAAACCTACTACAAATAAAATAATAAGGAAGAAGAGCAGAGGTAAGAAATGAGTCGTACTGTGTAGATGGAAGTGCCTCGGCCTGATGGACAGACAGACTTTCCAGGCGTGGCACCTACGAGCCCTCCAGCATTCACCCCCTGGTTCTGGAGGATACTTTGCAGAGCGGCGGTGTCGGGGGAAAACTGCACCAACTTTTCTAATCCTGTAAGAAGAGCACACATGCAGAGCATTAGTATAACTACAAAGTAATGCTGAACCATTTTTAAATTTACTAATACTAGTTTCATATTTTAAAATGTATTTATATTGTTACTCTGCTTATGCTAAGCTAAGCTTACTGGCTTCTGGTTCATTTACCATACAGACAGGTGGCATCAAACATCTCAAGTAAATCTCAGGAAGAAAGCTATCCAATGTATTTCTTGAAATGTTGAATTGTAATTGAAAATAAATTAACTATGATTACTTTGCAATTCGGTGCTTATTTGAAACAAACAAAATAATAAAGAATAGTAAGACATTTTTCTTCCAATGTAATTGTCTTTACCTTTCACATACTAAACTAAATTACATATTGTGTTTCTCCGTCTGGTGCTAACCTGTGGTTGCTGCAGCTTTTGATCGACTCTTCATGATAGACACTCGCAGAGGCTGCAAACAAGGGAATCATCAGTAGATACACACATCATTATTGGACTTATTCTGGAAATTGATGATTTTAAAAACTGTTGAACTTAAATCACTGTTGAAACAAAACAAACATCTCAATGACACTCTTCAGTAAAAGGGTTGGGTCCAAAAGACACTGTATCATCAAACCACCTCACCAGACAGTTATATTGTTTGGACTGTGGAGTTGCAGATCCCAGAGCTGTGGTGCTTACGCCCTCATTCCGGAGGATACTGAGGAAAGCTGCGTGGTCTGGCTGAAAGTTCTCCCCTTTATTATCAACACATAGGAAATCAACCTTAGAAACAATGTTCACAACTGTTTACAAGAACAAAACAAGTAGAAATCTCACAAAAGTAACAACTAAAATAGAGAGCAGGCAATCATGAGATCAATAATATTTCTAGCAATCAAATTAATAATAAGCTACGAAGCTGTTATTGTACAGGTGAGATCCATTTATCTACCTGGAGAATTTCAGCTGTTACAGCAATATACAACTGGATAAAGTACAGTTAAAGTAAAGTAGGGAAAAATAATGTAAGCACACAAATTTAGAAATATTGTGTACACCACACCAAATAAAGACAAATATAATTTCACAGCTGGAAATGTAAAATGTTTTCAGTGATTCTGCTCAAAACAGAAGAAAGAAGCTCAAAAGCAGCGTCCTCACTTACCAGTTGAACTCTTTGAAGATTTCACCTGTGTGGTCAGCTGCGTGTTCTGGGCAGCATATGATGACTTGGTTGGATCTTTGAGGCTGAGCCGGTTCATGTTTTCCAAACAGGTCTCTGCACTAAGAGCAGACTGTGCACAAGGATCAGCACTGTTCTGATGCAGAGCGTTATTATGAAAGGCTGATCGAGGATTGGACAAAGTGGCTGAAGTCTTGAAAGTGCTAGGAGGCTGGGACTGTCCTGACAGGTGGGATATTTTATCTGTAGCCTTTCCATGAGACTTATGTGTTGAATCCACATGGATGCTTGACATACTTGAATGTTTAGTAGGTTTTGAATTTATGTTTTGGGTCCTGAGACGGACTTTGCCTACATTGATTTCAGGTTGGACAGCATGAGCACCGGGCTGTGGGTTTTCGCTGGTTGTTGAACTCTTTGGCTGCGACAGGTTAAAAGGCACAGGCCTGGTGCACGGCTTTTTCTTCTTAGCTTTGCCCTGAAGTGAAATGACAAAATCTTAAGAACAGAACAATTGTCAGATTAAATAAAAGCACTTAAATCCGTGGAACAGGACTAAATCACTTACAGCCAGAGGTTTCTCCTCCCATCTACAGTGTGATTGTCTGAAGTCAATTGGAGTCTGAAGATGAAGAGACTTAGCGAGCACTGGTAATCTGCTTACAGCTGGTCGCACAGCTGCCTTTCTGCCCGTGTCTGAACGTCCTGGATCTTTGTTCTCATTGTCTTGTTTAGAAAGATGAGGTGCAGACACAGGTTTGGAAGGTTTCTGGTTCACTAGGATTTTGTTATGTTCATTCTTCATTCTGTTTGGGGAAAAAAAACAATAAATGGTGAGATAATAGATGAAACTACTCTCACTGACACTTTATTAGAAAAACTTGCACATTAACGCAATTATCCAACTGACTGATCATATGGGAGCAGCAGAATGTATAAAATAATGCAGATTCAGTTAATGTTGCAATCAATCATTCATCAATTATCAGAATGAGGAATACATGTCATAGATAAAAGTGCTGCACATAGATGCACTCTATTAATGTGTGTGTGTGTGTGTGTGTGTGTGTGTGTGTGTGTGTGTGTGTGTGTGTGTGTGAGTGTAAAACTGTACTGTAAAGTGCTTCTGTGAACAGAAGGTCCTCGATGATGAGAGGTCAGAAGAGAATGACCAGAAGGACTATAGTAATTCAGGATGTTACAACTGTGTGAGCAGTAAAGCATGTCAGAATACACCACACGTCGAACGTTATGGTGAATGGTCTACAACAACAGAGGACCACATCAGGTTCCACTCCAGTAAACATAGAACAGAGATCTGATCCTGTGAAATCTGGACATTTGTAGACGGGAAAACATAGCCTGGTCTGATTCATCTGGATTTCTGCTGAGGCTGTAGATGGCAGGATCATAATGTGGCAGCATGAGTCCGTGGATCCAACCTGCCTTGTGTCAGCAGTCCTGGTTGCTGGAGGTAGTGTAATGTGTGCGGAAGGTTTTTCTGGACACACTTAATAATACAGTGCAATTTTACCATCTTGTTATGGCTACTTACAGCGGGATCATACACCATGTCACAAAGCAAAAGTTTCACACTGAAGGAACACTACAATGAGTTCAGTGAACGTCCAAGGCCTCGTCAATCAGCAGATCTGACTTCAATAGAACCCCTCTATGATGTGGTAGAGCTGGAGATTCTACATGAGTAAAATTACTTGTTCCATCGAACGTTTTTTTTAGGAAGTGAAGCCAAATGGTTGAACACAATGAACAAAAATAAATACATATTTTCGGAAACAGACAAACATTTAGAATTATTCAGGAACAAAAATAAATAAGTAAACAAGATTACAAATCTGACAGGAGGTTCATTATCAGCTTTGGAACTTGACAGTCTTTTACACATGCCACAAACATAATTTCCATCTGAACTAAAAAACTATTCAGTGCCCAGGCAGAAAGTGAAACGAGAAAAGAAAACGTAAGAAATGTGTGTGTGTGTGTGTATATATAAACTGACTTACCTCAGAAAGTCACTGTGGATTTTGTTCTGACTTTGCTGCCGGAGGACTGAAGGGGAATCCATGATGATGAAGGAAGAGGGTGGTGATGAAGAACTAGAGGAGCAAGAAAGGAAAAACCAAATTGAGCAACCAGGCATGATGCACCACACAGACTCATACAGAAGAGAGGAGACGAAAACATGCATCTGGAAAATAAATGATCCACAGACTACATTCCAAAGATTCACCATTTCACTTAGTGAGAGAAAGCAAGTCCCACCATGGCCGACCCTGTGAAAACATGAATCTAACTAGGCTTCGAATAATGAAATGTGTTTGTCTAACAGATGAAGCACTGAACTGGTAGGAGCAGAGCCTGAACACAGTACAAACCAAAGTGTTGCTAGCGACCTAAACAAGAGAAAGTAGCTTTAACTGAAGGGATACATTGAGTCTGTCGTCGGTAACACAAGCTACCTAAACGTCTAAAACCGTATACTACATATTTTACGTACTTTAAAAATACAAAATGGCCGCCGTCACTTCCTTCTGGTCGTCCAGTGAAGTCTCTGATCAAGTGAAATCCAAATGTTTTGGTTTTCCGGGCGTTTTGTTGGAATTTAAAGATCCCTTGTTCGGTTCTTTCTCACGGAGGAGGGCTGTCAACTTCCTGGACTCGCGGCAGTTTGTAAAAAGCGCGCTCCGCCATTGGTGGAAGCAGGAAGCCGTGTCGACCAATGGCTGCGCGCATTGATGTTATCGCAGCGTCGCTGACCAATGAGCATCCGATTCTCACAAACAGCTCCATGGCAACGACGCGAAAGTTTTACAAAGTAACTTTTTGTTTGTTTCGCCCCCCCCCCCCCCCACCCACCCTAGACCCCCACCACGTGTAAATAGAACAGAATCGAACTTAATTCCAGTGGATGAATTGAATCATCACAGTTCAACCATTATATAACTTTTTATTATTTACTCATGTAGATGGGGATTTGTTACCCATTTAACACTGTTTATTCAAATCTCCCAACAACATGTGAGATATCAGAGAAAACAAACTACTGGACGGTAGCACATATATCTTTGTAGTTTATTTTTAAACAATTGTTGTTAACACCACAGTTAAATCTAAATAACAGAAACACTAGTTTGTAGAGCTCATATCAGTAAACTAGCTCAAAAGGTCATGGATAATCAGTCAATAAACAGTCAAAGTTAAAGTAAACAAACGAGAGAAACCAACCAATCGAAAAACATTAACATCGCTAAATAATAACAAAAATAACCATTCTTAACTTTTTGGTCGGTCAGGTCTCGACAGAACAGTTACATGCAAAGTTGACAGCATCACTTGTCCTTGAAGGCAGCACAGGTGAAAAGTACATTTACTCATGCAGCACTTGAGTGAATGCTATGTTGCTACTATACGCTCATAGACTTCACAATGATTATTTGACAAATTTATTTATTTACAGTTACATGTTAGTGTTCCTTTGAGATTTGACTAAATATGTGACCAACAATATTCAAAGCAATCAAATTCTAGCTGCTAAAAAAATAAAATAAACACAGTTTAAGTGATGCTTTAATCTCAATAGTTTTTTTCAATCACAGTCAAAATTGGGTTATATATGTACAGTGAAATAAAAATCAGTATATACAACACATCACAGTGGAGACTGCACAATATAGGGTGTTTGTATGTTGAAATTTTAAATTTTGCTAAAACTGTAACCTGACTAACCTATTTATCAGTTAATTATTTCAGTGTTATCTACATTGATATAGTTTAAAAGAAATGTTCTGGGGGATAAAACTTTGATTGCAACACACTAACTTGTAATGGGGCCTTTTCATGAAGTGGTATTTGTGCCTCCACTGCTGGAGGTCAGGATCAGAGAATGCAATGAACAATAAGACACTCCCACTCTGTCCGTAACTGTGGTCGTCCAGCAGGTGTCGCTGCCAGCAGACTGGTAAAAGCCCATGCCTGGCTGACAGCAGCAACACAGTGTGGGTGTCTGGCTGTCACCCAGAGGCCCTGTGTCAACAGCAGAGGGAAGAAGAAGAGACCAAGAGGAGGAAACCAGAAAGTAACACTGCTGCAGAAATGGATCTGCGGTCTGAGCTGCTCAAGTCCATTTGGTATGGCTTCACAGCTCTAGATCTGGAGAAGAGCGGTAAGGTGTCCAAGTCTCAGCTGAAGGTGAGTGGAGGGTCCTCTACCTGGACGATGGGACTTTAGCCATCTTTACTTTCTAACCTGAGAAGCCACTAACCTTTTCATTCCGCTGCCTCATTTCCTCCCTCAATCAATACGCCGTCATGTGGGCTCACTCAGAGGAAGATGAAGTGAAGATATTTGAAGTGCTCAGCAAACTAAATGTCACAAATGCATTTGTGATTTAGTCTTTGTTGTATTTGATGCTATAGGAAATAATTATTTTGTAATAATTGTTATTTATCAACAACATTTCCTGTGTGAAACAAACCCTTTGAACCACATTCTGTTCAACAAGGAACAAATTTGTTCCCTATATTTCTAGTAAAATGCTGTCACTGCTGACAGAGGGCACAATATGCATCTCTGTCTGGCAGGAGCACGAGAGTAACAGTTTGCTCTCAGTTTGTATATGAATAGGAGCCCTCATCTCCAAGCTGTGCTCGCACTGGGCCTCGATGTACCAGCTTGTTGTGCAAAGGGTCCTCTGACACTGGACCTGCCCAGAGAACAGCCTGTTGAATAGAGTACGTTCACAACATGAGTCTGTGTACGTCAAACGCACATTGTTACAGTGAGAGCAAGGACAAAGTGGAAACATGTTGGTGATTGCTGTCTCTTGCCACAGGGCTTCAATGAGGCAGCTGTATTTTTGTTGATCTCATTGTTATGTCACTTGGTCTTGGTGTGGGCCAGACTCCATTTCTAGCCACCTCCATGTTCCTGCGATGTGCGGCCTGCCACCCCTAGCTAGCAGTAAGTCAGCCTCATGACTGGGCTTATCCCCCTCATGCAGGCAGCCTGTGAACAGGCACCATGTTCTTAAAACATACTGCATGCTTGCGAGCAAACGGTTTGCATGCCGTGTCCTTAAAACTGACAGATGTTGTAGTGCACAGGAGACGAAAGACAGGATGTGGTTATGTCTCAACACACGAAGACTGGTTGTCTGATAAAATGCATCAGATATCTGAGGATGTTACACACTTTACACACATAGTTGCAGTAAAAGCAAAAGCGTGGATTTATTTGATAAAATATCTTTTAACAAACTAGTTTGAGTAGAAGTATTACTTTACACAATATACTGTATGTAATCACTGAAAGGTACTACTTGTTTACTTGCAGTGCTTTTTCTTGTCACATTTCTTTATATCGTTCTATATTTCTGAACAAAAGTCTCTCAATATTATTCAGCTGTAAACATCTTTGAGCGGCACTAACCTATACAAGTACTTCAACTGGCTGAGGGACTTTAAGGGTTTTAAATATTCTACTTGAAAATGTTTCAATGCTGTTTCTTTCAATATTTTGCTTATTCGAACAACTTTCTTTCATATTTTGTGAAACTAATTCATGTGAAAACATTGCTGTTTATTATGTAAAGTATGATCCAGTAGACAATTCAAAACTTCAGCTCAATAAAAATGAAGATGAAATCTGCTGTTTTGCCAAACAATTTCAGTTGCCTGTGTTTTACATTCAGTATCTCACTGCAACTGTTTTAAATACGTGTGTCCTGTACTTTGTGATTCCTCAGGTTTTGTCCCACAACCTGTGCACAGTCTTGTGTATCCCACATGATCCTGTTGCTTTGGAGGAACACTTCAGAGATGATGATGATGGTCCTGTGTCCAGTCAGGGTTATATGCCTTATCTCAACAAATACATTCTGGATAAGGTAATGACACCCCCACATGTTTTTTTCTCATTTTAATTTTAATGCTCTGTAGTCAAAGACAATGTCTCCGCATTTTGTTGTTTTAGGTTGTGGAAGGATCTTTTAATAAGGAGAATGTAGACGAGCTCTGTTGGACTCTTACGGCAAAGAAAAACTACCAGACGGACAAAAACAGCACAACAGTTCTGCCAGAGAGGGATGCTTTTCAACTTTGGTGTCTTTTTAACTTTCTGTCTGAGGACAAGTACCCTCTGGTTATGGTTCCTGATGAGGTAGGTTCAACTAGGATATATTTAGATCTAAAAGAATTTCTTCAAGAGCACTCATTGGGGTTAGAATCACAAAGCTAATCTGATATCTGCTTATATAGTATTATTATTATGGCACATCTTAAAGTCAGAGTTGCTGCTTGTTTCTAAATTTAGTCACATGAATGTTCCGACTTGCTGTGGACTGTTGTTGACTGTAAGACTGGAGTCAGCAACAACGGCCTAGAAATGTTGTTGGACTGTAAGTGCACCCAGACTGAAACCTTGTTTCTTGCCATCATGGAACACTATTTTTTCTGTGCAGCAGTGTGGGCTAGATTCAGAGTTGCAAACTCTGTCTGGTTTCCTGTCGAGTGTTTTTCGCAGCTGCTGTCAAAAGACAGCCCTAAATTTCAAGGGCAGAGTTGTTTCTATCATGCTGGGTTTAGGAAAACATTATCCAGTTTTATTTTCGCTTCACACGCTGACCCTTGTACAGAGAAAACTGTGGTGTGACATGTACCACAGTGATGTAAGGAGTGTAACTATAGTTTATCGGAGAAACAAATGAATGAAATGTACCTTATAGAAAAGATTACATTGTTGAATGAGATATTTGATGGGCCTCATAAAGTGGTTTTATTGGGATTTATTGTGAAAAGCTCTACAAATATAGATAAATATAGTAAAGTGAATAAAAATCCATTACATGAGATTCATTCAAATTTAGTGTCACAAAGAGGAATCTGATTATAGTAAAACAGATATTATCTTTAGTTACATCTTCCCTTGAGTATAATGTAACAAACACAGATAATTCAATTGAGTCATTTTGATTTTCAGTTTCAAGACTTTTGGTTTCTTCTCCTCCTCAGGTGGAGTACCTCCTCAAGAAAGTGTGCATGGCCATGAGTATTGAGTTTAACTGTGTTGAATTAGAGGACTTCTTCTCCCAGGACTCCGTGCAGCAGAGTGGCATTACTGTTTGGGTTTTTCTTGAGATGATGAACTCAGGAAAAATTACTAGAGGAATTGACAAGAGCATAATCAGCATGGCAATAGAGGAAGCGTATAGAGAAATAGTTGGCGATGTCCTCAAAGAGGTAAGTGACCCATCTACCACAGGAAGATTGTGTTTTGGTTCCTGATGGGCACGTCTCTGTGGCGGTAACAGTGTGTGTTGGTTTGGACATGCAGGGTTATCTGTGGAAAAAAGGTCAGCTGAGGAGAAACTGGAAGGAGCGCTGGTTCACCTTAAGGCCAAGCAGCTTGTCCTACTACACCGGGGAGGACCGCAAGGACTGCCAGGGCAACATCGCATTGGATGGGAACTGCTGTGTTGAGGTAAGCAGCTGGGGATGATCATCTCTCAAAGCTTGACACTTAACACTAGAGGGGCCTTTAGCTTTTAATAATGGGACTCATTCATCAAAATCTTCTTAAGTTTTCGCTTAAATTTGTTATTTAGAAATTTAAATTCTAAATTCATGAACAAGACATGTTCTTAAGCTTAACTCACCTTTGTTCCTATATTGATAAATCCCATTGTCTTGGTAAGTTGAAAGGTAAACGCCATTTCCCATAAAACGACATGAGACTGCAGTGCAGTGATGACACAGCGAAATCACAGACAATGAAAAGAAAATTTGAGAAGTCAAGAATGCCTGAAGGAATATCTGTAGACAGTGGTCTACCGACATTTGTTGTGTCAGCAGATGTTACAAAATAGCACAAATAATTATGCATGGGATGCAGTTACATGTTGAGTAAAAGCTGTATTGCGACAAAGTTGCACAGTTTAAGTAAAAATCGTTTGTTTTAAAGGGTTGGGTCAAAAATATATTCTTTAAAGGAGATATATTCTGCCTTTTCAGTTTCCTCTTGCCTGCTATGGAATTTTTTCACATGTTTAAAAGTCCAATGTCAAACAAAAATAGCTCTTCTTCCCCCACAGAAAACATTGCACATGAAACTTCTCGTTAGTATGCACGTCTAACAGCTAGTCCAGCACGCCCACTAACAGAGTCAGGTAGAGTGAGAAGAAAGGCTGACATTTTCTACACACACTAGAAACTCTGTCACACGCTCAATCAGAGCGGAGTGGGCTTTATAAGGAGGAGGAGGGGCCTTAAAGACACAGGAGCTAAAACCAAGCATTTCAGACAGAGGCTGAAAAGAGGAGCTGCAGCAACAGATGGTATGAGGAGAGTAAGAGAGAAAGAGCATTTTCAAGTCATAACTCTAATCACCTGAATATCAGTATAATCCATTTCCTTTAAGACAGCAGTTGCCAACCTGGGGGTGGGGACTCCTCCAAGAGGTTGCAAGATGAATCAGAAAGATGTCAAACAGATCATGTATTGACTTCCCTATATACTGTATGACCTCATCATTGTTTTTTCCTGTGAATTTTCAGAAATGTTTATGTCTTCATGACTTAAATCAAAAACACAAAATAAAACACAACCTGGACACATGTTCCATCAGTTATGAGGAGTCAGTATCAAAATTACTGAGATGTGGAGGGAACAAGTTCATGTTTCACTTTTGTCTGAAAAGCAAAAACTTCTGAAATGCTCATATGATGACTTCGACCCTTCTGTCTTTGACAAAGTGAAACATCCCCCTTCTGAACACTCCTCCACCCCAGTAACTTTCCTACAGTCTCTTGATATCTCCTCCCATATTAGGTATCATAACCCAAAGATCAGCCCAGAAGTGAAAAACTGAATGTATTCTGACCAGGCAGGTTATAGTTTCCTCACATATCTCAGAGCTTTTTTAGTGTGGTTGCTCATTGCTGCTTTTGATGTGAACACATAAGTCAATTATTGGCCCATCAGTGCCACATGGCACAACACTGAGTACTGACAACAAACATCTGGTTAGGTTCTGCCTGTTTACCACACACTGCTACACACTACATGTTTTACTCTGAGGGAAATCAAAGAATCATCTAAAATCATGCTTTATTATAGGAAGTAGACGATGATCAAATATTGTTTGGTCGTTCAAAATGGATCAAAAACCTCCTTTTCCCAGTGAGTTGACAGTTTTTTTCTCTTCACCACTGTTTTTGTAAGAAATGGTCACAAAAATGTAAAAAAGAAAAATCAATACATGATCACACGATATTTATTGATACAGTGACTGTTTTCCTTGTTGAACAGGTGCTGCCGGACAGAGATGGGAAGAGGTGCATGTTTTGTCTTAAAACCCTCTCCAAGACTTATGAGATGAGTGCCTCAGACACCAAACAGAGACAGGAGTGGACTACAGGTCGGAGGACACTGATATAAATCACTGATCCACCTTTGATATGATGACATTAAACTTTATTTCCTCTGCAGCCATTCAAACAGCTATCAGGCTGCATGTGGAAGGGAAAAAGTCCCTCCACAAAGACCTGAAGCTGAAAAGGCGCGAACAGCGTGAGCAGCGTGAGAGGAGACAACAGTCTAAAGAGGAGGAGCTGCAGAGGCTACGGGCCCTGCAGGAGGAACGGGAGCGTAAGCTGGAGGAGCTGGAACTTCTGAAGGAGGCGCAAAAGCAGGCTCAGGCCCTCCTGGAGCAGGACGAGCAGAGAAGGCGCCAGCAGCATGAGCAGCTCCAGCAGGCCCTGGAGGTCCAGCTGCGAGAGGCTGAGGAGGTGAGTGTGGGGGCAAAGAAGGACAATTAAAGAATTTGAATTCAGATGAAGAAATATGTGAATAGTCATCTTTCTTTGTCTCAAGGCCCGGGTCAGTATGCAGGCAGAGATGGCTCTGAAAGAGGAGGAGGCCGAGAGGCAGAGGAAGAGAATCGTGGAGCTGGAGGAGATGCAGAAGCGTTTGGAAGAGGCGCTGCAGCAGGAGATCAAGGCCAGGCTGGATGAGGAGGCCTTCCGCTATGCTCAAGCAGGGTAGAGTGAAGCTGTCATGCCAAACACTTTCACAGCACGATAAGAAGTCACATGTTTAGGTTTCGAGCTTGAAAACAATGAGGTATGAGCTGTCAGTAGGAAGTCAAGTGTGCAGATATTGGATCTTCAGCTCAGCTTAAAAAATGCATGTTCATTTGTGGTCATGAGGAAGTTGAGATGTTAATAGAGGAAGTTGTTAAATGTTGTCATCAGTCAGATCTGATATGTTGCTGTTTATCACTCTGAGAAATGTATCCCATAAATCTGCCAAACACCAGGTCCTGTGCATCTTCTCTCACTCTGCCTGAAACATTATATTAATATATTAAACAGCTTGGTGTCAATTATAAATTCTTGAAAATATGTCTTGTTCTGTTGTGTCCAGATTACTGGCTGAGGAGGAGGATAAAATGAAGGCACTGATGAACCTGCAGGAGGAACAGGAGGAGTACATTCTGAAGACGCAGAGGGAGAAGCAGGAGCTCAGGCAGGAAATGGAGGCCAAATCTCAAGCACTGGAGGAGGCGCAGAGGCAGCTGGAAGAGGTCCGCGCCAACCGGCACAGGGTTGACCAGGATGTAGTGGTAAGCGAAAAAACAGAAACCTCGCTGATTGCCTGGTAATAAGAAGAACTACATTTATCTCTTTTAGCTTATTTCTTGGAGGAGATGTCAGCTTGCTCTTATGAAACAGAGTTTTTTTTCCAACAGGCTGCACAGAGGAAACTTCGCCAGGCGAGCACCAACGTCAAACACTGGAATGTCCAGATGAACAGACTGATGCGGCCAATCGGACCAGGAGGTACGTGTCCCATCTGCATTTGTTTGTGAATATTCTACTGTCTTTCTCTGTCTCACAAGGGACAAAATGTGTTATTTTTAGATTTTATGCCCTCCTGTACTATTGGGCACTATCGCCATTATTGATAGGGTGGGTAGGATAGAGTTGTGAAAGGGGGATAGAGAGCAGCCATTTTCTTGCCACTTGCCAAGTCACAGACTTACATCTGATTTCATTTTTCCTCTGTAAAGCTTTTCTAACATGTTTCGCTGTCACTCTCCTTGTTTTTAGAGAAAAGGCCGTCGTTAGGAAGCTCTTTCTCAGCATTCCAGATCCCGACGCAGAGAGATCCCGGGCTGCGTCTCAGAAGGAGATCGGATTCAGAAGGTCAGGACGAAGAGAGCAAAGAAAACGTTGACAACAGAGCTGGGTGTGATCTAGAAAAACGCCACTCCCATACCTCTAATGGAGACATGGACATCCCTTGAAAAACATGAATCAGAGAGAGGCTGCTCAGCTCACATCTGGTCACACTGTGAGGGTTTCTGAAAGAGGGGCAAGAGGCTGAGGGTTGTCTAATATAATATATAACATATGAAAACTTTGAGACATTTACACTTAAAACCGAATTTAGAGAACTACAATTAAATGTCAAATTTACTGACCTCATTTCATTGCTTCAAACATTTTAGTGAGACGTTAAATTTTGCAACACTCACAACTCATCTAATGCGACCTGTGTGGTTTGGTTCGCCTTTTTGACGCTTTTCCTTATATTAGTGAAACGTTGGCTCAATATTATGAGTTTCAGTCAATAAGTATCGCTCCTCATAAAACAGGAAAGAGAAAGAAAGAGGGGGGAAGAGAGAAACTCTAGTTGAACTTCCTGCTTCAACTGTTTTAACATAAGTGTAAATAAAAGAGTGAATTAATGCCATAACCAGATTTCTGCTGTGATCTTCCCTTGATTTAATGATGTGTGACGTGCAACTCAATACACTGTAAAAAATCACTTTCATGACATTGCATACATTACAAGAAATGACATGAAATAAATGAAGTATTGTTAAGGGATTGTATGAATCATCGAACAGTCATTACATCAGTTTCAAAGAAACACTGTGGAAATATTTGAAGCCTATAATTCTGAATGAGCAAACCGCATATCTGCTTTACTTTGAATTTGAGTCGTCATTGATTCAGTTGAAATGTGTCATCACTGACTAACGTGTCGCCTCTAAATGGTGAAACACATACGAGAGAACAGAGACATCCCCTGACAGACAGCACAAACTGCATATAGACTGGAAGGATGGTTATTAGCCATACCTTTTTTTTTAAAAAGCAGTATTGTTCTATATCTCTCAGTATTATCAATCTTTATTTTTCTTATTCAAGATAATCACTTTCTTAAAAAACGTTATATTCATTAAATTTTTTAAAGTTTCACAAAGAGAAATAGGTATTAGCCAGTAAATAAAAATTAATTATAAAAACACAAATGTAAGGAAGCTATATAGATATACAGCTATACTACTGTCAAGAGAAAAAGACTGAGTCTTATCTCAGAGTGTAAACTAGGGATATCGGTGGATGACCCTTCTTTTCTCAATGTTTCTCCTTCTGAAAGTTTCAGTGAATGTTTAACTTGCATTTACTTCATTTGTTTATACTGTTTTAATGTGGTTTTGTTTTTATTAATTTGTACTGCCTTGTCTTGTTTTTAATTTTATATTTTTATAATATAATTGTATTTCTTCTAGTTAAGCACTTTGTAACATTGCTAAGAAAGGTGCTGTATAAAAAAGCTATATTATTATTATTAGTACTAGTAGTAGTAGTAGTTGTTTAATTATTACATCTAAACTCACTTTAATTTTGTAAAATGCAAGACCAAATTTAACAACAATGTAATGAACATCAATGTAAATGTACACATTACTGACCACATAAATAAAAGGGAAACATTGTAAACTTGGTAAAGACAGATGTTTTGTCAGGGCTGCAATACTGGTCCACATTAGATTGAAGTGGCCTCTGATTCATGATGTAATGTTCAGTAACGTTGTTAAACTCTCAGTGAAAACTTCCCCCAGTAATGACATAATGTTGAGAGTGCTGATTTATGCTGAGATATGTCAGTCTGATATAAAAATCTAATTACAGATGACTCTACTTACCACGACTCATTCCCATGGTTTACACTTGGCAGGCTTGGCTCACTGAGGCTGCACTTCTATGTTTTTATACATGCCTCTGTATGTTATTTGTAATTTTTTACCAGTAACCTGTCAGGAACTGCAGATGAAAACCAGCCTACGTGACTAAATCAGGCACATTTATGTTGGACGTGAGTGCGCATGTTAAAAATTGTGTGTTTTAAATAAATAAACATAAATTGAAGCTGCATGTGAGCATGGAGCAGATTTTTCCTTCTGTCAGTGGTCGGCCTCGTACTTCAGAATCACAATCAGCTGTATTGACATAGTCTGTATATTTGCACACACAAAGAACATCTCAGTGTACTCACACACAGTATCAATAACAATGTCCAGCAAGATACTACTGAACATTGACAAGGACAACAAAGCTGAATGATGATAAGTAAAGATAAATATATGAGGGGCAAGCAAGTAGGAGAAAAATAAGTATGAATAAATACTACAATAAATGGCCAATGCATGTGTCCATATACATATAAATAACAGCTCTTGAAGGTTGTTTACAAAGATACAAGTGGTGCAAATGTGGAAGAGTGAAGAAAACAATATTGAATTGATCATGCAATAAGTTATATAGACAGTGGGGTTCTCTACAGAGCTGCGCAGCTCACTTTTAGCCTATTTTAAGAATAGCTGGAGGTTGATATATACATGTTACTGCACAGGGTGAATTGTGAAGTTATATAAATGTGATTTCTAGTTTTATGCTGTTGAGGAAAAGAGTAAAAAAAAAATACATCCAGAAAAACTACAGAGACCTTGAGTCCTCAGCCAGAGAGCTGCTGTATGGGGGCTCTGGGTTTGTTGTGCTGGGGTTTTGAGGTTGTGTGTGGACGGGGGGGCGCTGTGTCCTGGCATGTGACGAGGAGGAGGAGAGGGGGCAGTGAGGCTGAGCAGAGCAGAGTCAGGCAAAACTAGGATTCGCAGGGGGATTATCAGTCAACTATACCAATGTGTATGTGCTATGGAAGCCAGCTCAACTGCCCGGACTGTGTCTCCCTCCCCCGGGGCTCGGCGATGTGTCAGCTCGGCCTGTCCGTGAAGGCCCGGGGATCGCTGTAAGTTTATGTTAGCACTCGGGCTAGCTGATTAGCTCCCCGCCGCTAGCTCCCTCACTCCCGCTGGCTACTTCTTTCCAACTTGTCAACAGCCGATCGATCGTGGACCTGGCCCGGCCACTCGGAAGACTCGTCCGTTTTAGCCCACCGGCAGTTTCACCCCAGCGAAAACCCTTCTGAACCCCCGGCACTACAGGGAGAGGTAAGCTAACCTGGTGAGCCCGCTAACGTGTATTAAGGGGGAATGTGGGTCAGCCACGCTAACAGCTAGTGGTAGTCAACATCCAAGGTTAGTGGCTAACTAGCACAGTGAGCTAGCCGCGCCGCACTCCTCGACGGCGGAGTCACACGCTTTAAAACGGATCGTGTTGTTTTCACAGTCGGTGGAAAAGTTTGACTTCAGTCGCGTCTGTAACTCAACTGCCCCCCCATTTCTCCGCTTGTATGAAGTTATGGTGCTTCATTAAATTCACTGTAATGTTCGCACATTTCTCCTAGAACCAGTGTGACAGGTTGTCTGCTGGATGACAAGTCCCAACAGTCCCAAACCTCAACGGTTCTCTTCCTTCTCTTCCCCCCTTCATGTAGGAAACACAGTTTAGTTTGTCCTCCTCTGTGGTCCATCGTGGCTCTATCGATCCTGAAAGCTTTAATAATGAATCTGTTCGTGGAACTACTGTGGATGTTTGCCAGAGCACAGCTACATTCATGGACGGATTAATCCGCTAGGGGGGCCCGGGGCAAAAAAAAAAAAAAAAAAAAAGTTACCCCCACCCCCAAAGCCCTTTCCTCCACCAGCGATCAACAGCGCTCAGTGTGTACACAGTGCAAGCACACTGTCCCCTTAAAGCACTCACAAGTACACAGTTCACCCTACCATGGAGCTGAGGCAAACAATAATACAGATGTCTGCAAGCTGCACAGGACACAAAGTTTACTTTATCAGATAGTGGAGGACACACTGTAATAATGGTCAGGGTGGGAATCTTCTGTCGTATCTTTGTATTTTATTAGAACTGTGGCTCTTATTTGTGGCCAATTTTTTAAAGTTTGGTGATTAGAAACTTGGTGAGGCTGTTATGCGGATATTTGTTTGTCGATTGTATAAATTGCTTTATTTTACTGAACCAAAAACTTTGTTGTGAGATAAATTATTTCTCTTACAAGAGATTGTACAAGTTTTAAATGCAATGCCTAATTAAATCAGTGTTTCTAGTAGAGCAGGGCAATAAAATAATATCAATAATCATTGCAATATAATTTTCATCTGAAGTGAAGTTTAATATACATGGACGTATTGCGTATGCATTGTGCACAGTGAGCGGGTACAACAGGTTATAGTAGAATACAAAAAAGCCTTTACTGTCATTGTACAAGAGAAAGAACTACAGCAAACTTAGAGGTGCAACCTCTGACAAAAGTGCAAACAAGTTCAAAATCCAACAACAGACACAACCAATAAATATGAGACTAATAAATACTTTAAAGTAGAAAAGTAGTTAGGTATTGCACAGAATGCATATAAATCAATGAGCAGGTTGTGAATCTATTGGCTTTATTGTATTTTTTAATGCAATTTATTGACAGATATTCCAGAAAATGTACTACATCATGATATATATCAAGCTTATAATTTGAAATGACATAATACCACAACACAGGTTATTTTTCACATCACACAACCTGGATCAATAAGATGTTGGAAGTTTGCCTAGTTCAGGGTTCTTATGGTCAGACACCCATGCTTGTCTGTAGCGCTTGCCTCATGGTTAATCCAGAGCAAGTGAGTATCATGTCATAAGCCTATTACTATCGAGAACATCCCCTGGCTCCTCAAATGCAACTAGGAGTACTTGACTGATATGGGACAGGTCACATAAATAAAGAGAATGCCAAACATTAGTAAATTCACTATTTTCATCGTTTTACAAGTGATAAAACTCAGCAGTTGTTTTTGTTAATTTAATATCGCTGGTTTAAAACAAATGTATGTACTCTTTATTAGTGGAGCTATGATGGCAACGTGACAAGAGGGGAGCCGCTGAGTCAGCTTCAACAGGAATCATGGAAGAGTTTCAGCAAACTGTTACCGGGCAGCATGACGGGGTGAACGGTTACTGCGAGCCCAAATCCCCCCAGGACGCTGCCGATGTCAGGAGAATGTCACCGAAGAGAGAGCCTGGTGCTTGGGAGAGCTGTGGGGGGACAAGTTTGTCGAAGCTGACAGACGTCCAAGAGTTGAAGGCCAGGGAAAGTGAGGATGAGGAGGACAGGGAGGAGAAGGAGGTAGTCCCCATCTCTAAAGGCCTGAAAGGGGACCAGAAGAGCAGAGAGAAGGAGCCTCTCGATCAGGAAGAGAACAATCATAGCAAGCAAAACAGCAGTGCAGCGTCCAGCTACACAGGTAAGACTTTTTTGGGGCATGCATTAAACTGGAACATGACATATTTTGATTACATGTCATTTTTTAAGCCTTAATATTGATGCTCTTTTTCATTCAGACCTGTCCCATACCTCGTCACCCTCGCTGTCAGAGCAGCTGCGTCTTGGACGCGAAGACAACACAGGGTCAGGGATCAGCGTGGAGTGTAAGGTCTGTGGGGACAAGGCCTCTGGCTTCCACTATGGCGTACACGCCTGTGAGGGTTGCAAGGTAAAGCAGTTTGTGTATCAGGTCAGAATAGCTTTATGAGGTTATAAATTGTGATAATGCAAGTTTTTGTCCGATATCAGTGGCTAAACCAGTTGAGTTGTTTCTCACTCAGGGCTTTTTCCGGCGAACTGTGAGGATGAAACTAGAATACGATCGCTGTGAGCGTTCCTGCAAGATTCTAAAGAAGAACCGCAACAAGTGCCAATATTGTCGCTTCCAGAAGTGCCTGTCTTTGGGAATGTCCCATGATGGTGAGAGCAAAAAGTTTTTATCAAGTTAACTTCATGAATCAAGGACAATTTATTGATCCATCTTTTACAAATCCAAGAAAATGTTATGATCTGATTTGACTTGGGCTTTAAAAAGTTTTATGTCACGTGAATTGTGTGCAGGCAGTTGGTTGACAGTTTGGTCTTGAGTTTCCCTGGTCTTGTTTAGGTGATGGGAAATTCACAAGAATTCAACCAACATTTATATGCACAAAAGAAAGACACTCCTGAAACATTCCCTCAAAATAAAACCAGCATGTGTGTGTGTTTGCTCAGCGATCCGATACGGACGTATGCCTGAGGCGGAGAGGAAGAAGCTGGTGGCTGGCCTGCTTGCAGAGGAAGTGAATGTTAGCAAACCAGGTGGCTCTGACCTGAAGACCTTGGCCAAACAAGTCAATGCAGCCTACCTGAAGAACCTCAGTATGACCAAGAAGAGGGCCCGCAGCATCCTGACAGGCAAAACCAGCAGCACCTCGGTACATTCCAGTCTTAAACTTCCAATCTGATGTGGCTGGGCTGGTTCTACAAATTTAATATGATTAACTCTCAGTATAACTACAAAGTACTTGTTAATACATATTCCAATTATGTACTGGGATAATCCGAGTTACCCTACACTTCCAGATAGCATACCAAGTTAACTCTAGCTCTAAGCCTAAGTAGTTACAGATGTTAATTAAAAAAATATGTGTATTTGCCGACCTTTCAGCCATTTGTGATCTACGATGTGGACACACTCTGGAAGGCAGAAAGTGGTTTGGTGTGGAGCCAGTTACTTCCAGGTGCGCCCCTGACCAAGGAGATTGGGGTCCATGTGTTCTACCGCTGTCAGTGTACTACGGTGGAGACTGTGCGAGAGCTCACTGAGTTTGCCAAGTCCATTCCAGGGTTTGTGGACCTCTTCCTTAATGACCAGGTGAGTCCCCTCCTCCTCAGTGCAATACACTAACTTCATTTGAATGTGACTACTTCAGAATATGCCAATGTGTCCTTTTGTGTGAACTTTCTGCAGGTGACTTTGCTGAAGTATGGTGTGCATGAGGCTATTTTTGCCATGTTGCCGTCTCTCATGAACAAAGATGGACTGTTGGTGGCCAACGGTAAAGGCTTCGTCACCAGGGAGTTCCTGCGAAGCCTAAGAAAGCCCTTCAGTGAGATCATGGAGCCCAAATTTGAGTTTGCTGTCAAATTTAATGCTCTGGAGCTGGATGACAGTGACCTGGCCCTGTTTGTTGCTGCCATTATTCTCTGTGGAGGTAAGACTGAAGGGTTTTCCTCTGTCATATTGGCTTGTTATATTCAGGATATCTGCAGGTCTTCAAAAGTTTTAAAAGGCTCAGAATTGAGCAGGTAAACAGGTAAAAATCATTCTTGTGGAGTTTTAGCAAATAGTTTTCATTTTTTAGTCTTGTGTCAAAGATCCTAGTTAAAACCTTAAGCTTTTATGAATTCAATTTATTTTATCATTATGAATTCTTGTGATCCAGTATACTACTACTGCAAAATGTGATATCATAAATAATTCTGGGCCATATTGTCTGTAGTGGTTTTCCATCATACATTCATACGTTGGTCAGTATGATTGTGAAACCGGTGTAAGGACTTAATGATTGTGTTCATCATCGTGAGCTCTTTTTTGGTCCTGTCTCATTCTTTCAGATCGTCCCGGGCTAATGAACGTGAAGCAAGTGGAGCAGAGTCAGGACAACATCCTCCAGGCTCTGGACCTCCATCTCCAAGCAAACCACTCTGACTCCGTCTACCTCTTCCCCAAGCTGCTGCAGAAGATGGCCGACCTCCGTCAGCTGGTTACTGAGAACGCTCTGCTTGTCCAAAAGATTAAAAAGACTGAGTCTGAGACCTCGCTCCACCCTTTACTACAGGAGATCTACAAAGACATGTATTAGTGTTCTTCAGCACAGACTGCTTTCAGCAATACTGTTACAGACTAAAATTTGACATTTGAAATAATACACTGCATTCAGTACAAGCACTGTTCCACATTCGGGCTTGGATTTTATCATGTGCAGATGAGACAGTCGAATGGTAGAGTTAACACAATCAGCAAAGTCTTCGAAATGTCAGCGTTACCTTCACAGGAGTGTGTGCGTGTGTGTGTGTGTGCGTGCAAGAGATAGAGAGAGAGAGAGATGAACATCTGGAATCATTTGCTGCAAGTCCAAGTTTCCCACAACGTTCACTTAACATGAGAATGATATGTTTTCTCACCAAAGCTGCTCCTATTTCATCCTAATAGCAAAGCTGACCCCAGAGCAGTGTCTAGAGAGAGCTTCTCCTTGCTCACCACGGCTCTGAGCTTTGCCGTAAAGGGAAAGCATTTCATGTTCTTTCACCAATGGCTCAGCTGCAAAAGAAAAGAGCCATCAGTTTGTACTTTGCAAGAGTTTCTTACGATGCCAATGTCTTTGGTAAGAGTGATTGTCGCCTAACTTAGGGTGAAACTGAAGATGCACAAATTGGTTTTATGTTTACATCATTATCATCATCAATGACTTCTTCCTTTGCCATTTGGTTTGTAAAACACAAACTGGGCTGGCTCCAGCAGTGTAGAGCTCTCTCATTGCAGCTGTCTGTGCAATACAATTTCAATTTTTTCAATAAATGTGGAGATCCAAGTTCTGTTAGCTTTTGTCTTAAAGCCATCTACCCAAGTGGTAACTAATGGACTATGCTGCACAGATTTACTTTCTGAAGCTGACACTATAAACACGTGACCCGCTGAAGTACAAGGGACAACAAGTTTGTTCTTCTTTTTTTTTCTTTTTTTTTTTCTCGAACATGCAAACCATCATGAACTTGCTGTTTAAAGGTTTTTGTTCGTTCATTTGTAATTATGTTACTAATTATTTGTAATTTTTGATCACAAAACCTGAATTATCTTTGTTTTATGTATTAATTATGTCTTCTTTCATTTTACATGCCTGCCTATTTAGTTTAGGTTGTACCAAATATATCATCAAGCATACCAACACATTTTTTTTCTCCTTGATGGATTTGACGCCTTAGCAGGATTGATCTTAAACCAGCATATTATTCTGTGATAGTATTGGCAAAAAAATTGACGATAAGAAATCAATCAGCATCCAAGTATAATTTGTTTTTGTTTGCCTAAGATTCACAAACAGTTCTAGATTACAACTCTGTCTGTGTCCAATCTGATTTGTCTTGTTAGAGAGGCACAAAGTGTAACAGCCTTACAAAACTGTTTCCAGGATTCATAGTTTTTTTTCTGTTTTTTTCCCCAATACTTTGTCAGACTTATTTTTGTGCTGTACTTATTCTGAGTGGACTCAAGTACGTCAGCAGCAGTGCACACAGACTCCACCTTCAGAATCCTCTTCCTGTGCTATTATTCTGTCTTGATCCCTATATCTACCTCTAATGTATGATCTGTGATGACATTCTTCCACTGTCTCATCCAATATCTGACAATTTTCTAATGACTATATTTTTTTTTTTGCCTTAATTCCTGCTTTTTGGTACACATTGCAAAATTGATTTTATTGGCTGATGTGGATGGATAAAAAATGAGAAAGTACACCAAAAAAAGTGGTAAGCTACCTCTATGTCTGTGTAAGTGATGGATGGAACAGATGTGTTGAAGTGTGAATACTTGAAATGATTTTCATCCTTATCATCACATGTAACCTACCTGCAGATGTAGTGTAGTTTACATCTCACCTATAAACTTGATTAGAAATGCTGATTTTTTTTTTTCCCTCTCCACTTTTCTGTGAAGATCGTGGTATCTTCAGAAGTTGTAACAAGTGTATGTAGGCAACTGGACGTGCTTGGGTTTCTTGAAGACGTTTCAACTCTCATCCAAGAGGCTTCTTCAGGTCTAACTGAATAATGGGTGGTTTTAGCTACATAAATTGATGGCAGAGCTCAAGAGGGTCAGTTCCTCAAGCCGGGACTCTGTGGTTCACTTACACTCTTTTGAGGAAGGTGATGATTTTTTCATATAGAAGTGAAACTATCCATCACCTGAAAAAAACACAATTTAAACCAAGGTGGCTTACCACCAACTTTCAGCCACCCACAATGCAGTACTAAGTTCCCTGCCCAGACACCCGCCACAGTTGTGGTGTGGTTGGGTCAATACCCAACCACACCACAACTGTGGCGGGTGTGGCTCAGGGGTTGGAAGGTCAGTGGTTCGATCCCAGTCTTCCTTAGTCGGCATACCGAAGTGTCTTTGGGCAAAAGAATCTTATATAGAAAGTGCAGCACATAGATGCACTGTATTAATGTTTGTGAATGTAAAACATACTATTAAGCACTTTGAGATCATCAGGAATTTAAAAGGTGCTATATAAAATACAGACCATTTACCACACAGATCGTTAAAGGTTCAGTGTTTAGAGTTTGATATCTAGAGGTGAATTTGCATGTTGCAGCTGAATATCATCTAACCCCTCCCTTCCCATCATGACAGAAAACCTGTGGTCGCCTTCAGTTGGCATAAAAAAGTGTTTTGTTTGGACGACTGTAAAAAACATAGCGGACTCCGTAAAGAACCCGCTCCCGATGTAAATATAAAGTATTTAAATATAAAGGGCCAATTCTAGGGTAAAGAAAACAACAATTCATACAATGAAACACACAAGTGAAAACATCACCAGGATAATTCTATATTCAGTTTCAGCCAAAAGTCCCATTCACCTAAATCTCACACTGAAGCTTTAACTCCAGTGATCCTAAAGAGTCACTCAACAGCAGGGTGGGTCTACAACTTACAGGCTTCGACAGCCATTCACACCTTGACTCACAGGACCCCAAAGACCCACTAAGTTGTAGAGGGGGGTCAATGAGCTGCCTGATCAACAGAAAGACTCCAACACAGGTACAGAGCCCCACATTCAAACAAGCCCAGTTTCCTTCGCACACTTGTACAACCTTCTCCACTCCAGTCTATGCGATCAGAGCGTGTCTGCTCCTCACACGTGACTGTTGTAACCGCCATGAAATTGGAATTTCGTACGCGAGGAGTTCCGCACACACGTCGACGTCACGTTTCTATTGATTGGTTGCTAGGTAAATTGGCTGATAACTAGACGGTGTGGTGGAGGGCGCTGCGGGACGTGCGGGAAACACACGGAGGATGGACTCTGGTCGCAGTGGAAGCATCTGCAGGTAAGCGGCTCTTTGTCGTGCGTGAAACCAGCAAAGTGGACCAAAGGTTTGTCAAAGATTGAAAAACATGGTGGTTTGTTTGTTCCGGTTAGCTTCTGCTACATTTATGTGCCGCCGTGCTGCGTTCGAATGCGTTAGCTACCGCGTTAAAGCGACTGTTTTGACGATTTAAACCGTTTTTTTTAGCGAATGACACCAGAACAAGTCGCTTTTATTGTTTTACTTTTTAAAAAGCAATGACGGCGTGTAGAAACATTAATAACCTGTTGGATATCGATCAAGCTTGGATTTCAGGGAAATAATCCATGAAACTTCTTCTAAAAACTTTTTGAAAGTCAGTAACATTCAAAGATTAATAATTTAGTTTCACAGCATTTGTTTTCAAGGCAACAAGTGTGAATTTTCTACTTGATTAAAGTAAAAGTACTTTAGTAAAACTTTAATTCAAAAATTGGGCCTGCTCTCATCTACTAGGTTGGTCGGGGTTGGTGTGTGCAAGGGTGGATGGATAATTAACAATTATGAAAATCAATTCAGTCTTTTCAGGCTAAAGTAATGAAACAAAATGGAACATTATGGTTTCAGTCTTGCACATATCAAGATTTCCTGATGTAAACCAACATTTGTGGAGGTTTGGATGATTGTGAAAAGAAAACAAGCTGTTGGAAATAAAAATTGGTGAGGATGGGATGGATGTTTTTTTCTATCTATGTTTCATTATTTAATCAAAATATTAATTGACAATGAAAATGCAATTCTGAAGATTTTCAGTAATCCATGTCATTGCAACTTTCTGGAGTTGGACAACAATGAATAGGCAACATAAACAAGTCCTGTTGCTTTTGTACAGCTCCTGACAATGAAAATCAGTTCAGAGATCTGAACGTGTTGCATTTTGGAAGACTTGTAACTTGACTTGCTAGAGACCCCACCCAGCTCCACTTCTAATGCCACATGGTAGGAATAAACTCCCTTCCATTGTCATTACAGGGGTTTCTTAAGCGGCTCTTGCATATTTGGTCCAAGGTGTCATTATCGTCATGAGTGGCCAGTCATACCATCATCCCAAATATGTAGACACTTTCAGAAAGGTGGATGCTGGTATGGCGATCGCTGCAGGTAAGCTTTGTTTTTTTTAAATTTCTCCGATGTGCAGATAATTGGATGAAAAGGATGATAAGCACACAGGTTTGTCTACTCATTCATCATCACCCAATTCCAGGTTTATCCATATCCTCCCACCTGAAGCGGATGCAGCTGTTGCAGGTAGAAGGAGTTCGGCGCCTACGGTCTCCTCCTCACACGTTGCCCACGCTCAGCCTGACAGAAGAGGGTCAGAGCCTGCTCTTCTGCAGGCTGAGGTGACATCCAGGCAGGAATGCAGCAGATCAGAGGGGGTGTTTCATATCTCAGATCCTCAACGCAACACTGGACGTCTGCCAATAAATATTACTGTGGAACAAACACATGGTAATGGATATTTTCATTGAGGGCCTTGATCATGGTCAGACTTTTATCACACTTAACTTCCTATTTTACTACTTTTCTACAGATACTGAATCTCTAACTGCTTCTCGGGAATCGGTCCAAAGATCAGATGCTGCTGAAGTGGTGGCATGTGATGGAAGAAATGAGCAGGTTTGTATCTAATTTGCTTGACTGTTATACATGACACATCAGTTTGTTTAACTAAACTGTTGGATTTAACTGATGTCAGGTTTTTGTTCAACAGACATCTTCAGCAGACACAACAGAGGAGGGGGCTACAGCTGCAGCCTTTGCAACACAGGGGGAAGTAGAGGAAAGGGAGTCTTTTCTCAAGAGTAAAAACATGACGTGTGGTATCTGCATGGACAAAGTCTACGAAAAAACTGAACTAAGCGACCGACTTTTTGGAATATTGCCAAACTGCAATCACTCCTTCTGTTTAAAATGTATAAGGACCTGGAGGAAAACAAAAGACTTTGGGCCGGACGTGGTAAAGTAGGTGTCTGTAACATTTGAATATTTGCTTAATTGTATCTGATGGCATGACATTAGCTCGTCTGAATCAATACTATTCAATGATTGTTCCTCAGGAGCTGCCCACAGTGTCGAGTGAGATCTGCCTTTTACGTGCCAAACAAATACTGGGTTGAAGGGAAGGAAAAGGAAAGTGTAATTGCTGGCTTTAAAGAGAAATGCAGGTAAGGATCGTGTGTGAGGTGATTCAGTGTCAGATTTACACTGTCTTTAAAGGGATAGTTCACAGAAAAATGAAAATTCACTCATTTTCTACTCACCACTGTGCCGATGGAGGGGTGGGTGAAGTGTTTGAGTCCACAGAACATTTCTGGAGGCTCAGGGTTAAACACATCCTGTGATCCTCAGTAGTAGACCCAGCAAGTTTGGAGCCAATCAGATGAGAAATTAAAGAACGATTCCTGGATTTTATCACTGAGGTGTAGAGATGTGTATGATGATGCTCTTTTGAATCTCACACATGCTACTGAAGATGCTCCCTCTGCCTCTACGTGTTTACAGAAAGAAAAGCTGCAGTTACTTTGCACGATACAGATGCTGTCCCTTTAAAACGGAGTGCCTTTATCGACATGATAAACCTTCACGTCGAAGATCATTCCAGGTAAATATATTTCACACCTCCAGAGTGTTTCTCACGAGTTCTTGTGATTGTTGGGGAGCATCTTGTGATATTTTGGTGTTTTTACAGTATCCTACAGACGATATCGAAGACTTTGTGGGTTTAGCCCTGCTGGATTTTTTCATGGACATGGCCCTTGGTGTTGAGGAGGATGATGATGATGACGACTTTGAGGCCTATCACTCTCTTTTGGAGTACGAATTCTAAGCTTTTTTTTTTCGTTCTTCTTGTCACTGCCTGAAACCACTGATGGGGGCCTCGTCTTTACGTAATCATTGGTCCCAGGAGAACACACAGTTGTGTTTTGACCCTTCTGCCCTCCTTGTATTAGTACTGAATGTTTGAGTTGCCATGAACAGGACAAAGAGAAACAACCACGCACCATTGAGTGTGTTCATGTTATTGATTAGTCCGACTACAGCATACAATTCAACCACAGACGAACTAATCAGTGAAATTAGCTTCTACTGTCTGCTTGAAAATGAAAATAAGTACACTTACCTTTTCATGGCACACGGTTTGTTGACCCTACCTCCTAGATACAAAAAAAAAAGATTTGTCCTCTCTAATAATTTTGTGTTTAGTCTGTGGCATCCTGATTATAAGGGTTCACCCTCCCATGGTTGTCGTTCTTCAAATATGTTGCAGATTGTCAAATTCCCCCAGAACCTCTCCATGGATTAATAAGAGTGCTAACCTGTGACCTCTCTGTGAACAATTTGCACCAAATAGATATTTTAAAAGTGTTATGTGATTGAAAGTTTTAATCGTCTGAAGATAAAAAGTGTACTGTACCCCTTCTTCCTGATGTCCACAACTGAAAATACCTGTCTCAAGGGGTAGTAACGAAAACCATTTCCTGGTTTAGGCTTGAATACAAATTGTTAAGATTTTATTTCTTTTAAACAAGTTGTACTTGTACACGTAAAATAAAACATTGCTTCACATTGTCTCACTAAAGCCTGCTGTTCTCTTGTATTGATTTGTATTTTTCATGAATTGGTAAGACTTGTGCTGTGCCCTTTTTAAACCCACCTGTTTAGAATGGGCTGTGGTGATGCTGGTTGCATCTTTCTTTCTGAAACTTAAAGTATCTGGAATGGGCTGAAGCATTAAAGGTGAGCTGTGGGGGGGGCAGGGAATATGTGTCATGATCGCAGTCACAAAATGAAGGAAGGTGCAGAGTTCCACTTGAGTCCTTTAAAGACCACAAGGGGAAATATCCACAAAAAACCTTTTGACTGTGATTTTTAGGATTAAGGAGTTTTCCATTCAACACTGATCCAGAAGGGGGCGGTAATGCGTTTAAAGCTGTTTGCAAACTGCTATTAGATACCACCGAAGAAGACGTGTCAACAGATATGGCGGGGAGCAGTGACCAGTGAAGGATCCATGTTCACCATGTTCACCATGTTTCTGAGTCGGTTTGACGGCCAGTCGAAGCTGCTGCTCCGCTCGCTGATGTCCGGAGCCTCCGGTGTCCACAGAGCGGTGGACGTGTTCCACCGGCAGCAGCGATCGAACCCGGAAATGTCCCTGTGTCACTTTATAGAGAAGCTGTGTGAAGACGAGGTCACCTGCTCACAGACTGGAGAGCAGCCACTGACTGTGTGAGTCAGTCTGGGATCAGTAAAGTCTGTATGTCAGTGTCTGTCGGTGACTTTGTCTCTATGCGCCTGTGTCTCTGTCTGTGTCTCTGTCTGTGACTTTGTTTGTATCTCTGTGCGTCTGTGTGTGTCTCTATTTGTCTGTGTCTCTGACTTTGTGTCTGTCTGTAACTGTCTGTCTGTGTCTCTGACTTTGTGTCTGTCTGTTTGTGTCTCTGTGAATTTGTGTCTCTGTCTGTCTGTGTCTATGTGTCTCTGTCTCTGTCTGACTTTGTGTCTCTGAGTTTGTCTCTCTGTGACTTTGTGTCTGTCTGTCTGTGTCATTGATAAATCAATTAGAGACTGTTTCATTGTCCCTGATAATCATATGTGAGCTTTTTTTTGCTTGTAGTTATTTTAATAATTATTCATTTTTATTATATTTTACTTAGTGTGAATTGTCCCTTTACAGTGATGAAGGAAAGAAAAACAGCGACATTAGAGAGGCTGAAATCTGCAACTCCTCATGTTTGAAAAATTACTGAATCACATTGACTATTTTCTGTCAATCGATTAATCAACATATTGTCTCAGCCAGAAGACAAACTGCTGCCATATTTTGCCATATTTACCAGTTGCTTGTGTCTCACACTCATTTTTTCCTCACTTATTCTAGTAAACCCTTGGTGAGCCTGTTTCCAGCATCATTGAAACAAAACCTGCTGTCCTTCATTTATCTGATCCACCCGGTTCTTCCTCAGACCTCTGTTCTGCATCTGCTCAAGTGCCTCAGCCAGGACCCTCATCCCAACCCCTGGATCTCCACTCTGTGTAGACAGATTAGGAGAAGTGTGGGCGTGCACGATGAGGAGCCTCTGTACTCTCCGCTGTGCAGCCAGAGACTGAAGGAGCTCTCACAGCGTTTGGCTGTTTGCGGTGGAACAGGAGGTTGGGCCAAGTGCCTCAGTGATCAAACGGTGGAATCTGGGTCTCAGAGTGCATCTAGTTTGTCAGAGCTGGGGACACAAAGGAAGAGGAAATTAAGTTTTGTCACTGTGGACTCAGGTGATGAAGAGACGGAACAGCAGAGTAAACGGACAAAGATGGATGTCTGTGGCAGTGAGCGTGTTAGTGCAGAAGAACAGGACGTACACAAGGAGACACCAGAAAGGTTAGAAAGAGATGCTGCAGCAGAAACTCCTGCTGAAGAACTGCAGCCAGCACCAGACAGACTGTGTGACTCTCTGCCTGAACACATAAAGGTAGAGACAAAATGTATCATCCATTTCTACAAAGAGGCTGAACTGATCAAATCAAGTTTACTAATCCAACCATTTTTTATCACAGATTAGATGTGAAATAAAACTGGTGTATTCATTTTTCAGGTTTCTGTTCTTCAAATAAAAGAATTACTGGAAAGTCATACAGAGGTGAGGAGAGTTGTTTTCTCTCATCTACCCAGTGCAGTCTTTAAAAAGGGATATTTTTTATTATTATAATAATTATGTTTATTGTGTGTGTTTTCAGTGGGACCAGAGCTCCATGGATGTGTTCAAAGTGCTGAATGACTGTGATCCTGCCCAAGTGCGTCCTCAAAATGTTATATCTGATTTAAAAAAAAATGTTTTCATGCTCAGTCACGCTTTAAATTCAAACATTACTTCACCTTATCTTCTAAATCCCAATAGTTAGTTAGACTCCAGCTTAATGTACTTTCCTCTGTAGCTTCACTAAATCAGTGAAGAAGCTTTTCTGAACCACTCATAACATTTGCTTGCTGATGTTTCCTGATGCAACAATTCCCGCTCCTCTATCTCTGCTATTCAGGTGGAGGCGTTATGTAGCGCGCTGAGTTTGCCTGATGTCCCGGAGCCGACGCTGCCTAAACTGTGCAGCAGTGTTCTGACGCTCTCTCCTGACCTCAGCTACAGCACGGCCGCAACACTCATCAAGAGCCTCCTGCTGGAGAGGGTACAGCACTGCATAGGCAAACGATGCAAAACTGCGTCGCCGTGTTTGATACTAATGGAGCATCCTGGTGCTGTGTAGGTGCTGTCTCTGTCAGAACCGGCCTCCAGGTGCCTGGTCACTGCAGTAACATCGCTGTGTGGCCGCTATCCCAGACCGATGTGCCACGCTCTAATCGGACCAATTCTAAAGGAGAAGAACATAGGTGAGGAGAAGGCTGAGCAACAACTGTAAATGTGTCATCTGTGTACACAGTTTGTCTCAGGGAGGATCAGGGTCTGTCAGTGACAGAGCAGCAGTGGATTCAGTGTCATTGGTTAAAGCACACAGAATGAGCATGAGCCAGGACCTGTAATCTGGTCCTTTGCCCAAACATCAATTGATCTTCTATTCTGAAATTCCTCTTGTTTTCAGGGAATCCACAGGCGGAGCTGCTAAACCGACTGATAGAGGGCTGTCTGGATTCTCATTACAGACTCCTGCTGCTTCAGTAAGATCATGCTGTGTTTTTGTTGCAGTTTTCAGACACAAAGTCCAAAGACAAGACCGCAGAATCAGGTCAAGTCAAAGAAGCACAGAATAATAATGAGTTCAAAATAAGGGTCTCTGATGGTGATTGGTTGTTTTTTATATTTATGTCTGCGATAGACAGTGGCCAAGGGCATTATGTCTTCAGGTTGTCCGTCCATTCGAGAGTGCTTGAGGGAATTTATTTAACTTTTGATCAGTTGTCACTTGGACTAAGATTTTCAGTTGAAGTGATTCTGTTTTAATGGTCAAAGGTCACATTGACCTAATAAAAATGTGGGGGAAAAAGTCTGTAGAAATGTGTACACGGAAACTCCACTGGTTGGCTGAGCCATTCAACCACAGTGCAGTCATTTTAGTTTTTTTCTTTCACCCTTTTTCTCCCAGAATGACATTCAGCATTGAGTGGAGTGAGGCGGTGCTCTCTGTTATCCACAGCCTGCTCGAGTCCAAGGTTAGTCCAGTGTTCACTCGTGAGAAAAGTGCTGCAAGACCAGACCTAATACTCACTGTTATTGATCTGCCTCTTTTCTTTTTTCCAGCCTGATTTGAATGAAGAAGTGTTCACACAGTTCATCGAACAGCTCGTCAGCCAGGGTCCTCAATTCACAAAGTCTGTGAAGTTTGCTAAAATGATGTTAACAGTCCTCACCAAATATAGCAGCCATGTGAGTTTTTGGGTTTATATCATGAGTTAATGTTTGAACATTGGATTGAACTGTGTTTGAGCTCTTTGTGCATGTTTCTATCTTTTTTCCAGATGACGGCTGCACACAAACACTCCCTGTCCTGTTGCCTGACGTTGAATGAAACCTTCCTGAAAAAGTCTCTTCAAGCTGCTCTGAAAAGAATAACACACACAACATGATAGCACTTAACTTATTAAGCATTTACAATGTACACATGTAATTAGTGCTGTATAATGTAGCTGTGAGCAGAGGAATGGATGGACACTTGACATTAAATTAATAAACAGCTGCATTATAGTGGATTTTTAAGCATTTATTACATGTTTATATCATTCTTATAAATGCTAAATGTTGGGACTTGATGGTGGGTCATTAAGTCTTTTCTGATCTGCATCTAACACATGTAAATAAACATGTTCAATTCCATTTGTGTCTGCTTCTTGACAGTGATTTAAAGTGAACACTGTTTAGGAGTTTATAGACTGTAAATCTGAAAGTCTCTAATTGTCCCTTATGTTTTGTTGGACATGTGAGGTCGGGACAATTTGCAGCTTGTTAATGTTAAGTAGACTTTAGCAACCACATTATTCCCAGCCTATATTTTCCAGAATATGTGTCTAACTTAAAGAATGTTGTGCTAGAAAAAATGGCTGAATACAGGTCTGAGCCTTTAATATAATTTGAAGGAATATTCTATTGAATATTTTCATTTCAATTTATTTCAAAACATTGTACCTCTCACTTCAGTGCATTATTTGAGAGCTGTAAAGAATAGTTATTCTTCAGATTCAGATTTTACATAATGAATATTGGATTCAGCTTAACCCATAAACTCTGTATGAAGACAAACAGTAAATAAACATATATAAATGGATAATGAATAAATGGTGAATAATGTCAATATTCAATCTGGATTAAAATACCCAATAACCACCTGTAATTATTGCCACATCAACCAGAATGATGTGTTAAAGAAATTCTTACATAATATACATAATGTAATATTCAAACTTTCCTTTTTACCTCTAATACCTGAGAAAGATCGTATTGATTGTTCTTCTGTGTGGTTTCAAATGCAGCACTCAAACTTAAGGGGCAATGATTTGAAATAGTTTATTTTATTATTTTAATGTGTGAAACCCATAGGTGAAACCTTACATTTAGATTGCATTGTTTTTCCCATTCTGAGCAAAGAATAAAATACTACAAAATACTGCAAAAAATATGAATTAATCGATAGAAATAAATAGCATATTTTAGTTTTAATTGATTTGAAATATTTTGTCTAACAAATGAAGTTTAAAAACTTTAGAACATAAATGTTTCTTCCATAAAACGTCCTCCGCTGTTTTGGTTACGTCACCACGGTCGCCTATATTGTGCGTAACTTCCTGCTGCACTTCCTTTTTCATCGTAGCCGCACGGGAGGGACGAGCCGCTAAAATGAGGTCAGAGCCAATTTTACCAGTAAACGTGAAATAAAATGTATTTTCCACGTTTACACCAACTTGTATAAACGATACAATCGTACAGAGTCGCTGTGTTTAGCGGCTGGTTTGGTATTTAACCCAGTATTTCTGAATTAGATGAAGTTAAGTGAAGCGCACGACACCGGCTCCTCCGCTAATGTCGGACATCACGTTAACTTTTCAATCCTCTGTCATCCGCGGATTTACAACAAATTTAAGTTTACTATCATCATCACACGTTTAGATGAACTCTTGTAGTTTATGATAACACTTAACTGGCCGCACTTTATCCGCATTTAACGATGTTTTCATCGCTGCAGCTCAGCGCCGCAGATCGTCTGGTTAAAGTGAGACGTGAACACATTTCACTGTTTAACTTGTGTGTGTAACAGTAAGGTTTCCAGGGACACGTTGTATGAAGCAGTGAAGGAGGTGCTGCAGGGCTCCCTGACCAAGCCAAGGAAGTGAGTTCACATCCACCACTCACTCAAACCTGCAGCCATCAGATATAACATGTACTTTTAAATCTTTATGCCTTAACTTCAAGTAACATTAGCTTCTGTTGCCTCCATATATGTTTTTATATTTGTGTTGTAGATAGCTCCATCAGCACATATGTACAGTGACAGTTTGTAATAATTCTGATGGCTGGACTTTCATCTCATTATGACCTTTTATTATTCTTGTGACTGTTTAGTTTGCTACTGGATGCCTAAATTTCCTCAGGATCAATAAAGTATCCATCAAAAGATAGCAGCAGGGTTCAGATTTCAGTTGTATTATCATTTTCAGGCTGTTGTATTAAATATAGTTGCTCAATTTTTCTGGCAAAATATGAAGTCGCATGAGTAAAGTGATTGGCGGTGTATTCTATTTATTCTTCCCTGCTGATTTTCACTGATCTATACTTTTGTGACTGTTGGTGAGTTTGGTTTTTAATAATTGTATTCCAGGCTCTAACATTGAATGTGTCTGTTTGTAGGTTCGTGGAGACGGTTGAGCTGCAGATCAGCTTGAAAAACTATGATCCCCAGAAGGACAAGCGTTTCTCCGGCACTGTCAGGTTCGACCTTTTACTGTCTCACCCGACCTTTTCCATGTGTGCTTCCAGCCCTGTCTGAGGGTGTAAACAGCCTGTGTGATTCTATGGCCAGTAGAGGCTTGATAAGTTTTAAAAAGCAGTCCAGACAGGCCAGGGACAGACATGGAGAAGTTCTCTGGGTAGTCTGACTGAGCTGACTCAGCCTTGGCTGGGGAAGGCGAAGCAGGCGGACCCCTACCCTGGGTCTTAAAACATGAGGGGAGGCTTTGAGTGACGGAGCTGGTAAGTTCAGGTCCTCGAGCCGACCCATTTACATAATGTTACCCAAGAGGTCAGCAGGACACCGGCCATGATGGTGGTGTGGGTAAGAATTCTTCTACTACACTGTGAAATCAGCGTGGTGTCATTTGGTAGATTCACTTTTCCGATGTTGGATCAAAACTCGCAGATATTTCACATTAATTTGCTTCATCAGTTAAATGGTTGTCTTGTGCTTTTTCTTCCAACTGATCTACAGTTAGTTTCAGCCAAGAAATTAAGTTTATCTCTTTGCCTGATGATGAATATCATGCAGCCAAAACTAAGAATTAGTTAATGATATACATATAAATATATATATATTTTTATAGTTTTCAGTATTACACATGAACAGAACTGAGTTGGGTAAAAAAATAAAATAAAAAAATCATTAAAGGCTAAAGGTGGGGGTCACAGTCAGAGCCCCTCTCCAGACATTAGTTTAGTGTAAACTGCAGAATTCTCTCAGCCGCACCCTGCAGTGCTTCCAACAGACAGCTCTGGGTTTGAAGGGAGGCTGTTATCATTATTTACCATTTTGTCAATACGCAGGCTGAAGACTCTCCCCAGGCCCAAGTTCTCCGTGTGCGTCCTGGGAGACCAGCAGCACTGTGATGAGGCCAAAGCCGCCGAGTTGCCACACATGGACATCGAGGCTCTCAAGAAGCTCAACAAGAACAAGAAGCTGGTCAAGAAGCTCGGTATGTAGTTTAGAACACAACCCAGAGACATCTGATCATATGGTTTTTAGGTTTTTTTAACGGCCGTCTGTTTTCCACAATGTCCCCTTACAGCCAAGAAGTATGACGCCTTCCTGGCCTCAGAGTCTCTGATCAAGCAGATCCCCCGTATCCTGGGTCCTGGACTGAATAAGGCCGGCAAGTTCCCCTCCCTGCTCACCCACAATGAGAACCTGAACACCAAGGTGGACGAGGTCAAATCCACCATCAAATTCCAGATGAAGAAGGTATGTTCAGCACTACCTCAATAATTGAATATGCTTTATCCTTCCACGTGGACTGTGAATCTTCATGCCACATTCGTACAGGACTGAAGATGGAAGACCAATCCACTGCTGCGGCACATAACATTTAATGATCAATAATTTGTAAACATTATTATATAACCATAGTTGCACTTTATATTCTGCAGAATCTTTCCCTGACCTGTTTGTTTTTGTAGGTGCTCTGTCTGGCTGTGGCCGTCGGTCATGTGAAGATGACAGAGGACGAGCTTGTGTACAACATCCACCTGTCTGTCAACTTCCTGGTGTCTCTGCTGAAGAAGAACTGGCAGAACGTGCGCGCCCTCTACATCAAGAGCACCATGGGCAAACCCCAACGTCTCTACTAAATGACAGTTTTTCAGTAAATAAAAAAAAAAGTGGAGATGCTCCAAAATTGACTGTTTGTGTTTTTATTTGTCAGGTTTGCTCCCTGGTGTGTTTTGAAATATAGCTTTTCATAATTTAATGGTCTAAGATGCTTCATTTTATGTTTTGGTGGATTTCAATGAGTTTTTTCCTCCTCACACTGAAATACTCAGGATTACTTGGTAATGTACCAACCTTGGTTCATGGTGTTGTAAGAAGATAATGGACAAAGTTAAAGTTCCTCTGGAAGGGACAGTAACAAGCTGTTCAAATACCTTGTCCTTCAAAATCCTGGTTCATGTTGATAAATCCATCAGTGTCATAAATTTAAATATGATCAATGTGTGTTTGTGCTGTTGAAGCAAAATAGGCCTTGACCTAGTTACATTTATAAACTAAAACAGCTGGTAATGGGCATCTTCCTGCTTTGAATCAGATGATCAGTGTTTTATGGTGCAGGAGTTCAATGTTTGAGACTGACATCAGTCATGTCCAAGGAAAAATTGGTAAAATGTAACAAAAACATTTGATAAGGTGTTCGAAAGAGTACACCTTAAATGTGAAACATGACATTATGTAAGAGGATTCATGTGTACAGGTGTCAAATCCTCCTGCTGTCCTTATTCAGGCAGACACTTCCAACGATTAAAGCTTAAAAATTAAGTCAACTGCTTAACATGCAGGTGATAAGATCTGTGACAAAAGAGTGTTTATTCCCACAGATAAAACAGAAGCAGATAGAAGTTTCCCATGAGCCTCTTCGGCCAGTTGTCTTATACTCTGGTTTGACTGTGGATCTCCTAATAGGATTATCTGTTCTAAGTACGAGGCTGAAGGAGAAAATGAACCAAACAAGGACGGGAACCTTTTCAAATATCTTGTGTTCAGGGCAACAATGGAAATCCTCTGTTCGCTGTGTGGAGGCTCTTAATGATTTAATCTGAGGGAGACGTTTGGATTATTGTGAAGATGGCAGCTAATGAAGTGATGCACGCTGAGGTGAGTCAGGTAATCTGCTGCCTGCTCCTGTTAATAGCGTTCAACACTTTCTGTTGAATGATCCGACCTAATGTTTCTGAACCTGTTGCAGCCTGATGCAGAGACGAGCGGCTACAGCCTGCACACCATGCTGGGCAGTGAGGACAGTGAAGAAGGTACACAGTTAAAACAAAAACTCGTGTAAAAAAAAAATGTGACAATGGCTCTAAAGTTAATCTGGATTTTAATTTTGGATCAGAAACCAGTCAAGAGGAGCCGTCAATCATCAGCTGGAACGAGCTGTCCATCATAGAGCGTGTCGGCCTCAACAGGTGCAATATACTGACACTCACACAACCTTCACCCTAACATCATAATCTATATATTGAAATCATTTTAATAATAATTTTAGCTTCATTAACACTTCTTTTTTATCACAGTGTAGAGATGCCAGAGAAAGATCTGGAGGTAAGGCTCCTCCTTCTTATTCACTATCATATCATGGAACAGCTTTTTCTATTTTTTGAGTTGCACACACACATGTCTAATAAGAAATAAAAAAGAGGTGGTTGGAGTTGTGACATTGCTGGTAGCCTGTCTCTCATTGCATTATGTGCGGTCACAACCAGGAAACATGGACCCCCGGTGCTCTATGTCACACTGCCAGGGGGTCCATGAGAAGTTTCAAGATTTCCCCTTTAAAATGATCAGGTTATACTCTGTGTTGACATGTTGTAAAAATACTTTTAATACATGTCTTATTTCTTTCAAAGACATTTCTCTTGTAAATGTCTTTCACTTAAGAGTTAAAAAAAGAGGGTATGTTAAATTAACCGAAGGGACACGAATTTAGCTATTCACAAATATTATATTTATTTATTATTTTCTACTGTGCAGGGGTCTTTGGTTGAGGAAAAAATTATTTACTTAAATAAATACATCAACTACAGTGAGCAGAGGGCTGGATCTAAGTTTGGATTAAAAATAAATTAAATTAAATTTGGGCAACACCAAAATATGTTTGTGTGTGTGTGTGTGTGTGTGATGTATTGTGCATATTACCACTCGATATATATAACATGAGTATTATTGGTTGAAAATGCTCTGGGACCTTTTTTCCCCTAATGTTGGTTTTGAGTATGTGGTTTCTGATTTGGTCCTGAATCTGTAAATGATTGAGGCAGCATTGATTAAATCAGGTGCATTTACATTATGTTATGTTAATTCATGTATCTTTTAAAAATACTCTTCTTGAGATTAAATTGTTTAAGTTTTATACGTTTTATTGTCATCTCAAAGTTTCGGTGTTTAAGACCTGACATAGAATCAGTCAAAAACACAAAAATACATTTTCCCTCACAGGAAACCTGAGTGAGATGAATGATGTGTTTGTTTGTGCTGTCAGTCGGCCTTCTCTCAGATCGCTCTGGCTTTCCGCTGTGATCAGTACACCCTGAAGCAGAGGCTGCAGGCGGAGGAGCATGCCCGCAACCTGGCCGAGGAGAACATTCAGCTGGAGCTGACCAGAGGCAGAGAGACCCTGGAGGTACAGTCAGTATGAGAAGGTTGATCTGAAGTCTCTGTGTGACACCACCACAGAGCAGGGTCACGTATGTGTGTGTGTGTGTGTGTGTGTGTGTGTGTGTGTGTGTGTGTGTTTTCAGACACTGAAGGGCCTGTGTCTGGACAGTAAGCGCAGTAAGATCCTGCAGAGGCTGGAGCTCTCTCTGGACATACTTGGTGGGACCGTGGAACGAATTTCCAACACAGCCGAGGTCCTCGGAGCCGTGCACCAGGTGATGAGGTGTTTCTGGACGATATGTATTTCTTTGTCAGGGCCTTGTTGTGGAATATTCTGTTATTTTCTGTGACAGGAGGCTCGAGTGAGTCGAGCTGTGGAGCTCATGGTGGCTCACGTGGAGAATCTGAGGAGGCGTCATGACAGAAACACAGCCGAGCTGGAAGAGGCCAAGAAGATGATCCAGCAGCAAAACTCCAGCAGAAACATCATCGACCCCAGAGCCTCACCAGGTTTCTTCTTTACTTTAGTCCGTCTGTGTGTCTGAAGAGTTCGTCATGTGGGACATTTGACTGATGAGTGCTTCTCTTGTCGTAGATCCAGGGGACAGTGACAGCAGACTGAGAAGCTTTCTGCAGGTACAGAGATAATGGGACTTATTGCAGCTTGTCTCACGTCAGTCTAGCTCATATTCTCTTCTTCCTCTTTTTTCTATTAGAACAACAGCCGTCGAAGAGTCAGCGTATCAATAATTCCCAATCAAACACAGGTAAGAAGGTTTCTTTGCTGAGCTCTCCCACATGTTCTTCAAGTATTATCATCTGTGGTGGCAGTTTCAGTTGAATACAGAGCTAAGTATACGCTGGAGAGGAAGTGACCACACATCAAGTACATGAAATGCGGAGGGAACATTAGTTCAAGTGTGTCATGCAAGGATTGTAAAGGACACTGTGTCAGTAGAAAGGACAGTTCACAGTTTAAGATGAGGAATAAAAAAAGAAATTCATCAAATGAAGCTTAGACACTAGAATTTCTTTTGCACATCCATAAAATATAATGACTGCCTTCTTTTTTGTCTCTGCAGGAGAAGAAAAGGAAAGACTCGAAGAAGCGGTCAGCTCATGGAGGCTCCTCCAGCAAGAAGTCCTTCCCTGCGTGTCCGTCTCCATCCCTGAGTTCAGAGTCCAGCTGCTGTGCCATCGCCAAGGACGACGGCTACTCAGTGGACGACAGGTCAACTAGAGGCTCAGTGTTTGTGCTCTGAATCTGATCTACATGATAAATGTTTAAAATCAACAAGAATGCATCACTTGATTTGCTTTTTTTATTTCAGGCCAATTGATCCAGATGAAAATCCACCACAAGCTTCAGCTGCTCAGCTTCTTCCGGACCCTCTGGACCCTCATCCCATCCCCATCACAGAGCCCCCTCCTTCAAATCAAGTGGTCACCAGGAAAACACCAAACAAAAAGTACAGTCTGGAAACAGAAATCCATGAAAAATGTCTGTTTGGCAGATGTTGTCTTCTAATGCTGCCACATTACATTACTTTACAGGCACTGACACAGAGAGAGCAGCTGCCTCTGACCTGTTTATCTACTGATTATTATTTACACTAGAGGTCATTGCATTTTTAAAGTCAGGTTTTAAAGCAACTCACAAAGAAGCCAGATTTGTCACAGTCATCAGTTCCCCTCATGAAAACCACATTTGAATTCACTAAATACAGATTTTTATTTGGATTTGCAACAAACTGCACATTCTCATAAATATCAGTCCTCTCAACATCTCTGAATTTTTTCATCCAGATCTGTGAATTATTCAATGAAAAATCAAAGAAAGTGAAAATAATTTCCAGGATCCACACCAAGATATAACGCTTTCTTTCCTAACCCATAATGCATCCAGGTTTCATGGCAATTTGTCCAATAGTTCTTGTGCAATGCTACGAACTAACAGGCAAACAAACAAATGCCAAGTTAAACATAACCTTCTTGGTAGAGGTAGTAAGAATGAGGCGAATCAAAATCATGACAGCAGACACGTAAACCCACAGATTTATGTTTGGAGTTTATTTATCTGTTTTTTTAAGGCTGGATTATTAAACTGGCCTCAGACTCTGTGTGGCAATGACCTTCCTGAATGTAATTTGATTAATTATAAATGAATCTGGCAACATGGACCAATGAAACACAACTATTGACATTTACCCAAGATTAGCTAAAAATGGTAGACTGTTATTTTCTTTTTCCTTTTCTATTTTTCTATCCATTATAAGACAACACAGCATGTTACACAGGTCCCGTTGTAACTTAGCATGATATTGCAGTGGAATAATTCAGCTGGAGTAACACCTTTAAAATGTGTGTCTCTATCACAGTCCCCCTGTGGATAGTTTGAGACAGAGACACAAGGGCAAAGCTGTGCTTTCAAAGAAGAAGTCAGACAAGGAGAAAAAGAGAACAAATATCTACAGACAGATCTCCGCGGGCACGTAAGTAAAAACATATTTATTCGAATCCTTTATATGACTGCGATAAGTATTTCCTCTGCACACACACACACACACTGACTGACCTCTCACCAGGTGTAGATCTTCATGGAGACAACTTCCTCTGACTCACTGGCTGTATCGCTGTCGCTGGGTCGTCCTCTGCATGTACCTGCTTGTGCTTTTCTGCATCATAACATTGACGTACATTCTGTGGAAGCTTCACGATGGAACATTTGAGCCTTGATCTGTTCTTCTGGAACCATTCGACTACGTGTGTAATCCACCCGGCTGCAAAAGCTCTTTGTTTATAAAAATAAAACATTTTGGTGTAACTCTGTTCTGAAATTCTTTATTTCATCTCCACCTTCTAGATAAAAAAATACCACAAAAATAATTTTCGGTCTCATTTTTATATTTATTATAAATATACAAAAAAATATCAAAACTGATACAATCCCTTGGTTAGTAACAAAACCCCAAACTGCAGTGAAAACATTCATCAAACCACTGTTAAAGGCATCAGTGATTAGTTATCAAGAGTTAAAAGCAAACGTTAAGATCAATCTTACTTCACGTCATGGATAGAGAGATGTTAAATATATATATATATATATATATATATATATATAGTATATAAAGATTCATTTTCAAAGGTGTATCGAAATTTCAGTAATAATTCTCTATGTTGCAAAGGGAAACTTTAAACAGTAGATAAATATAGTGTATCGGTTGAAATTATATTAGGAATGAGGGAGCTTTTTTGAAAACTACTCGAGGTGTGTGCAAGCAACAAAGAAACTTTCCATCCCACACATTTATGAAATTTATGAACCGCAGTTCACCGCAACAAATTTGTATCAACATGTATAGGAAGTTAATTTAAAAATAAATAGAAGTGGCATATCACCTTACATTAAGTTTTAAATTAAAAGAAGAGAGGGTACCAACAGGTCCGTGTTTTCTGCATCATGTCAACATACAATCTCACAGAGAGTCCAAAGACGTAATAAATACAGAGATAAATAAAAATGAATAGCACAAAGTACATCCTACTGAAGAGGCTGCAGAGGTCTCAGCTACACCTGGCTCACGATTTCAGCGTCCTCGGCCACGAACCACTGGAGTGGAGTCCCGTCTACAGCTCTCTGGAGAATCACATTACCTGGGCCCTGCGAAAAATACATTAACATGAGATCAGTGCTCATCTTGAGTATTCTGTACTTTTTTAAAGCAAAAATGCAAAAACAAATGTGATGGTTCAAATAACAAGGGAGCTATGGGGAATATTATATTTAATTTCTGTCAATTGATCCTAAATCTTACACACTGTTCCTTTAATTCCTCCTGTCTGAATGATTTACATCATTATAAGTACCAACCTGTTTAAATGGATGCAGGTGGGGTAAGGTGGAGCTCTGCTGATCCACGCTGTCCGGCCATAACTTCTGAAGCTGGTTTCTCTGATGCCACGACCTCAGCTCCTCTGACACAATCTCCCTGGGCATCAGCCTGATGGCGTGGTTGGGGTACTCCTTCAGAGAGGGCGCCCGCACAAGCCTGGTGTAAGGCGGAGGGGGCTTCAGGATTCTCCGTGGGGATGGCGCCCTCTCTTGACACTGTCTTTGCTGAGGACGACGCGCCACAGGTGGGGATGACAAGAAGCACTTCCCCATGTCCAGGTCTTGAGGGGAGAGGGGGCTGTCTTCTGCTGTGGCCTTGACATTGCTGGTGGCGAGCTGAGACTGGTTGTTGTTCTTGTTGGAGCTGGGGAAGGTGGAGAGTCCTTTTTTCTGCGCTCCGAAGTGGAATCCGTAAGGTGGCGGGCAGAGCTTTGGGACCTCAGTGGGGACATCCCTCCCAGGAGAGCTGATGTAGGAGGAGGAAGAGTGCTCCGAGCTGCTGTCCTCAGAGCTGGACTGGTACAGACGCAGGGGGGAGTACTCTGGAGAACGCACCATCAGGTCGGCCAGGCAGCGCCGCTGGGGAAGCTTGGCTCGTCCTCGACCGTTTGAACCGAGGCGCTCCGCGTCAGCAGACAGTTTATTTTTGGTAAGTCTGAGAAGACACATCATGTGAAACTGTAAAACTAAAGTCTGTGTGTTGTTATGATCTTTGAACTTTAGGTGATTGATGAATCTGTGTAATTTACCTGAAGGACTGGGAATACTGGCGACGTATGTGCAGCTCTGGGGTGGAGGGGGCGCTGGTGGAGTGGTTGTGGCGCAGGGCCGAGTTCTTGATGAACTGAGACAGAGGAATCCTGCAGCTCTCTGTTGATACCTGGGTTCCTGCTGGACTACTGCACACAGCAAACACAGGAGGGACAACATGAGTCCTGCAGCATGTAGCAGGTCTCCTTACTGCAGACTGTCCCTCATAAAAGCTGAACCAGTGGCACGAGGGCAACTTACACATATTCATTTTATACTGATAAATATTTCATCTTTAAATATCAAATTGAAACATGTTTCAATAGAAGCTGAGAAATGTAAACATGGACAAGATGTAGATCACAGTTTTACCTGTATAGTATAATACAGTACTGGTTTGGCACATCCATCCAAAACTATGAATGTGAAGCTATAGCTGTGTGAAAACTGACATTTGACCCAGTGTTTTTAGTAGTAAATATAGTGTATAGGATGAAATTATACTAAGAATGAGGGAGCTTACCTGAAAACTACTGGAGGTGAATTTTATGAGTAAAGTGTTTACATTTGAGACAAACATTTTTATAGCCTTTAAACTTTTAATGCGGTTATCTGTGGGTTTCCAACCCGGTGCAGGACTCTATTCAATATGTTGTTAACACAATCCTACCTGGACCTGCTGCTGCACGCAGACTGAGGTTTCGTCGCCTTCTGGTACGGCTGGTCCAGACTGGACTCTTTCCACGGAGAGTTCTGGATAGGAGAGCGCTCCACACTGAGCTGACTTGATGACTGCAGGGGCTTCGATGACAGCTGGAGGGGGTCGGAATAGGAGGTGTCCAACACAGGAGGAGAGAGAGGGCTGGACGAGTCCAAGTCTGTGGACGGTCAGAGAGAAGGTCGATCAGGAGTATGCTCTTTACTGCACTACATGTATTTACATAACTACCCATAGCATTGCAGACTCAAGTTAGAAAAACAAACTGTAATTAACAAATCAAATATTATATATATATATATATTTATATCTATAGGTCTAGATCAAATATGGCTTGATTCATCTATGGTGAAAAATGTACAGGTTAAGAAGCTACATATTATGATTAAACTTTACTGCACTAGCTGCAATATTCATCAATAATGCTACATTATAAATATATCTATTAATATTAATATTCTGCATCATGAGTGCTTGTACTTTTGGTACTTTGAAGATATCTCAATGCTGACACGATTGTTCTTCTACAACACCTTTAACTGCATGCCGTGCTACAGAATATTTCGAATGTACTTTTGATTACATTACTGTTGTAAATAAGTGTAAACATGTATACTGTGTATACTTAACTTACATATCATGTTGATCTATATTGCAGATGTATTTCTACTTATGCACATCTTTTCCATTTCCTTTTTGTCTTCTTGTTTAATTTGATTTATTTTGATTACGCTGCATTTTTTTGCTTAGTACTTACTCGTACTGCTATACCTGCTTTTTCATCGCTTGCTCAGGACCTTTGTGACGTTTGAATTTGAAATTGAAGTATTTCTTATTCTGATTCTGATTTGCTACTTCCTCTCTCACTGACTTCTGTCCTCTACATGTTTGAAACCAAGAATGAGAGAGTGATGATGTGTATATAAATGAACCCCCCACTCACCTTCATCCAGAGCCACCACATCAGAGAGGGAGCTGTCATCAGACATGCAAACATCTGCACACAGAAAACAAGCATTATATTAGTCTGTTCATGAGTGCAGTGTACACATGGGCCTGCAGGGAGCAGCAGCCTCCCTCACCTTTGTTTCGACTGGTTGCGATGCTGATGCATGGTGAGTTGCACTCGCTCTTGATCCTGTGCTGGATCACGGCCTCCTGCAGATCCTTCACTTTCTTCTCCTCCCTCTTGCACTGCTGCAGCCGGCTCTTCTTCTGCGGTTTACTGAGTTTCTCCTCCAGTGAGAGTTTGCGAGCCGCCTCATAAATCTGCTGCTGTAGAGCCAAGTCAGTTTCCAGCGAATGCAGCTCTGAATCCTGGGATAGAGGCAAGTTCTGATATTTAGTTTTTTCGCTCATGAATTGAAGCGTCTTTGTTATCAAAGCTACTGAACACTGATCGTGGCTCGTACCTGATTATTCAGATGGATGAGACCTTCGTCCAGCTTGAAGGAAGCTCCAATCCTCCTTCGGACCCGGGGAAGCTTTTCATCTGGCATCAGAGGATAGTCAGAGGGAAGTGAACCAGTCAGCTCCTGCAAAAACAAAATAAAAGATTACATTAATGGAAAAACTAGAATGGCAATTCCTCCACCGAGGCTCATGACATCACATTTAAATTCACTAGATCCAGATTTAAATTTTTATCCAAGTCATCAAGATCCATGAATTAATCTCTGTTAAAAAACACTCTATCTCGCAATGTTAAAGAAATCCTGGATCTGCCCCCTGATCCAGATCCAAACCAAAATATAATGGTTTCTTCTCTGACCCAGACTATAGTAGTTTAAAGTAGTTAGTAGTAGTTTTTGCTAAATCTTACTCACAGTCTAACAAACAAACCAACAAACAAACAGACAGGCATGAAAACAACCTCCTTGGCAGACGTAGTTATGACCCTGACACCAAGAACACTGTCCTAACCTTTCATTAAGGAGCTCTTCATTAGAAATAAAAGCTTGTTAGTGCTTACATGGTTACATCTACCAGGGCTACTTACTGCCTCTCTGATGCAGAGCGTCCTCAACTCCAGCAGGCACAGCTCCAGACGCTCCTCCAGGGACTGGTGCTTCAGCTTCAGGGCTCTGGTGTGAGTAGTCAGGTCCTTCACCGGAGACGTGGGGCTGTCTGGACCTGCAGAGGAAACACAGAGAGGATCAGATCAAGCTTTCCTCATCAGCATCTGTATCGAGCGTGGAAATATACATCAATATTCTGTTTGGCATCACACACACTACAGTTAGTTTCACTCAGAACAGCTGAAGTATTTTTATAACTGTTTCTTCTGGATTTACACTAACATTGGTTCTTATATCTTGTATCTAAGCAGGTGGGTGCTCCACAGTATAATAGCTTTTTGTTGTCTGTTGTTGGTGTTTTCTCCAGCCTGCATGGTGCCGGGTCATGTGGGCTGTTGCCATGACTGTGAGTCGATTATGTGAGCAGCACGTCAGTGATTGCCATTTTTAGCTTAGTGAGAAATACAACAATCAGTGCCAGTGTATATATTGGTTTATAAATAACAATAAAAATCCCCTTTTATTTTGAAACATAATTTTTTTCCCATCTAGGTACATCACATTTTAACATGAATTAAAATAAACTTAAAAGATTTTTATCAAAAAATGTTGTTTTTGCTTTTTATGATTAAAATTGACTATTGGCGGATGTATTCTTAAATGTAAACTTTCAAATATGAACTTTTGTTATTGATAATTCAGCCTGAGTCTGAAGATGAAATGTTTGGAAGTTAGATGCTGTATTTCTGTGTTGATAATCTCCTCACAGTGTTCCTACCAGAGTGCAGGATAATCCCACTGTCGGTGTCACTGATCTCCTCTTTACTCTCGATGGCCGTCATCTTCCCTCTGTGCTCTCAAGTTGTTTAAATACCTGTAGGAGAAGGTTTGTTGGAGTTAGTGAAATCAGACTGGTCACTTAGAGGAGTAAAGATTCTCCTGTTGTTTTGGAGCCACATGGCTTCATTCATACTGGCTCCTGCTGCTTTACTTAACAAAAGTGAATGACTGGCGAGTGTCCTTTCACACACTTATCCATGCAGCTCCGCACCTCCCTCCTCCCCCTCCTCCTCCTCCTCCTCATCCCTCTGCCTCCCATGCTCAATCACAAAAGAGGCAGACCCCCACGGTTGACTCGGCACATGTGCAGGGGTTAATCCGAATCGTGATGCCATGGTGACGGGGCACGGTGCGGCTGGCTAGGGGAGCGTGTCACCGTGAGGCGTGTCAGAGGGCGTTTAAAGAGCCCAGACCCCAAAAAAGAAAGCAGATGGCGGCAGGAATTACCCCACTCAGGGACTGCACCTGTTCCCCCCGCACACCCCTCCTGCAGCTCCCATTCAACCAGTGTCCAGAAAACCCTCTGGGGGCTTTGAAGTGGAAGAATGTCTCAATGCTGGGCTTGTCCACACAGCATCGGATCACAAGGTGCCTGCTGACTCCTGTGCAACGCTGTCCATTTTCAATAACACACTTTCATAAACAGGCCAGCACAATTGATGTTTATGGCCCACACTGCTCCATTGTCGCTTTCCCACCAAACATCTGACTGACAATGACCCAAAACAAGATCCGGAAAGGAACGACTGCAAGAAGAGGAAAACAGTGACATTAACGAATTGGAGATTACATTCAGTCATAAGTCAAGGCTTTTAAAAACAGGCCAGGAGATCTGTGTGTGACTGATTTGCCCAAATCACCTCAGGTCAAGAGAAAAACAAATTCCAAAAAATGCTGCCTTTATTTTTATTATAGCTCAAGTTTGTTCTTGATCTCACATGTCTGCTAACACCCTCAACTTCTCATTAAAAAGGCCACCAGGCCACCAGAGACGATATCATGGGCACTAACATTATAAGAATATCATTGGCTTGCATTACATCAATGCCACACATTCGTTAAAGTGACAGTTCAGAAACTTGAGGAGTCATGAGGCAGCTTCTGTGTTAAAATCATGTAAATACTCGATTATCACTCTGTAGGGCACATACCTCCTCCAACACCCATCAAGCTGCACCAAATTCCCACACTCATAGATATCAGTTCCCTGAATATACTATAATTTTTTCCATCAAGATCCATGAATTATTTCTCGGTAAAAAAGAGAAAATGTAAAAAAATCTCACAGTGCAAAGATCAGAAGACCCTCATCCAGAGCCACACCACACCTAGACTCATATCACATCCATCCAAGTTTCATGGTAATCCATCCAGTATGTTTTGTGTAATCTTGCTAACAATCAAAGAATAGGAAGAAAATTATGTGTTATTAGTGAGGAATAAAGGGGGGGGGGCAGGGTGACTTAAAAACACAACATGAATGAGTGTGTTGTGAGGGCTGCTGTGTTTAATCCTCAGCTCCTGTCTCATGCTCCGTGTTTGGAGATCTGTATCAGGCCTTTTCCTGCAGGGACCAGGAAGAATGGGAGCCCGTGAGGATGAGAACCTCCTCTCACAGGATATTATTGTGTATCCCATCGGCCGGACCCATTCACCACAACAACTCATGTGAACTGACACAGCTATACGAACAGCCGGTAGCACAATGAGGCAGAGCGAGGCAGCTCGAGTCAGTAAAACAACAGTGCAACAAAGGCCCTGTATCCACCGGCCGGCCTGAATAATCTGCTGTAGGCACAATATCTGCTGACGACTCGGCTTCAGGCCTCATCAGCATTGTTTGGCCGATATTGAGACATGTCTGCAGTGGAGAGGTGGCGAAAAGAACAGTGCTGAGTTATATTTTTACCCCGTGAGGCCGGGGTCTGCTGTACTCTCAAAAACACCCAGCTTCAACTCTGCAGTGCTCTCAAACTGAAAGACGTCAACAGGAATCCAGCCCGGTAATCAGACACAGGCAGAGTAATGTGGGATTTACCCACTTACACCCCATAACTCTCTGAAGACTTTCACAAGAGTCTGTGGTCAGAGCTATAGGCTGAGTGAGTGGGTGACTGAGTGAATCTCACGAGAAGTTGCAGCTTATTGCAAAGCCATTTATCATAGCTTTCATAAAGAAACCTTGACTCACGGAAGAAAAAAAACACTCTTCTTTGGTGTAACAGTAACAGAGACCCATTTCCTGAAAGGTTAGGAGCTGATAGCACTGTCTCCACCCGGCTGACTAGATTGATGTAGTCATAACATCATAATTGAGATGAGCGTGTGATCACTGCTAATGAAGACTCTGGAAATGTGTCAGGGATGCGAGCTGAAGGTCCCCACCCATCCTCACTTACTCACCCGACCGTGACAGCGCAACATCAACGGAAGTGGGTGTTTATGGCAAGAGATCACGATGTGGACTCACTGTCTCCCAGACTTCCCCCACCACCCTTTCCCATGAGCCTCTGGAGCTGCGATCTCCTGGAATGCCGCCACCGCCGCCGTGCTCATTACCACTGTGGTCGGCCCAGGAATTACCAACGGGGACCGGCCTCGCCGAGGAAACAGTGAGGGATGCCTGAAACCAGACCAAGGCCTGTTTGAACCCTGTAATTAAGATTCTCCGCTGAGTGCTGATACTATGGAAGAAACCAAACGACTTTACAGCATGCCTTATTTCAGAGTCTGATGAGAAGCCAAAATCCATTCAGCAAAATGGATCCACTCTACATACTATGGGCTGCTGGAAGAAAAGTGCATCAATGTGGGGGAGCGGCAGAATAGAAAAAAAATGGAGTATTGTCTTACACAGCACGTCAGTGGAGTCAGATCTTAGCCTTAAGAAACAGTGTTGAGTTTGGAAACTCCACAGACACCAGCAAAACGCAGAGTGGAGGCTATGATAACATGAAGTTAATGTGAGCCATCGCTGTGAGACAGTTATATTAAAGGCTTAAACACTGTGAGCCTCTTTTATTTGTCAGTGCTCATTCAAATCAACACTGTCGAGCAGTGCAGCGTCTTGCAGCTTTCCAACAGACACAATACAGGGGTAATAAGCACCACACCAGCCTGCTCTCGGTCTCTGGAGGCCATATGCTGCCCAGACACAGCAGCAGTGTCACAGCCCAGCAACAACGTAAATAGAGAGGGCAAGAAGAGATGCTCCATTGTTCACCAGAGGCTGAAGGGCCGTCCGGGGATCACTGCACCTTGTCCCTCTGAGTCTGACGCCTCAGAGTGGACACTGGTGTCAGCACAGGCCACTGGCAGGAAGTAGGTTCAGCCTTTCACCCGTGGCCACAGCTAACACCAAAGAAACCTGGGTGACTCCAGGGGCATATCAACACAGAGGTGTTGTCTTTGGCACCACAGTAGCACTGCATGTCTGTCAACATGACGACCGTAGGGGGATTGTGTTTATTCTGCTGCAGTGGGCGCAAACCTCTGCAACCCTCAAGTCTGAAGACCCACATAAGTCCTAGAGTTTTTTATCTATTAAAGTGAAAGCAACCAATTAAATATTAATGGTAAAATACAGAACATGTTATCATTTGGCAAGAACCCAACACACATATTTAGTGATATTAACAATACAGATGGTAAATAACTTTTGTTTTACAGATCGTAAAAACAACAGTAGTTGTACTCAGATCTTTTATTATATATACTATATTTACCATATACTCTATTCTACTATACTATACTCTACTATATTAAATATTCTTTTAATGGGCTTTCAGTTCTTTGTAAATAAAATTGCCTTGCCATGCCTATACTACACTACACCATACTATACTATACTATACTATACTATACTATACTATACTATACTATACCACACTATACTATACTATACTATACCACACTATACTATACTATACCACACTATACTATACTATACTACACTACACCACACTATACTATACTACACTACCCCACACTATACTACACTACTCCACACTATACTATACTACACTACCCCACACTATACTATACTACACTACACCACACTATACTATACTACACTACACCACACTATACTATACTATACTACACTACACCACACTATACTATACTATACCACACCACACTATATTATCCTACACTACACCACACTATACTATACTATACAATAATAATCCATTACAATTAAAGTTCTGCATTTTATTTTTTTACGTAAATAAAATACAGTGGTATCAACAATAATACATTTGTAAAATCAGAAGTAAATCTACTCATTTCAAAGAGTGGTTCCTTTCATTTTGGTATTAGATTACTATAAGTAGTTATTTAATTGAAGTACTAATGAGTACAAGCAGAAAATACTCGAGCACATTATAAGTCCCTCATCACTGTAGTGAAGTACAGACGGTTGAGTTAAGTAAGTTACCAGTGTGGAAAAGTAACTAAATACCTATGTACAGAAATACTGCTACAACTCTAGGTACTTTCTTTTACTTGAGTATTTCAATTTCACACAAATCTTTTAAGAGAGAGGTGTACTTTAAACTGCACATTTATGTTATAACTACTCACTTTAAGTGTATCACAAAAGCACAACATTTATCATTTATTTTTTCATTTTGCAGCACAAGAGGGGGGGTCGATTATATAACATCATGAAAGTAGACATTCTGAGTACTATCTTCCAAATGCTACTGTACTAACTTACTTTAAAATATTTTGGTAGGATAACTAAATTAAGTAACTCCATTGCTATTACTGTGCAACTTGGAAGAAGAGAGAGCACCAATCACAATGGCATGATGCTTTGGAGTATTTTTGCTTGAAGGGATTAGAAACAGCAGAAATAGCCACTTCTTTAACACTGGTGACTGTAATGTTTATTAAAACGTTATGGTCTTGTGCCTCCCCCCACCTCTCTCACACACTGTGGTTATAATCCTGTTGCAGCTCTCTCTCTGCTCATCTTTCCTCTCATGTAGTAAACCTTATTAAAAAGCTGTACTCACTCTGTTGGCTCTGTGCTCCTCTACTGCATCTTCCCTGCACACAGCAGCAGTCCACACTTTCTGATCCTGTGTGAGAGTGACGCCTGGGACATCTGTTTCAGACCGATCCACTTTCTCTAGGGGGGGGGGCTTCACTGAGCTTTACTGCTATTTATTTCAAAGTTAAATATCTCATTAAATTTCTCATACAGTTTTTTTCTGTTTATCAAGGTTCAGAAGAGTTTGTTTTCTATGAAGTGTTTTTTATGGGAGAAAGTAAATAATGTTCTGCTTCTGACCCCCCCCCCCCCCCCCCCCCCCCCACACACAGTTTTTGTGAATGGTTCGGTCCAGACACGCTCTAACTATTGAGGTGTTGACACAGCACGCGACTCTCTGAGGGGGCTTTTAATTTGAAAAGACGCTCAGAAGATGAGTGGCCTCAGAGAGAGACATGTTTTGGTAAAAAAAAAATAAGAATAAAAAAAAGACCAGAACAGCTGGCAAGTAAATGTTAGTGTTGAACCAGACCACACTCACAATGAAAGCTATGATGATGAGCCTCCCTCATCCCAGAACTCTTTCAAAGACCATGCAGCAGAGACTAATGTACTTCTGATTACTACACATGCAAATATTTATCCATGCTTGTGTTGAGAGTGTTTCTTGCATTGGATTTCTTTCTCTTTTTCATTAACTTTATTTTTATGCAAAGTTGCCAAAAGCAACTATAGTACTTTTGCTCGGATTCCGCATTTGAGAACTTATTAATTATTTAGTTTCCATTTACCAACAAGACACAATTTAAAATGCCCTTATAAACAGTGATCAATGGTTGATGCACCTTGTTAAGCCAAATGAGGCAGATTTTGATTCGTGAATATGGGCGGTATAAATAAAACTGGTTTTATTAATGGTATCTATCTATCTATCTGTCTAATAGATTGTTTAGTAATATCTTATTGATCAGTTGTGTGTCATTGAACACGATAACATTTCGGTCCTCCTCCATCATGACACATGAGAACCCTCCTAACCATAAAGTCATTAAGAAATGTTAAAGGGTTTCTCATTTTGTTATAAGCTATCAGCAAAATTACTCATCCACTGTAAATGTAAATACAATCAATAGAAAGACTTCTAATAACACATCAAGTTTTTAGATTTGAATAATCTGTTTGTAACTCAATTTTGGTCCAGATGCCCTTTTCCCAAAGGTGACTGGTCAAGCGTTTCACTGGAGGGGTCTCCCTAATGAAAAAAAAAGTACCATATTGGAGGAGGAATTTCCATGACCTGGCAAATATGTGATCTATAAAGCATTAGTCAGTGATTTATGAACTAGTAATAGAGCCATTAATTAGAGCTATGAACCCTTTATAGATATAAATGCTGCCTCACCAGAGAGCACCTTCTGCTCCACCACATTTCACAGGGAAGTATACTCCACTATATTTACAATATGTTTATATATATTTATATAACCAAAGTTTCAGCTTTTACATACAAATCATGTGATGAGCATATGACACAGTAATATGAATGCAGTAAAGTACAGAGTCAAATCATGAGTATATAAAAAATTATGGTTATAATGTGTTGTTGTATAATACGTGTAAATTAGAATAATCTCCACCTCAACACTGCAGTTTTTAAAGCTTTTACAAAGTGCAGTTTTAAACACAGCAGTAATACTTGCATTAGATATTTCTAATTGATATTGATAGTTTTACTTTACTAGTAATAGATCTGACTACTTCTTTCACTATTGATTATGTGTTGAAAGGCGACTTTTATTTGCCTGCAGCCAGTGGCTTCACCGAAAGTCCCAAATGTCTCTGGTGCTTTAACCAGGCCCTTGGGTATTCCTGGCCTATGTATCCTGAAAAGCCTCCTCCAGATGGCCTGTGCTTTCTCCTCTCGTCCCGTGATGGAATGAAAGGATCAGCTAATTAAACAAAGTCCCATATCCATGTGAAAGAAGCGTGAGTCCTCGGGGAGAAGAGCTGCATGCAAATCAATCCCAAGTGCTTTGAATTGTGAACAAAACAGTTGCATTTCTTCAAACCATAAAGCCTTTTATTTCCACAGAACACAGACACGCTACAAATAAAAAGTCATGACAGAAACAAATAAACAAACATGCAAATCTGTAGCACTGGGCAGGGTTTCTAATGATGCAAAACAGTTCTGTTGAAATGTGTCTGTGAGCAATTTCACAACAGTGGTCCATTAAAGTAAGAATTAGGCTTGACTGATGTGACCCCGAAGAAGCATGAGAAGCTGATTTGAAAAAAATGATTTTTATAATTATTATAGAAAACATAAAAAAATCCAGCCTCTGAACAGTAGCAGCTTCTTCCTTAACAAATGTTGATCCACATTGTTTTATATTATAAATACATACTAATGATAAAAAAAAATAAGCACTTCCACTCAATCATCAAAAACAAAACTGGGACATTTCTAAATATGGATTATACATATCCTGGTTTGTCCTTACACAAATTATGGTATTCAAATGCAAATTAAATCCATAGAGATATGTGAAGTCAGCTGGTGCATCTCTTTTTTAAAATGTGACTCATATGTGTGTCACATATGTCAATCAAACATCCAACTCACAAAACAGTGAACAGAAAGATTCAGGGCCACTATGGTGAGATGCTGCAGGGGCTGATGGGAGCCTGAAGGCCTAACTGCTCCGATGTCTGAGTGCGCCTCAGGTTGTCCTTCACACGGACAAACTCTGGGATCTTCTGCTGGTTCTCCCGCTGCCTGATCTCCTCCTGCTCGTACTAGGAAAACAGAGCACGAGTCAGAGTAAGTGTAGAATTTATTGGACAAACAACTCAAAGAGACATGAACACGTGGCTTTTTGTGAAGGGTCACAGTCACCAAAGGTTGGGAGACACTGGTTCAATCTTTAAAGTACCTACCTGTTAAATATTGTTTGGGCTATAAAATAAATTTACTCATGAAACATACGGAAGTTCCAACAAAACATAGCAGAAAATGGAAATACTCAAAGTGTGAGAACATAATTGTACTCAAGTACACTAACTAAAAGTTATAATTTCCACTACTGAGTAGGCATTGTGGCATTGGCCCATAAGATCCCTGCCTTGTCAAACCCTTATGGTAACACCCACAACAGATATGTGTTCAGGCCAAAGAGAATTTATTTGCATTCTATAGTGTTTTGGTTGAATGTCTTTCAGCTGTGTGTTGCATCTGACCTCTTGCAGCTTCTGCTGCCTCTTGCGGAGTTCTGTCTCCAGATCTGAGGGCCTCCGTCGAGCCATCTCCTCCTCTTTGTGTAGCTCCAGTCTGCGCTGCTCCAACACTCGCTTTAGCTCAGGTTTCTCCTCCAGCAGCAGACCCCTAAAGGTCAATACACACAAACACAGTCTCCATCTCTGATGCTGAGAAGATCAATGGTGCTTTTAGTGTTTGACCTCCTGTACCTTTTGTGGCTGAGCAGCAGCTCGCGGTGCAGGTTCTGGTAGCTCGGTGTGTCCACTGAGGAGCCGTTCAGCTTCCTGGGCTGGACGGTGTCATCACTACTGCCGTCTCCTGGGGACTGACGGGACAGTGGCTGATGGCCTGCAGAATTCTCTGAGGAACACAAAGCAGCTAATATCACTGGTCCTACCACTCCTCACGTCCCACAAATTCTACCAACACATTGCAAAAAACTAATATTTACAGAAATAAACAGGACAAAACTTGACTCTACAATAACTGTTAATCAGTAACTGAGTATTTGTATGTTCTTGATTATTTGAGTCACGAAGTCAAATTAATTCAATAGAAAAAAACAAGGATGATTTGATTTAATCAGGTTCAAGCTTATTTTAACAAAAAAATCTATTTATCAATCATTTGATCAGACTGATCGATCTGCAGCATTTGATAGGTTTAATAGATTAACATCTGGGGGATACTTCATATTCGAGTCCACAGTCTTGTCAGTTGTATGCGTGTTTGTTTCAATTTAACTTCCATTATTTGCGAGCAATTGTGCATTAAAGTACCTTTTTTGTGACGCCCATATCCTGGTTTCTGTCGTGTGAAAGCAGAAAAAGAAAAGATAAGCTGTCAGTTATTTGACTGAGTTAAACATGTTAATAGTGATGCACTGACACAGGTTTGTCAAATCTTTATGTTGATCTTCACCTGACTGGACTGAGGGTGTAATCAGATAAAGGCTAAAAGCGATAGTACCTGCTGTGCTTCTTAAGCAGGTGAGCTGTGTTTACTTGGAGGTGACTCAACTCTGACTGTCAGAGGAACAGTAACTTTAGGTTTAGCCACACTGTAATGAATATTGTTATATTGAGTGAATAAGAAAAAAAATGATGTAAATATCTTGGTTTAGGACAGTGTGACATAATCTTCCATGGTAACAATACCTTTGCCACACCCTCTGAAACCAGATAACTTTAAGGAGAGGATCACAGTGATCCGGGAACAGATGGCAGATGCTGTTGATGTCTAGCCTTTCTCAGTGTGACCACAGTTTTTCTGTTTATAAGCTGTAAGATCCTTGGCCTGTGTGCATTTTTCCATCCCAGTCCCTGACATAAGCCTTCAGGTCCTGTCCTGCAGGGACGCTGAGCAGGGAGATAACCTGTCGGGTGTGTAACGTGATGGAAGCCATTGTTCCATACAGGGCCTGCAGGGCCGGGACAGATTCCAGCAAAATCACTCAGCCTCATGTTTCAAAACGTTTCCTTCTCTCTTGCACAGATACTCTGAATTATATTGTCATAACCTTTAAAGATACTTTTCAAATACACAAACGCAATATTTATATGTTTCGGCTGTATTTCAAATTGTAGTTAAAGAAAAAATACAGTTTATGTTTGGCCCCATAGTGCATTAGTTAGTGTGTGTGTTACTGTCAGAGGAATACCTTGCATTTCTAAAACACTATATCTTTCCAAGAAAACTTTACTGCCTTTACCTATATCATTCGACAATATGACCATGTTTGAAAATTGGATTTTAAAAAGTCACATGGTCACAAGCAAGACGTGGCTCTATCAGTTTTCTGAAGTGATACAACAATGATCTGAGAACGAAAGAGAAATGTATCTACAAAAATGTGTGGCTCATCATTTACACACTTAATAAATCTTCAGATATCCCAGTGAAGGCATCCTGTAATAAGACGATCTATATTGTTGATCATTTGAAGAGGAATATAAAGTCTGTTGGACATATTGTATAAAGTCAAAATAAGCCTTATATGTTACCTCTCTGAGGGTAAAGTCAAATCCTGACCTGAAGTCAACTAAACATGTGACGGATGGCCACCAGGCCAGACACTGACCTGTCACTCAGACAGTAGTGAAGGCCTCAGAAATGAACTTGCAAGAACTCACTTTTTTTGCATTTGACCCTTCCATGGCAGGAAGGTGGAGGTCCACTGTTTCGTCCAGTAGCAGTGAACCTGTTTCAGTCCATTTTAAAAAGAATCACAGCTCCTCACGTAACCTGTTGTCCGTTGTGTGTTTCTTTGCTGTGGTCAGGTCCAACATGCTGCTGTTGACGAGGGAGCCTCAGACTCAGAGTGCTGCCTGGAAGTAGTCAATAGTGGTAGTAGACGCTGAAATCTTATTACGCCATTCAAGATTACCTCACAACCCCAACAGGTCACAGGACGCTAGATTAGTTAATTGCCACCGACAGAAATGCAGCTTAAATCCAAAGTAACACAGCACTATTACCAGATTCCTCCACCGCCGAGCCCATTAATACTGACTGAGACTCCAACCGAAGGTTTTCGGGCAAAACAACAAACAATATGCTTACAATATATTGGTCAGATATCTTTTTCTCTAGGTTCTTCAGTTTTGGGACACATGTGATCAAGTAACCATTAGTTAAAATACATTGTGGTGTGTTTGCTTGATTTAAAGTATTTTTTAACATAGAAATGGAAATAATCAGCATTTTCAAATAGTTCTCACAAGTCTCTCTGTGTTAGAAAAAAAAACTTTTTTTATCTCCATGGTTTCTGAGCATCAAGTATGTGTTTGTACCACTTCAACATTAAATGACACAACACAGCCTTTGCTTATGTATTTGTTTGTTTCTTTTTTTAAATCTATTGTGACAATACAGATAATTATTACTTATTGTACAGTTACATACATCTTACAACAGATGGGATGCATATAGAGCTTCCAGCAAAAGCCTTTTTCACTTAAATGGTAAACTCAACTCAAACTCAAGAAAGCACAGACGCATAAAATAAAAAAATGTACAGGTGAGAAAAGAGTAAAAACAAGATTGAATAATAGATTATAAAATTATTAAAATGTAATATAAAACACCCTTCTTAACAACAACAACAATAATAATATTATACATTTTATTTATACTGCACCTTTTATACATAAAATGCAAAGCTGCTCAAAGTGCTTTATAAGAAAACCAAAGACATGAAATGAGAAAAGCAAAAAACAAAGATTTAGAATTAAAAAACACACCAATAAAACTAGCAAAAGGTATAAAAGGAAATTAGAGGATAATGGTGTTTTAAAAAGAAGATACAATTAATTAAAGATCATAGAAATAGGACAGACTCTTATAACTTGCTGTTGCTTATCTTTTTATTGACTGTGTCTACAACATTGTGTTTTATCCTGTTTTTGTCTTGTTTTGTTGTATTTCCATATTCTTGCTCAATATTTCTGCTGTGACGTTCATTTTGTTCTCAAAATAATGAACTTTCTGTCCGTGTTAATAAACTTAGGGTGTAAAACTGTATTTTCTGCATTTAATAGTAAGTAATATCGAATAAAAGGAGAAAGAGGAGAAGATCATTTCAGTTAGTGGCCACACGTGGGCACTATACTTCCTGTTTTTGTTTCTCCCATGGTTCTTTGCGGTCATTCGCTTTATAAGCTGCCCCGGAAGTTCCGTCTCCTCCATAGAATGAATGGCGTATGATTGTGATGTGGGAGAAAGGAAGAGCGTGTGTGTCGACTGCGTGTGAGCGTGAGTTTGTCGTGTGTTTGTGAGAGAGTGTGTCTTTGTTTTAAAACCTACACAGTGATCTTATTTGATCTGGTCGGGCTCGGCTCGGCTCTGACCGGAGATGATAGGAAAGACGCTCGCGAGCCTCCGAGGCGATGAGCAGCGGCATCACGAAAAGCTCCAGAGCCTTCCACTGCTTCATGTTGTGGTTCGAGGTGATGAATTGATCAGATATACTAGTTCACTGCGAGGCTGAGTTCATCTCAAACCTCCGCGATGGACAATGAGTATAGAGGCGATTCTGATCTGACCACAACAGAGCAGCAGTGAGGACGAGGAGGAGCCCAGGACTGTGTTGGAAACTTTTCATATCGCTCCAAGTTGCCGCCATGATGTGAGAAGCATCGAGGGTTTACCTGGTTTACCTGAGACTGAAAGATTTCCACGAAGAACTGCAAAAGCCAAATGAACCTAAATGCTTTCACCTATGAATGGGCACAAAATTCTGTTCAGATGAAAAGTCTCTTATCATTCAGTATCTTTATTTATCAATTTAAAGTTCATCACAATTTCCTTTCTCAATCTTCTTAACTTTATGTTATATAACACACAAAGTGCTTGACGAATATAAAAAGTAAAAACAACATAAACGCTAAACGAGACAGATTTAAGCATGACCACATCCATTGCAGTGTTAACATCAGGGAATGTTATTTGATAGAGGTTCTTTTTAAGTTTTGATTCAAAGGAAGCTATACTGACTCAGTCTTCTGATTTTACTTGGAATGGGTCTTCTAGTGCCTCAGTCCTCTTATTTCAAAAGCTCTGCCCCCCGAACTCGCCATCAGAGAATAAATTAAACTTTATTTGTAATAGTATTCTTCTGGTGATAGAGCTTGTGTCCACTGCCACCAAGTGGCCTAGAAAACTAATAATCTTATCAGAAAAGGGTTGTTGCAGGTCTGCAGTTACAACTTTTACATCTACCTTAAAATGGCTCTCATACAGAGTGTACACACAATCCATCATATCAGGCCTGGTCATATATAACCAACGAGTATTAACTCAAAGCTTTAAGTTTTAGTTGATATTGTGTTGCTTTTTATTCATCACTTTTTATTTGTGTAATTTCACTATTTTAAAATAAATCTTTGTCCACATCCAAAGGAACAGTAAAAAGTAATTTCTTTTTACTCCATAGAGCTCACAAGTATATTTGATAACCGATTGTCTAAATGTGTTTTTAGTCTATTACTAATGCAATATTTATCACCTGGTAACCAACTACCTTTGAGCTGTGAAGTTTTGAATTTAAATATGGATGAGTTTTGATTTTTTTGTGATCAAACCAGAGTTCTTTTGTACATGGGTTACCATTATTTGGAATTGTTTTACAGATGTCCATATTAAACTAATATCACCAGCGGTAGATTGAAGGATAGCTGAGAGTAGGTGGTTCAAAAATGTTTCATGATTAACTTAATAAAATATTACTTGTTAACAATAAATTATTTTATTATTAAGATTTCTTTGCTTCTGTCTTTCTGAACATGAGTAATAAACACCATACAGACAGGATTAACTTTATTAAATTAGCTTCTATCAATATGGAAATAAGCCAAACAATAATGTATCAACTCAATATAGTAGTGAAGGGACATGTAGACTGTTGATTTCACAGAATAACAAAGAACAGGTATAAAAGATATAAAACCTAAGTTGAGAGGTTTGCGATCAGCAGGGGATTTCTGATATCTCGCGATAATGAACGTGAGCTTTGACGATGGCGTCGTTCTAAACACACGTGACCAGTCTTGTCCAACCAGCTGTCAGCAACAACAGGGCAAAGCGCGGGAGGGAGAGGCTCACATGTAGCTCTTCAAACAGGAAGCTGGTTTTAGTTCACTTCTTTTAACCATGTCCTTCAAACGACCGCGCTCCAGCCATGTTAACAGCAGCTCACAGACCAGCGCCGCCAGCAGTTCCACGGACAGACAGTTCGACGGGGAGGCTCGGTTCGTGGAAGGATCCATACTTCGCATCACCATGAAAAACTTCCTGTGAGTTACCTCCCCCCAACTGCCAGTCAACTGCGCCCTGTGCTAGCTGCGCTGCTAAGCTAACATGTATGCCCGTTACATCCGGGTGATCTGGCCTCTGGCTGCAGCCTTGGGTGGCTGCTTGTGAAACAGGTGGGACCGAGCTGTCACGTAGATGTGTCATTCCATCCCCGATAAACAGAGACTCAGACGGGTGGGTCCCTCCTGGACCAACCTACCACTGCACTTATGTGACAAACCGTTTTTCAAAGAGGAAAACGCTGCTGGCAAGTGACGAGACGTCCAGTGCTTGTGTCTCTTTTCAGTTTGGTCTCTGTGGCTTAAGAAGACCTTGAATTGGGACACAGCTAGTATTTAAAAATGGACGACCGCTCAAAAGTGAAGCCAATGTGTCATGAGCACCAGCTGGTGGCTGACCAACTGGTATAAGTCATAATTAGTCATATAAGTCATAATTCATGCTTAGCAGTTAGATGAGATGCAGATAAACAAATATTTAGCATTTAATATCAAACCAAGGTGACTGCAGCATTTTCCCTACTTGATTGTTTAGCAGGGGCACATGTCTCACAATCAGTTTAGTCTTTACATACATTTCGTATCTGTTGTGATTCCAGAACCTATGACCTCTCTGTGTTGCATCCTGGACCTAATCTGAACATGATTGTCGGAGCCAATGGAACTGGCAAGTCCAGCATTGTTTGTGCGATCTGCCTGGGCCTGGCAGGCAAGACCGCTATCCTGGGCAGAGGTGACAAGGTACGCAGCAGAGCCACACTGAAGTTACATTTCATTAGGCATTGCTTTCTTCCCCCAAGGTCTGTGAGTGCATTAAATTGCATCATACAAGGTTTCAGCTGAGAGGAACAGCACAACTGTTATTTTTTAACACAACATTATTTGAATTATACACTTATATTAGCTGACAAAAACTTTTGATGTTTATGATGCCTGTTAAAAAGATTTGTCTCTGTTTGTTTTTTGTAGGTTGGGCTTTATGTCAAACGTGGGTGCACTAAGGGATTTATTGAGATTGAACTGTGAGTTATGTGAAATAAATTTTGCACACACACACACATACAGTAACTGTTGTTACTTGTCTAGTAGGAAAGGTAAGCTTTTAGATACAGCAGATGAAATCCATTTGTGTTGCATTTGTTCCGATGGTCCTGAGGAGCCAGTTTAGACAGCATGTTGATATTCATCTTCATTCTCATTCAGAGATAAAAAAAAAAACATGTTACATCAGCCATGGTATCATTATATGTAAAATATTTGAATAACATTCTGTCCATTTTCCCCAGTGCTATGTTTACCTGATTGTTGGAGCACACTTCTTGTTGTTATTTAAGGTACAAGATTGGTGGTAACGTGGTGATTAACAGAGAGATCCACGTGGAGAACAATCAGTCTCATTGGATGTTGAACGGAAGACCCAGTAACCAGAAAACTGTGGAAGAGGAGGTTAAAGCTCTGCACATCCAAGTTAGCAACCTCTGCCAGTTTCTGCCTCAGGTATGACCTTATGCTTTATTAATCAAGTTATGTGGCAAGGCAGTTGAACAGCACAGAATTATTTGTGCTGTAATTTCCTAAATCTAGGAATTTAAAACCTCAAATCTTTCTTAAAAGTTATATCCGATTAACTCTTTTCCTCACCATTTTTCTGTTGATGTGGTTCGTTTGTCCTTAAAGGAAAAAGTGGGAGAGTTTGCCAAAATGTCCAAAATTGAGTTGCTAGAAGCAACTGAGAAGTCAGTGGGACCACCAGAGATGTACGAGTACCACTGTAAGCTCAAAAACTTTCGCAACAAGGAACGAGAACTGGAGGTACAATAATAAAAACCTATAAAAATACAAGAACAATTGTATACACACACATCAAATCACAGTTCTACATCATCTATTATTCAATTTTTTCATCTGTATTTAAAACATTTAATTTTGCACCTACAGTATCAGTGTCTGCTGTGGTTTGTTTCCCTTTAGAACGCTGTTAAAGACAAGGCCAGCTTCATGGAGAAGGCCAAGCAGAGGCATGAGAGGAACAAACTCGATGTGAACCGTTATTACGAAAAGAAGAGACATCTTGACGTGATCGAGCTGCTTAAGAAGAAGAAACCGTGGGTGGTGAGTGGTTAAAACAAAACGTGAGAAAGGGAGACAACTGTACGCAGTCGGATTAAAAGTGAATTCGTTCCCTCTGGCTTTAGGAGTATGAGACCACCCGCAAGGAGCTGGAGGATGTGAAGAGGGAGCGGGACGAGGCTAAAAGGCAGCTCTCTGCCCTGAAGCAGGCCCAGGCACCCATGCTGAGGAAGATCCAGCAGATTGACGACAGACTGAAGCCCACTGACGCACAAATAAAGGCTAAGGTAAAAATCTAAATATCTTATTAACTCTGAGTGATATATCTGAAGTATCACAGTCAGGCCATAAAGAAGAAATGTGGGAAGTTATGTTATTTTTGTTCGAGCTCTAGAAGACACTTTAATTAAACGTATTTACTTTCAGCCTCAGTGTACTATCACTAACATTCAATGATGTGTTATTGTCTCATGCTGGTACCTACGACTATAGACAAAGTTTCTTTAATGTAAAATAACCAAGTGTAAATCAGGAATAAATTAAAATATTTATAACATTTTTGGTTTAATTTTGTCATTAGAAATCAAAGGCCAGGGGTTTCAGTATGTTTTCTATAGTGAAATGAACACTTCAATTTATTATTTGTGATGTCATGACAGTTAAGATGAGCTTAACTTTTTTTCAGACTACTGCCATCAAAGACGCATCAAACACATGCAAACAGAAACAAGATCAGTTGGATCGAAAACACAAAGAGGTGAGACTTAATCTTTGTGACTGAACAAAACATTAAAAGTCAAAATTGAATCCGTTTTTTGACTGTGTGAAGTACACAAACATGTCATGATACAATAAATGTACTTCCATCTTATATTCAGCAGCAAAGAATGTTCTGCTTGTGTATTGATGGTTCGTTTTACACCTCCTTCACTGAACATATGTTTATTTAATCAAGCAAATTAACAGCTAATTTGAAGGTTTGGAATTATTTCAGTTAATTAGAAAATAGTATGTATTGTAAGTACAGTATAGTCCCACCTAATATATTTTAAGTTGTCCATGCCTGAGTACAAAGCAGCCTTGATCTGTTGCTGTATGTTTTTCATGAACAATAACAACTCTCCTCTGCAGATTGACGATATTAAACAAACACTGAAACTCAAGCAAACGGAGGAGGAGGACCAACAGAAGCGAATAAGCTACACTAGAAGAACGATCGACGACTTGAAGACAGAGCTCGCCAAAGTCGGCGATCAACCAGATGTGACCCCTCAGATTAATGCCATCAATGTTGAGCTGAGAAGCATCCAGGTGGAGAGAGCCAAGATGGAAGGAGTGAAGGCCGACCTGCGAAGGGAGAGGGACAACGTCTTTGCTGAGTCCAGGGGTGAGTGTTTTCCACAATGTCTTCTGGATCACATTATAATGCTGCATACTCAGGCACTTGAACTCTGCCTTTGTCTGTCACACACAGTTTGTTTCATGTAGATTATGTTTATTAATTTTCTTTGCCAGCGTTGGAGAGGAAGCTCAATGACATGAGCAACATGATGAGGGCCAAAGAGGAAAAGTTGCGATCACGCCACAGGGACACACATTCTGCTCTTCAGTGGCTCCGACAGAACAAAAGTCTGTTTGTTGGGAATGTTTATGAGCCCATGATGCTGATGGTGAGTATCAGTGAATCATGTGGGGGATTCACTTAAATCGCCATGTTTAGCATTGTTTCAGAACATTTTATTAATGCATAATTACACACTCTGATATCATTGTAGGCAGATTTCTATTCTTCCAATACTTTACATACAAAAATAAACACAGTTCAGTCAAGTTCATAATGTTAATAATGTTAACAAGTAAGGACTCTTCCCTTCAGAAAGTGAAACCTGGTTGGTTTACCGATCAGTATTGGGATGGTGATTCTTTTTAAAAAATCAGTTCTGGGGCCTTGTATTAATTCTTTCTTACTTATTCAGATCAATGTCAAAGATCCTCTTTATGCCAAGTATGTTGAAAGTCACATCCCATTCCACGACCTGCGATCGTTTGTCTTCCAGAGGAAAGACGACATGGAGAAGTTCATGACTGAGGTCAGCTTGATATAGAGCACAAATTCTAGTTAACCTTAACGTCCGACGATTCCAACTTATTGTAAGGAATCCAGTTTTACTCTCCCAACTCAAAAACTGAATTGTTTTTACCCTCAGGTCCGTGACAAATTGAACTTGAAGGTGAATTCCATTTCTGCCCCGGAGGAATCGTGTTCTAAAAAGAAGCCTTCCCTAAGTATCGAATCTCTGAGGTGAGAGAAAAATATTTAGTGTAACAAAGAATAAAATCAACATGAACTGTATCCATTTGTATGGTTTTATCTCAGTTTCTGACCATTTTCTTACAAATTTAAAACTCTGTTTTTATCCGCAGGCGTTTCGGGTTCTATTCCTACCTGCGTGAGATGTTCGATGCTCCTGATGAGGTCATGAGTTTCCTCTGTAACCAGTACAAAGTGCATGACGTCCCAGTGGGCAACGATCAGACCAAAGCATTGATCAAAACGGTACGTCCGTCGTTCCACATAATGTCTTCAGAACTGAGTAATTGTGATGGTAGAAACAGGATTTACTGGATGAAGTGAATGTCAGTGATGTCTGTAACAAGGCACCACCAATAAAATTACATCCAAATCACCCCTAAATGAAATAGTTCTGTCTGGTTTAATTTCAAATTGGGTGATCGCTAGTATCTGCCAAACTCAAACTTTCTGTGCTTTTTCTCCAAGGTGATTGAGGAGCCCTACCTCAAGGTGTTGTACACGACAGAGGAGAGGTACACGGTGAAGAGGTCTCAGTACTCTAAGAAGATGATCACAAGCAACTCTGCACTGAACCCTTCTCAGTACCTCAATATCACTGTGGATGCTGAGGGAAAACAGCAGCTGGAGCAGCAGATGAAGGTGTGATGCTGCAGCAAATATCATGGCACTGCCCAAAAACGCTTCTTTAATGATTTGTTAGTTTGAAATCTGTCATTTTTCGATATGTACTGTACCTTGAGAAATGTCTGTCAAGAGTTTAAATCGTTAACACTCACTGTGAGCAGGCATCTGAACTGAAGTTACGAGACATTGAAGAACGGTTGAAGGCCTTGCAGAAGGAAGTCGCCGGCCTGGATCGTCGAGATAATGAGTTGTTGGCAGAGAAGAAGCATCTTTCTGAAGTCAAGGGCAAAAAGAGGCAACTGGAGCAGAAAATCAGTACCAAACAAGATAGGTACATCTGTGGTGTAACATGAACTTGTATTTACATACATAGCTTAAGTTTTTGATGATCTCTTTTAAGACGTGTTGAGGCTGATTTACACTTCACCATTGTGAACATTTATACTTGTTGTATAAATATACCAAGGCTCTGTTCAGACCTGGTATTACACATCTGTTCTTTGAAATCCAATCATCCAATGAGCAGCATAAAGTTTGTCACTTTCACTGACGATGGGACAATCGCTGAAAATTGTAAAAATCGGTTAATTGTGAAAACTGTAGCGGGTCAGAGGACTTCAGCTGAGTAGGTTGTCCTTCATATGTGGCCCAGGACACGCAGCTCAAAGAATGTTGCCACATGCATCCCAGACCCCCTGTGGCCAGTGAGAGACATTGTAGCTGTTGCAGTCCTTGTCGATTTTATGCAAAAGAGTAAATCAGCCTTTAATTTGCGTATTTCCCTGCTCGTGTGTTTAGTCTCCGGCAGATGGAGCACAGTGTCATTGACCTGAGTGAGATTGAGAAGGAGACTAAAGAGAAAATTGCAGCTGTCAATTCACAGAAGGTTTCCATCGTTGCGGAGTTCATGGCCCAAATGAAGGTATGTTTTTTTTTTATGTGATATCTGTCTTTATTTCACATTAGCATTTAGCTAGATCTAGAATAGCTTTCTTGCAGATGTTAGGTTTTGCATAATTAAACAAACGCAGAGAAAGAATATAGCTTTTTTTCATTTTATAAGAATGTGCACACATCCTCATGATTTTTCTCTGCCTGTCGTCTGTTTTCATGTATTTTACTGTCATCGTGCTCCTTTTGCTGTCTGTAGCTGAGAGCCAAGCTGACTATACAGAAGGTGTACCTGGCTCTGGACACGGTGGGGCTGACGGAAGAGAAGGCCAAGCTGGAGAATGACTGTAGAGCTGGTGTCTCAGAACTTAAGTCCTTGGATGTAAGTGTTTTAACATAAAAGTTGGAAGCAGGATAGATTGATAACACATTGCTCATCACTTGAATAGGTGTAGAGTAGAGTTTTTTTATAATATGCATTGCTGCAGCAGCAGAAGACTCTCAGCCATAGTCAGCTCCTGTCCTCCCTCGCTAAAAGCCCAGTCTACTGTGATTGGATAGCTGGTGATGAGTTCATGTACGTTAGGACGAAAGGAAGCTGTGAACAGACGAAGCTGCAATTAAACACAACACTTACTATTATTTTTAATCATACAGGTGTGATTCATGACAAACGTAGGGAGGAGCATGCAAACGTCTCACCTGGTCTTAAAGGTATTTACATGCATCCGTTCTAAATGGATTGAATGTCCTTGTGTTCCTGCAGCAAAAATGCCAGCGTCTGGAGCAGAGGAAGGTTCAGCTGACAGAACAATGCAAAGGCCTGTTGAAGAGAGGGAAGTCGATCTGTAGGATGCAGCCGAATGAGTCCTTACCTGAAGACCTGTGTAACGTAAGTGCTGAGCAGTCTTATCACTGCATTCCCTTTTATGCTTCTATAGACGACTATCCTGTAATGCAGCTGTGAACACCTTTTCAACATAACATAATATGTGACCAACATAGTATAATGACATAACAACATCATGCTATGTTAATGCAGGCATTCAGCAAGCTGCCAGACACACTGGATGAGATCGATGCCATGCTGAATGAGGAGCAGTCCAGAGCCGAGTGCTTCACTGGCCTCAGTGAAAGTGTAAGCAGGAGCGCTTAATGTTTTACAAACACAATTATGTTCAGTCTCAGAAGGCAGTTAGAAATTCTTAGCCTGGATATCAAGGAAAGAAATACAGATGATTTTTTTTCCAAGATTGGCAGCATCTCCCAAATTGAAGTATTTGTAAAGTCCTGATTTCAAATGTAGCACCAATAATTAGGAAACATTTCATAAATGATATAAATCCTAAGGATTTGGACACATTAGAACTCAAAACGTCCATGTAAAGAATATCTACAGAAAAGTATAATCAGAAAAGATGAGGAGTTTGCCCAGCAAATTATTTGTTGTGTTTTCCAGAGTGTGAATGTTGGTCACTGTAATTCTCTCTGCTGTGAAGGTTGTTGACGAGTACGACAGAAGAGAGCAGGAGATCAAAAATCTGGAGAAAGATCTGCAAGATAAGAGCGACGCTCTAAACACCTACCGGCAGAGCATAGCTGAGGTCTGTGACTATGTTCCTATTATTATTATTGTTAATATCATTATAACAGAAATCGTTCTTGTGTATAAATGTATGTATAGAGACGTTGTTTGTGTCACAGGCGAAGGAACGTTGGCTGACCCCTCTGAAGCATCTTGTTGAACAGATAAACGCCAAGTTCAGCAACTTCTTCCGCTCCATGCAGTGTGCAGGTGAAGTCGATCTGCACACAGAGAACGAGGTAAATGGAGACATACTCTCTTGATTAAAGGAGTTAAAAGCAGGTTTTGGGGATAACTTGAGCACAAATTTTAAACTTTATATATGGCCTTTTTAAAACCTTAACGCCTGAGTTGCAGGATGCATGTTCAGCACATGATGGCTCCATTGTTGAGCTGCTGCATCTCACGAGTGTCTGTTCTGCTACATGATGTTTTCAGTGTGACAACTGAATAAAAGCAGGCCTATGGACTAGAGTGCTAGCTTAAGTGCATTTCCTTTGAAACTGGTACAGGAAGTGTTGCAAATATTCATGTTTGTTACATATTCCACATTAAAACTGTGGTGAAAGATCATTTTCAGTCCATTTTGCTGTAAATTGCGTGCGGAACACAGACAATAGGCGAGACCCTGACTCTTTCGTGCAGTGCTGCTTACACAGGCAGTTGCTTTCTGACACATGCGTCCCACTTACGCATCCAATGTGGTCCGGGCATAATATTTAACCCCTGATTTCCACCATTTCTCTTTTAAACTGTGCCACATGTTTCAGTAATGAGCAAAATGTGAACATTCATGCATGGCCAAATTGAAAATGTTTGGTTTTATACACCCGTCTCTTATTTTCAGACATATGTGCTAAAACTGAAACATCAGACAGTTCAAACTGTGCTTTTTTTTATACAACTTACCTCTGAATAGTGGATCCCACCAGTTCTTCTAAGAGGACTGATGAAGAATAAAAGGGAAGAATAGGATTATTCATAGAACATGTTTGGATTCAAATGTGTTGTATCAACACAATGACAGCGATGTTTGTCCACTGCAGGAGGAGTACGACAAATATGGGATCCGTATTCGGGTTAAGTTTCACAGCAGCAGTCACCTTCACGAGCTGACGGCCCACCATCAGAGCGGAGGAGAACGGAGTGTCTCCACTATGCTCTACCTCATGGCCCTGCAGGAGCTCAACCGCTGCCCCTTCAGAGTGGTGGATGAGATCAACCAGGTAGCTAACACACACGCATCTCTCTATAGTTGTGAGGACAGTCATAGCATAATGCATTCCCTAGCCCCTAACCCTATCCGCCACAAATACATGCCCTAACCCAAACCTAATTCTAACCCTAAAACCAAGCCTTACCCCTCAAAAAGGCAATTTAATTCGTGAGGACAAAATGTCTAACAGTGTTTCTCTACGTGTCTCTGAAATGAACAACAACACAGATTGATTTGAAGTTCATATTAACTTCCTGTATTCAAGAATTGTATAAGAAGTTTGTAACTTGCTAAATATTGATTGATTTATTTGTCACACATTTGCGCTCCTTGATTTTATGAATAAATCACAGATGTGAATTCAGAGTCACTGCTCACTGGTTTGGATGTTACCGAGTCTGTCTCTCATCTCTGTGTAGGGGATGGATCCTGTAAATGAGAGGAGAGTCTTTGACATTGTCGTCCGAACAGCCTGCAAAGAGACCACATCCCAGTACTTCTTCATAACACCCAAAGTGAGTGTTGTTACCTTCTAATGTATATCTATCTGTATATTAGAGATGTCCCAATACCAATTTACCTTCCTAATACCGATTCCAATGCAATTTTCCAATTGCAATTTCCAATGCAATTTAAGTATTGGCCGATACAGACTGGTCAACTGGTTAACCCCTTTGAAAAACAAATACATATAGAGAATGAATAACATAGAACATCTTTTATTATCTAGTTTGACACTCATAACAAAAAACCCATATTTTCAACACGAGGGTTGGCCGTCCAGAACAATGGACTCAAGTTTTTCTTTATGCATGGGGGGGGGGCTGTCTTTGTTGAATTTATTACATGGTTTGAATGATGTTTCCATAGTTTGCTGCTGCAGCTCGTCCTTTTTCCCTTCGCCTTAGTGAACTCCTCGGGCTCTTTTGTGGGATGGGTCTTCAAATGCTTTATGAGATTGCTGGTGTTGTTACTGGCAACACTAATGCCATCCCGCAAAACTGAAGTCTTGCATATGGTACCCATCACATTTTACATGTGGGACTTTCCAGGGTGAAATATTTCCAAATTGCTGACATTTTAGCTTGCTCTGGCCAACACGCCACTACCAGACATCACTTCTTTGCTGCTCTAAAAACTGTACTTGCCAGTGGCTGCTGCTGTTTTGGAGCAGCAAAGAAGAAATGATTTATTGGAAAAGTAAATTGCTGTTTTATCTGATTGAAACTAATATACTTGAAAGACAAAGATTCACCTATTGTCAATGCCCGACCCAGCAATGTCAGCAGTATCAGAGGGCTTTACGACCCTGGTCTCAGAACATCTACACTTAATGTGTTTGTTATTAAAAGATGTTGCTCATCGTGATAGACCCAAACCAGAAACAACAACAAAGTTAGCAACTATTTGTTGATAGTGGATAGTGGAGAATACAGCTGCTGATGAGACAGATATGAGAAACAGAATAAGTGTAAATATTTCCAGACACATGACATTAAATTAAATGAGTCATATCTGGATTGATGTGTGTAAGCAGGCAACTCATGTGTCCTTTTTTTAAATGTTCTGTTGTAAACTGTCTATCTGCTGTATTATGTTTATGCACACATGAATCTGTGCTCTGTTTTTTCCTGAACTTCCTCTCCCACTCTGCATCTCCAGCTGCTGCAGAATCTTCAGTACGCTGATGAGATGACCATCCTGTTTGTCCATAACGGTCCCCACATGCTTCCTCCGAACCAGTGGGACGAGAGGGCGTTCATCAGACGGGCGATGAAGAGGAAAGCCCAGGCATGAATCTAGCCAGAATGTACCATGTACAATTTACCATTTTAACGACAGGGGTATGAAATTGTACTGACGAAGTTTTCCATTTGAAAAGAGACGGACATTTAGAAAACTGGTTTACTGACAGAAAAATAATCCTTGACCTGATTTGTTGCAGCATTTGCACATTTGTTTGTCCATGCAGCAACAGTTCTTTGTATATTTATATATTTGAATAAAATGTTCTGCTGTTTCTATCTAAAATGGGTATATGCATTTTTATTTTATATCTGACAGTTTTGTTTATCCAGATGTTTGTGTTTAAAGGGTTTCAGAAATCATCACCATCAGTCACCTTTCAATGTTCAGCATGTGTCAAAAACACTTTTAGAAAATTACTGAAAGCTTCATGTAGAAGCTGCCCACGTTCTCCCTGAGGTATTTAAGAAACACTTTCCTCCAGACCCAGGGTCATTATAGATTTGAATCAGAAGCATTACTTTATATTAGTTTCTGAACAAAGACGTCATATGCTGTGATGATAAATGTGGGGAATTTTATTTTCACTGATCTTCTTCCATGCTTCACTTGATGCTGTGAATGGAGCGCCTCTGTGGGTCGACCCACATGATGATATCGCCCTCTTGTTTCTTCTGCAGAGGGTCCTGATTTTCGTTTTCCTGTTTCCTGCAAATTAAGATAGAAAATTATGAGTCACAGTTTGAGAGAATCCCGAAAGAAGTGGAGCTGGTGAGCCGGTCCACCACCACAAACACCCACCTGAGGTCCTCAGACACGGTCTCCCTCTGATATAAAGTCTGGTTCTTTTTATAGAAGTCCTTGTTGTGATCATAGACTGAGTTTAGATGGAGGTCGAGGCTGTCGCATGGAGCCTGAGGCAAAGAAGACCAGTGGTGCATTTTATTATTTGGCTGTTTAAGAGATGGTGAACCCACCCTGCCTGGAACTGACCTGAAGCTCGTCGTACATAACGCTGCGTCTGGTGCTGGCCAACGTTGCTCTATCGTAGAGGCGACTCCACGGTTCCTCAGTCTGGGCGATGTGTGTTGGTTTCTTGCATGTTTGTCTCTTCACAAAGGGAGTGCAATGAAATTTACACCAAGTTGGCATCACATGGTGAGTCACTTATTGCTGAGGGTCATTTTAATATTTATTTCAGGTGTACTAACAGTGGCTATGCTTTATAATCCTGCAAAAGAAGTAGAACACTTGAAGAAAGCAGCAAGAGAAAAGTAGCCATTAGACTCGACAACACTCTGGACACTAACAGTGACATTAACATTACACATTAGAGAGTTATCAGTAACTAAACTACATTACTATCAGATAAACAATACACATTAGTGAGTTATCAGTAGCTAATCTACATGAACATCAGATAAACATTAATAAACAAGTGAATTATTATCAATAGCTAATCTACTTTAACATCAGATGAACATTAATAAACTTAAGAGTGTTAACATCAGTAGCTAAAGTACATAAACATCAGAAACACATTATATAAACATTTATTTACATTATATTGCACACATTAGGGAATGTATTATAATATATATATATATATATATATATATATATATATAGTTTGAATATATGGAATGAAAGTTTGAATTTAGATAAATAAACTCACCAGCTGCGGCCTGAAGCCGCTGAGGCTGAACTCGTTTTCGAACTTTGGAGAGGAGAAAGGATCCCTGCTCGACATCTTGAATAACAACACGACGGGAAAACCAAAACACCTGGTTTCTAAGCAACCTATACTTCCCGATTGACCCTTTCAAAATACAACCTTAGTTGAAGACCTTTTTCCCCGTGCAGTCTTATTTCCTTCAACAAAAGTGTGTGTTTTCAATGCACTTTAATATTTTATTCCATTGGAGGCTTTGCCGATTAAACTGCCCAACACCTCTTATCATCCAACTGAGCTACAACTGTAAAATGACACTTATACATGTATGCATCAGTAATAGTGATCATATAATGCATGAATATATTTGATTTTGCAATAAAACACCATATAAGTACTGTAAAATGGCAGGTAGGCCTATGTAATGATCCTAATGAATACTTTCACTTTTGCAGGGTTTTTAATGACATGTAATTGTGTGTTTTTTAGATGTATCTATTTATTCGTACTTTTTCCACCAATGCTTTCGAAAATATTTTCCCACGTATGACTGCTATGTAAATGTAGAAATGTAAACTTAGTTTGGTATAAGTATTAATTTATTACTTTTAGTGTGCAGCTCCACATAACATTGGTTCCACATTAAGTCTTTTCAGAAGATGATGGCAAACAGGCACCGGAGCCAATCAGCTTTCAGTTGACGTGTTACACCCGCCTCCTGCAGCACCTGCACCTGAGGGCTGAGGTCAGACCCTCCACTGATCCATCACTTCAGCACTGACGGGAGGCCACCATGCATCGACGCCTGATTCACCTGAGCCACGTTTCACTGTGGCTGGTTTTTGCTCAAGCCTTTGCAGATTTGCCCCTGTGCACAGAGGTGAGGAGCCGCATGACTCTTTTGACACATTATAGATAACAACCCTTTCAGAGTTAATGTTATTTTCAAGTAAAGAGATTATTTCATGGAAATACAAAACTTCAAATCAGTCATTGTTTAAGATTATGAAGCAGAATTTGAAGATGGACATTTCATCTAAGAAACAACATATGATCCATGTGAGGTGAAGAAAAGTTCAGCCTGTTTGTGAGCACAAATTCCAGGTGTTTGTAACAGCTCCACTCCTCCTAAAGTCTGATGATACAATGAAACCTGCTCAAGCTCTGTGTTTTAAATTTGTCTCACCGGAGAAGTGACTTTAAATGCTGTCAAATTAAAATGTGCATTTTCTAAATGGGAGTTTTGAATAGATACATATTGACATTGTGTTTCAGCAGCACCAGTGAGACACTTGAACATATCGTGTGTGGGGGAAGTGAGCATATGTTTGCTCTCTGAGTGTTTGAATTGCATTAGTCATTCCCTTGTGCTGTTGCAGGCACTTGTTTTACCAGATCTTCCATATGCTGCATTGTCTGCTCCCCCGTCCTCACCCTTCCATGTTTTTCACTTTGCATAGTAACAGAACAGGTAGATTAAACATTTTATCAGATGACTTTGAATATAACACCAGAGTGTTTGGTTTACCAGGGAGCTGTGAGCTTTTATTTTCAGCTTTGTGAGCCTATAAATGTTCCTCTAATGAGCAAGGAGCTCTGGTGACTGCCACTCTTTCCAGGTGACTCTGTTTCCATGCCAGTCCACTGACCATGAGGCACAGGGGTCATGATGTCCTGTTGCTGTGGTTTCCTCATGTTTGTTTCCAGTATAGGCGATTAGGCTACAGCCCATCTCCACAGTTTGATGCATTTTTACATCAGGTCCTCCCACAAAGATCCTGTTCACCTGATACCCCCACAGCTAATGTAGCAGCTCTAATCGAAAACACAGGCCAGAGAAGTGGTGGTGCTGCTGTGTGTGTTTCTGTTAACTATTAATCCCACAGGCTGTGTCTCCAGGTGTTTGTGTGTCCGTGCGTGTGTGGGCCTGGATTAGTGCTGACTGACCTTATCAGGAACAGCAGGCTGGTCAATGAGCAAATCTTAAGACCCCACTGTGCTCAGAACTCATGACTTGCTTCAGGTGTCAGATCAACAAGATAACCTTTAACGCTGTGTCACGTCATCACAAATAACATTATTGAGGGTGGGGCAGTGTTTGTCAGTCACTTACTGTAATTATCTAGATGCTAAACAATAAACACAGTGGGAAAAAAGAGCTTTACACTTGAGCTCCCTCTGTCTCCAAAGTTCTGGGACAACACCATAATTCCCTGTTTGCAGAAGGATTGGATGAATCATCATTTCTCCCCCCTCGGCCAAGTAAATAAACCCTGAGGCTGCAGAGTCAGCACATCCTTGATGAATGAGATTGAAAACAGTTGAGAATGACTCCTGTGTTAATATTTGCTCTAACTTTTATTTGTAAAAGAGGCTGGCCTGGTCTGAGAAAAAAAGTCAAGAGGTATAAAACAATCTGATTATGCATTTTTAGGAACAGCCTAAATTCTTACTCATGTGCATCTTCTGCAGAGCTGCAACAGCCAATTAATCCATTAGTCAGACTGTAAGTCAGTGGCTTTCTTTCAATCAAAACTTAAAATGTATTTTTATTGTGCAGCGTTCTCTGATCTTACCTAATTCTAGTTTTTATTATTGTAGTTGGTGTCATGACTACTATTTGTTTTTATGTTATTTTCTATGTATGTTTACTTTTATGTGTGCTTTTTAGAAATACTATGCAAATAAATAAATGGATAAATAAATGAAAAAATAGATTTTATGATTCTAGTTTCCCAAATATATGGATTTGATGCCTTTCTTTGTCGTACACAAAGAAAGGCATCTTTCAAAAATAATCAAAATATTTGGGGGTTTAGAACATATAATTTTGTCGAGAAGCTAATTCATTAATCAAATATTTAGATTAATTGTCAGATGAATGAATGAAAACAATCATCAGTCGTTGCTTATCTCTTTCTACTGTTTTTCAACCTGCTGTGTGAAACTCACACCTGTGTTATGTCCCTGCAGTCAGATTATCACTTTGAGTACACCCAGTGTGACGTACTTGGCTCTCGATGGCGAGTGGCGGTTCCCAACAAAGCCAACACATGCACGGGTCTACCAGATCCAGTCAAAGGCACTCAGTGCAGTGAGTTTCTTACTTTTACATGTTGTGTTTGTACACTTTCTGAAAACCTCCACCCTATATTCCAGCTTTCAGGTGTAAATATTAAACTGTATCTGTCCTTTGCCATCTGCACATCTCCATGAAGCCTCTCCTCTCTGTTTTTGCCCTTTGTTTTTTGGTGTTTTTTTCCTCCTCCAGCCTTCTCCTGTAGTGACGGGGAGTTTCTGGACATGCAGTCACAGGAATGTCAGAAGTGTACTGCAGGCACCTACTCTCTGGGCACCGGTGTGGCATTTGATGAGTGGGACAGCCTGCCGACAGGTTTTATCACCCATGGGGAGGCAACAAATGGAGGGGACAGCCACACAGACTGCTCCAAGTAAATATATACTGTTCCTCACAAAGTCTTTATACTTTTGTCTCTGCTCGATTGATCGATTATTCTCAGTGTTCAGTTGGTTTGAAGAAACGTAAAATTGAATAGTCTTTGCTGCTGATGTTATTCCAGCTCAACTTGGACACCAGGGGGTGAATTCATTGCCTCAAACACAGATGAGTGCACAGCGTTGTTGTCCTACGCTGTGAGTCTGAAGGAGCCTGGGACTGTGTCCTTCGAGTATTTCTACTCGGAGAGCAGCATCTACTTTGAGTTCTTTGTAAGTGATATAAAGCGACTGTGGGTTGCGATAAAGCTGTTTTCAGCTGAAACACTTGGTGACCTCTTGTTCTTTTCCCTCCTCTCCTGCAGGTTCAGAATGACCAGTGTCAGTCCACAGATTCTGCAAACCGATGGATGAAGACCTCAGAGAAAAACTGGAGTAAATACAAGGTTAGTCCGAGTGCTATCTCTAGTCTCTGGGGGAAACAGGCAATATTTTGGGGCTTCTGATTTACACAGTGGACATCTGGGCCAAGACTCTTCTGTCCCCTACACTGTTTACATTGCAGTGTAGCTGTCGTATATTGGGGTTGCGATGATGTGAAGATGATGAAGGAATCTCAGATGACACTGTCTTAATTGTATAAAATGTTTATTACAAAAAATTCAGCATCAATACAAGCACTGCAGTCTGCCTAGGGAGAGATCCGGGGTCAATGTGCATCGCTCCTGCCTACATTCAGTTTTTCTCAGACAACCTAAACTTCCTCCGATTTTCTCAGGACCTGTGGGCCTCAAACCCAAAGATAAATTTCCTTTAAAGGGAAGACAACACATAACATTTCAGACACCACATAGCTTTAGTCAACAGTCTGTTTTTCCTCTATTTCTTTTCTGTTCCTCTTCCATTTTTCACACCGACTCTTTGCAGGTTGAACTGAACAAGGGCAGTAATGTGCTGTATTGGAGAACCACAGCGTACACTCTGCTGGCCGGCACTGTCAAACCTGTGCTGTTGAGAAACATCGCCATCTCAGGTAGACTAACCCCTGAGTGTTGTGTGCTGCCAGGCTAAAAACATTTCTGCATTTCTCCTCTTCTTTATTTGAATATCTTTGTTAAAGGTTCAGTGTGTAGAATTTAGTGATATCTAGTGGTGAAGTTGCATGTTGCAGCTGAACACCCCTCACCTCACCCTCATCTTCCAAACATGAAAAATAACCTGTGGTAGACTTCAGTTGTCATAAAAACTCAAAAGGTGTTTAGTTTGTCCACTTTGGGCTACTGTAAAAAACATGGCTGCCTCAGTAGAGGGGACCCACTCCTGATGTTAATATAAAGTATCTAAATTTAAAGGGATAATATTAGGGTAAAAAAAACAACTATTTGTACAATTTAGATAAAACACACCAGTACAAACTTCAGTAGGATTATTTTATATTCAATTTCTGCCACTAGATCCTTTTCATGTAAATCTTACCCGCATGACCTTTAGTGATTTAAAATTGGTGAATGCTTTTCTTCCAGGTGTGGCCTACACATCAGAGTGTTTCCGCTGTAAACCTGGCACCCATAGTGCTAAAGCAGGATCTGCCCGCTGTGCCCCCTGCCCCGCTGGTACTTACTCCACTAAGGGCGCCACTGTTTGCCATGAGTGTGAACAAGACAAATATGCAGGTATTCATGTTTGCATTTCTAATGCTCTGTCCACAAAGAGAATCATATTACTCACTGGCGTGTTCTTTAACTTGGCATCGCTTTCGTAGATACGTCTGACCCGTGAACCACTATGTATTTGCATATAGCCACACATATAGCACAGTATAATATAGTATAATCTGCATGCAAATACATCATTTACTGCTTTAGAGGCTACACAGTATGTGTAGTTTCTTATCACTGGATCTTAATGTCGGCTGTTTTTTTCCCCTCGTCTGTTTTATCCGGCTTTGTTTCTGTTTTTCAGAGGCTGGTTCAGGGAACTGCAAACCGAGACCAGCGTGCACAAACAGTGACTACTTCTACACTCACACACCTTGTGACTCTGAGGGAAAGGTAATGTGGACACAAAGATATGATACATGGAGGCAGCTTTCATGCAGCTTCACCTCTGCTGAACCTGCCTCATTTTCATGCCTTCACGCTGCCAACAGCTACAGGCCAGATGCATTATTTTTCTGTAAGTGCGTCTGTTTCATTCTGTTGAATGCAAAAGCTGTTTCAGTTTGGTATAAATCATCACTTAGACTCACAGATAAACGAATTAGATGTTGGTGGTCAAGTCTATATGTTGACAATTTCTTCGTATTGTGACCAGTTGTCAGTTAGTCTCAAAAATGATTTCGATTTTACTGGTTAATGGTCATTGTGACCTCATATGACTCTGGAAAAACATTTCTGACAACTGAAACTGGACTGGTTGATGGAGACATACAACCACAGGGTGATAATTCTTGATCTTTCTGAATCCTGCTGGCCACAATCATCTGTTCTAGCTGTCGTGTGTCCTTAGATATAAAATGTCTTTGCTGACTGTGTCACAGAGGCACTGCTCACCTCTTCCATTTGTTAATGTCTGGCTTGTTGTGTGTCTCAGACGCAACTCATGTTCAAGTGGATTGAACCGAAGATCTGCAACGAGACCATTGCAGGAGCAGTGACGCTTCCTGCGTCAGGGGAGAAACATACCTGTCCACCATGTAACCCTGGTTTCTTTGTCACCAACTCCTCCACCTGCGAACCCTGCACCAACGGCCTCTACTCAAACGGAACAGGTACAGAGCAGCTATCACAATCATTAACAAATTCTATATTGAATTATGAGTCTGTTTATAAAAGCTTAAGTCACTAATTATACAACACAACTTTTTTATGTTCACATTCAAACTTGATGGTGATGCTACTCAACCCCTATTTTATCCAGTTTTGAGGTACACAGTGAAACCTTTATATTTACGTGATAACGCATTATCTACCCACAGCCTGTGCTCAGTGTCCTGTCGGCACAGAGCCAGTGGTGGGGTTCGAGTACAAATGGTGGAACACAATGCCGAGCAACATGAAGAGCTCCATCTTCAGACGAGAGTTGAGCGGCTCCATCCAAAGAACGGGTAAGAAAATATCCATTATAGACGTCATAACAGCTGACTGTTAACACCGGAAAATGACCTCAGAGCATCACGGCATTAAAGAAATCAGGTAGAGAGTGAAGAATATGACATGGTTTATGCCCAGGAATCATTAATTAGATTTTTGTTTAAAACTATCTGCATTTTGACAGAATAACCTTCACTAAATATCTAATGGTGCAGATGTTTGCAAACAGACCTCAATATCATTTAGTTATTTAGTTAATTATTTTGTCCATGGTGGGAAACTGAATTTAAATGTTCGGCGTCACAATTTCTCACTGCAATACTTGTGGTTGAGGTTGTTATCTATATTTCGAAGTATTTTGCATAGGAGTTATTTTGAAAAGATGACTCACATGATGTTTTGTGTGTGTGTGTGTGTGTGTGTGTGTGTGTGTTTGTGTGTGTTTGTGTGTGTGTTGGTCGGAAACACAGACTGTATGTAAGAGAGACAACAGGTCTCCACTTCCTCCCACTTTCTAGAGAACGTCACAGTCTTGTGCATTTGAAGGCTGTGTCTGCGCGGTAGTTAGCATGGGGTGGGGCTGTGGTGTTGAGGTCCCGCTCAAGGAAGTCTGTCTCGGCTGTCACTCATGAAATGTCACCCTGTTTTTATAGCATCAAATTAGCAATTAGAACCAAATTTACCAGACTTTTTAGTTTGGGCTACGTCCAATCCACTAACATTGGCTCGCTGTCATGTCGTCCATCTTTATAAACAGTCAATGGTTTAACAGCATTGGAATGTATCAGTGTGTTTTTTCATCTGCATTCACAGCATGGGAGGTGGCTGGCGAATACATTTACACAGCCCCTGGAGATCAGGACACAGATTATCTGATGCTCATGCTCAACGTCCCTGGATACAGGTGAAGTCAAACATTTCTCTTGAAGAAATTACACATACAACTTTCTGGTGTGTGTGCTCCACGTTGCAGTGTAAGAATTGATTAAAATGTCTCGTGTCTCCGCAGGCTGCCTCAGTCTCTGGCCAAAGACAGTGAAAGGAGAGAACTGTCTCGTATCACATTTGTCTTTGAGACCATGTGTACAGCTGACTGTAAACTCTTCTTCCTCGCTGTGAGTGAAAACCTGTCAGGTGATGATGAAAGACGTCAAGCTTCACATGAACAGGAGTGTGAATAAAATGCATTTCCTTCGCAGGGTTATAATCAGTGGAATAACGTTGTGGTGGAGCAGTGGAAGGGCAGCAACAGCAAACAGTCGTACTCCTACCTCATCCAGAGCAACAGCACTGTGAGCTTCACGTGGACGTTTCAACGCACAGAGAAATTTAACATTGTGAGACACGAACACAGCAGCACATCCCCACTAACAATATGATGATCACTTTCTGTCCCTCAGACATTTTGTATTGACTTTTCAAGAGAAATAAACATGATCACAAAACACAAGAAGTGAATATAAAAGCATGGATCAAAAACTTAGCATTACTGACTGATTAAAATGTCAGCATCATTTTAACAATGACGGTTAAAGACATTTTTAGTTTTAGTTTTGATGTTTAGCTTGTTACAGTTAAAGTTTGTATAAAAGTATACACTCATTTAAGCACAGCATGAGGAACTGCAAGAGGTGAATGAGATGAAGCACAAAGAATGACTGGAAATGTTTTAAATGATCACAGAAGGTGAGAAACTGCTGTAGCACCATATTTCAGTTCTGTTTTTGCACTGACAGAGAGAAGGTTTGACCTCCAAACATTACTCTTAACACTAGAGGGCAGTGTTGAGCTGTGTGTCTGCTTCGGTAATGTCAACATGAACTGTTGTGCACGAGCACTTAGGAAGTAATATACTGTGGTGCAAAAACCTTTCCGTAAATGCATTCATGCACTTTTACTTAAGTGAAAGTACAACAATATTACCTGACAAATTATATTTAAAGAATAAAAAGTGAAAGCACTTGTTAAACCAAAACTTCTCATTAATTATTAATATTATTTCCCCTCTTGATCAACCAGGTCTTTATCTAAAATAATACACCACAATAATTTGTTGATTACATTTTATATTTCTAATCGGAATCTGCAAAGTAACTGAAATATAATTGTACTGCAGTACAATATTTGTATCTGAGTTATGGTGGAGGGGATATAGAAAGTTGCAGAAAATGTAAATACTCAAATCAGGCACCTCAAATTTGCGAACAGGTACAACACTTCAATTTATCCACCATTGAATATATATATGTATTTATAAAACACTTTTTTTTTCCTTTTAGCAGAAGAAATAATGTCCCTGTGTAAAGAAGGACTCAGCTGGTGACTGAGACCTAATGCTTCTCTTTCCTCAGGAGAGGGAGTACAGTGGTGACATTGCAAAGATCTACGCCATCCACATCACCAACGTGATGGAAGGTGTGGCCTCACAGTGTCGCCGCTGTGCCATGACCTCTGATGAGGCCTGTGTTCCCTGCCCACCGGGACACTATATGGTCAACAGGACAGGGGTGTGTAAGAGATGCTCGCCGAACACTTTCATCAGGGCTGAGCAGCCGGTCGGAGAGGATGCCTGTATCCGCTGTGGTCCAAACACAAAGAGAAACAAGGTGAGATGAACAAAATGCTGTTCACTGAGAAACTGGTGAGTTCATGTCCTCAGGTTTATTTCTGGAGGTTTGAGGAATTGAATGTTCTCCTTTAACACATAATTACAAATTATACACTGTGGGGTTTTATTAAAGGATGAGTTTCATGTTTTTAGGTTATTCATCTACCCTTAATTGTATCAGGGAAAAAACTAACGATGATAAAATGAAGTTAGGTTCAACAAGATTTAATATGTACTTCCCTGGAAATGTGTACAGGGCTTCAAAATATCATTTAATGGATGAAGAAAACATAAAACAATAAAATCAATAAAATGATTTAACTATATATGTATCTATATACCCATATATAATAATGCTTGCTTTTATGTACCTTTCTTATTTCTCTTTCATTCTTTTTTGTGTGAAAGTGAGAAAATATTTTTATATTTGATTGCTTATAGCTAATTTACATGAATTAATGTTGACTTGACTAATGTGCTTTTTTTCCTAATGTGTGCCTTTTTAAATAAGATATTATATCATATATATCTCGTCCCACATCATAATTCTTCACACATGAATCCACCCAATACAAACAGACTATGATGTGCATGTAAATGCATGTGTTGACTTCCTGACCTCACCCTCCAGGCCTACTCAGCTTGTCTCAGTGACTGTATGCTGGATGTGAAGACGAGAGGAGGAGCACTACTGCACTATGACTTCTCTCCTCTGGCCAACGCCACCGGCTTCCACAGCAGCCCCCGCTTCACCAGCAAAGGCCTGAAATATCACCAGAGCTTTAATGTTGCTCTGTGTGGGAAAGAGGTCAGAAAGCCATGATCCATATTTATGTTTTTGTGAAATTACATTATCACATGTATTTTGACCTGTTGTGTTTCTCTTACAGAGTCGTATGCCAGCTACCTGTGTGGACAATGCAACAGGGAGTGGGAAGGAGGTCAAAGGTTACCTCTGCCAGTCCACTGTAGTTCCGTCTGAAATCAGGAGTCAGAGTGTGGTGTCCTCGCAGCCGATCCTCATCGGTGACTCACTTGTCGGTACGGACTGAAGGCCCTACCTGTAAAATGTGATGATATATTTATAAGATTTCTGAAAAGTGTGATGAAAAGTTCCAAACCTTTATGAAGGGCAGTTAACTCTGGTAGCACACTCTGTTTTCTCACTCACACTGGTTGCGTGCATCAAGATTTTTCACTCAGCATCATAGTGTGTCAGTGCTTAGAAAAACCTGGCTATGTCACACTATTGTGAAACTTTTCGTAAATGGACGTTCTTTCCAAAACTTCTATCTCCGACTGTGCCTTATTTGGTCATAAGTGTTTCATAGAGAATTAGAGCGGACTCTCCTTTAACTCCTCTGTTGGTTCTATTACCACTAATGGTGCTTCAGCTATCCCTGTGAATCCCTCTATGAGTAAACCCCTCACAGTCTGAGGCATCAACACAGGCATTGTTTTGTGGAGATGCAAGAAAAAGGAGTATGAGAGCCATTGGTTTAAACTGTGTAAGTGTCATTCATCAGATAACAAACCTATGTTGTCATTGTGAAGGCGTCACCACTGAAATGAAGCTGAGCGGCATCTCCTCTCCTGAATGGCTGTTCCCGTCTGCGTCCATGTTGAAGGACGTCATCTTCTATTACAAGTAAGAACGATCACGATTCATTCTGTTTTATTCATCCACTGTGATGCCCTCAAATACATATTTTTCACAGCAAATGTTTGATACTTAAACCATAAAATGAAATAGAGAAATCAAAATGGTGTAGATAAAATGAATAGATGAGTTTAGACGTTCATGTTTGTCATGTCCGTGACATTTCCAGGTCCAGTGAGACGACTCAGGCTTGTAAACAAGGCAGGTCGGCCGCCATCAGACTGAGATGTGATCCAGCAGTGACTGCTAAAGACCACATCACTCTGCCGAGGTATCTCACACCACAACCAAGCTCGGTTTTCTGACTGAGCTCCCTGAATAAAGTGGCTCCCTGAAGAAACATTTTGCCAAGTGAAGCTTCCAAACATCTCTTTTACTTTGTTTTCCTCCACAGTAACTGTTCAGAAGGGACGTGTGATGGTTGTGTGTTCCACCTCCTATGGCAGAGCCAGCATGCATGTCCACTTTGCACCAATAGCCACTACAGAGAAATCGTCAGCGCTTGTATCCAGGGAATACAGGTAGAGATACTGACAAAAAAAGCTTTACCCACAAATCCATCATAGATCAACTGGAAACTCATCCTGTGTGACAATAATTACTTCAAGATTCTAGATATGTAACAATAGATTACAGAGAAAAAATATATAAAGATGGTTTGAGTTTTCCAGTTCATGTGATCATTTAGCCACAAAGAGCAGCATCTTGTATTTTACTCACTGTAGTGTATTGTTTATGTGCACATTTAAAGGAATAGTTCAACAATCAATCAATCCAATTTTATTCATACAGCCCATATTCACAAATTACTATTTGTCTCATAGGGCAGGTGCGACTTAACCCTTAACAACAATTTGAGGAATTTTCCCCCCTAGAAAACCACCTATGTGTGGCAGCAGCCGTTACAGTGTTATGGAGGAAAATCTCTACCAGCACAAAAAGTCAGCGCCTGTGTGAGTCTGGATTTCTGGCTAAAGTTTGGTGTGACCACGGGAATAGTTGCTGCTGTGCTGCTCATCACTGTCAGCTGCTATTTCTGGAAGAAGACGCGCAGGTGAGACCATTGAGCTCCACGTTCTCTAGAACTAAAGCTAAAATAATAGCATGAAAGCTTTTCCAATCAGATTTTTGTATCTCTGTCATCCTCCACCTGCAGGTTGCAGTATAAATACTCCAAGCTGATGATGAGCTCTGGGGGAAATGAGTGTGAGCTGCCCACCGCAGACAGCTGTGCAATAATGGAGGGAGAAGACGCAGAGGATGAACTCATGGACTTAACCAAGAAATCTTTTTTCACCAAAATTAAGTCCTTCTCACGAGAGGTCAGTAACAGCTCCATTCGCACAAACACACAGACATTGTTGTACTTGTGTCTTAGTGAGGACACACATTGGCATGATGCGTTCCCTCGCTCCTGACCTTACCCATCACGACTAATCACCAAGCCTAAACCTGATCCTAATCCTATTTAGACTTATCTATTATAATTATTTGATTTAATCCTTCCCGCCTCTCAACCAAACTGTGTGCATTACCTTTAATAATAACAGCTCAAATAAATCAATAGCAGTTTTAATCACTACACCAGACATATTAGTACCAGTTAATATTTTATTCAATTATTTTTCCATTTTTTATTTCCCCCCCCTTAATCAACCCACTTCTCTGCTCCTCCCAATCATAGAAAGTTATTTTATAAATTTTAAAACTACCTCAAGAATCCTTTTTTTCTAACCCTAACTAGATTTTAAAAAATGTATTTCTCTTTTAATATTTTATTATTTTCTCTCATTTCAAAATGTAACCTGACTCAGATTTTTTTTTGCTCAAACCTGACCTCCTCCTCCCACCGTCCTTTCTTTTATGAAGCTGAAACTAGCTTCTATGGGCTGTAATTATCTTTTTTATATATATATATATATATGTATAAATATACAACTTAATCACAAAGAATAAGAATCAATAAGACATTCAAAAACCAGTTGCCAGGGCTCATTCACCACTATTTAATTGTTCTCTATCTCTATCCTGACTCTAAAAGCAAGTCTTAGGCTACAAACAGCTCTTTGAAAAAATGAGGCCTCACACTTCATGAGGTCTATGCTCAAAATGGTCCTCAAAAAAATATAAGTAAAGGCACAGTACACACACACACATACAGTATGGGACTACTTTTCATGCTTCTTGTTATTCTCTTTGTGTTTTCAGAGGACATCAGACGGATTTGACTCAGTTCCGCTGAAGTCGTCATCTTCTCGCTTCCAACAGGAGGATGAGGATTCGGATGAAGCTTAAATCAGACGATGAACAGATCTTTGATGGTCGAATGAATTTGATTTGTTACAACGAATGTTGGCTTACTGAGGGAGTTTAAAATAATGTTAAGAGTGGTGATTAGTATTATTTGTCATATGTTAGGTTTCCAAATCTAACAGTGAAATACAAAGTCTCCACATTGGGGATATTGTGTATTTAAAAAAATTAAAAACGGTGTTGAAAAAATTATCTGACACTGTGGATGAAGTTACACTTTTTATAGATTTGATTGTTTGTGTACATTTAATATAACTTTAACTATATGTTTAATTTTTCTCTTTTTTATTTGACCAGAGATGTAGTTCAGTCAGATATTGTTATTTGTTCATTTATGATTTTTATTTGCTTTGGCTTTTGATAACATTGTCTGCTGCATTTATGTTCAGGCCATTATTTTGTTTTACTGTGAAGTAAAGACCTATTCTACATGTAAAAACTATAAATCTGCATCTCTAAAAATGTATACAACTAAAATGCTGCCTTCAAGTTTTTCTTGTAATATCACATTGCAGAACATGAAACATTCCATCACACACACACACACACACACACACACATTGTAAATCTTGCTAAATCAAGTATGGTAAACATTGGTGGAATATTCCTGAGAAAAGTATTGTGCTTAGTATACTTCCTGCAACAACCACAACAGTAATAATAACAATAACTTTATTTTGATAGTTACATTCAGCTGACTCAAAGAGGACAAATAAAACCAGAAGACAAAACTTCAAAGACAAGAAGCAAAATAATACAACTTAATATAAAATCAGACAGCAAATGATATAATACAAAACATTTTAAAATAGAAGATAAAATATTCTAACATCCCTTTAAAGTAATGTTAACAAATTAACAAGGTGCTGCAGTTATGAAAAACCCTGCTGGCAGTAGGGACACCCATGCAGTGTAAAAAGAACAATGTTTGTCTTGTGGAAGTATAAAGTAAAAGCACTCGAGTAAAATGCAAGTTATTTGCAGCAAATCTTATTCCCCTGTCTACGTCATCCTGACCTGCCTGCTGCTGCAACAACTGAATTCCCCAGGGTTGTGAATCAATAAAGTTTTTATCTTATCTCTTGTCTTACTTGAGTCAATGTATTTAGTTAGTGTCCACAGCTGGATGTCGAGGGGGAGTCACTGTTTAATTCCTCCTTTAAAAGAAATGTTATTAGTCCTTTGTTCTTATGTGTAATTTCACATTAGTGATCTTTTGTATATATATATATATATATAAAAAAGCCATGTCTTCCGGGAGCAATTGAAAGCAGCACGGGTTTCAGCTCGCGCTGTCCCGGGCCATGAGTTCTCGCGAGAGCCGTCGGTGCGGGCAGTTAGCGGGGCTGTGATCTCGGAGGTGTCTGAGTTAGCAGAGCAGGGAGCGACCAGCGCGAGCGTCTGGAAGCGTGCACGCAGCCGCGGACGGTGATTCTGCAGCGTTCAGCACGAAGGCGCTTCGGTAACACGACGCAAAGTTGTCTGACGGCGAAGAAACCGTTTTCTTTCGCTCCTCTCTGTTTCGGAACTTGGTGAGAAGTTGAACTCGGGCTCGCTCGGAGGACCCAGCTCGGTGTGCGCAGAAAGTGCAGTCGGTGTTCGGCGGCTGGTCCTGCAGGAATGTCGCAGAAAGAGAGACCCGTGTTTTACCGAGAGGAGGTCAACAAGACGATATGGGAAGTCCCGGAGCGCTACAAGAAGCTGTCCCCGGTGGGCTCCGGAGCTTACGGATCCGTGTGGTAAGTCACCCCCCCCCCCCCCCCCCCCCCCCTCCTCCTCCCCGACAAGTTAGTTCGTGGCTCTCCGCCTGCTCACCCAACTTAACCTCCATTCATTTAGACGAGGCCTGTGCAGCAGATGCTAAAGTAAGGTTAGCTCGTCCTGATTGTTTGCTAGCAAGGTGGAGCCACGACGTGTCTCTCAACGAGAAAACACGCGGACTTGTTATTTAATGGCACATTCTCCACCTGTAAATCCTGTAACTCTGCTCTCTAACTCCACATGCACGCACACAGGAAACTGCTCGCTTACATCTATGTTTATCTGCGGAGAAAGTACTCATGTGATCAGTGTGCATGAATCAGCCACATACTGTTTCTCTATAATGTTTATGGTCTTGACCCCTGCTTTGAGATCATGTGCATTATGATTTGACAAATAGATTAACAAAATACAAATAAAGAAGAATTCGATCACTCTTAAATAGTTTCTACACGACAGCTTCACGTGTTGTTACCTGCATTAGAATTTGTTTTACAGTAAAACTGGAAACTCCCACCATGTCTTTTGATGAGGTTAACAGATACTGTTGGCTTTCCCCAGATACTTCATATGTTTATGACTCACCACCGTACACTGCAATATCTGATCATATGAAATGCAAATCTTCATATGCAGTCGGTGCATGCAATTGTGCTCATATTTTCATCAGACTGTGGCAAACACACTTTCACTTTAGAGGTCACAAACTCCGAATATCTGCATCTATCTTGCTTAGAAAAGTAGTTTTAATACTCGGAGATTATATTTATTTGAATGTACTCATTTTAATCAGTTTATCATTTTAGCCCCAGGTATCATGTGGTTTCTCCATATCAGCATTTCATACAAATATTATTGAAATCAGCAGAATATTTTTTTCTAAAATAGCAAATACAAAGTAGCCCTTGTGTAGGTAATTTCCACCAGTTACATGTTTTCTTAAAATACTCAAAGCTCTTATACTACTATTGTTTATTGACTATTACCTCTTGATATATATCAGTGGAAAACCTGCTCCATCTGTTGACCCCATTATTTATGACTAGAAATGTTGATAAGATGAAAGTAGCTGGTCCATGAGTTAATTTAACTCACAGTCGATTAATCACTCAGTTACTGATTAACTATCATTTGTTATATTTGTCCTTTTTGGACTGGTTTTCTGACGGTTTAAAGACTTAATGATCACTATTTATTTGTGAAATATCTGACAGATTAGTCAATAATGAAAACCATCATTGTAACTGTACGACTCAGTTATAATACAGCCAGTATGACCATGAAAGAATACATTTTCTGGTCACAGTATTTATGTGTTAGATTGTCTCATCCAATTTATATCACGTCTTAATTAAAGCATTTTGTACAGGGATTTATTTAAAAAGTATTGATTAACAAATCTGCAGCACAAATGTTTGTATTTACAGTGTACATCCGATCATACCTGCTCTCTTATTGTTCTCTTAGTAGAGCACCTTGTTGTTAAGGTGGATAAACTTAATGCTCTGCAGTGGAGGGAGAGTATGCTTTCACTGGATGGACCTTTTTCTTTGGTGTGTTGCTGAAATAGGTGGTGCTGATACTATCTAGGACACAACGACTGTCAGCCGTGCACTTGATTTAGTGGGCAGATGTTTGTTTTGCAAATGGAAGCTGACAGCTGTGCTGTTGCTGGGCAATAGGATAATCTGTTGCCGGCCAGATTACTGACTGCTCACCAGTGTGATTGTTTTTTTTTTTTTGCACCCTGCCTTGTATATATTCAGTGTTTTCATGATGGACTCTACCATTAAGTTATTAAGAATCTCTCACCAGTTATTTTATACTGGAACTGCACCATCTAAATGTGTGTATGACATTGTAGTGGTGGCACACGCAACATTTATTCTACAATTTAATATAAAGCAGCATTGGTGGAGTTATTTATACATTATTTTTACTTAAAGACTTTTTTAATAAATACTTTTTCTCCTTGTTAATTAATTTATGTTTTGCAGTTCGATCATCCAATTTCTGGAATGCAGATTTTCTATAATTTTTTTGATCTATTTGTTTTTTTGCAGGTGATTGGCCTCCTAGGCATCTTTTTCAGCATGTATTAATTCAACAAATTTACATGACATTCACATTAAGACAATAATAAAGGCTAATATGGATGGAAGATGTTTTGGGATTTACAAACTCTTGATACCTCCAGTCTTGGGTGGAGTATCGGAGTTCCAGCTTTTTGGTACATACATTTGTGTCCACGCTATTGCAAAGCTTTCAAGCCCTTAATACATAGACTCTTAGAAATCTAGATGGCCCCTTTTTTGTTTGAAAACTCTGGGTTTTTTGTAAAAAAAAAAGACATAAACATCCATGTTTGCATCTTGGAAATACTTGCCTGGATGGAGAATGGTTTCATTTTAAAATGAAATCTAATTAGTGTGGATGTATGTTCGGGTGAGCTGAGCAGGAGGAAATCTAAGGTTTGAGTAATGGACGCTCAGCCTTGTGAAGGAGTGATTGCAGGCAGAGCTACTGACCCCAGTCTGCTGAGAGATGACATTTTCTGCTGATGTCGTCTTTTTTCCTCAGCCTTCAGCAGCTCTTACTGCATCTAATTTGATTTTCAGAGCAAACTCAGCCCACTCTGAGCCATATGAAAATGTTTTTCTCATTTGCCTAAAATTGACCTGCTTGCGTTTCTAGAGTTCACCTCTAGTTTAAACTGCTCAGTACTTGTTTGGCAGGTTTGGATCATTAAAGCAGCCCTTGCTGGCACAACAAATGATCACAAACAAGTTATTAACTATTATTATAATCTTGAATATTTTCTTCAACAGTGCTGCATTAGATATGAAGAATGTTGGGAAAGTCGCTGTGAAGAAGCTCTCTCGGCCGTTTCAGTCCATCATCCACGCCAAGAGAATGTACAGAGAGCTGCGGTTGCTGAAGCACATGAAACATGAAAATGTGAGTCAAGGTGTTTCCTTTCCTTTTGTTTTGTCTGGTGGTAAACAGAGTGTGTGTTTGGTTTGTAATGCCCTACAGTCTGTGGTTTAAATCTCTGTCCATTTTACCTTGCGTTGTAAACTCTCTCTCTCTCTCTCTCTCTCTCTCTCTCTCTCTATACATACATATATATATATATACATATACACACTGTATATATACATTGATATATATTTTTTTTTTCTGCAGGTGATTGGCCTCCTAGACGTCTTTACCCCAGCTACTTCTCTGAAGGAGTTCACTGATGTGTAAGTTTACGCCAAGTAAATCCCAAGCTTCCCTCCCTGTGCACTTTGACTTGGGGTCAGAGAATCACCTCAGCAACACTAGTGCAAAATTTAACAACAGGGTTCAACAAGCTGCAGCCTTTAGTTTTGCATTAGCAGACAATCCTAGCTTTGTCTGGGAAACACCTGGAGGCAGGCCAAAGCACAGTGGAACACTTTTCAGACAGACTACTCTGTTGGTTATTCACTCTCGCCTGTTACAAAACTTACTTCACCCCCAGCTTTCCCTCCCTGTGTTTCTCAGTATCTCAGTATCTAGCTTTGTTCCAAACATTGTAGTTGCTTTGCTTATGGCAAACAGATAGATGTTATTTGTTATGTTGAAAGTTGTTAGAAATGGGAAGTGAGCAACTAGACAGTGACTCATTCCTCAAACGTTCTTGCTGCCTCCCCCGTTGTATGTAGACTGGATTTTTCCTCTTCCTCTTCTTGTCTCCAAATCAGATTGTGACGGATTTCAGTCGACACCCGTCATAAGAATGTGCCTCAGCTGAAAACTTGGAGCTAGATTTATTTCATATTCAATATGTTCTATGCTGCAGCGAGCAGTGCTGCACCCAGTTTAAGATCCACCTCATATCTCAAGTTGTGGACAAGAAGATTTCCTCATACCTAACATGTTATAAGTGTGGGAGGAAACACACCTAAATCCTGAGATGTAATGGCTAATTTAGCTATATTAGCATTCATCTCTGACCAATCTGTCAGTGGTGGAGATGCATTATGGATCACCGGGCATAGTTTTGTTAAAGAAGGAGTGGAATAAAATGGACAATAACTCTGGTTCTGCTGCTTCTATTTTGATTATAACCCATTCACTTTTGGTGTGGATCTCCCACAGGGGATTTTTAACATTTGACACTCAGATCTTGATGAAAAAACAAAACATTTAGGGAACTGATATCTATGAGGTTGTGAAATTTGTGCAACTTGATTGAATTTAATGCAGCTGTTGGGCCAAGGTGAAAGTATGTGTCCTGAGTGACATTCTGTTAGCAGTGGCAGTGTTAAAGAACTTTAATACTAAATTGGTGGAGTCTTTGAATCAACAGCAGTTTTGCAGAATGGTTGCATACCTCAAACAGGAACATAAATAAACTGGAAACTTTCCCCCACACGTTTAGTAGCAGTGACTCTGCCTGTTCTGCTAAAACTGAAAGTTGTCCTCTGAAAATGTCCCACACCCCTCCCTGATTAGCATAACGTCAAGGAGGAGTGAAGGCAATACAAGATCACACATGCCGATGTGTAGACTGGAGTTCTGAGAAAGAGTCAGTAGGTGGGTTGTGCAGAAACAGAAACTCATGCTCTTGAGCTTCTCTTGCACAACATAGAGGACAGGTCGTCACAAGGAAACATGGCTCTCTTTGTCTGCTTATCTGCTGGAACATTTGAAATGTTCTGCGTGCAATGTGATCTCTAGGAAAAATCTCAGAAATGCAGGTGCTGTAAGTGCGGTCTCCCCTCGGCTCTAAAAATACAAACCGAGTCACAACGCTGCAGTAAGGCTCCTCACAGCTCCAGCCATGCTCCTGTTTCTATAGGAGAGAGGAAAACAGAGGTCACTATTTATATCTCCCTTTTTTCCAAGGCGGGTGAACTTTGCAGAGCGTCTGTGTCCCTGTGAGTGCTGCTTAGAACAACTTCAAGCATAACCAGGTGCTATTTTAAAGCCATGTGCTCTCTGTGCCATGTGAGAATAGAGGAGTATTCTTAACATGAATATTTGTTGAGCAGCAGACTGACAGAGGAGCACATGGCTTTGTGTGTTTTGGCCGCAAAACTGCCACTGCAGCATCCTGCTGCTCCTTTTCTTCCATCAGTTTGGACATTTTTTAATGCTCTGGGATTAGATTTGAATTATGCACTGTTGCAGTCCCATTAAGCCCATTTATCTGGGTGTGTTGTTAAATGACATTCCATTTGTGAAGGGCTTGGCCTTCCTAGTGCCTCTGGAGAGAAGTGACAGTGAAAAGAAGTCACAGCTAAACTGGGTTTAAGCTCAAAAAGCAATATGGGAAATTAGTTTCATCCTGCAAACAACTCTGGGGGAAAAAATAGAAGTGCAAATATATTGATTTATGTCCTTCTGGGTTTCTGTGAAGTTAGAAAATATGATATCCCTTCTGATGTTTATCTCTTCAAGGTGTGAAAACCATCTTTTCTCATTGGCAGGTATCTGGTGACTCACCTAATGGGTGCAGATCTCAACAACATAGTGAAATGTCAGAAGCTCACAGATGACCACGTTCAATTCCTCATATACCAGATCCTCCGAGGATTAAAGGTGAGATTATTCGAATAACAGTGAGATTTTGCTGAGAATGAGAAGGGGCCCGTGCACACCTGGTATTAACATGTGTTTTTTGTGATATGATTGCAAGCGGAGAGCTCCGAATGCATGCATTCACACCTAGCATTAAAATGTGACCCTGCATGCATCTTGTGATCAGAGCTAACCTCTTAACTCAACACTAACAAACACATACGCCATTTCTGTTCATGAAATTACCAAGTTATGTTGTTTTTACCCAGTCTGATTATACAAGCGTGTCCAGTGTCACTGTTTGTATGTGTGTTTTTCAGTGTTGAAGTTGAGTTTGAATATTTTACACTTGATATTAAACAAACCAGATATTATGTGTTAACTAATGATCTAGAGGTGGTAAGAGACAGATGTTTTGCCTTTGGATAGAGTCATGTCTCCTGTTTCCCCTTGTTTCCAGTCTTAATGCTAAGCTAAGTGGCTGTAGTTTTGTATATTGAACTGAGAGATGTGTCAGTCTTCTCATCATCGAAGATAGTGAATAATCCCATTTCACAAAATTTGGAATTATTGTTTTAAATTATTTCTACGAATGATTTTAGATTCTCTGTGACATATTGTTTTTACTGTTTAATCAACATACAGTATCTTTGGTGGTGTTGTAATTTGATATATGTGCTCTCCATCTCTCTCCAGTATATACACTCAGCAGACATCATTCATAGGGTAAGTGCCACATTTGATTTGAATCTGACAAATGTCAGTTTTACTCTTGTCCTAGAGCCTCCCCTCCCCTTGTGGCATAGGACCTTTACTTTCCATGGTGTTAATGACCTAACAGTCTTTCATTTAAATATGAATGAAGAAGAGACATATTTGTTTTTAATCCTGAAAAGTTTGACTATTTCTCCAGAGCAGGAATGTTTTCAGGACCCAATATTGTTTTTAATATGCCTGCATATTAACCTAAACTTGAATCACACTAATTCACATTTGTCTTCTCTTCCTTCAGGATTTGAAACCCAGTAACCTGGCAGTGAATGAAGACTGTGAGCTGAAGGTCAGTGAACTTCTGCTTTCATTGAAAACATCAGTTTAACCGCAAATCTTCTGTGTGAATATTTTGCAAACAACTCTGTTACACTGCTCTCAGATTTTGGACTTTGGTTTGGCACGGCCCACTGATGATGAGATGACTGGGTACGTGGCCACCCGCTGGTATCGAGCCCCGGAGATCATGTTGAACTGGATGCACTACAACATGACAGGTATAACCTGACTGACACAGGATTTTTGAAGCCCATATCAATGTAGATGTTTGTTGATATTGATTTTGGATACAGTAACAGACAGGTTTTTTGGTATATATCAGCTATATGTATTTAACCATCAAAAACAAGGACATAAATTATGATTTTTAAAAGGTTCCCTTAAATGTATTCCTTTTAAATATGTAACTTTGGCCTCTTGGGATCTCTCAATCAAAACCATGATGAATGGGCTCATGGGAGTTTTTGTCTTTACCACCATTATTTGACCCTCTTAATCTTGTGTGACTTGGTTTCCTGTCGTTTGCACCTTACTGGGAGAGTGTCTGCGATAGAATCCTTAGAAAATGGCATTGAATGATTGTGATCTGACCAATACAAACAGGCGACTGGCTAACAGTGTGTTTTTCCTTTATCGTAATTCAATTGCCCCTGAACTTATAGCAAAGCCACAACTACTCCTGTATCAGCTGAAGTCATTTAACTGAAATTATAGTAATATCTGCTGATTCATTGTATTAAAGCTCATTTGCTCTCCCTTTTTCTCTCTTTCTACATCGATACATCATGAAGTTCTTTTACAATCAAATCTTAACATAATTCCCCTGCTTTTCTTTGTTTCAGTTGATATTTGGTCAGTGGGTTGTATAATGGCAGAACTCCTCACTGGAAGAACCTTGTTTCCTGGCACTGACCGTATCCTTTTCATTTGAGAGAACCGTATATATGGGACATTGATTTTGTTATGGTTTCACTGATTTATTTTGTTTTTATAAACATAGTAACAGGAGTGGATTTGCAATCCTTTGTTTTTTCTGTACACTCATAAGAACCTGCTTTTCTGCTTTTCTCTTCCAACATAATGCTGCCTAAGGTGCCTTTATTTTAAAAATGTAATGCACACATAACACACACAGTACCTGTTGCCCTCCTCCTCTCTGTCTTGACACATACCCTCTGCTGTAATGTTTCTACTGGCGTGCTTCAACTCCTCTTACACTGTTAGTATGCATTGTTGGCTGGGGTCCACATTCTGCCTGCACCACTGCCACACTTTGTAAGGGCCTAACAATCTGCAGTGTCTCTGCTTAGAATTGTGTTTATCGCTCTCTCTTCCTGCCAGTGTTTTCACACTAACGGCTGTGCTTGTATGTAGGTGTATAGTTAGGCTGTCTCCACTCTTTTCCTGTTGTGCGCTGTCATTATAAAATATGTTCTGCTTTCACAGGTTTCACATTGACTTCCTCTGCTCCTCTCTGTGTGAAACATAGAGTAAATATATATATGTGAACTGAATACAAACATGGTTTTTAGGTTGTACAAGTTTCACATAGAGGTCAGATTATTCCCCCCCCCAGCATCTGGTCTTCCTTTACCGTGTGCTTGTAGACATTGATCAGTTGAAGCTAATCATGCTGCTCGTCGGAAAACCAGGGCCCGGGCTCTTGATGAAAATATCTTCAGAGTCTGTGAGTTCACAAAAATGATGCAAGGTTTTTCTCTAACCCAGTTTTCTGCTCTGAACTAAAACTTGCCCCTCTGCTGTTCAACATTTGTATAAACTGTAGCTGCTTTCTAATTGACAGCATGTTTTCCATCCTTCAGCTGTGTGGGTTCGAGACTTGCTTTCTCCCTCTTTAACTGAGTGAATAAAACTGTGTTTGCTGTGGGATCATTGTGACACAGGTGATTGAGTGCTGGCTTTCACTGACTGCAATGCAAAGTGATGTGTTATTTCTTTCCTCTACATCTGACGATCCCTCCTCCTCCTCCTTACTTTGTTTTTGTCACATTTTGCTTCAAAGCTGGAAGTTTGCTTTTCAACATAACATTGTAGTGCATCTAGAGTTTAGCCCCACGGTGTTGGGTTGAGAAGCAGCTTCTTAACCAACTCTGCTCTGTCGCTATACTCCCCTTGACACAAGCTTCATAGATATAAACCAGCTTCAGCAGATAATGCGTCTGACAGGAACACCCCCAGCATCTCTAATAAGCAGGATGCCCAGCCACGAGGTGAGCAGGATCCACAGTTGCTCTCGTTAGGCCAGACAGAAGAGCGGGGTGGGAGGACGGTCAGACCTACTGTATTATACTTTCCATCTTTATATTTAAAGAGCTCTGGGCTCAATGTGCTTATTGTTATCCACCACACTAATAATAAGAGCGCAGGACTTAAGGGACTACTCTTTCTGTCAAGTGGGGCATGAAGAGGAGCATAACCTCTAAAAGCAGGGATTGAAATTTTTGGCTTGCCTGTGTAATTGTAGTGTTTGGGTGACATCTGACATGCCTGCATGTGATTGTAATGATTGCCACAAGCAGCTCTAAGCCTGTGTGGTGAATACATTTTCATGCTTGTCACTTCACTCCAGTAGTTTCAAAGTGTCTTTTCAGAGATAAACATGCACATTGTGCAATAGCCAGGCCTGCTGTTACTAACAGGATTTTCTGTGAAAGATCCTTCCCTCTGTGGTTTTCTGTCTGTTTTTGTTGTGCAATTCTTAAAACTTGATTTTCTTCTATTATTTTGATAGAATAATTCAATCTGCAATCTAAACCTTTTATTTTACACTGACAAGGTACTTATCAAGACAGTTGTTTATGTTAAAATAAACCTTTCCCCAGATTTCACAACTACATTAATTCACTAAATTATTTTGTAGTCTTTTTTAAAAAGTATTACAATTGACTCCCAAAATCAGGATGTGAAGAATATTGCAGATATAGTGTAAACACACTGTTGTTTTACTGTCTGGACATAAAACGTAAAAACAGCTGCAGCAATGTGAGCATGATGAAATAGGCGCTGCTGAATGTGGGCGACATGTTGCTGCTGGTAGCTGCCGACATTTGATTTACTCCATATATGTTTTCTCAGGCCAGGAACTACATCAGCTCCTTGCCACAAATGCCCAAGAGGAGCTTTGCTGATGTTTTCGTTGGTGCCAACCCTCAAGGTAATAATCTTGGTTTAAACTACATGAAAGGACACTGATTTTCAAAGAATCTTTAAGTGAATGAATGGAACACGTTTTTCAGCTGTGGACCTTTTGGAGAAGATGCTGGTTCTGGACACAGACAAACGGATAACAGCAGCCGAGGCTCTGGCCCACCCCTACTTTGCTCAGTACCATGACCCAGAGGACGAGCCTGAGGCCGAGCCTTTCGACCAGAGCTTTGAGAATCGGATGCTGGAGATTGAAGAGTGGAAACGTATGCCTTCATGACATGAAATCTGATATTCCTTCATATGAAAGCTGTAAAATTTGGGAAAGAAAATAGGTTGCCTCCTGAAAGTTGAGCCCTGTTGTGTGTTGAAGTCTTGTGATGTTTTTTTCGTGTCTTGCAGGATTAACCTACGAGGAGCTGTGTAGTTTCGAGCCGCCTGTCTTCGATGAGGATGACATGGAGTAGTAAGACGTGCCACCGACATCCCAGTATCCCACAAATTTGTGATAACCTCAAACATTAGTGGTAAACAAATGCTCAGACACTAGTTATTAGTCTTTATTGATCAGGAAAATATTGTCCATGATTAGCCTTTGGAAGGAGACCATTACCAGCGCAGAGAAAGCATGAGCTCGACCAGTTATCATTAATTGTCAGATATGAACCACTGATGGTCCAATGCTGGGAAATGTCACTTGTTGCCAATAAGTGGCTTAATTTTATATTCTTCAGATATTAGCAAAATTTAGACGTTGACTTATCACTGTGACTCTGAGATGCTGAAACACCTGGTCCTATAGCTGTGCTATTTTGTGTTTTAAATTTTCTATTTAGTAACTTATGAGTAAGCTTTTGTATCTATCTATCTATCAATCAAAAATGGAATATGCTAATATGCTGGTCTGCCACTCACCCTGCCACGGTGTCACATACAGCACTGGGTCACGTGTATTTGTAACATGATTTTTGATTCAGTCATCGCCATGATTGTTCTGTATTTAAGGAGATACATTTGAAAGGTTTCATATCTGTGACTGTAGATTTTACAGTTTTTATATTTTTAGATATGTCACAAACTGAGAATGTTATTGTTCTGTGTAGTCACTGACCGTCAGTGCTAACCAAATGAATTTTACACATTTTAATGTTCATAGTTTAGACGCCCTGTGAGACATTTCTGCATATTTTGGCTACACAGACAAATCTGAGCCTCCACTGTTAAAGGACAGTGCTTTTCAATGTGGCACCTAAGTAGGAAAATAAATATTTATGGGTACCTGCTCTGCTCAAAAATATGTAAATATCTGTGCCATATTTTTTAATCTCTGACATATTGCAGTTCTGTTCAGAAGCAATCACTTTTAGCATGTACAGTACATCATTTAAAGACTTTGTGTGTGTATGCAAGGGTGTGTTGTTAGTTTACAGGAATTTTAAGTGTAATGCTGAAACATTTAATAGAAATACTGCTTAAATGTGTAAAAGAGGGATTCTACATGTATTTATACTTTCTGGAGGTGGTATTTATAGACAACAATCAAAAGATCCCTTTAACTATTTTCAGTCCAGCAGAGTAACTACTATCTTCAGTCATTTGTTTAACAAAATAAAGACTTATTTTTAAGAGACATGACATGCTGTGTTTATTGCCTCTGATGAATGTTTGTACATCCTAATTTATTTATTTTTTTAAATCAGCGTGGCCAGTGCTCAGTGTATTAATGAATGAAATAATGAAGACGACACTGACTCCTTCATAGTGCTGTATCTGCCCTGCTGTCATCAAGCAAAGCAGAGGTAGACAGAATAAATAGAACACTGACATGAAAATATATTTGATTGTTTTTTCTGATTTTTTTTATTTTATTTTCTCAAGGCATTTGACCAAAACTGTGATATTTAATCTGTTGACAAAGACCAGTAGCTGCAAATGTTTAAGATTTTTGATTGAGAACTTACTGAAGTTGTTAATTTTACAATAGTTGAACAACCTTTGCATTTAAAGCAGTAACAGTTCTCCTGTATTGCTACACGTGTGCAGATTTTTCAAAGTACTTGGAAGGTTGCTGCAAGAATGTCTGAGAACTGACTACAGTCTCTCTATGGATTGAGTTTGTCTCAGTGTCCTCTGTCACATCATGGAAACTCAGACTGACTCCATGATGTTCACATCAGGGCTCTGAGGGTCACGCCATCTACTGCAGGACTCTGTTCTTGTCTCTGAGGATAGTTCTTTATGGCTTTGGTTATATGATGTAAGTACAATGTATTATGTATAGCAGACTGTTGTCTAGTGCTTGTAGCTTGACTAAAGTAAAATACAGAGTACATTTATGCCAGCACTGTATTTAATGACAAATATAAGGTAAGTATTTTCTTACTGCTTCACTTTTCACTACAGGAATATTATTACTCCTCTCTAATTACTAAAAAGATCTAGATAATATTCTACTTTCAAAACAAATGAAGACCTAAGATTAAAAGGATTCAACCACTTTCAAGTCAAGCAGATAACATTGGTTGATTTTCTTCAGAAAAAGGCACTGGTTTCATTGCTGCGTTTTCCTAATTATTTTGATTATTACTTTTGATTCACTAAACAAGACATTTGACAGTCTCTTTGGTCTATGATTAACATATCTCACTATTTTCAAGATCAGACAATATATTCAATAGATGAATATGTAGTAAAAATACTTATTTACCACCATATAAAATAATTAAAAATAGGTCCAGTTCAACCAACTGTAAAATGTTGCATTGAATATTAATACTAATAATTTTAATAATTATACCATGAGACATTCAGTGTTACTGCTACGTCAACATATTGCAGTTTTCTGCTATATTTGGATTATAGTACATATTTAGAAATGAGTTACCTTGTATAGTGTTAATTATCTCACTTATTTTAAAATGTTAAAGAAAAGAGGTCAAAAACAAAACAGTGTTATATATGTGTTAAAAATATTACCCTTAACCTGAGCAGAACTCAGAGGTCTGTCTGGGCTCATGTTGATGCTTCCATTAAAACAAAAGAAAAGTATCTCCTGTGTGATTGGGATGGGTTAGAAAATTAAATGTACTTTATATACTTCTGTCCATTCCATCATCATCATCCTCGAGTTGAACTTTTCCAAAAAGAAATATGGGCTTCACATTCTGCTTGACATAGCAAATGAATGCAGAGTACATCTGTTGAAATACACCCAGTTGTATTGTGCTCTACTGACTGGTGATGAAAGAGCTGTCAGTGTAATGCAACACAGCTCAGCAGCACCACAGACTACATCCTCCAAATGTTTTATTAAATCTACACCTCTCTAAAACGTCTAATTAAATCTGAACATTCAAAAGGGCAGTATTCATGCAGAACTGTCTTCAGACTTAGCTTATAAAACATTGACACATCTCAGCTTTGGTTTAATGCTTCCATCCACTGTTTGAGTGTTGTATTTTTAATTAGTTTGGTTTATATATGATGAAATGTTTATATATATATACTGTATATATATATATATATATATATATACACACACAGTATTGTGGATTTCTCTTGCATCTGCTGAGGGTAATGTAATGGGAGATGTGAAAAGCCTTTTATAGATGTAATATTTATTAAAATAAATTAAATGTGTCATTTTTGTCCCCACATTTTGTAAATGTAATGATGGAAGATAATGTATGATATTTAAAGGTACAGTGTGTAGAATTTAGTGATATCTAGTGGTGAAATTGCATGTTGCAGCTGAATACCCCTCACCTCACTAGTGTGTTTCAATTTTAATGAAACACACTAGTGAACACATCATGAGGATTCTTTCATATTCAGTTTGTGCCAATAGATCCCTTTATCCTAAATATTAAACACTGAACCTTTAAGGGTAAATGAAAGATGTGTTGTAATCCTGAGAATACATAGACCAAATGCATTGGCATGATATATGAACTAGAATTCAGTAGAGCGTACACGTCTGTCACGGTACAACAGTCCCCAACCAAGCTGCACCAAATTACACACTCATTTCTAAGTTCCCTGAATATATATATATTATATATAACCAGATCTCTTATCAAGATTAATGAAATCCCTTACTCAACTTGTGATTTCATTTTTGGTTAATTAACAAACTGCAATCTGAAACATCTGAGTAAAACAACAGTGTCTGAGTAAAACAACAGTGCCACGCCCCCTCCCCCCTGCTCACCACCTTGACTGACTAATTTTCTGCGGGAAACACTGAACCTTCAATGGTTTAATGTGATTGAAAAGTCACTAGTCATTTCAACATTGAATTGAACAATTCAACACAAATGCAATAACTATTCACACCAGTTGAGGCCACACCGTAGGCCAACAGAACATGTTTGGATGCTCAGGAGGAGACATCCTCCTCATCCTCCTCATTCTCCTCTTTCTCCTCATCCTCCTCATCCTCCTCATCCTTTTTATTCTCCTCATCCTTTTTATTCTCCTCATTCTCCTCATCCTCCTCATTCTCCTCTTTCTCCTTATCCTCCTCATCCTTTTTATTCTCCTCATCCTCCTCATTCTCCTCATTCTCCTCACCCTCCTTATTCTCCTCTTTCTCGTTGTCCTCCTCACCCTCCTCATTCTCTTCACCTCCTCATTTTCCTCACCCTCCTTATTCTCCTCACCCTCCTCATTCTCCTCATCCTCCTCATCCTCCTTATCCTCCTCATCCTCCTCATTCTCCTCACCCTCCTTATTCTCCTCACCCTCCTTATTCTCCTCACCCTCCTCATTCTCCTCATCCCCCTTATCCTCCTCATTCTCCTCACCCTCCTCATTCTCCTCATCCTCCTCATCCCCCTTATCCTCCTCATTCTCCTCAACCTCCTCATTCTCCTCACCCTCCCCATTCTCCTCAGCTCCTCATTCTCCTCACCCTCCTCTTTCTCCTCACCCTCCGCGTCACCCCGTGAGCAAAACCGAGCAGTGCGCATGCGCGGAGCGTTCGATCACTGGACGCTGTAGCTAACGGCTAAGCTGAAGCCAACATGGAGAGGAAAGGTAAATCTCCACACGGACACACACTGGTAGCAGCGTCGTGTGTGTGTCTCGACACCGACACTGTGTTTGCGTGACACGCGTTAAGTCTAGCCGAGCTGCGTGCATCTGGTCTGGGGCGTAAATTCAATTGTACGCGTCTGTCACGCACGGTTGAGCTGCGTTAGCCGCTAGCTTTAGCTTCAATGGGAACATTGACAGGATTAGCGAGCTACGTTCAGCTTTCTTAGCTCGTCCTGTCTCACACTGACGCTAATGCTGCGACAGATAGACCGAGTTAACCGAGCAGCTAGCTCTCCCCCTGCGTGTGCGTTTTAAAAACGACTCCATGAAACATACCGGGGTAGAGATGAACCTATGTGGGCAGCCCGGTGACTTAACGTGAGAGGGTCTCCGGTGCGAAACCCGATGACAGATGCAGCGCAGGTTTGATTTAAAGACCGTGAACACGATCTACCATGAGACACAATGGTACGAGCGGTGAGGTGATGGTTCGCATGTTTTACCTCACACCGTGTCATCTGGCTTTGTGTCTGAGAGTGAGAGCCTGAGATCAAATGTCATCTCAGCTGAGTTCATTTGTTTCTGCTCTCTCGACAGTTCTGGCACTCCAGGCGAGGAAGAAGAGGGCGAAAGCAAAGAAGACCAGCAAAAAGTGAGTCTGTGATTCCCAGTGTTCACCTCTCCGCTTCTTGATCACCTCACACCAGTCTGCATTGTGTGTGTTGTGCTCCTGGTGTTTGTTTGTTGCTGTGTTGTTACATGTGTTGTCTTCAGCGTGGTCCACACGTTTAGATGGCAGACTGACAATAGAGGTCATTGGCTGCATGCTCGCACTCCTACTTTATTCTGGTCTGAGCCTGGTCCAGAGATAAAGGAGAGAAATGCTTCTTCATATATCTCAGAAGAATCCTGAGCACACGCGGTTGGTTTCTATGGATGATCGGTGGTGTTATCCATTAAACTCCAGTCAGAAATTATACTATGCAATTTGTTATTTCAATTCAATTTTATTTAATATACATTATCTCAAGGCACTTTGCATAGATGGTCAAGACCTTAAAAATTATAGAGAGCAATGAGCCTGGACAGGTTGAGGTGAGGAGAGAAAAATGGGGAGAAGAGAGGTGGTGGGGGGGGGAGAGGGTAAAGAAGACAGAGGGGGGAGGGGTAGAGAGTTACCAGGAAAGGTTGTGTGATAATTATGGATGTAAAGATGTTATTAACGATATCAGCAATAATTCATATCATGATCATCATCATCATAATAATAATAATAATAGTAATTGTTGTCTGAATTCTGAAGCTCTGTATTTGTCTGTCAAGATTGTAAAATAATATCTGTGAAGATTCTCTGTCGTTCGGGTCATGGTATCGTCTTCTATCATCTTCAACTCTTGAAGATTATAAATTAATATATCCAAAGGTTATGTCATACTATCAATGATTGCGTGAAGATAATACAACTTTCAGGGATGACAATACACCATAAAAGAATCAATCTTAAATACTGATTGTTTTGGAGTACCTAACAATCTACTAATCATGCCATCGGTGCCATCCTCTGGAGCGTTGCATAACAGCCTGTGCTATATTTAAAACAGGAGAACGAAGAAGCCCACATCAGCTCACCGAACCATGGTGTTTCACTGAAAAAGGCCCCGCTTCAGATATTCGTCTCCTGACAGTGTTATCTTCATGGCTGAAACTTGCGTGTCCATCAGGCACAAGAATAATGACACTAAGAAACTAGATGTGCCTTGAAATAGGACCGTTGCATGCCACGGTCTTCCTTGCGTACTCACCACCATGTGTATGGAAGGGCAATAACACTCTAACACTGTAATCTAGGAGGATGTATAGCGGAGTGAGCTGGCTATTGTTTGTAATCAGCTGTCAGGATAAGTGAAAGGGTGTTGTAGAATGACTTTAAGATTAGAGCACACAGTTGCCTTCATACCCAAAGTTTACTGGCAAAGAAATACGAGAATCAAATAAAAATTAGAGCGACAATGTTTAAAAAAAAAAAAGAGAGACGAATATTGGAAAAGTGTTTGTCTCCGCAACTAAGTGATTATGTTCCCATGGTTCATCAATGTCAACAGTGAATGAGAAACCATGTCGGAGAACTGCAAAGATAAATTATCAGTTCCAGGTCCGATTGTTTTCCAACAAATGCGTTTTTAATTACAAAGTTTGTACTTATTCAAGAGTAGCAGATGGATTTCAAAAGGAAAAGCCTTCATTAACAAGAATTTAGTCAAAACCTTTAAGTAATAAATTGCAGATGTTTGTTCTGCAATTGGTGCACAAACAAGCTTAAAACCTCTTTGCTTCAAACAACCACGTCATGGCATGAATTTGCAGATTAGGTGGAAACCAGCAGCTCATTTGTGAGACAGAGAGTTTAGGAATTCAGTTCAGTGTGCTCTCTGCTCACTTGGCTCTCACAGTGATGAGCAGCCTTAATCTCCTCTGTGGAGGAAGTAACATCAGGCTACCCGGCTTTCAAGTTAATATTAGCAACCGAACTGTTGGCAAACAGATTATAGGATGTTACACATTATCTTGCACATAAAAAAGTCCTCTTGTGCTTGGTAGAAATGCCGGAACTACAATATTTCTATTTCACGTTTAGAGAGTTGCACGATTAAATTAAAGAAACCTCCACGAGACATGAATCTATAAATCTGAAGTACATGACTGCTGTCCATCCTCTTGTACAATGATGATTGATTTTCAGCAGCAGTTATGTTTAAAACACTAATAAATAAATGGATCGAAAAAGTCTGCACACAGGGATCGAATGATTTCATATGCTCCTCAGGCCAAGCCTTTCTGCATGTACTACATCTCAAATAAGTGCTAGGACACTTCCTAGTCAGGGTGGGGTGGGAGTTCAGTTTTCTATGACTTGCTCTAGATGCATTTTGTCTCTTCTGTCCGTCAACTTGACATAATGACAAAAGAATTGAGAGTTGTAACCACGGGACACCAGTAGTACACAAACTTGTGCAATAATATTTTTCTTATTGATGAAACATCTATTCTTACCTCTAAAATGCGGCAGAAATGATGTTTTCTTGCTTTTGACTGTGATTTATGACTGAGTGCAAAAGTCTTGATGCAGCAGAGTTTATATATATACTGTATTTTCCACTTTAACAGCGATATACAGTGCACACTTTGCCAGAAATAGGCCTGGAGTAAAATTAGTAAAGCCATTCTCGTGGAGATGTGTGTTGACAGCTGTGCATTAAGATACAAACCCTGCAGCGCATATTCCTTTTCGGGTTTTGCTGTGTTTTGTAGTATTCTTCAGGGTGAAACATGCGGAAGGAGGGTGATCAGTGTGGATCTGTTGTGGCAGGAAAGTTTCCACAGGCTTGGCATGCATGAAATATACTTATACAACCCCAGGTCATTTTTCTTGCATTGCTCTCTTACAGTCTCTGTCAAGCGGCTGTTGAGTTGTTGGCGTTTGTTGCAAAAATATACAGATCAAATAACCGGTTCGATTGATTTCAATAAGAGTATTGTAAATTAGCTCTGGACATTTCTTATTTATTTATCTGAAAAACTGTAAAAGATTAAAGTAATTTTTATTATATAAGTGTCTGAATGGTGTTTAACATGTATTCAACTTGAAAGTGTATCTTAAATTCAGTGCCTCAGACCAGGACAGAAACATACAATCCCTTCTTTTGATGATATTCAGGTCATTTTACAGCTTAATTCCCAGGTGATGATTCAAATTAACAACCTGGTTTGGATTTAAAGCAAAGATTGAGGTGTAACCCTAACCCTAACCCTTATAGGATGGGGGCGGATGAAAGTAATTTTTTCCCCAAACTCTTGATGAATAACGTCTCTATCTAATAGAGCCTTTGCAGTGAGGGCCTCTACACTTAAAAACAATCTGCTAGAAGAGATTAGACTAGTTACCTGTTTAATCTCTCTTCTTAAGACACATCTCAAAAAACACTTTTATCGCATGATGTGTATGACTTTGATTATCTGTATCTTTTTTTTAAATTATAATTTTACAATATAATTTTAAATGTCTTTCATCTGTTTTTTGTAAAGCACTTTGTTACTTGTATAGAAATATATATTTTCATGTAAAGCATGTGTTAAAAAATTTTTTTTTCAGTATTTGAATCACAGGTTATTATTAAGAAGTACTGCAAAGGTTACTGCTCAGAAGACTTTCCATACTCGCACAAAGACTGTCAGAGACTGTCAGGGACTGTTTTTTTAAATGAAGTCTATGATGGTTGGTTCGTTTATCCATTAGGCAGCAGCCAGCCAATCCCAGAAGCCGACAGCCGCCCCAGCTCGAAGCTTCGCCTCAGGAACCCGAGGAACCTGAAGAGATTCTTGGCTCTGATGATGAGGAGCAGGAGGATCCTAATGACTACTGCAAAGGTGAGTCCTGACTCCTGTCTCACTCTGTGTTCAGATTAACCTGTTAAAGTGTTACAATAACCAGTGTATTTACTTTAAACCCCTACAAGGAGTTTTTAACTGGTTATGAAACGGTCTTAGTTTACCATTGCTGCCTCTTTATGATCTACAACAGCAAATGAGACAATCAGAATATAAAGTACTCTCAATGTGCTCGGGATGGATTACCCACGAGGTCAGAGCAACGATTTATGGCAGTCAGGCTGGAAAAGCCTTTGATTAGGCGGAGGGAGAGGATACAAACGCAGTGGAAGCGAACCAGGCTATGCGTTAGGCTAAAGGCTAACCTGTGCAGACCAGCGCTCCCTCACCAATTCCAGGTCTCTAACAAACAAGATGGATGAGATCAGAATGAGAATCACAATACATTACCTCATCGCAATGCATCTTGCAAACAGCTGTGTGTCGTTAATGGTGTGGGTTAATATTCCAGCCCACTTTAAGCCCCTATACATTGAGTGACTTAGTATTGTCTCAGATGGGATGTTCCATTTGCCCCTAAGAGGAGGGGGGAAGTATGGATCTCTCGTACCTGTATACATTTATTGAATACTAATGTTAAATCAGTTATAAGATTGATGGAAGATTGTCTTTATTGACAAATGGGTTCATATTTTATGTTTCTTTATTTTGATATGAATATGTTGAGTATTTAGATCTTTGTCGCACTTTGGTACATTCACCCAAGAATCAGCATTTGGAGCAGAGAGAGACAGTGGAGGATGTAAACTGATGCAGTCCTTGTTTCATGTTATATCATTACAGTAAAATCAATCCAAAGAGAGCTGCGGTGTCACACTGTTTTCTTGGTGTGTGTCCTTAACTCGCTACATGTGTCTTCATTTCACTCCTTCCTAAACCAATGCACATTCTGTCTGGACAGATGTTTTTATGACAGTGCTAATGTGCATTTTCTTCTCTTGTAGGTGGCTACCACCATGTGAAAGTAGGAGACCTTTACAATGGAAAATACCACGTTATCCGAAAACTGGGCTGGGGACACTTCTCTACTGTTTGGCTCGCCCGGGACATCCAGTATGAAAAAAGCTTTACTGTTTTGTTTTTGAAACCTGATGTCAAATAACAGACACAAAAGCTGCTGACTGAGAAAAAGGAGGTTGTGATAAGACTGCATATGGTACTTCCTGTTCGTGAACGTTTCTTGCTTTGTGGTTGCAGGGCGAAGAGGTTTGTTGCAATGAAGGTGGTGAAGAGTGCAGAGCACTACACAGAGACGGCAGTGGATGAAATCAAACTCCTCAGATCTGTAAGTAGCACAGCTCTGTGCACAAAGTAGGTTCTATGAGTTCATATCACATATCAAGAATCACTGTATACATACACAAACATATTTTGATGGTAAGTATAGACAAAGCTTTTACAGTTAATTATAACACACAGGGCACAAGACAACAGGACATTGTTTCCAGTACAAGCCATTATAGTGTCCATTGTTTAGGCATGTGTGTAGAAACAGTAATGCATGGTTACAGAATGGTTAAAGAGACGTTACTGTCTATCTTGTTTACGTCCAGTCAAATATTAGTATGTGTAAATCCTGCTTCAGTTGCATTGATCCATTTCTCTTCCCTCAGGTAAGAAACTCAGACCCCAATGATCCCAACCGTGAGATGGTGGTGCAGCTGCTGGATGACTTCAAGATCTCTGGTGTTAATGGAACTCGTATCCTTTGCAGCCAAATAATGCAAATGCTTCCTGGTCTTTTATGACTCAAAAAAGATGTGTTTAATTGCCTCCTGCTGGAAAGACTGAAGCCCATTAAATCCTGGAAAAATACTTTTACAAGGAAATGATTGTTCCTTCCCTTGGTGTCAAATTTAACTGGGAAGCAGTGTATAGGTAACAAAGTAAACAGCAGGTGTCGGCTGGAATAAATGGAAACTTGTGTGTCAGACCTGCACCGATCACAACATTCAGTTAGATCCCTGAATGCCACCAGGATAGCTATAGCTGTAATATGAGACTCCTGGACAACACTGTGGTGTGTACACTCAGGACCTGCTCTCTTTTCTGTATAAATAATGCTCCGCCTCTCTTGGGTGAATGACCTCAGGGCCTCGACTTTTTCATCAAATGATTCCCTTCTAATGTGTTTTCAGTTTGGTTTTACTTGTACATTGTTTATACCTTGACTGCTGTGATCTTCAGATGTCTGCATGGTGTTTGAGGTGTTGGGGCATCACTTATTGAAGTGGATAATAAAGTCCAATTATCAAGGGCTGCCACTGCCATGTGTGAAGAGCATCATAAGACAGGTAACACAAGTCTGTCGGTGCCACACCTTTTGTAAGCAGATGACGTAATGAAGGGTCGGGCGTGTAGCTTCCAGGCTGGGAATGGGTAGAAACCAGTCAGGCTAGAGCATGTAGTTATGATTGAATATGTATTCAGTTAGTGAGCCTCTTAACATGATAAGATAAGTTAATAATTTCCCGCACATTCATTTTCTAGGTACTCCAAGGTCTGGACTATCTGCACACAAAGTGTCAGATCATCCACACAGACATCAAGCCAGAAAACATCCTGATGAGTGTTGATGAGCCTTATGTCCGGAAACTGGCAGCCGAAGCCACAGAGTGGCAGAGGACTGGGGCACCACCTCCCTCTGGTTCAGCAAGTACGACAAACACACACGCATTCAAATGTTTATTCATGACCACAGTCTGATAACAGTTTGCACTCATCTGATATTCTCTTTTTCAGTAAGCACGGCACCTGCTCCAAAACAGGTACAAACCTTTTGTTATTATTTACTTTGGGTTGAGGACATCAGCCTCCCATGTTGCTGTATAACAGAATTTTAAAGCAGTCCTAAAGATATTTAGCTGTGTGTGAGCCTCATTGAATTCCCTGTGTTCATCCCTGACAGACAGTAAAAATGTCCAAGAACAAGAAGAAGAAGTTAAAAAAGAAGCAGAAGCGTCAAGCTGAACTGTTGGAGAAGTGCATTATGGACCTGCAGGAAATGGAAAAGACCACAGAGACACGAGAGGAGGAAGATGATGAAGATGAGGATCCAGAGTCTCCAAAGGGGCGAGTGTGCGCTCCTCTCAGACAGGTGTCTCTTCAGCAGCTGGGAAATGAGGAAACGGGCGGTAAGAAGCCTACGTCACTGGAGTAATATGTGCTGGTTAAAGTTGTGTTGTGGTTGCACCTGGTATGAGTCATTTCAAGAAAATAAAATTAATGACACCTGTCCTGTCCGTCTGTCAGAGAGCAGTGTGCATGCAGATCTCATGAGGGTGGGACCAGAGGGGCTGCCGGAGGTGAACTGTAACGGTCATGTGGAGGTGGAGCAGAGACAATCCCAGTGGAGGGATGAGGACCAACACAATGGCAACACAGAGCCCACAGAGAAATGCGCCAGTGAGGAGGAGCAACATGAGGAGTCCCCTGCCCACCACATCTCCAACGGTGTGGACACTGCTGATCTCAATGAGCTGGACATTCAGACTGAAGGCCGGGGCGCTCACAGCAGTGGAGTTACTGAAATACACCTTCCTGCTGGGCTGGAGGAGGGAGAACTGGAACAAAGCATTTTGGAGGAGGAGGGAGAGGACGGACCCGACTGTCAGTATAGAACCCAAGAAAGCCCGATAAACGGTCAGTCGGCCAGAATGAGTGATATCTACTATGTGCTAAGAGGTTATGTGGTGTGGTTTGTTTTGGCTGGGCTGCCTTCAATGTTTAGCAACTGCTCAGCCATGTGAACTTTGTAATATTGATTGTCAAAGTTTATTAGATTTGTAGTCCATCCTTATTGGTCTGTGTCTCTCTCTGCTCTCATTTAGACAAGCTCACAGCAGGAGCCCTGCTAGTTAACCCCCTTGAGCCACTCAATGCAGACAAGATCAAGGTCAAGATTGCAGACTTGGGAAATGCCTGCTGGGTGGTGAGTAGTCCGCTAATGACCTGAGGGATTTCCTGATTAGGGATGAAGACTTGCAGCGAGGGACATATCCACTGTCATCTTGATACCAAAATAGAAATACATCCAGCTTTCATCTCTTTGCTTTTATACCATGGACTGATTCAGTTCAGATGCTGAATGGCAGAAGTAGCCTGTCTACAATTAATTAATTCTACACACATTTACTGTAGGTTTTCCATGACGGACAATCACACGAGAAAGACAACATGACACTGCAAGGACATGGATATAACACACACGAGACAATCAGCCCGTACTTGAGGGTGTTACAGTGTTTTCTGCATGATTGTTATTTATCACAGTGTGCACATTGGAACATATGCATGCACATGCTTTGCTCCAATACATTTTTTTAAATAAATATTACAGTAACAGGAACAGACATGATCCTTGAGGGTGGGAGTGTTAGATGAACAATGGCAAGTTTCCAAGTTTCATACTTCAAACTGAAACGGCCACCTCTTTTAGTAGTCTAGAGGGAGCGGTGTATGCTCTGTGCAGTTTTTTGGATTGTTATACAGTATATTTTTCAAGTTATGATGTGGAATGCAGATGCGGTGTGAGAGCGCAGTCACACATATGCAAATTTAGCAGTGCCATAAAAAAATTGTTTACTGTGGCAAAGCAAATCAGCGGTATGGCTTTGCATGGAGTTCCACTTGAGTGTACTTATACCTGCGATATTGACTTCACATTCCCACATGTGACTGTGCCCTGATACAGTTCTCTCTAGTCTCCACACGTTTACAACTTTTGGATTTATTTCTTCTTGCCTCTTTCAGCACAAGCACTTTACGGAAGACATACAGACACGGCAGTACCGCTCCTTAGAGGTGCTCATTGGTGCTGGGTACAGCACACCGGCTGATGTATGGAGCACAGCCTGCATGGTGAGAGATGGCACATTGACAGTAAACTTGCATAATATAAAAACCTAAGAACTATCATAGTCCAGTGTGCCTCAGTAGAGCTCATTATGGGATTGCAGCAAGTTGTGTGGGGGAATAAATCTACCCCATCATACAGTGATGTTTCCTGTGTTCATGATGATTGTGTTGTCTCCTCAGGCCTTTGAGCTCACCACAGGGGACTATTTGTTTGAACCACATTCTGGGGAAGACTATTCCAGGGATGAAGGTATTGCTGGGACTTTCTTCTCTGCTCTATTCTCTGTCAGTTATAACTGCACAATATTAATTCTAAGGGTTTTAGCACTGTTGGTAAATGGTTATTTCCACTGTAAAAAATAAGATGTTTTCCTTGTTAAATGGACCCTCAGCACTTTTTATTTTTGAACTTCTAAACATCTAATAATATTTTCACAACACGCACTGCAAGTTCTTCTTTGTAAATTCATGTGCAGTTTGCACAACATTTTGCACTTTGCCTAAATTTCCACAGCATTAACACTTCAATGAGGTACTCCATTACAGTGATGTCAAACATATAGACGTGACTCACATGATGATGAGTACCAGCATTCCTGTGTTTATGTCCTCTCTAACACCTCAAATCACAAAAATTTCTGCCGCACTGGAGACGGGGCCATCTCTTCATTTCCTCTCTCCCTCTTTCTTCACCTCCTCATCATTCAATCTACGTTTCCTTGTTCACCTCCTTCATGCTTTCTCCATGTAAATGTTGGCTCGTTGTGTAGCTTCTGCTGTTATACGTCAGTCTGAGATTCCAGCTTTTGTTCATCCGCACATTTCAGCTGCAGCTGTGAATGGACTTGCTCACCTTCATGCACATATGATTCTGTATTTTTCTCCATTCTACTTCTGCTTTCTCTGCTGTGTGGATGTCATTTATGGGCTTGTTTTACTAATCCTTCCTCCTGGATCAGATCTGCTGTACATGTTTTTATGCAAATAGTGTAGATGGCTGTGCTTAAGGCCTTTTTTTAATGATATATTTTCTGTTTTGTTTTCCTGAAGGGAAGTTCATGGCCTATATGTGTTCAAATGTTTGTAAATGTGTGAAAATAATACGGGATTCTCATACATGTGCTTCTTGTCATACCACATTGTCATCCATTGTTCCTAATACATTGTTCCACATGACTGTTTGCCATCTCTCTCCCGTCCCCTCTCCCATTTGCCATCTCATCTCATTTCATTTCTCCAAAACGTCCTATCTTCCCTCTCCTCCTCTGATGTGCCTCATTTCCAGACCACCTCGCTCTCATGATAGAGTTGCTCGGTAAAATCCCTCGTCACTATGCTCTGAGTGGGAAATACTCACAGGAATACTTCACCAATAGAGGTATGCCTGTCCTCTGCCTGTGGCCTGCTGTGGGAACAGTGTTGGACGGCAGAGAGGAGGGTAAAGGTTTCGGCACGTTCACATATACCAAAGCTGTCGGTGTGCACAGGGCGGGGAACAAAATATTCAATACAGACCAATAAATGTCTGAATGGTGTCATCAGTCATTGATTCAAGTAGCAGTAGCTCTGCCAATGATTGCCTGGCAGAAGTACATTCAGTGCCGCCCTTGTTGTTGCCAGAGGGCTTGGCTGGATACTTATGGTACTGATCCCTGCTGGGTAATTTCTCCTGACTTTTCTCTCCTCACAGGGAAGTCGTAGTGTAAGGTCATTCACAGCAGTGAACAAATTTAATCAAATACATTCAGTAAATCACAGAGAAATGTACCTAAATGGCATGGCTTGTTGTTAAGTACAGGTCAAAGTGAATAAAGAATGTTTCCTAATATGCAATGAAAGTGTTTTCATCTTATCTTCGACCTGTATTGGTAAAAAAAATCTCATCTCTAAAGTGAACCCAGGCTCAGGAGCTGGTAGGTTTCGGTGTCAAGCTTTAGAGCACATGTGGAGGGCAGGGTCTGCTGGGGGACTTGAACCTAGATCAAAATCCCTCTGCTGCTAGTCGTAGTGACTCAGATTCTTGTAGAGCGGAAATGATTTCTCAATAAATCGATTAGTCCATGGACCTTTATTTGACTGTTTTGAGAGCATCACTTAGGTAATTCATGCAAGAATACTAAACAATTCCTACTACTCCTGTGTTGAACTTTTTTTGTATTTTATATCATTGTGAACTGAATGTTTTCGGGTTTTTGACTGTTGCTTTGACAAAATAAGATATATCTGAATAAGTCCCCTTGGGCTCTAGGGAACTAGTACATTGTAATGTCTGATGGCTGTGTTCGACATCTGGCCTGTGCACACCGACCTCTGCAACAATCTGACCTGTGTGCGTGCTGTCAGCCTGATGCCGCTCGTCCTCAGCCCTCCATCCACACACCCAGAGCAGGCCTGTGACTCCGACACTGTCTGATGACTCTGTGGTTTGTCTTGTTTGTCTTTCCCTCTTCCTTTCGGCAACCATCTGCCTTGTAGACCATATAGCGCTGATCATAGAGCTGCTGGGGAGTGTCCCACGCAAACTCATAGTGACTGGCAAATATTCCAAGGATTTTTTCACCAAGAAAGGTAAAACAAAAAGTGTCAGTGTCAAGTTTGGAGGTTTCGGAGTGAGAGATCTCCGTCCGTCTGTCCTTAGGATCATGATCTAGTGTTGCAGATAATTCTCGTACCTTTTTGTTTTAATGTATTGTTAAAAATCTTTTTAACATTGAATATAACCTTTTAAATAGATCAAATATTCCCTGTTTGAACTATCTAGATTGCTATAATGCATGTACTTGTGTTCTTATAGATTTAACTGTTGTCTTGAGCTCACACACTGTAAAGTTGTGCCGCTGTGCCTCTGATACAGAGTTGTGTGTCTGGTCGTCTGCAGGTGACCTGAAACACATTACTAAGCTGAAGCCGTGGGGGCTGCTGGAGGTGCTGGTCGACAAGTACGAGTGGCCCCGCGAAGAAGCTGAGTGCTTTACTGATTTCCTGCTCCCCATGCTGGAGCTGATCCCTGAGAAGAGGGCCACTGCTGCAGAGTGCTTGCGCCACCCCTGGCTCGCCCTCTAGTGGACACCTCTAGCCCTTGCACCTCCCCTCCATTCTCCCTCCTCTCTCCAGAGACTGCAACAGATCACTTTCCAGTTTGGGCATATCAAATGAATATTTATTTCTTTTTTGTTTTGTTGTTTTTGGATCTCTTATGTTTTTGTTATTGAGCTAATGCTTCTGTGTATGTTTGCTTTGTATTTGTTGGTTCTTCTCTCGGTGTGATGACGTCAGGAAACGAGTGGATTATATTTCTTTGTGGTTACGTTGGCTCCAACTGCTGTGCTTTGTTCACCCATCCGGCTAAGCAAACCTGTTATTGTACTTCTAGTGACTCATCCTTGTTTGTTACACTCCTGCACTAAAACTTAAACAAACCAAGGGTATGTAGCCTTCATTGGTCATTTCGTCCCCGTAAAAAGGATTCACCATCACCCTTTTCCTCATTTTCATTAGTGCTGTGTTCCTTTTTTATGAATTACTTTATCTCATATTACACATGTAAGGTATACATTTTGTATTTGTAAAATAGGTTTAGGAAGTTGCACACTGGGCTTACAGTTACACTGACTGCGGTAACGACTAGTTTCTTACCGAGACATCCACTGTCTGAAGTAGGTCATATTATTTAGCTACAACAAATCACCTGGTATTTAGTGTGGTTAGTTAACTGTAGTAAATGAGATCATTCTTTCTCATGGGAGGCTGGTATTCTCATACACTTATTACAATTCAGGAAAATAGTGTTTGGAAGGTTTCAAAAAAATACAGCGTTTTAAGAAGCCCGATTCAAAGGAAAAAATAAGTGGAAACAAACTGTATATATCTGTACCAAAGAGTTTGCCTTTATGTATATTACAGTTATGTACAGTTTCTAACAAATCGTATATCTTAGCTAAAATGATTTAGCTGGGTAGCTGTGTTTTATTAAAAAGCGTATGGAAGGTGTGTTTGAGCTCAGTTGTATGTGTGGCCAACCGTTCAATAACATCTGTTTTTACCATAGACATGATGAGATCTGATGTTACATCACAAAAACGTTCATATCATGTTTCTGTCGAGGCCTCGGTGAAAATGAAATTTACTGTTTCAGTGTCGGATTCAAGAGCATCGACTTTGTGCGAGCTGTCGATTTACAAAACCGTACAACACAACATACAATAAAACAGATTCATACAATACACAATGACTGTCATGCTTGTTTTTCAGTCTTTATTAGGTTGTTGACATGAATTATGGAACTGTTAAAACGTTATTATTCATTGGCTAGTAAAGCAGTAGAGTTGTATATTAGAATGATTAAAAAAAGTTATAGATACAGTTGTGTTCTTTACTGCGTCATAAAATTTCGAGATCCTGGTCTTGACTCTTGTTGCATCGAACTACACCACGCTTGTTCTGAAAGTCTGTCCATCAGTTTTTTTCTGTAAATGAACAGACAAACTTTATTTTAGGGATTTACGATTCTCGTTCACATCTCAAACAGTTTAAAGTTTAAACTAAAGCAGAGAGACAGTTCTAATAACTGAAGGAAGCAGCAGCAGTTTAAAATGACAGGACATGCAGCATATGGATATTTCTATGAGCTGATGATTTGGCATGTAATTTCCTGGGCAAACAGAAATCCTGTAAATAAAGTAAATAAAACACTGAATTACAATAATTATTAGTAAACACATAATAGGCCCAAATTAACTAAGTACATTTTGAAAAACTACACAGAGTAAACATCCACCTCTCCTAAAAACAGGATATGCAAACATGATTAAAGAAACATCCCAGCTCACTGGGATAAATATCAGTGTCAACATGAGGAACTCAACGTTAGTCTTCACCTGAGCTATGGCACAATGAAAGATAAAAATACTTTTTGTTCTCAGGGAAAACACCTACATTAAGAATGTTCATAACATCTGAGGATCATGGGATATGATCACTTAATGGACCTGGAAGTGGTCGTGTTCAGTGTTTGAGGCTTTTGTTTTCGGAATGATTTGTAAAAGGCTTCTGTGACAGTCACAGTAGGAAAATCACAGGTTTAGATAATAAAATCAATGATGACTGAATTGTGTCTTCAGTTTCACAGTCCCCATTCACTGTCGTCTTTCTGGGGCACCTGTGCTTTTCCTACTGTGACAAGTAGGAAAACATCTGCAGTAACACATCCCCCCCGCACACTAACCCTTACCTGCTCCATCCATCTCAAAGTCGTCCGGCAGCAGTTTGTCTTGTCGGTTGCCGAGGGTGAAGGAGAGGAATGCCAGGAGGAGGGCGTCCAGGATGCTGATGATTGCCAGGATGTAGGCCCAGCGCACCGTGCAGTTCCCCAGGCTGTACTTATCTGTCCTCTGGCCACACATCCTCTTAACCTCCGGAGAATCCCAGCCGTCAGGGTAGATCATGCAGCCCATTACCATCAACACGGCTGCGGGGGAAGGAGGTCTTAGAAATAACAGAGTCTTGCAATAATTACCCCTTGAGTGCTATTACATTGCACAATAATTATAAGATAGGTTTTTTTGAGCCTTGTGATAATGCACCCCCATAAAGTGCAGAAGGTTTCATTAATTCATTGTGCAGCAGGGCCGAGGAAGCTCTGTGGAGCTGTTTCTATTATGCTGTCTTATAAAAGATCTTCCATCATTTATGATTTTCATCTGGTTTCAGTTTCTTCTGGGTTTCTGCCAAAGCTATTCTGAAAACGTCGCTTCAAATCTGAATTTAGCAACTATCAAGCTAAAGATCAAGGAACCGTCCCCTTACACAGAGTGGTGGAAAGTAATGAACAAGTAGATAAACTTGTGAACTGGGTTGGGGTACAAAGCTTTTGAAATAAGACCCCCGAGTGTTCTGAGCACTGGGCCTGAGGAAATACGACAGGCTGAGTCAGTAGCTTCCTTTGAATCAAAGCCTAAAATGTCATTGTGGATCATTACTCAAATAAATATTTTTACATCATTGTATTACTGTATTTTACTTGAGAGAAGGAGCTAACTTCCTCCACCACTGGTTCGATACCTGTACGTTATATAATACCACTAGTACCATATAACATATGAAGGCCTGGCTCGTTTCTTTGGCCTTGGTATGTCTCAGGTACAAGTTTAGATCAGTTAACAACACAGCGACACCTGATTGTGTTACATGTAACCAATCCACCCTCAGAGGTGTCAGAAACCAGATCCTTTATTGGCTTCCACAGCGATGAACAGCACATCAAGAACAAACACACATCATGTGTGAAACCAGAGAGCTGAGAAGGCAGCTCACGAACCAATGAGTTTATCAAGGGGACAGTTCACTCCTATTTTCTGGAACACGGAGAATGTGCAGTCGTTTCAATTGGATGATTATAAACTGATATTAAACAAACTATAGGGTTTAAAAAAGTAGAATTTAAAAAAATGTTTTGTTACACATTCCTATATATTTCACATTTCTCCACAAACTGTAACTTTTGACCATGGCAAAGATTTGAACCCTCAAACGCTGAATAGCAATCGTTTTCTTTTCAAACTTCCACTTTAAACCTATTGTTTTTTTAATCTGCCTGACACTGCAACACTAATACCACAGTCTTTTCTCATTTTGCCTCAGTTCCTATTAGTGCCCTTTGTGTTTTTCTCCTTATCTTTTAAATTAATTAATTATAATGGATCAGGCAGGTAAATTCATTTACAATTAATTTAATTTAGTTGAGTTCAGAGTTTCCTCAATTTAAACTATCTTTAAAATAGGAAGAACTAATGTCATCACAGGATTGGAATAAATTAAAAACCCAAGAAAGCAGAAGCTAAATAATAGGTGAATAGAAAGACAGACAGATAGATAGATAGATTCCATTGATCCTCTGCTTTTATCTAAACCACTAACTGTATCTGCAGCTGTCATATAAATGTAATTAAGTAAAGAGTACACCTTAGTACTAATGGAGTAGAATACACACTAAAGTGGAAGTACATGAGTAAACTGAAGTACAGCAGTATAGTGTTCCACATGCACCTGTCTCTCACCTGAGGCCAGCTGCATCCACGCACAGATCTTGTAGACGTTCCCCGCGTTGCAGAAGAAGAAGAGGCTGAAGCAGACCATGGTGCCCACCACCAGCAGCATGGAGGACCCCACGAAGAACATGGCGGTCCTGAAGGCAGGTGAGGGGATGGAGCCGAAGTCCAGAATGCTGCCTTTACAGATGAGCTCCGACGTGAGCGCGTTGCCGATGCAGTAGTGGAAGAGGCCGAAGTATCCGGCCTGCGGCGTGTTGACGCTGTCCCCGATCCAGAAGGGCTGGATGAACACCACCACCGTGATGATGACGAAACAGATGGTGAACACTGCCCACATGACGCCGATGGCCCGGGAGTTCCTCACGTAGTTGGTGTGGTAGATCTTAGCCGCTTCCTGCGCTGGAAGCAGATCCATATCAACAGAGAGGAGAAGACAAGCCTAAAGAAAAAGATTGAGTCTGATTCTGCAGAGAGGAGAAGACTCTCCCAGCTTCTCTGATTATCTCTCCTGTAATAAAGCTACACGTCCTGAGACCTCACAACACAACACACAGACACACACCTTCACACTCACAGACCTCACGGTTCAGCACCCTGGACAGCACCTTACTAATTCATGACGTGGATCTGACGTCACACTCACAGGTGCAGTGTGGGCTCACAAAGTTTTTACTACAAGTAACTAAATACTTGTATTTACTCAAAGGTGAAGGTAAACTTGAATGGCAGATTTCCGGATTATGCCAAAACTGTTGCTGTTGTTTATTCAGTTGTGCATTTAAATGTACATTTTTATTGTGGTGTGGAAAATATTCCTCCAGTAAGACACTTTGATATATAGATGGACGGGCAGATGGATTTATAAATAGATAGATAGATAGATAGATGGGTGGATAGATAGATGGATGGATGGATGGGTGGATGTTTATGCACAGAGAGTACAGAGGATGATATATACAGGCCAAAGTGTTAAAAGCATTACTAAAGTATTATATTAAAACCTTGTTCTATACACACACACACACACACACACACACACACACACACACACACACACACAGATATAACTATAAAGATGTGTTGATAATGAAAAAATAACAATGTCTGAAGTTATACCTATTAATAATCTGTTCATAACTTGTTTTGGTCCAGATGCCTTTCACTGCTGTTGTGTTAATTTGGTAACTCCACTGGTTCCAGTCTTAAACTGTCTAAATATCGCACAGTGGTATTTAGTGAACCCATGGATATTGATTCTGATAGTTTGCTGAAGGTTTTATGGCTGAGTCTCAGTAAGCTTAAAATAAAGTTTGCTGACATTAAACTCAATATGGTTCCAGCTGAGTATTCACATTTGAGCGCTGCTTATCTGAAAGCCTGCTGCCAGGGACGGGAACACAATAATAGATTTTATTCTGATAAGTAAAATAAAAAAAAATTGAAATCACATGGATAGATTTTGGCTTTCGATTGTTGTGGGGAGATTAGGCGCTTCCCCAGTGCACTCAACAACAACTGGCCCATAGGTCTGTTTTTAGCTCAGGGACATAAGTGACAAAACTAACAACAAACATGGCCAGCTTTACACCACACACACACACACACACACACACACACACACACACACACACACACACACACACACACCATACACACACAATGTAAATCGTTTAAACAACACAGACATTTACCTTTAAATCACAACAGCACATGTTGTTTCTCTCCATTCCTTATGCCATATCCAGTTCTGGCTGTGAACCCTGGCTCGAGTCTGACAGGGGCAGCCGGACAGAGCCGTGCCACCATCTGTGCCTGTCGCCCTTCGGTCACAGTCAGTAACAAGGAGCTTGAGGACCTCCTACATGACATGTTGTCATGTTGTGGAGAAACGAGGCCCAGGGATGAGTGGTTGTCCTCCTTCCCCACAGGAATGTTGTCTGACAGCTTCCTGCAGCTCAGGAGTGACAATCAGCTGCTGGTGGGGGGAGTAGAAGAAAGGGAAAGACCACCAGCTCTGGAAGTTGAAAGAGAGAGGGATGAGATGGAGAGTAGACGTCACAGTTAAGATAAAAAAAGACTAATCAGGAGCATTTTGTGGAGGGAAGAATGTGGGGGATGCTGCTTTTGAATGCTGCTCTAATGAGACGTAATCCCTGAGAGGTTTGACAGCTTCTCAACCGTCTGACTGTCTTGTTAGGATTTCACAAGATCTTAGTCTCTTCAGTGAGACGAGGAGAAGTGTGGATGGAAACACGCACACACACACACACACACACACACACACACACACACACACACACACACACACACACACACACAGATATAACTCTAAAGATGTGTTGATAATGAAAAAATAACAAATTAAATGTGTATGGGTTGGAAAAAGGCAAATGCGTCCTTGTTTACAGCTCGTGGCAGATGGTGCAATGATTGGGCAGAAGAGCACAGAGAGGTGTAGGTGCACAGCTTGATAATTGCCTGTCTTGGACATCACAACAATATCTCATCTGTAGGAAAAGCTGCTTACCTCGGCTGGCATGGTTGGTAGGATAGTCATAGTTATAGGTGACATATGCTTTAATCGGATGTCTGTTAGATTAATGTGCTGCTATGTAGGGGTAATTAATAGAAACTGAAGTCATAAGTTAAGGATATAAGAGCGATAAGTAATCTAAGTAAAGTTTTTATAACCTGAAGGTTGAAAAAAGGCCGAAACTGTGAAAAAGCAGCTTCCATCATTCCTTTCATTTGACCCAAAGGAATCTAATTCAAGGGATAATGTATAACCTAGGATGTCAAGGTGTTGAACTGCTTAATTGATTTCATCGGGAGTTTACAGAGAGGAATTAACAAAAACTCAACAAAAAAATGTCAACTCTTTTTTTGAAGAGCATTGTGTAACTTTTAATTATGGGTAATTTTTGGAATAAAACCTAATTATTTTTCAGGTGCAACATAGTGCATTTTTATTATTATCTTACACTGCAGCTCAACCATTTCTCTCTCTCCCTCTCTGAATTGAGAGAAATGCATTAATGGATGAATTTTATAAAAATGTATCAGAAAATTCTTCTTCTTCTAAAGCAGGACTGAGAGCTACTTGGTGGTACTGAGTAATACGAAGGGCAACCAGTTTGATACACTCTTCTGAAATAACACATTTGATCAGTTTGCCTTTAGTTATATATCATTATTAATGATAAATGATACTCATCTATGTGAAGACACTGATCACATTAATGATTTCTCACAATAATTATCAACAATGACTTAACAAGATGGGAAACAGATAATATATATTCAACACTTTATTTCTATTAATCTCAGCAATTGTCTAAATTTTCAGATGATCACTTCTACAACATTTCATAAGAAAAATGTCCCATTTCACTAATGTGACGGTATAAAAGGTAAATAATTACATTTAATTAGAAACGCATATCAAATTTTAGACGCAGCTCACTGGTGAGTTGTGTTATTTTTAGAACAAGCCTGCAGGCTACTCATGTGGTCCTTGTGGGCTACCTGATGCCCGAGGGAACCGTGTTGGTGACCCCTATTCTACGAGCTTGGTGGAAATGGTGAAACCACCAAATCTAAAAAAAAAAGTACAAGATATTTTTGAATAACTTTTCTTCTGAAAGCGGTAGAGACTTGGGCATTTCAGGATTAATAAAGGGTAGCCTTCCATTTTTTAGGGTTAGGGTTGCTATTAGGGTTAGGGATGAATACCCTTTGGAGATCAAGATATTCTTCAATAACTTTTTTTCTGTAGGTCATAGAAACTTGGAAGTTGGTTCCATCTCTACTAATGTGGCTATGCCTGGGTAGCCTGCCACGCAACCACACCGAATTTCAGCACGTTTCGAGCAAGCAGTGCGGAGTTATTCACCCTATGGTGAATATGGGTTAGAGTTGCAATTAGGGTTAGGGTTGTGATTAGGGTTAGGGTTAGGGTTGTGATTAGGGTTAGGGTTAGGGTTGTGATTAGGGTTAGGGTTAGGGTTGTGATTAGGGTTAGGGTTAGGGATGAGTACCCATTGGAGATCAAGATATTCTTCCATAACTTTTTTTCTGTAGGTCATAGAGACTTGGAAGTTGGTTCCATCTCTACTAATGTGGCTATGCCCGATCCATTGGTACAACCCCCGAGCTTCTACGACCTTTGCCAGTGGTAGGGTTAGGGTTGTGATTAGTGTTTGCTTTTTGGGTTGTGATTAGGGTTAGGGTTAGGGATGAAAACCTATAGGAGTTCAAGATATTCTTCCATAACTTTTTTTCTGTAGGTCATAGAGACTTGGAAGTTGGTTCCATCGCCACTAATGTGGCTATGCCCGATCCATTGGGACCATCCCCGAGCTTCTACGACCTTCGCAAAGGGTGAAACCACCAAATCTATAAAAAAAAGTACAAGATATTTTTGAATAACTTTTTCTCTGAAATTCCTAGAGACTTGGGCATTTCAAGGTTGATAAAGGGTAGCCTGCCACACAACCACACCGAATTTCAGCACGTTTCGAGCAAGCAGTGCGGAGTTATTCACCCTATGGTGAATATGGGTTAGAGTTGCAATTAGGGTTAGGGTTGTGATTAGGGTTAGGGTTAGGGTTGTGATTAGGGTTAGGGTTAGGGATGAGTACCCATTGGAGATCAAGATATTCTTCCATAACTTTTTTTCTGTAGGTCATAGAGACTTGGAAGTTGGTTCCATCTCCACTAATGTGGCTATGCCCGATCCATTGGTACCACCCCCGAGCTTCTACGACCTTTGCAAGTGGTAGGGTTAGGGTTGTGATTAGTGTTTGCTTTTTGGGTTGTGATTAGGGTTAGGGTTAGGGATGAAAACCTATAGGAGTTCAAGATATTCTTCCAAAACTTTTTTTCTGAAGGTCATAGAGACTTGGAAGTTGGTTCCATCTCCACTAATGTGGCTATGCCCGATCCATTGGGACCATCCCCGAGCTTCTATGACCTTCGCAAATGGTGAAACCACCAAATCTATAAAAAAAAGTACAAGATATTTTTGAATAACTTTTTTTCTGAAATTCCTAGAGACTTGGGCATTTCAGGGTTGATAAAGGGTAGCCTGCAACGCAATCACACCGAATTTCAGCACGTTTCGAGCAAGCAGTGCGGAGTTATTCACCCTATGGTGAATATGGGTTAGAGTTGCAATTAGGGTTAGGGTTGTGATTAGGGTTAGGGTTAGGGTTGTGATTAGGGTTAGGGTTAGGGTTAGGGTTGTGATTAGGGTTAGGGTTAGGGATGAGTACCCATTGGAGATCAAGATATTCTTCCATAACTTTTTTTCTGTAGGTCATAGAGACTTGGAAGTTGGTTCCATCTCCACTAATGTGGCTATGCCCGATCCATTGGTACCACCCCCGAGCTTCTACGACCTTTGCAAGTGGTAGGGTTAGGGTTGTGATTAGTGTTTGCTTTTTGGGTTGTGATTAGGGTTAGGGTTAGGGATGAAAACCTATAGGAGTTCAAGATATTCTTCAATAACTTTTTTTCTGAAGGTCATAGAGACTTGGAAGTTGGTTCCATCTCCACTAATGTGGCTATGCCCGATCCATTGGGACCATCGCCGAGCTTCTACGACCTTCGCAAATGGTGTAACCACCAAATCTCTAAAAAAAAGTACAAGATATTTTTGAATAACTTTTTCTCTGAAATTCCTAGAGACTTGGGCATTTCAGGATTGATAAAGGGTAGCCTGCCACGCAACCACACCGAATTTCAGCACGTTTCGAGCAAGCGGTGCGGAGTTATTCACCCTATGGTGAATATGGGTTAGAGTTGCAATTAGGGTTAGGGTTGTGATTAGGGTTAGGGTTAGGGTTGTGATTAGGGTTAGGGTTAGGGATGAGTACCCATTGGAGATCAAGATATTCTTCCATAACTTTTTTTCTGTAGGTCATAGAGACTTGGAAGTTGGTTCCATCTCTACTAATGTGGCTATGCCCGATCCATTGGTACAACCCCCGAGCTTCTACGACCTTTGCCAGTGGTAGGGTTAGGGTTGTGATTAGTGTTTGCTTTTTGGGTTGTGATTAGGGTTAGGGTTAGGGATGAAAACCTATAGGAGTTCAAGATATTCTTCCATAACTTTTTTTCTGTAGGTCATAGAGACTTGGAAGTTGGTTCCATCTCCACTAATGTGGCTATGCCCGATCCATTGGGACCATCCCCGAGCTTCTACGACCTTCGCAAATGGTGAAACCACCAAATCTCTAAAAAAAAGTACAAGATATTTTTGAATAACCTTTTCTCTGAAATTCCTAGAGACTTGGGCATTTCAGGATTGATAAAGGGTAGCCTGCCACGCAACCACACCGAATTTCAGCACGTTTCGAGCAAGCAGTGCGGAGTTATTCACCCTATGGTGAATATGGGTTAGAGTTGCAATTAGGGTTAGGGTTGTGATTAGGGTTAGGGTTAGGGTTAGGGTTAGGGTTGTGATTAGGGTTAGGGTTAGGGATGAGTACCCATTGGAGATCAAGATATTCTTCCATAACTTTTTTTCTGTAGGTCATAGAGACTTGGAAGTTGGTTCCATCTCCACTAATGTGGCTATGCCCGATCCATTGGTACCACCCCCGAGCTTCTACGACCTTTGCAAGTGGTAGGGTTAGGGTTGTGATTAGTGTTTGCTTTTTGGGTTGTGATTAGGGTTAGGGTTAGGGATGAAAACCTATAGGAGTTCAAGATATTCTTCAACAACTTTTTTTCTGAAGGTCATAGAGACTTGGAAGTTGGTTCCATCTCCACTAATGTGGCTATGCCCGATCCATTGGGACCATCGCCGAGCTTCTACGACCTTCGCAAATGGTGAAACCACCAAATCTCTAAAAAAAAGTACAAGATATTTTTGAATAACTTTTTCTCTGAAATTCCTAGAGACTTGGGCATTTCAGGATTGATAAAGGGTAGCCTGCCACGCAACCACACCGAATTTCAGCACGTTTCGAGCAAGCAGTGCGGAGTTATTCACCCTATGGTGAATATGGGTTAGAGTTGCAATTAGGGTTAGGGTTGTGATTAGGGTTAGGGTTAGGGTTGTGATTAGGGTTAGGGTTAGGGTTGTGATTAGGGTTAGGGTTAGGGATGAGTACCCATTGGAGATCAAGATATTCTTCCATAACTTTTTTTCTGTAGGTCATAGAGACTTGGAAGTTGGTTCCATCTCTACTAATGTGGCTATGCCCGATCCATTGGTACAACCCCCGAGCTTCTACGACCTTTGCCAGTGGTAGGGTTAGGGTTGTGATTAGTGTTTGCTTTTTGGGTTGTGATTAGGGTTAGGGTTAGGGATGAAAACCTATAGGAGTTCAAGATATTCTTCCATAACTTTTTTTCTGTAGGTCATAGAGACTTGGAAGTTGGTTCCATCTCCACTAATGTGGCTATGCCCGATCCATTGGGACCATCCCCGAGCTTCTACGACCTTCGCAAAGGGTGAAACCACCAAATCTCTAAAAAAAAGTACAAGATATTTTTGAATAACTTTTTCTCTGAAATTCCTAGAGACTTGGGCATTTCAGGGTTGATAAAGGGTAGCCTGCCACACAACCACACCGAATTTCAGCACGTTTCGAGCAAGCAGTGCGGAGTTATTCACCCTATGGTGAATATGGGTTAGAGTTGCAATTAGGGTTAGGGTTGTGATTAGGGTTAGGGTTAGGGTTGTGATTAGGGTTAGGGTTAGGGATGAGTACCCATTGGAGATCAAGATATTCTTCCATAACTTTTTTTCTGTAGGTCATAGAGACTTGGAAGTTGGTTCCATCTCCACTAATGTGGCTATGCCCGATCCATTGGTACCACCCCCGAGCTTCTACGACCTTTGCAAGTGGTAGGGTTAGGGTTGTGATTAGTGTTTGCTTTTTGGGTTGTGATTAGGGTTAGGGTTAGGGATGAAAACCTATAGGAGTTCAAGATATTCTTCCAAAACTTTTTTTCTGAAGGTCATAGAGACTTGGAAGTTGGTTCCATCTCCACTAATGTGGCTATGCCCGATCCATTGGGACCATCCCCGAGCTTCTATGACCTTCGCAAATGGTGAAACCACCAAATCTATAAAAAAAAGTACAAGATATTTTTGAATAACTTTTTTTCTGAAATTCCTAGAGACTTGGGCATTTCAGGGTTGATAAAGGGTAGCCTGCAACGCAATCACACCGAATTTCAGCACGTTTCGAGCAAGCAGTGCGGAGTTATTCACCCTATGGTGAATATGGGTTAGAGTTGCAATTAGGGTTAGGGTTGTGATTAGGGTTAGGGTTAGGGTTGTGATTAGGGTTAGGGTTAGGGTTAGGGTTGTGATTAGGGTTAGGGTTAGGGATGAGTACCCATTGGAGATCAAGATATTCTTCCATAACTTTTTTTCTGTAGGTCATAGAGACTTGGAAGTTGGTTCCATCTCCACTAATGTGGCTATGCCCGATCCATTGGTACCACCCCCGAGCTTCTACGACCTTTGCAAGTGGTAGGGTTAGGGTTGTGATTAGTGTTTGCTTTTTGGGTTGTGATTAGGGTTAGGGTTAGGGATGAAAACCTATAGGAGTTCAAGATATTCTTCAATAACTTTTTTTCTGAAGGTCATAGAGACTTGGAAGTTGGTTCCATCTCCACTAATGTGGCTATGCCCGATCCATTGGGACCATCGCCGAGCTTCTACGACCTTCGCAAATGGTGTAACCACCAAATCTCTAAAAAAAAGTACAAGATATTTTTGAATAACTTTTTCTCTGAAATTCCTAGAGACTTGGGCATTTCAGGATTGATAAAGGGTAGCCTGCCACGCAACCACACCGAATTTCAGCACGTTTCGAGCAAGCGGTGCGGAGTTATTCACCCTATGGTGAATATGGGTTAGAGTTGCAATTAGGGTTAGGGTTGTGATTAGGGTTAGGGTTAGGGTTGTGATTAGGGTTAGGGTTAGGGATGAGTACCCATTGGAGATCAAGATATTCTTCCATAACTTTTTTTCTGTAGGTCATAGAGACTTGGAAGTTGGTTCCATCTCTACTAATGTGGCTATGCCCGATCCATTGGTACAACCCCCGAGCTTCTACGACCTTTGCCAGTGGTAGGGTTAGGGTTGTGATTAGTGTTTGCTTTTTGGGTTGTGATTAGGGTTAGGGTTAGGGATGAAAACCTATAGGAGTTCAAGATATTCTTCCATAACTTTTTTTCTGTAGGTCATAGAGACTTGGAAGTTGGTTCCATCTCCACTAATGTGGCTATGCCCGATCCATTGGGACCATCGCCGAGCTTCTACGACCTTCGCAAATGGTGAAACCACCAAATCTCTAAAAAAAAGTACAAGATATTTTTGAATAACTTTTTCTCTGAAATTCCTAGAGACTTGGGCATTTCAGGATTGATAAAGGGTAGCCTGCCACGCAACCACACCGAATTTCAGCACGTTTCGAGCAAGCAGTGCGGAGTTATTCACCCTATGGTGAATATGGGTTAGAGTTGCAATTAGGGTTAGGGTTGTGATTAGGGTTAGGGTTAGGGTTGTGATTAGGGTTAGGGTTAGGGTTGTGATTAGGGTTAGGGTTAGGGATGAGTACCCATTGGAGATCAAGATATTCTTCCATAACTTTTTTTCTGTAGGTCATAGAGACTTGGAAGTTGGTTCCATCTCTACTAATGTGGCTATGCCCGATCCATTGGTACAACCCCCGAGCTTCTACGACCTTTGCCAGTGGTAGGGTTAGGGTTGTGATTAGTGTTTGCTTTTTGGGTTGTGATTAGGGTTAGGGTTAGGGATGAAAACCTATAGGAGTTCAAGATATTCTTCCATAACTTTTTTTCTGTAGGTCATAGAGACTTGGAAGTTGGTTCCATCTCCACTAATGTGGCTATGCCCGATCCATTGGGACCATCCCCGAGCTTCTACGACCTTCGCAAAGGGTGAAACCACCAAATCTCTAAAAAAAAGTACAAGATATTTTTGAATAACTTTTTCTCTGAAATTCCTAGAGACTTGGGCATTTCAGGGTTGATAAAGGGTAGCCTGCCACACAACCACACCGAATTTCAGCACGTTTCGAGCAAGCAGTGCGGAGTTATTCACCCTATGGTGAATATGGGTTAGAGTTGCAATTAGGGTTAGGGTTGTGATTAGGGTTAGGGTTAGGGTTGTGATTAGGGTTAGGGTTAGGGATGAGTACCCATTGGAGATCAAGATATTCTTCCATAACTTTTTTTCTGTAGGTCATAGAGACTTGGAAGTTGGTTCCATCTCCACTAATGTGGCTATGCCCGATCCATTGGTACCACCCCCGAGCTTCTACGACCTTTGCAAGTGGTAGGGTTAGGGTTGTGATTAGTGTTTGCTTTTTGGGTTGTGATTAGGGTTAGGGTTAGGGATGAAAACCTATAGGAGTTCAAGATATTCTTCCAAAACTTTTTTTCTGAAGGTCATAGAGACTTGGAAGTTGGTTCCATCTCCACTAATGTGGCTATGCCCGATCCATTGGGACCATCCCCGAGCTTCTATGACCTTCGCAAATGGTGAAACCACCAAATCTATAAAAAAAAGTACAAGATATTTTTGAATAACTTTTTTTCTGAAATTCCTAGAGACTTGGGCATTTCAGGGTTGATAAAGGGTAGCCTGCAACGCAATCACACCGAATTTCAGCACGTTTCGAGCAAGCAGTGCGGAGTTATTCACCCTATGGTGAATATGGGTTAGAGTTGCAATTAGGGTTAGGGTTGTGATTAGGGTTAGGGTTAGGGTTGTGATTAGGGTTAGGGTTAGGGTTAGGGTTGTGATTAGGGTTAGGGTTAGGGATGAGTACCCATTGGAGATCAAGATATTCTTCCATAACTTTTTTTCTGTAGGTCATAGAGACTTGGAAGTTGGTTCCATCTCCACTAATGTGGCTATGCCCGATCCATTGGTACCACCCCCGAGCTTCTACGACCTTTGCAAGTGGTAGGGTTAGGGTTGTGATTAGTGTTTGCTTTTTGGGTTGTGATTAGGGTTAGGGTTAGGGATGAAAACCTATAGGAGTTCAAGATATTCTTCAATAACTTTTTTTCTGAAGGTCATAGAGACTTGGAAGTTGGTTCCATCTCCACTAATGTGGCTATGCCCGATCCATTGGGACCATCGCCGAGCTTCTACGACCTTCGCAAATGGTGTAACCACCAAATCTCTAAAAAAAAGTACAAGATATTTTTGAATAACTTTTTCTCTGAAATTCCTAGAGACTTGGGCATTTCAGGATTGATAAAGGGTAGCCTGCCACGCAACCACACCGAATTTCAGCACGTTTCGAGCAAGCGGTGCGGAGTTATTCACCCTATGGTGAATATGGGTTAGAGTTGCAATTAGGGTTAGGGTTGTGATTAGGGTTAGGGTTAGGGTTGTGATTAGGGTTAGGGTTAGGGATGAGTACCCATTGGAGATCAAGATATTCTTCCATAACTTTTTTTCTGTAGGTCATAGAGACTTGGAAGTTGGTTCCATCTCTACTAATGTGGCTATGCCCGATCCATTGGTACAACCCCCGAGCTTCTACGACCTTTGCCAGTGGTAGGGTTAGGGTTGTGATTAGTGTTTGCTTTTTGGGTTGTGATTAGGGTTAGGGTTAGGGATGAAAACCTATAGGAGTTCAAGATATTCTTCCATAACTTTTTTTCTGTAGGTCATAGAGACTTGGAAGTTGGTTCCATCTCCACTAATGTGGCTATGCCCGATCCATTGGGACCATCCCCGAGCTTCTACGACCTTCGCAAATGGTGAAACCACCAAATCTCTAAAAAAAAGTACAAGATATTTTTGAATAACCTTTTCTCTGAAATTCCTAGAGACTTGGGCATTTCAGGATTGATAAAGGGTAGCCTGCCACGCAACCACACCGAATTTCAGCACGTTTCGAGCAAGCAGTGCGGAGTTATTCACCCTATGGTGAATATGGGTTAGAGTTGCAATTAGGGTTAGGGTTGTGATTAGGGTTAGGGTTAGGGTTAGGGTTGTGATTAGGGTTAGGGTTAGGGTTGTGATTAGGGTTAGGGTTAGGGATGAGTACCCATTGGAGATCAAGATATTCTTCCATAACTTTTTTTCTGTAGGTCATAGAGACTTGGAAGTTGGTTCCATCTCCACTAATGTGGCTATGCCCGATCCATTGGTACCACCCCCGAGCTTCTACGACCTTTGCAAGTGGTAGGGTTAGGGTTGTGATTAGTGTTTGCTTTTTGGGTTGTGATTAGGGTTAGGGTTAGGGATGAAAACGTATAGGAGTTCAAGATATTCTTCAATAACTTTTTTTCTGAAGGTCATAGAGACTTGGAAGTTGGTTCCATCTCCACTAATGTGGCTATGCCCGATCCATTGGGACCATCGCCGAGCTTCTACGACCTTCGCAAATGGTGAAACCACCAAATCTATAAAAAAAAGTACAAGATATTTTTGAATAACTTTTTCTCTGAAATTCCTAGAGACTTGGGCATTTCAGGATTGATAAAGGGTAGCCTGCCACGCAACCACACCGAATCTCAGCACGTTTCGAGCAAGCAGTGCGGAGTTATTCACCCTATGGTGAATATGGGTTAGAGTTGCAATTAGGGTTAGGGTTGTGATTAGGGTTAGGGTTAGGGTTAGGGTTAGGGTTGTGATTAGGGTTAGGGTTAGGGATGAGTACCCATTGGAGATCAAGATATTCTTCCATAACTTTTTTTCTGTAGGTCATAGAGACTTGGAAGTTGGTTCCATTTCCACTAATGTGGCTATGCCCGATCCATTGGTACCACCCCCGAGCTTCTACGACCTTTGCAAGTGGTAGGGTTAGGGTTGTGATTAGTGTTTGCTTTTTGGGTTGTGATTAGGGTTAGGGTTAGGGATGAAAACCTATAGGAGTTCAAGATATTCTTCAACAACTTTTTTTCTGAAGGTCATAGAGACTTGGAAGTTGGTTCCATCTCCACTAATGTGGCTATGCCCGATCCATTGGGACCATCGCCGAGCTTCTACGACCTTCGCAAATGGTGAAACCACCAAATCTCTAAAAAAAAGTACAAGATATTTTTGAATAACTTTTTCTCTGAAATTCCTAGAGACTTGGGCATTTCAGGATTGATAAAGGGTAGCCTGCCACGCGACCACACCGAATTTCAGCACGTTTCGAGCAAGCAGTGCGGAGTTATTCACCCTATGGTGAATATGGGTTAGAGTTGCAATTAGGGTTAGGGTTGTGATTAGGGTTAGGGTTAGGGTTGTGATTAGGGTTAGGGTTAGGGTTGTGATTAGGGTTAGGGTTAGGGATGAGTACCCATTGGAGATCAAGATATTCTTCCATAACTTTTTTTCTGTAGGTCATAGAGACTTGGAAGTTGGTTCCATCTCTACTAATGTGGCTATGCCCGATCCATTGGTACAACCCCCGAGCTTCTACGACCTTTGCCAGTGGTAGGGTTAGGGTTGTGATTAGTGTTTGCTTTTTGGGTTGTGATTAGGGTTAGGGTTAGGGATGAAAACCTATAGGAGTTCAAGATATTCTTCCATAACTTTTTTTCTGTAGGTCATAGAGACTTGGAAGTTGGTTCCATCTCCACTAATGTGGCTATGCCCGATCCATTGGGACCATCCCCGAGCTTCTACGACCTTCGCAAATGGTGAAACCACCAAATCTCTAAAAAAAAGTACAAGATATTTTTGAATAACCTTTTCTCTGAAATTCCTAGAGACTTGGGCATTTCAGGATTGATAAAGGGTAGCCTGCCACGCAACCACACCGAATTTCAGCACGTTTCGAGCAAGCAGTGCGGAGTTATTCACCCTATGGTGAATATGGGTTAGAGTTGCAATTAGGGTTAGGGTTGTGATTAGGGTTAGGGTTAGGGTTAGGGTTAGGGTTGTGATTAGGGTTAGGGTTAGGGATGAGTACCCATTGGAGATCAAGATATTCTTCCATAACTTTTTTTCTGTAGGTCATAGAGACTTGGAAGTTGGTTCCATCTCCACTAATGTGGCTATGCCCGATCCATTGGTACCACCCCCGAGCTTCTACGACCTTTGCAAGTGGTAGGGTTAGGGTTGTGATTAGTGTTTGCTTTTTGGGTTGTGATTAGGGTTAGGGTTAGGGATGAAAACCTATAGGAGTTCAAGATATTCTTCAACAACTTTTTTTCTGAAGGTCATAGAGACTTGGAAGTTGGTTCCATCTCCACTAATGTGGCTATGCCCGATCCATTGGGACCATCGCCGAGCTTCTACGACCTTCGCAAATGGTGAAACCACCAAATCTCTAAAAAAAAGTACAAGATATTTTTGAATAACTTTTTCTCTGAAATTCCTAGAGACTTGGGCATTTCAGGATTGATAAAGGGTAGCCTGCCACGCAACCACACCGAATTTCAGCACGTTTCGAGCAAGCAGTGCGGAGTTATTCACCCTATGGTGAATATGGGTTAGAGTTGCAATTAGGGTTAGGGTTGTGATTAGGGTTAGGGTTAGGGTTGTGATTAGGGTTAGGGTTAGGGTTGTGATTAGGGTTAGGGTTAGGGATGAGTACCCATTGGAGATCAAGATATTCTTCCATAACTTTTTTTCTGTAGGTCATAGAGACTTGGAAGTTGGTTCCATCTCTACTAATGTGGCTATGCCCGATCCATTGGTACAACCCCCGAGCTTCTACGACCTTTGCCAGTGGTAGGGTTAGGGTTGTGATTAGTGTTTGCTTTTTGGGTTGTGATTAGGGTTAGGGTTAGGGATGAAAACCTATAGGAGTTCAAGATATTCTTCCATAACTTTTTTTCTGTAGGTCATAGAGACTTGGAAGTTGGTTCCATCTCCACTAATGTGGCTATGCCCGATCCATTGGGACCATCCCCGAGCTTCTACGACCTTCGCAAAGGGTGAAACCACCAAATCTCTAAAAAAAAGTACAAGATATTTTTGAATAACTTTTTCTCTGAAATTCCTAGAGACTTGGGCATTTCAGGGTTGATAAAGGGTAGCCTGCCACACAACCACACCGAATTTCAGCACGTTTCGAGCAAGCAGTGCGGAGTTATTCACCCTATGGTGAATATGGGTTAGAGTTGCAATTAGGGTTAGGGTTGTGATTAGGGTTAGGGTTAGGGTTGTGATTAGGGTTAGGGTTAGGGATGAGTACCCATTGGAGATCAAGATATTCTTCCATAACTTTTTTTCTGTAGGTCATAGAGACTTGGAAGTTGGTTCCATCTCCACTAATGTGGCTATGCCCGATCCATTGGTACCACCCCCGAGCTTCTACGACCTTTGCAAGTGGTAGGGTTAGGGTTGTGATTAGTGTTTGCTTTTTGGGTTGTGATTAGGGTTAGGGTTAGGGATGAAAACCTATAGGAGTTCAAGATATTCTTCCAAAACTTTTTTTCTGAAGGTCATAGAGACTTGGAAGTTGGTTCCATCTCCACTAATGTGGCTATGCCCGATCCATTGGGACCATCCCCGAGCTTCTATGACCTTCGCAAATGGTGAAACCACCAAATCTATAAAAAAAAGTACAAGATATTTTTGAATAACTTTTTTTCTGAAATTCCTAGAGACTTGGGCATTTCAGGGTTGATAAAGGGTAGCCTGCAACGCAATCACACCGAATTTCAGCACGTTTCGAGCAAGCAGTGCGGAGTTATTCACCCTATGGTGAATATGGGTTAGAGTTGCAATTAGGGTTAGGGTTGTGATTAGGGTTAGGGTTAGGGTTGTGATTAGGGTTAGGGTTAGGGTTAGGGTTGTGATTAGGGTTAGGGTTAGGGATGAGTACCCATTGGAGATCAAGATATTCTTCCATAACTTTTTTTCTGTAGGTCATAGAGACTTGGAAGTTGGTTCCATCTCCACTAATGTGGCTATGCCCGATCCATTGGTACCACCCCCGAGCTTCTACGACCTTTGCAAGTGGTAGGGTTAGGGTTGTGATTAGTGTTTGCTTTTTGGGTTGTGATTAGGGTTAGGGTTAGGGATGAAAACCTATAGGAGTTCAAGATATTCTTCAATAACTTTTTTTCTGAAGGTCATAGAGACTTGGAAGTTGGTTCCATCTCCACTAATGTGGCTATGCCCGATCCATTGGGACCATCGCCGAGCTTCTACGACCTTCGCAAATGGTGTAACCACCAAATCTCTAAAAAAAAGTACAAGATATTTTTGAATAACTTTTTCTCTGAAATTCCTAGAGACTTGGGCATTTCAGGATTGATAAAGGGTAGCCTGCCACGCAACCACACCGAATTTCAGCACGTTTCGAGCAAGCGGTGCGGAGTTATTCACCCTATGGTGAATATGGGTTAGAGTTGCAATTAGGGTTAGGGTTGTGATTAGGGTTAGGGTTAGGGTTGTGATTAGGGTTAGGGTTAGGGATGAGTACCCATTGGAGATCAAGATATTCTTCCATAACTTTTTTTCTGTAGGTCATAGAGACTTGGAAGTTGGTTCCATCTCTACTAATGTGGCTATGCCCGATCCATTGGTACAACCCCCGAGCTTCTACGACCTTTGCCAGTGGTAGGGTTAGGGTTGTGATTAGTGTTTGCTTTTTGGGTTGTGATTAGGGTTAGGGTTAGGGATGAAAACCTATAGGAGTTCAAGATATTCTTCCATAACTTTTTTTCTGTAGGTCATAGAGACTTGGAAGTTGGTTCCATCTCCACTAATGTGGCTATGCCCGATCCATTGGGACCATCCCCGAGCTTCTACGACCTTCGCAAATGGTGAAACCACCAAATCTCTAAAAAAAAGTACAAGATATTTTTGAATAACCTTTTCTCTGAAATTCCTAGAGACTTGGGCATTTCAGGATTGATAAAGGGTAGCCTGCCACGCAACCACACCGAATTTCAGCACGTTTCGAGCAAGCAGTGCGGAGTTATTCACCCTATGGTGAATATGGGTTAGAGTTGCAATTAGGGTTAGGGTTGTGATTAGGGTTAGGGTTAGGGTTAGGGTTGTGATTAGGGTTAGGGTTAGGGTTGTGATTAGGGTTAGGGTTAGGGATGAGTACCCATTGGAGATCAAGATATTCTTCCATAACTTTTTTTCTGTAGGTCATAGAGACTTGGAAGTTGGTTCCATCTCCACTAATGTGGCTATGCCCGATCCATTGGTACCACCCCCGAGCTTCTACGACCTTTGCAAGTGGTAGGGTTAGGGTTGTGATTAGTGTTTGCTTTTTGGGTTGTGATTAGGGTTAGGGTTAGGGATGAAAACGTATAGGAGTTCAAGATATTCTTCAATAACTTTTTTTCTGAAGGTCATAGAGACTTGGAAGTTGGTTCCATCTCCACTAATGTGGCTATGCCCGATCCATTGGGACCATCGCCGAGCTTCTACGACCTTCGCAAATGGTGAAACCACCAAATCTATAAAAAAAAGTACAAGATATTTTTGAATAACTTTTTCTCTGAAATTCCTAGAGACTTGGGCATTTCAGGATTGATAAAGGGTAGCCTGCCACGCAACCACACCGAATCTCAGCACGTTTCGAGCAAGCAGTGCGGAGTTATTCACCCTATGGTGAATATGGGTTAGAGTTGCAATTAGGGTTAGGGTTGTGATTAGGGTTAGGGTTAGGGTTAGGGTTAGGGTTGTGATTAGGGTTAGGGTTAGGGATGAGTACCCATTGGAGATCAAGATATTCTTCCATAACTTTTTTTCTGTAGGTCATAGAGACTTGGAAGTTGGTTCCATTTCCACTAATGTGGCTATGCCCGATCCATTGGTACCACCCCCGAGCTTCTACGACCTTTGCAAGTGGTAGGGTTAGGGTTGTGATTAGTGTTTGCTTTTTGGGTTGTGATTAGGGTTAGGGTTAGGGATGAAAACCTATAGGAGTTCAAGATATTCTTCAACAACTTTTTTTCTGAAGGTCATAGAGACTTGGAAGTTGGTTCCATCTCCACTAATGTGGCTATGCCCGATCCATTGGGACCATCGCCGAGCTTCTACGACCTTCGCAAATGGTGAAACCACCAAATCTCTAAAAAAAAGTACAAGATATTTTTGAATAACTTTTTCTCTGAAATTCCTAGAGACTTGGGCATTTCAGGATTGATAAAGGGTAGCCTGCCACGCGACCACACCGAATTTCAGCACGTTTCGAGCAAGCAGTGCGGAGTTATTCACCCTATGGTGAATATGGGTTAGAGTTGCAATTAGGGTTAGGGTTGTGATTAGGGTTAGGGTTAGGGTTGTGATTAGGGTTAGGGTTAGGGTTGTGATTAGGGTTAGGGTTAGGGATGAGTACCCATTGGAGATCAAGATATTCTTCCATAACTTTTTTTCTGTAGGTCATAGAGACTTGGAAGTTGGTTCCATCTCCACTAATGTGGCTATGCCCGATCCATTGGTACCACCCCCGAGCTTCTACGACCTTTGCAAGTGGTAGGGTTAGGGTTGTGATTAGTGTTTGCTTTTTGGGTTGTGATTAGGGTTAGGGTTAGGGATGAAAACCTATAGGAGTTCAAGATATTCTTCAATAACTTTTTTTCTGAAGGTCATAGAGACTTGGAAGTTGGTTCCATCGCCACTAATGTGGCTATGCCCGATCCATTGGGACCATCGCCGAGCTTCTACGACCTTCGCAAATGGTGAAACCACCAAATCTCTAAAAAAAAGTACAAGATATTTTTGAATAACTTTTTCTCTGAAATTCCTAGAGACTTGGGCATTTCAGGATTGATAAAGGGTAGCCTGCCACGCAACCACACCGAATCTCAGCACGTTTCGAGCAAGCAGTGCGGAGTTATTCACCCTATGGTGAATATGGGTTAGAGTTGCAATTAGGGTTAGGGTTGTGATTAGGGTTAGGGTTAGGGTTAGGGTTAGGGTTGTGATTAGGGTTAGGGTTAGGGATGAGTACCCATTGGAGATCAAGATATTCTTCCATAACTTTTTTTCTGTAGGTCATAGAGACTTGGAAGTTGGTTCCATCTCCACTAATGTGGCTATGCCCGATCCATTGGTACCACCCCCGAGCTTCTACGACCTTTGCAAGTGGTAGGGTTAGGGTTGTGATTAGTGTTTGCTTTTTGGGTTGTGATTAGGGTTAGGGTTAGGGATGAAAACCTATAGGAGTTCAAGATATTCTTCAACAACTTTTTTTCTGAAGGTCATAGAGACTTGGAAGTTGGTTCCATCTCCACTAATGTGGCTATGCCCGATCCATTGGGACCATCGCCGAGCTTCTACGACCTTCGCAAATGGTGAAACCACCAAATCTCTAAAAAAAAGTACAAGATATTTTTGAATAACTTTTTCTCTGAAATTCCTAGAGACTTGGGCATTTCAGGATTGATAAAGGGTAGCCTGCCACGCAACCACACCGAATTTCAGCACGTTTCGAGCAAGCAGTGCGGAGTTATTCACCCTATGGTGAATATGGGTTAGAGTTGCAATTAGGGTTAGGGTTGTGATTAGGGTTAGGGTTAGGGTTGTGATTAGGGTTAGGGTTAGGGTTGTGATTAGGGTTAGGGTTAGGGATGAGTACCCATTGGAGATCAAGATATTCTTCCATAACTTTTTTTCTGTAGGTCATAGAGACTTGGAAGTTGGTTCCATCTCCACTAATGTGGCTATGCCCGATCCATTGGTACCACCCCCGAGCTTCTACGACCTTTGCAAGTGGTAGGGTTAGGGTTGTGATTAGTGTTTGCTTTTTGGGTTGTGATTAGGGTTAGGGTTAGGGATGAAAACCTATAGGAGTTCAAGATATTCTTCAATAACTTTTTTTCTGAAGGTCATAGAGACTTGGAAGTTGGTTCCATCGCCACTAATGTGGCTATGCCCGATCCATTGGGACCATCGCCGAGCTTCTACGACCTTCGCAAATGGTGAAACCACCAAATCTCTAAAAAAAAGTACAAGATATTTTTGAATAACTTTTTCTCTGAAATTCCTAGAGACTTGGGCATTTCAGGATTGATAAAGGGTAGCCTGCCACGCAACCACACCGAATCTCAGCACGTTTCGAGCAAGCAGTGCGGAGTTATTCACCCTATGGTGAATATGGGTTAGAGTTGCAATTAGGGTTAGGGTTGTGATTAGGGTTAGGGTTAGGGTTAGGGTTAGGGTTGTGATTAGGGTTAGGGTTAGGGATGAGTACCCATTGGAGATCAAGATATTCTTCCATAACTTTTTTTCTGTAGGTCATAGAGACTTGGAAGTTGGTTCCATCTCCACTAATGTGGCTATGCCCGATCCATTGGTACCACCCCCGAGCTTCTACGACCTTTGCAAGTGGTAGGGTTAGGGTTGTGATTAGTGTTTGCTTTTTGGGTTGTGATTAGGGTTAGGGTTAGGGATGAAAACCTATAGGAGTTCAAGATATTCTTCAACAACTTTTTTTCTGAAGGTCATAGAGACTTGGAAGTTGGTTCCATCTCCACTAATGTGGCTATGCCCGATCCATTGGGACCATCGCCGAGCTTCTACGACCTTCGCAAATGGTGAAACCACCAAATCTCTAAAAAAAAGTACAAGATATTTTTGAATAACTTTTTCTCTGAAATTCCTAGAGACTTGGGCATTTCAGGATTGATAAAGGGTAGCCTGCCACGCGACCACACCGAATTTCAGCACGTTTCGAGCAAGCAGTGCGGAGTTATTCACCCTATGGTGAATATGGGTTAGAGTTGCAATTAGGGTTAGGGTTGTGATTAGGGTTAGGGTTAGGGTTGTGATTAGGGTTAGGGTTAGGGTTGTGATTAGGGTTAGGGTTAGGGATGAGTACCCATTGGAGATCAAGATATTCTTCCATAACTTTTTTTCTGTAGGTCATAGAGACTTGGAAGTTGGTTCCATCTCCACTAATGTGGCTATGCCCGATCCATTGGTACCACCCCCGAGCTTCTACGACCTTTGCAAGTGGTAGGGTTAGGGTTGTGATTAGTGTTTGCTTTTTGGGTTGTGATTAGGGTTAGGGTTAGGGATGAAAACCTATAGGAGTTCAAGATATTCTTCAACAACTTTTTTTCTGAAGGTCATAGAGACTTGGAAGTTGGTTCCATCTCCACTAATGTGGCTATGCCCGATCCATTGGGACCATCGCCGAGCTTCTACGACCTTCGCAAATGGTGAAACCACCAAATCTCTAAAAAAAAGTACAAGATATTTTTGAATAACTTTTTCTCTGAAATTCCTAGAGACTTGGGCATTTCAGGATTGATAAAGGGTAGCCTGCCACGCGACCACACCGAATTTCAGCACGTTTTGAGCAAGCAGTGCGGAGTTATTCACCCTATGGTGAATATGGGTTAGAGTTGCAATTAGGGTTAGGGTTGTGATTAGGGTTAGGGTTAGGGTTGTGATTAGGGTTAGGGTTAGGGTTGTGATTAGGGTTAGGGTTAGGGATGAGTACCCATTGGAGATCAAGATATTCTTCCATAACTTTTTTTCTGTAGGTCATAGAGACTTGGAAGTTGGTTCCATCTCCACTAATGTGGCTATGCCCGATCCATTGGTACCACCCCCGAGCTTCTACGACCTTTGCAAGTGGTAGGGTTAGGGTTGTGATTAGTGTTTGCTTTTTGGGTTGTGATTAGGGTTAGGGTTAGGGATGAAAACCTATAGGAGTTCAAGATATTCTTCAACAACTTTTTTTCTGAAGGTCATAGAGACTTGGAAGTTGGTTCCATCTCCACTAATGTGGCTATGCCCGATCCATTGGGACCATCGCCGAGCTTCTACGACCTTCGCAAATGGTGAAACCACCAAATCTCTAAAAAAAAGTACAAGATATTTTTGAATAACTTTTTCTCTGAAATTCCTAGAGACTTGGGCATTTCAGGATTGATAAAGGGTAGCCTGCCACGCGACCACACTGAATTTCAGCACGTTTCGAGCAAGCAGTGCGGAGTTATTCACCCTATGGTGAATATGGGTTAGAGTTGCAATTAGGGTTAGGGTTGTGATTAGGGTTAGGGTTAGGGTTGTGATTAGGGTTAGGGTTAGGGTTGTGATTAGGGTTAGGGTTAGGGATGAGTACCCATTGGAGATCAAGATATTCTTCCATAACTTTTTTTCTGTAGGTCATAGAGACTTGGAATTTGGTTCCATCTCCACTAATGTGGCTATGCCCGATCCATTGGTACCACCCCCGAGCTTCTACGACCTTTGCAAGTGGTAGGGTTAGGGTTGTGATTAGTGTTTGCTTTTTGGGTTGTGATTAGGGTTAGGGTTAGGGATGAAAACCTATAGGAGTTCAAGATATTCTTCAATAACTTTTTTTCTGAAGGTCATAGAGACTTGGAAGTTGGTTCCATCGCCACTAATGTGGCTATGCCCGATCCATTGGGACCATCGCCGAGCTTCTACGACCTTCGCAAATGGTGAAACCACCAAATCTCTAAAAAAAAGTACAAGATATTTTTGAATAACTTTTTCTCTGAAATTCCTAGAGACTTGGGCATTTCAGGATTGATAAAGGGTAGCCTGCCACGCAACCACACCGAATTTCAGCACGTTTCGAGCAAGCAGTGCGGAGTTATTCACCCTATGGTGAATATGGGTTAGAGTTGCAATTAGGGTTAGGGTTGTGATTAGGGTTAGGGTTAGGGTTAGGGTTGTGATTAGGGTTAGGGTTAGGGTTGTGATTAGGGTTAGGGTTAGGGATGAGTACCCATCGGAGATCAAGATATTCTTCCATAACTTTTTTTCTGTAGGTCATAGAGACTTGGAAGTTGGTTCCATCTCCACTAATGTGGCTATGCCCGATCCATTGGTACCACCCCCGAGCTTCTACGACCTTTGCAAGTGGTAGGGTTAGGGTTGTGATTAGTGTTTGCTTTTTGGGTTGTGATTAGGGTTAGGGTTAGGGATGAAATCCTATAGGAGTTCAAGATATTGTTCAATAACTTTTTTTCTGAAGGTCATAGAGACTTGGAAGTTGGTTCCATCTCCACTAATGTGGCTATGCCCGATCCATTGGGACCATCGCCGAGCTTCTACGACCTTCGCAAATGGTGAAACCACCAAATCTCTAAAAAAAAGTACAAGATATTTTTGAATAACTTTTTCTCTGAAATTCCTAGAGACTTGGGCATTTCAGGATTGATAAAGGGTAGCCTGCCACGCAACCACACCGAATTTCAGCACGTTTCGAGCAAGCAGTGCGGAGTTATTCACCCTATGGTGAATATGGGTTAGAGTTGCAATTAGGGTTAGGGTTGTGATTAGGGTTAGGGTTAGGGTTAGGGTTGTGATTAGGGTTAGGGTTAGGGATGAGTACCCATTGGAGATCAAGATATTCTTCCAAAACTTTTTTTCTGTAGGTCATAGAGACTTGGAAGTTGGTTCCATCTCCACTAATGTGGCTATGCCCGATCCATTGGTACCACCCCCGAGCTTCTACGACCTTTGCAAGTGGTAGGGTTAGGGTTGTGATTAGTGTTTGCTTTTTGGGTTGTGATTAGGGTTAGGGTTAGGGATGAAAACGTATAGGAGTTCAAGATATTCTTCAATAACTTTTTTTCTGAAGGTCATAGAGACTTGGAAGTTGGTTCCATCTCCACTAATGTGGCTATGCCCGATCCATTGGGACCATCGCCGAGCTTCTACGACCTTCGCAAATGGTGAAACCACCAAATCTCTAAAAAAAAGTACAAGATATTTTTGAATAACTTTTTCTCTGAAATTCCTAGAGACTTGGGCATTTCAGGATTGATAAAGGGTAGCCGGCCACGCAACCACACCGAATTTCAGCACGTTTCGAGCAAGCAGTGCGGAGTTATTCACCCTATGGTGAATATGGGTTAGAGTTGCAATTAGGGTTAGGGTTGTGATTAGGGTTAGGGTTAGGGTTGTGATTAGGGTTAGGGTTAGGGTTGTGATTAGGGTTAGGGTTAGGGATGAGTACCCATTGGAGATCAAGATATTCTTCCATAACTTTTTTTCTGTAGGTCATAGAGACTTGGAATTTGGTTCCATCTCCACTAATGTGGCTATGCCCGATCCATTGGTACCACCCCCGAGCTTCTACGACCTTTGCAAGTGGTAGGGTTAGGGTTGTGATTAGTGTTTGCTTTTTGGGTTGTGATTAGGGTTAGGGTTAGGGATGAAAACCTATAGGAGTTCAAGATATTCTTCAACAACTTTTTTTCTGAAGGTCATAGAGACTTGGAAGTTGGTTCCATCTCCACTAATGTGGCTATGCCCGATCCATTGGGACCATCGCCGAGCTTCTACGACCTTCGCAAATGGTGAAACCACCAAATCTCTAAAAAAAAGTACAAGATATTTTTGAATAACTTTTTCTCTGAAATTCCTAGAGACTTGGGCATTTCAGGATTGATAAAGGGTAGCCTGCCACGCAACCACACCGAATTTCAGCACGTTTCGAGCAAGCAGTGCGGAGTTATTCACCCTATGGTGAATATGGGTTAGAGTTGCAATTAGGGTTAGGGTTGTGATTAGGGTTAGGGTTAGGGTTGTGATTAGGGTTAGGGTTAGGGTTGTGATTAGGGTTAGGGTTAGGGATGAGTACCCATTGGAGATCAAGATATTCTTCCATAACTTTTTTTCTGTAGGTCATAGAGACTTGGAAGTTGGTTCCATCTCCACTAATGTGGCTATGCCCGATCCATTGGTACCACCCCCGAGCTTCTACGACCTTTGCAAGTGGTAGGGTTAGGGTTGTGATTAGTGTTTGCTTTTTGGGTTGTGATTAGGGTTAGGGTTAGGGATGAAAACCTATAGGAGTTCAAGATATTCTTCAATAACTTTTTTTCTGAAGGTCATAGAGACTTGGAAGTTGGTTCCATCGCCACTAATGTGGCTATGCCCGATCCATTGGGACCATCGCCGAGCTTCTACGACCTTCGCAAATGGTGAAACCACCAAATCTCTAAAAAAAAGTACAAGATATTTTTGAATAACTTTTTCTCTGAAATTCCTAGAGACTTGGGCATTTCAGGATTGATAAAGGGTAGCCTGCCACGCAACCACACCGAATTTCAGCACGTTTCGAGCAAGCAGTGCGGAGTTATTCACCCTATGGTGAATATGGGTTAGAGTTGCAATTAGGGTTAGGGTTGTGATTAGGGTTAGGGTTAGGGTTAGGGTTGTGATTAGGGTTAGGGTTAGGGTTGTGATTAGGGTTAGGGTTAGGGATGAGTACCCATCGGAGATCAAGATATTCTTCCATAACTTTTTTTCTGTAGGTCATAGAGACTTGGAAGTTGGTTCCATCTCCACTAATGTGGCTATGCCCGATCCATTGGTACCACCCCCGAGCTTCTACGACCTTTGCAAGTGGTAGGGTTAGGGTTGTGATTAGTGTTTGCTTTTTGGGTTGTGATTAGGGTTAGGGTTAGGGATGAAATCCTATAGGAGTTCAAGATATTGTTCAATAACTTTTTTTCTGAAGGTCATAGAGACTTGGAAGTTGGTTCCATCTCCACTAATGTGGCTATGCCCGATCCATTGGGACCATCGCCGAGCTTCTACGACCTTCGCAAATGGTGAAACCACCAAATCTCTAAAAAAAAGTACAAGATATTTTTGAATAACTTTTTCTCTGAAATTCCTAGAGACTTGGGCATTTCAGGATTGATAAAGGGTAGCCTGCCACGCAACCACACCGAATTTCAGCACGTTTCGAGCAAGCAGTGCGGAGTTATTCACCCTATGGTGAATATGGGTTAGAGTTGCAATTAGGGTTAGGGTTGTGATTAGGGTTAGGGTTAGGGTTAGGGTTGTGATTAGGGTTAGGGTTAGGGATGAGTACCCATTGGAGATCAAGATATTCTTCCAAAACTTTTTTTCTGTAGGTCATAGAGACTTGGAAGTTGGTTCCATCTCCACTAATGTGGCTATGCCCGATCCATTGGTACCACCCCCGAGCTTCTACGACCTTTGCAAGTGGTAGGGTTAGGGTTGTGATTAGTGTTTGCTTTTTGGGTTGTGATTAGGGTTAGGGTTAGGGATGAAAACGTATAGGAGTTCAAGATATTCTTCAATAACTTTTTTTCTGAAGGTCATAGAGACTTGGAAGTTGGTTCCGTCTCCACTAATGTGGCTATGCCCGATCCATTGGGACCATCGCCGAGCTTCTACGACCTTCGCAAATGGTGAAACCACCAAATCTCTAAAAAAAAGTACAAGATATTTTTGAATAACTTTTTCTCTGAAATTCCTAGAGACTTGGGCATTTCAGGATTGATAAAGGGTAGCCGGCCACGCAACCACACCGAATTTCAGCACGTTTCGAGCAAGCAGTGCGGAGTTATTCACCCTATGGTGAATATGGGTTAGAGTTGCAATTAGGGTTAGGGTTGTGATTAGGGTTAGGGTTAGGGTTAGGGTTGTGATTAGGGTTAGGGTTAGGGATGAGTACCCATTGGAGATCAAGATATTCTTCCATAACTTTTTTTCTGTAGGTCATAGAGACTTGGAAGTTGGTTCCATCTCCACTAATGTGGCTATGCCCGATCCATTGGGACCATCGCCGAGCTTCTACGACCTTCGCAAATGGTGAAACCACCAAATCTCTAAAAAAAAGTACAAGATATTTTTGAATAACTTTTTCTCTGAAATTCCTAGAGACTTGGGCATTTCAGGATTGATAAAGGGTAGCCTGCCACGCAACCACACCGAATTTCAGCACGTTTCGAGCAAGCAGTGCGGAGTTATTCACCCTATGGTGAATATGGGTTAGAGTTGCAATTAGGGTTAGGGTTGTGATTAGGGTTAGGGTTAGGGTTAGGGTTGTGATTAGGGTTAGGGTTAGGGATGAGTACCCATTGGAGATCAAGATATTCTTCCATAACTTTTTTTCTGTAGGTCATAGAGACTTGGAAGTTGGTTCCATCTCCACTAATGTGGCTATGCCCGATCCATTGGTACCACCCCCGAGCTTCTGCGACCTTTGCAAGTGGTAGGGTTAGGGTTGTGATTAGTGTTTGCTTTTTGGGTTGTGATTAGGGTTAGGGTTAGGGATGAAAACCTATAGGAGTTCAAGATATTCTTCAATAACTTTTTTTCTGAAGGTCATAGAGACTTGGAAGTTGGTTCCATCTCCACTAATGTGGCTATGCCCGATCCATTGGGACCATCGCCGAGCTTCTACGACCTTCGCAAATGGTGAAACCACCAAATCTCTAAAACAAAGTACAAGATATTTTTGAATAACTTTTTCTCTGAAATTCCTAGAGACTTGGGCATTTCAGGATTGATAAAGGGTAGCCTGCCACGCAACCACACCGAATTTCAGCACGTTTCGAGCAAGCAGTGCGGAGTTGTTCACCCTATGGTGAATATGGGTTAGAGTTGCAATTAGGGTTAGGGTTGTGATTAGGGTTAGGGTTAGGGTTAGGGTTGTGATTAGGGTTAGGGTTAGGGATGAGTACCCATTGGAGATCAAGATATTCTTCCATAACTTTTTTTCTGTAGGTCATAGAGACTTGGAAGTTGGTTCCATCTCCACTAATGTGGCTATGCCCGATCCATTGGTACCACCCCCGAGCTTCTACGACCTTTGCAAGTGGTAGGGTTAGGGTTGTGATTAGTGTTTGCTTTTTGGGTTGTGATTAGGGTTAGGGTTAGGGATGAAAACCTATAGGAGTTCAAGATATTCTTCAATAACTTTTTTTCTGAAGGTCATAGAGACTTGGAAGTTGGTTCCATCTCCACTAATGTGGCTATGCCCGATCCATTGGGACCATCGCCGAGCTTCTACGACCTTCGCAAATGGTGAAACCACCAAATCTCTAAAAAAAAGTACAAGATATTTTTGAATAACTTTTTCTCTGAAATTCCTAGAGACTTGGGCATTTCAGGATTGATAAAGGGTAGCCTGCCACGCAACCACACCGAATTTCAGCACGTTTCGAGCAAGCAGTGCGGAGTTATTCACCCGATGGTGAATATGGGTTAGAGTTGCAATTAGGGTTAGGGTTGTGATTAGGGTTAGGGTTAGGGTTAGGGTTGTGATTAGGGTTAGGGTTAGGGATGAGTACCCATTGGAGATCAAGATATTCTTCCATAACTTTTTTTCTGTAGGTCATAGAGACTTGGAAGTTGGTTCCATCTCCACTAATGTGGCTATGCCCGATCCATTGGGACCATCGCCGAGCTTCTACGACCTTCGCAAATGGTGAAACCACCAAATCTATAAAAAAAAGTACAAGATATTTTTGAATAACTTTTTCTCTGAAATTCCTAGAGACTTGGGCATTTCAGGATTGATAAAGGGTAGCCTACCACGCAACCACACCGAATTTCAGCACGTTTCGAGCAAGCAGTGCGGAGTTATTCACCCTATGGTGAATATGGGTTAGAGTTGCAATTAGGGTTAGGGTTGTGATTAGGGTTAGGGTTAGGGTTAGGGTTGTGATTAGGGTTAGGGTTAGGGATGAGTACCCATTGGAGATCAAGATATTCTTCCATAACTTTTTTTCTGTAGGTCATAGAGACTTGGAAGTTGGTTCCATCTCCACTAATGTGGCTATGCCCGATCCATTGGTACCACCCCCGAGCTTCTGCGACCTTTGCAAGTGGTAGGGTTAGGGTTGTGATTAGTGTTTGCTTTTTGGGTTGTGATTAGGGTTAGGGTTAGGGATGAAAACCTATAGGAGTTCAAGATATTCTTCAATAACTTTTTTTCTGAAGGTCATAGAGACTTGGAAGTTGGTTCCATCTCCACTAATGTGGCTATGCCCGATCCATTGGGACCATCGCCGAGCTTCTACGACCTTCGCAAATGGTGAAACCACCAAATCTCTAAAACAAAGTACAAGATATTTTTGAATAACTTTTTCTCTGAAATTCCTAGAGACTTGGGCATTTCAGGATTGATAAAGGGTAGCCTGCCACGCAACCACACCGAATTTCAGCACGTTTCGAGCAAGCAGTGCGGAGTTGTTCACCCTATGGTGAATATGGGTTAGAGTTGCAATTAGGGTTAGGGTTGTGATTAGGGTTAGGGTTAGGGTTAGGGTTGTGATTAGGGTTAGGGTTAGGGATGAGTACCCATTGGAGATCAAGATATTCTTCCATAACTTTTTTTCTGTAGGTCATAGAGACTTGGAAGTTGGTTCCATCTCCACTAATGTGGCTATGCCCGATCCATTGGTACCACCCCCGAGCTTCTGCGACCTTTGCAAGTGGTAGGGTTAGGGTTGTGATTAGTGTTTGCTTTTTGGGTTGTGATTAGGGTTAGGGTTAGGGATGAAAACCTATAGGAGTTCAAGATATTCTTCAATAACTTTTTTTCTGAAGGTCATAGAGACTTGGAAGTTGGTTCCATCTCCACTAATGTGGCTATGCCCGATCCATTGGGACCATCGCCGAGCTTCTACGACCTTCGCAAATGGTGAAACCACCAAATCTCTAAAACAAAGTACAAGATATTTTTGAATAACTTTTTCTCTGAAATTCCTAGAGACTTGGGCATTTCAGGATTGATAAAGGGTAGCCTGCCACGCAACCACACCGAATTTCAGCACGTTTCGAGCAAGCAGTGCGGAGTTGTTCACCCTATGGTGAATATGGGTTAGAGTTGCAATTAGGGTTAGGGTTGTGATTAGGGTTAGGGTTAGGGTTAGGGTTGTGATTAGGGTTAGGGTTAGGGATGAGTACCCATTGGAGATCAAGATATTCTTCCATAACTTTTTTTCTGTAGGTCATAGAGACTTGGAAGTTGGTTCCATCTCCACTAATGTGGCTATGCCCGATCCATTGGTACCACCCCCGAGCTTCTACGACCTTTGCAAGTGGTAGGGTTAGGGTTGTGATTAGTGTTTGCTTTTTGGGTTGTGATTAGGGTTAGGGTTAGGGATGAAAACCTATAGGAGTTCAAGATATTCTTCAATAACTTTTTTTCTGAAGGTCATAGAGACTTGGAAGTTGGTTCCATCTCCACTAATGTGGCTATGCCCGATCCATTGGGACCATCGCCGAGCTTCTACGACCTTCGCAAATGGTGAAACCACCAAATCTCTAAAAAAAAGTACAAGATATTTTTGAATAACTTTTTCTCTGAAATTCCTAGAGACTTGGGCATTTCAGGATTGATAAAGGGTAGCCTGCCACGCAACCACACCGAATTTCAGCACGTTTCGAGCAAGCAGTGCGGAGTTATTCACCCGATGGTGAATATGGGTTAGAGTTGCAATTAGGGTTAGGGTTGTGATTAGGGTTAGGGTTAGGGTTAGGGTTGTGATTAGGGTTAGGGTTAGGGATGAGTACCCATTGGAGATCAAGATATTCTTCCATAACTTTTTTTCTGTAGGTCATAGAGACTTGGAAGTTGGTTCCATCTCCACTAATGTGGCTATGCCCGATCCATTGGGACCATCGCCGAGCTTCTACGACCTTCGCAAATGGTGAAACCACCAAATCTATAAAAAAAAGTACAAGATATTTTTGAATAACTTTTTCTCTGAAATTCCTAGAGACTTGGGCATTTCAGGATTGATAAAGGGTAGCCTACCACGCAACCACACCGAATTTCAGCACGTTTCGAGCAAGCAGTGCGGAGTTATTCACCCTATGGTGAATATGGGTTAGAGTTGCAATTAGGGTTAGGGATGTGATTAGGGTTAGGGTTAGGGTTGTGATTAGGGTTAGGGTTAGGGTTGTGATTAGGGTTAGGGTTAGGGATGAGTACCCATTGGAGATCAAGATATTCTTCCATAACTTTTTTTCTGTAGGTCATAGAGACTTGGAAGTTGGTTCCATCTCCACTAATGTGGCTATGCCCGATCCATTGGTACCACCCCCGAGCTTCTACGACCTTTGCAAGTGGTAGGGTTAGGGTTGTGATTAGTGTTTGCTTTTTGGGTTGTGATTAGGGTTAGGGTTAGGGATGAAAACCTATAGGAGTTCAAGATATTCTTCAATAACTTTTTTTCTGAAGGTCATAGAGACTTGGAAGTTGGTTCCATCTCCACTAATGTGGCTATGCCCGATCCATTGGGACCATCGCCGAGCTTCTACGACCTTCGCAAATGGTGAAACCACCAAATCTCTAAAAAAAAGTACAAGATATTTTTGAATAACTTTTTCTCTGAAATTCCTAGAGACTTGGGCATTTCAGGATTTATAAAGGGTAGCCTACCACGCAACCACACCGAATTTCAGCACGTTTCGAGCAAGCAGTGCGGAGTTATTCACCCTATGGTGAATATGGGTTAGAGTTGCAATTAGGGTTAGGGATGTGATTAGGGTTAGGGTTAGGGTTGTGATTAGGGTTAGGGTTAGGGTTGTGATTAGGGTTAGGGTTAGGGATGAGTACCCATTGGAGATCAAGATATTCTTCCATAACTTTTTTTCTGTAGGTCATAGAGACTTGGAAGTTGGTTCCATCTCCACTAATGTGGCTATGCCCGATCCATTGGTACCACCCCCGAGCTTCTACGACCTTTGCAAGTGGTAGGGTTAGGGTTGTGATTAGTGTTTGCTTTTTGGGTTGTGATTAGGGTTAGGGTTAGGGATGAAAACCTATAGGAGTTCAAGATATTCTTCAATAACTTTTTTTCTGAAGGTCATAGAGACTTGGAAGTTGGTTCCATCTCCACTAATGTGGCTATGCCCGATCCATTGGGACCATCGCCGAGCTTCTACGACCTTCGCAAATGGTGAAACCACCAAATCTCTAAAAAAAAGTACAAGATATTTTTGAATAACTTTTTCTCTGAAATTCCTAGAGACTTGGGCATTTCAGGATTGATAAAGGGTAGCCTACCACGCAACCACACCGAATTTCAGCACGTTTCGAGCAAGCAGTGCGGAGTTATTCACCCTATGGTGAATATGGGTTCGAGTTGCAATTAGGGTTAGGGTTGTGATTAGGGTTAGGGTTAGGGTTAGGGTTGTGATTAGGGTTAGGGTTAGGGATGAGTACCCATTGGAGATCAAGATATTCTTCCATAACTTTTTTTCTGTAGGTCATAGAGACTTGGAAGTTGGTTCCATCTCCACTAATGTGGCTATGCCCGATCCATTGGTACCACCCCCGAGCTTCTACGACCTTCGCAAATGGTGAAACCACCAAATCTCTAAAAAAAAGTACAAGATATTTTTGAATAACTTTTTCTCTGAAATTCCTAGAGACTTGGGCATTTCAGGATTGATAAAGGGTAGCCTACCACGCAACCACACCGAATTTCAGCACGTTTCGAGCAAGCAGTGCGGAGTTATTCACCCTATGGTGAATATGGGTTAGAGTTGCAATTAGGGTTAGGGTTGTGATTAGGGTTAGGGTTAGGGTTAGGGTTGTGATTAGGGTTAGGGTTAGGGTTGTGATTAGGGTTAGGGTTAGGGATGAGTACCCATTGGAGATCAAGATATTCTTCCATAACTTTTTTTCTGTAGGTCATAGAGACTTGGAAGTTGGTTCCATCTCCACTAATGTGGCTATGCCCGATCCATTGGTACCACCCCCGAGCTTCTACGACCTTTGCAAGTGGTAGGGTTAGGGTTGTGATTAGTGTTTGCTTTTTGGGTTGTGATTAGGGTTAGGGTTAGGGATGAAAACCTATAGGAGTTCAAGATATTCTTCCATAACTTTTTTTCTGAAGGTCATAGAGACTTGGAAGTTGGTTCCATCTCCACTAATGTGGCTATGCCCGATCCATTGGGACCATCGCCGAGCTTCTACGACCTTCGCAAATGGTGAAACCACCAAATCTCTAAAAAAAAGTACAAGATATTTTTGAATAACTTTTTCTCTGAAATTCCTAGAGACTTGGGCATTTCAGGATTGATAAAGGGTAGCCTGCCACGCAACCACACCGAATTTCAGCACGTTTCGAGCAAGCAGTGCGGAGTTATTCACCCTATGGTGAATATGGGTTAGAGTTGCAATTAGGGTTAGGGTTGTGATTAGGGTTAGGGTTAGGGTTAGGGTTAGGGTTGTGATTAGGGTTAGGGTTAGGGATGAGTACCCATTGGAGATCAAGATATTCTTCCATAACTTTTTTTCTGTAGGTCATAGAGACTTGGAAGTTGGTTCCATCTCCACTAATGTGGCTATGCCCGATCCATTGGTACCACCCCCGAGCTTCTACGACCTTTGCAAGTGGTAGGGTTAGGGTTGTGATTAGTGTTTGCTTTTTGGGTTGTGATTAGGGTTAGGGTTAGGGATGAAAACCTATAGGAGTTCAAGATATTCTTCAATAACTTTTTTTCTGAAGGTCATAGAGACTTGGAAGTTGGTTCCATCTCCACTAATGTGGCTATGCCCGATCCATTGGGACCATCGCCGAGCTTCTACGACCTTCGCAAATGGTGTAACCACCAAATCTCTAAAAAAAAGTACAAGATATTTTTGAATAACTTTTTCTCTGAAATTCCTAGAGACTTGGGCATTTCAGGATTGATAAAGGGTAGCCTGCCACGCAACCACACCGAATTTCAGCACGTTTCGAGCAAGCAGTGCGGAGTTATTCACCCTATGGTGAATATGGGTTAGAGTTGCAATTAGGGTTAGGGTTGTGATTAGGGTTAGGGTTAGGGTTAGGGTTGTGATTAGGGTTAGGGTTAGGGATGAGTACCCATTGGAGATCAAGATATTCTTCCATAACTTTTTTTCTGTAGGTCATAGAGACTTGGAAGTTGGTTCCATCTCCACTAATGTGGCTATGCCCGATCCATTGGTACCACCCCCGAGCTTCTGCGACCTTTGCAAGTGGTAGGGTTAGGGTTGTGATTAGTGTTTGCTTTTTGGGTTGTGATTAGGGTTAGGGTTAGGGATGAAAACCTATAGGAGTTCAAGATATTCTTCAATAACTTTTTTTCTGAAGGTCATAGAGACTTGGAAGTTGGTTCCATCTCCACTAATGTGGCTATGCCCGATCCATTGGGACCATCGCCGAGCTTCTACGACCTTCGCAAATGGTGAAACCACCAAATCTCTAAAACAAAGTACAAGATATTTTTGAATAACTTTTTCTCTGAAATTCCTAGAGACTTGGGCATTTCAGGATTGATAAAGGGTAGCCTGCCACGCAACCACACCGAATTTCAGCACGTTTCGAGCAAGCAGTGCGGAGTTATTCACCCTATGGTGAATATGGGTTAGAGTTGCAATTAGGGTTAGGGTTGTGATTAGGGTTAGGGTTAGGGTTGTGATTAGGGTTAGGGTTAGGGATGAGTACCCATTGGAGATCAAGATATTCTTCCATAACTTTTTTTCTGTAGGTCATAGAGACTTGGAAGTTGGTTCCATCTCCACTAATGTGGCTATGCCCGATCCATTGGTACCACCCCCGAGCTTCTACGACCTTTGCAAGTGGTAGGGTTAGGGTTGTGATTAGTGTTTGCTTTTTGGGTTGTGATTAGGGTTAGGGTTAGGGATGAAAACCTATAGGAGTTCAAGATATTCTTCCATAACTTTTTTTCTGAAGGTCATAGAGACTTGGAAGTTGGTTCCATCTCCACTAATGTGGCTATGCCCGATCCATTGGGACCATCGCCGAGCTTCTACGACCTTCGCAAATGGTGAAACCACCAAATCTCTAAAAAAAAGTACAAGATATTTTTGAATAACTTTTTCTCTGAAATTCCTAGAGACTTGGGCATTTCAGGATTGATAAAGGGTAGCCTGCCACGCAACCACACCGAATTTCAGCACGTTTCGAGCAAGCAGTGCGGAGTTATTCACCCTATGGTGAATATGGGTTAGAGTTGCAATTAGGGTTAGGGTTGTGATTAGGGTTAGGGTTAGGGTTAGGGTTAGGGTTGTGATTAGGGTTAGGGTTAGGGATGAGTACCCATTGGAGATCAAGATATTCTTCCATAACTTTTTTTCTGTAGGTCATAGAGACTTGGAAGTTGGTTCCATCTCCACTAATGTGGCTATGCCCGATCCATTGGTACCACCCCCGAGCTTCTACGACCTTTGCAAGTGGTAGGGTTAGGGTTGTGATTAGTGTTTGCTTTTTGGGTTGTGATTAGGGTTAGGGTTAGGGATGAAAACCTATAGGAGTTCAAGATATTCTTCAATAACTTTTTTTCTGAAGGTCATAGAGACTTGGAAGTTGGTTCCATCTCCACTAATGTGGCTATGCCCGATCCATTGGGACCATCGCCGAGCTTCTACGACCTTCGCAAATGGTGTAACCACCAAATCTCTAAAAAAAAGTACAAGATATTTTTGAATAACTTTTTCTCTGAAATTCCTAGAGACTTGGGCATTTCAGGATTGATAAAGGGTAGCCTGCCACGCAACCACACCGAATTTCAGCACGTTTCGAGCAAGCAGTGCGGAGTTATTCACCCTATGGTGAATATGGGTTAGAGTTGCAATTAGGGTTAGGGTTGTGATTAGGGTTAGGGTTAGGGTTAGGGTTGTGATTAGGGTTAGGGTTAGGGATGAGTACCCATTGGAGATCAAGATATTCTTCCATAACTTTTTTTCTGTAGGTCATAGAGACTTGGAAGTTGGTTCCATCTCCACTAATGTGGCTATGCCCGATCCATTGGTACCACCCCCGAGCTTCTGCGACCTTTGCAAGTGGTAGGGTTAGGGTTGTGATTAGTGTTTGCTTTTTGGGTTGTGATTAGGGTTAGGGTTAGGGATGAAAACCTATAGGAGTTCAAGATATTCTTCAATAACTTTTTTTCTGAAGGTCATAGAGACTTGGAAGTTGGTTCCATCTCCACTAATGTGGCTATGCCCGATCCATTGGGACCATCGCCGAGCTTCTACGACCTTCGCAAATGGTGAAACCACCAAATCTCTAAAACAAAGTACAAGATATTTTTGAATAACTTTTTCTCTGAAATTCCTAGAGACTTGGGCATTTCAGGATTGATAAAGGGTAGCCTGCCACGCAACCACACCGAATTTCAGCACGTTTCGAGCAAGCAGTGCGGAGTTATTCACCCTATGGTGAATATGGGTTAGAGTTGCAATTAGGGTTAGGGTTGTGATTAGGGTTAGGGTTAGGGTTAGGGTTGTGATTAGGGTTAGGGTTAGGGATGAGTACCCATTGGAGATCAAGATATTCTTCCATAACTTTTTTTCTGTAGGTCATAGAGACTTGGAAGTTGGTTCCATCTCCACTAATGTGGCTATGCCCGATCCATTGGTACCACCCCCGAGCTTCTACGACCTTTGCAAGTGGTAGGGTTAGGGTTGTGATTAGTGTTTGCTTTTTGGGTTGTGATTAGGGTTAGGGTTAGGGATGAAAACCTATAGGAGTTCAAGATATTCTTCAATAACTTTTTTTCTGAAGGTCATAGAGACTTGGAAGTTGGTTCCATCTCCACTAATGTGGCTATGCCCGATCCATTGGGACCATCGCCGAGCTTCTACGACCTTCGCAAATGGTGAAACCACCAAATCTCTAAAAAAAAGTACAAGATATTTTTGAATAACTTTTTCTCTGAAATTCCTAGAGACTTGGGCATTTCAGGATTGATAAAGGGTAGCCTGCCACGCAACCACACCGAATTTCAGCACGTTTCGAGCAAGCAGTGCGGAGTTATTCACCCTATGGTGAATATGGGTTCGAGTTGCAATTAGGGTTAGGGTTGTGATTAGGGTTAGGGTTAGGGTTGTGATTAGGGTTAGGGTTAGGGTTAGGGTTAGGGATGAGTACCCATTGGAGATCAAGATATTCTTCCATAACGTTTTTTCTGTAGGTCATAGAGACTTGGAAGTTGGTTCCATCTCCACTAATGTGGCTATGCCCGATCCATTGGTACCACCCCCGAGCTTCTACGACCTTCGCAAATGGTGAAACCACCAAATCTCTAAAAAAAAGTACAAGATATTTTTGAATAACTTTTTCTCTGAAACTCCTAGAGACTTGGGCATTTCAGGATTGATAAAGGGTAGCCTACCACGCAACCACACCGAATTTCAGCACGTTTCGAGCAAGCAGTGCGGAGTTATTCACCCTATGGTGAATATGGGTTAGAGTTGCAATTAGGGTTAGGGTTGTGATTAGGGTTAGGGTTAGGGTTAGGGTTGTGATTAGGGTTAGGGTTAGGGTTGTGATTAGGGTTAGGGTTAGGGATGAGTACCCATTGGAGATCAAGATATTCTTCCATAACTTTTTTTCTGTAGGTCATAGAGACTTGGAAGTTGGTTCCATCTCCACTAATGTGGCTATGCCCGATCCATTGGTACCACCCCCGAGCTTCTACGACCTTTGCAAGTGGTAGGGTTAGGGTTGTGATTAGTGTTTGCTTTTTGGGTTGTGATTAGGGTTAGGGTTAGGGATGAAAACCTATAGGAGTTCAAGATATTCTTCCATAACTTTTTTTCTGAAGGTCATAGAGACTTGGAAGTTGGTTCCATCTCCACTAATGTGGCTATGCCCGATCCATTGGGACCATCGCCGAGCTTCTACGACCTTCGCAAATGGTGAAACCACCAAATCTCTAAAAAAAAGTACAAGATATTTTTGAATAACTTTTTCTCTGAAATTCCTAGAGACTTGGGCATTTCAGGATTGATAAAGGGTAGCCTGCCACACAACCACACCGAATTTCAGCACGTTTCGAGCAAGCAGTGCGGAGTTATTCACCCTATGGTGAATATGGGTTAGAGTTGCAATTAGGGTTAGGGTTGTGATTAGGGTTAGGGTTAGGGTTAGGGTTAGGGTTGTGATTAGGGTTAGGGTTAGGGATGAGTACCCATTGGAGATCAAGATATTCTTCCATAACTTTTTTTCTGTAGGTCATAGAGACTTGGAAGTTGGTTCCATCTCCACTAATGTGGCTATGCCCGATCCATTGGTACCACCCCCGAGCTTCTACGACCTTTGCAAGTGGTAGGGTTAGGGTTGTGATTAGTGTTTGCTTTTTGGGTTGTGATTAGGGTTAGGGTTAGGGATGAAAACCTATAGGAGTTCAAGATATTCTTCAATAACTTTTTTTCTGAAGGTCATAGAGACTTGGAAGTTGGTTCCATCTCCACTAATGTGGCTATGCCCGATCCATTGGGACCATCGCCGAGCTTCTACGACCTTCGCAAATGGTGAAACCACCAAATCTCTAAAAAAAAGTACAAGATATTTTTGAATAACTTTTTCTCTGAAATTCCTAGAGACTTGGGCATTTCAGGATTGATAAAGGGTAGCCTGCCACGCAACCACACCGAATTTCAGCACGTTTCGAGCAAGCAGTGCGGAGTTATTCACCCGATGGTGAATATGGGTTAGAGTTGCAATTAGGGTTAGGGTTGTGATTAGGGTTAGGGTTAGGGTTAGGGTTAGGGTTGTGATTAGGGTTAGGGTTAGGGATGAGTACCCATTGGAGATCAAGATATTCTTCCATAACTTTTTTTCTGTAGGTCATAGAGACTTGGAAGTTGGTTCCATCTCCACTAATGTGGCTATGCCCGATCCATTGGGACCATCGCCGAGCTTCTACGACCTTCGCAAATGGTGAAACCACCAAATCTATAAAAAAAAGTACAAGATATTTTTGAATAACTTTTTCTCTGAAATTCCTAGAGACTTGGGCATTTCAGGATTGATAAAGGGTAGCCTACCACGCAACCACATCGAATTTCAGCACGTTTCGAGCAAGCAGTGCGGAGTTATTCACCCTATGGTGAATATGGGTTAGAGTTGCAATTAGGGTTAGGGATGTGATTAGGGTTAGGGTTAGGGTTGTGATTAGGGTTAGGGTTAGGGTTGTGATTAGGGTTAGGGTTAGGGATGAGTACCCATTGGAGATCAAGATATTCTTCCATAACTTTTTTTCTGTAGGTCATAGAGACTTGGAAGTTGGTTCCATCTCCACTAATGTGGCTATGCCCGATCCATTGGTACCACCCCCGAGCTTCTACGACCTTTGCAAGTGGTAGGGTTAGGGTTGTGATTAGTGTTTGCTTTTTGGGTTGTGATTAGGGTTAGGGTTAGGGATGAAAACCTATAGGAGTTCAAGATATTCTTCAATAACTTTTTTTCTGAAGGTCATAGAGACTTGGAAGTTGGTTCCATCTCCACTAATGTGGCTATGCCCGATCCATTGGGACCATCGCCGAGCTTCTACGACCTTCGCAAATGGTGAAACCACCAAATCTCTAAAAAAAAGTACAAGATATTTTTGAATAACTTTTTCTCTGAAATTCCTAGAGACTTGGGCATTTCAGGATTGATAAAGGGTAGCCTGCCACGCAACCACACCGAATTTCAGCACGTTTCGAGCAAGCAGTGCGGAGTTATTCACCCGATGGTGAATATGGGTTAGAGTTGCAATTAGGGTTAGGGTTGTGATTAGGGTTAGGGTTAGGGTTGTGATTAGGGTTAGGGTTAGGGATGAGTACCCATTGGAGATCAAGATATTCTTCCATAACTTTTTTTCTGTAGGTCATAGAGACTTGGAAGTTGGTTCCATCTCCACTAATGTGGCTATGCCCGATCCATTGGGACCATCGCCGAGCTTCTACGACCTTCGCAAATGGTGAAACCACCAAATCTATAAAAAAAAGTACAAGATATTTTTGAATAACTTTTTCTCTGAAATTCCTAGAGACTTGGGCATTTCAGGATTGATAAAGGGTAGCCTACCACGCAACCACACCGAATTTCAGCACGTTTCGAGCAAGCAGTGCAGAGTTATTCACCCTATGGTGAATATGGGTTAGAGTTGCAATTAGGGTTAGGGATGTGATTAGGGTTAGGGTTAGGGTTGTGATTAGGGTTAGGGTTAGGGTTGTGATTAGGGTTAGGGTTAGGGATGAGTACCCATTGGAGATCAAGATATTCTTCCATAACTTTTTTTCTGTAGGTCATAGAGACTTGGAAGTTGGTTCCATCTCCACTAATGTGGCTATGCCCGATCCATTGGTACCACCCCCGAGCTTCTACGACCTTTGCAAGTGGTAGGGTTAGGGTTGTGATTAGTGTTTGCTTTTTGGGTTGTGATTAGGGTTAGGGTTAGGGATGAAAACCTATAGGAGTTCAAGATATTCTTCAATAACTTTTTTTCTGAAGGTCATAGAGACTTGGAAGTTGGTTCCATCTCCACTAATGTGGCTATGCCCGATCCATTGGGACCATCGCCGAGCTTCTACGACCTTCGCAAATGGTGAAACCACCAAATCTCTAAAAAAAAGTACAAGATATTTTTGAATAACTTTTTCTCTGAAATTCCTAGAGACTTGGGCATTTCAGGATTGATAAAGGGTAGCCTGCCACGCAACCACACCGAATTTCAGCACGTTTCGAGCAAGCAGTGCGGAGTTATTCACCCGATGGTGAATATGGGTTAGAGTTGCAATTAGGGTTAGGGTTGTGATTAGGGTTAGGGTTAGGGTTGTGATTAGGGTTAGGGTTAGGGTTGTGATTAGGGTTAGGGTTAGGGATGAGTACCCATTGGAGATCAAGATATTCTTCCATAACTTTTTTTCTGTAGGTCATAGAGACTTGGAAGTTGGTTCCATCTCCACTAATGTGGCTATGCCCGATCCATTGGTACCACCCCCGAGCTTCTACGACCTTTGCAAGTGGTAGGGTTAGGGTTGTGATTAGTGTTTGCTTTTTGGGTTGTGATTAGGGTTAGGGTTAGGGATGAAAACCTATAGGAGTTCAATATATTCTTCAATAACTTTTTTTCTGAAGGTCATAGAGACTTGGAAGTTGGTTCCATCTCCACTAATGTGGCTATGCCCGATCCATTGGGACCATCGCCGAGCTTCTACGACCTTCGCAAATGGTGAAACCACCAAATCTCTAAAAAAAAGTACAAGATATTTTTGAATAACTTTTTCTCTGAAATTCCTAGAGACTTGGGCATTTCAGGATTGATAAAGGGTAGCCTGCCACGCAACCACACCGAATTTCAGCACGTTTCGAGCAAGCAGTGCGGAGTTATTCACCCGATGGTGAATATGGGTTAGAGTTGCAATTAGGGTTAGGGTTGTGATTAGGGTTTGCTTTTTGGGTTGTGATTAGGGTTAGGGTTAGGGATGAAAACCTATAGGAGTTCAAGATATTCTTCAATAACTTTTTTTCTGAAGGTCATAGAGACTTGGAAGTTGGTTCCATCTCCACTAATGTGGCTATGCCCGATCCATTGGGACCATCGCCGAGCTTCTACGACCTTCGCAAATGGTGAAACCACCAAATCTCTAAAAAAAAGTACAAGATATTTTTGAATAACTTTTTCTCTGAAATTCCTAGAGACTTGGGCATTTCAGGATTGATAAAGGGTAGCCTGCCACGCAACCACACCGAATTTCAGCACGTTTCGAGCAAGCAGTGCGGAGTTATTCACCCGATGGTGAATATGGGTTAGAGTTGCAATTAGGGTTAGGGTTGTGATTAGGGTTAGGGTTAGGGTTGTGATTAGGGTTAGGGTTAGGGTTGTGATTAGGGTTAGGGTTAGGGATGAGTACCCATTGGAGATCAAGATATTCTTCCATAACTTTTTTTCTGTAGGTCATAGAGACTTGGAAGTTGGTTCCATCTCCACTAATGTGGCTATGCCCGATCCATTGGTACCACCCCCGAGCTTCTACGACCTTTGCAAGTGGTAGGGTTAGGGTTGTGATTAGTGTTTGCTTTTTGGGTTGTGATTAGGGTTAGGGTTAGGGATGAAAACCTATAGGAGTTCAATATATTCTTCAATAACTTTTTTTCTGAAGGTCATAGAGACTTGGAAGTTGGTTCCATCTCCACTAATGTGGCTATGCCCGATCCATTGGGACCATCGCCGAGCTTCTACGACCTTCGCAAATGGTGAAACCACCAAATCTCTAAAAAAAAGTACAAGATATTTTTGAATAACTTTTTCTCTGAAATTCCTAGAGACTTGGGCATTTCAGGATTGATAAAGGGTAGCCTGCCACGCAACCACACCGAATCTCAGCACGTTTCGAGCAAGCAGTGCGGAGTTATTCACCCTATGGTGAATATGGGTTAGAGTTGCAATTAGGGTTAGGGTTGTGATTAGGGTTAGGGTTAGGGTTAGGGTTAGGGTTGTGATTAGGGTTAGGGTTAGGGTTGTGATTAGGGTTAGGGTTAGGGATGAGTACCCATTGGAGATCAAGATATTCTTCCATAACTTTTTTTCTGTAGGTCATAGAGACTTGGAAGTTGGTTCCATCTCCACTAATGTGGCTATGCCCGATCCATTGGTACCACCCCCGAGCTTCTACGACCTTTGCAAGTGGTAGGGTTAGGGTTGTGATTAGTGTTTGCTTTTTGGGTTGTGATTAGGGTTAGGGTTAGGGATGAAAACCTATAGGAGTTCAAGATATTCTTCCATAACTTTTTTTCTGAAGGTCATAGAGACTTGGAAGTTGGTTCCATCTCCACTAATGTGGCTATGCCCGATCCATTGGGACCATCGCCGAGCTTCTACGACCTTCGCAAATGGTGAAACCACCAAATCTCTAAAAAAAAGTACAAGATATTTTTGAATAACTTTTTCTCTGAAATTCCTAGAGACTTGGGCATTTCAGGATTGATAAAGGGTAGCCTGCCACACAACCACACCGAATTTCAGCACGTTTCGAGCAAGCAGTGCGGAGTTATTCACCCTATGGTGAATATGGGTTAGAGTTGCAATTAGGGTTAGGGTTGTGATTAGGGTTAGGGTTAGGGTTAGGGTTAGGGTTGTGATTAGGGTTAGGGTTAGGGATGAGTACCCATTGGAGATCAAGATATTCTTCCATAACTTTTTTTTCTGTAGGTCATAGAGACTTGGAAGTTGGTTCCATCTCCACTAATGTGGCTATGCCCGATCCATTGGTACCACCCCCGAGCTTCTACGACCTTTGCAAGTGGTAGGGTTAGGGTTGTGATTAGTGTTTGCTTTTTGGGTTGTGATTAGGGTTAGGGTTAGGGATGAAAACCTATAGGAGTTCAAGATATTCTTCAATAACTTTTTTTCTGAAGGTCATAGAGACTTGGAAGTTGGTTCCATCTCCACTAATGTGGCTATGCCCGATCCATTGGGACCATCGCCGAGCTTCTACGACCTTCGCAAATGGTGAAACCACCAAATCTCTAAAAAAAAGTACAAGATATTTTTGAATAACTTTTTCTCTGAAATTCCTAGAGACTTGGGCATTTCAGGATTGATAAAGGGTAGCCTGCCACGCAACCACACCGAATTTCAGCACGTTTCGAGCAAGCAGTGCGGAGTTATTCACCCGATGGTGAATATGGGTTAGAGTTGCAATTAGGGTTAGGGTTGTGATTAGGGTTAGGGTTAGGGTTAGGGTTAGGGTTGTGATTAGGGTTAGGGTTAGGGATGAGTACCCATTGGAGATCAAGATATTCTTCCATAACTTTTTTTCTGTAGGTCATAGAGACTTGGAAGTTGGTTCCATCTCCACTAATGTGGCTATGCCCGATCCATTGGGACCATCGCCGAGCTTCTACGACCTTCGCAAATGGTGAAACCACCAAATCTATAAAAAAAAGTACAAGATATTTTTGAATAACTTTTTCTCTGAAATTCCTAGAGACTTGGGCATTTCAGGATTGATAAAGGGTAGCCTACCACGCAACCACACCGAATTTCAGCACGTTTCGAGCAAGCAGTGCAGAGTTATTCACCCTATGGTGAATATGGGTTAGAGTTGCAATTAGGGTTAGGGATGTGATTAGGGTTAGGGTTAGGGTTGTGATTAGGGTTAGGGTTAGGGTTGTGATTAGGGTTAGGGTTAGGGATGAGTACCCATTGGAGATCAAGATATTCTTCCATAACTTTTTTTCTGTAGGTCATAGAGACTTGGAAGTTGGTTCCATCTCCACTAATGTGGCTATGCCCGATCCATTGGTACCACCCCCGAGCTTCTACGACCTTTGCAAGTGGTAGGGTTAGGGTTGTGATTAGTGTTTGCTTTTTGGGTTGTGATTAGGGTTAGGGTTAGGGATGAAAACCTATAGGAGTTCAAGATATTCTTCAATAACTTTTTTTCTGAAGGTCATAGAGACTTGGAAGTTGGTTCCATCTCCACTAATGTGGCTATGCCCGATCCATTGGGACCATCGCCGAGCTTCTACGACCTTCGCAAATGGTGAAACCACCAAATCTCTAAAAAAAAGTACAAGATATTTTTGAATAACTTTTTCTCTGAAATTCCTAGAGACTTGGGCATTTCAGGATTGATAAAGGGTAGCCTGCCACGCAACCACACCGAATTTCAGCACGTTTCGAGCAAGCAGTGCGGAGTTATTCACCCGATGGTGAATATGGGTTAGAGTTGCAATTAGGGTTAGGGTTGTGATTAGGGTTAGGGTTAGGGTTGTGATTAGGGTTAGGGTTAGGGTTGTGATTAGGGTTAGGGTTAGGGATGAGTACCCATTGGAGATCAAGATATTCTTCCATAACTTTTTTTCTGTAGGTCATAGAGACTTGGAAGTTGGTTCCATCTCCACTAATGTGGCTATGCCCGATCCATTGGTACCACCCCCGAGCTTCTACGTCCTTTGCAAGTGGTAGGGTTAGGGTTGTGATTAGTGTTTGCTTTTTGGGTTGTGATTAGGGTTAGGGTTAGGGATGAAAACCTATAGGAGTTCAATATATTCTTCAATAACTTTTTTTCTGAAGGTCATAGAGACTTGGAAGTTGGTTCCATCTCCACTAATGTGGCTATGCCCGATCCATTGGGACCATCGCCGAGCTTCTACGACCTTCGCAAATGGTGAAACCACCAAATCTCTAAAAAAAAGTACAAGATATTTTTGAATAACTTTTTTTCTCTGAAATTCCTAGAGACTTGGGCATTTCAGGATTGATAAAGGGTAGCCTGCCACGCAACCACACCGAATCTCAGCACGTTTCGAGCAAGCAGTGCGGAGTTATTCACCCTATGGTGAATATGGGTTAGAGTTGCAATTAGGGTTAGGGTTGTGATTAGGGTTAGGGTTAGGGTTAGGGTTAGGGTTGTGATTAGGGTTAGGGTTAGGGATGAGTACCCATTGGAGATCAAGATATTCTTCCATAACTTTTTTTCTGTAGGTCATAGAGACTTGGAAGTTGGTTCCATCTCCACTAATGTGGCTATGCCCGATCCATTGGTACCACCCCCGAGCTTCTACGACCTTTGCAAGTGGTAGGGTTAGGGTTGTGATTAGTGTTTGCTTTTTGGGTTGTGATTAGGGTTAGGGTTAGGGATGAAAACCTATAGGAGTTCAAGATATTCTTCAATAACTTTTTTTCTGAAGGTCATAGAGACTTGGAAGTTGGTTCCATCTCCACTAATGTGGCTATGCCCGATCCATTGGGACCATCCCCGAGCTTCTACGACCTTCGCAAATGGTGAAACCACCAAATCTATAAAAAAAAGTACAAGATATTTTTGAATAACTTTTTCTCTGAAATTCCTAGAGACTTGGGCATTTCAGGATTGATAAAGGGTAGCCTGCCACGCAACCACACCGAATTTCAGCACGTTTCGAGCAAGCAGTGCGGAGTTATTCACCCTATGGTGAATATGGGTTAGAGTTGCAATTAGGGTTAGGGTTGTGATTAGGGTTAGGGTTAGGGTTGTGATTAGGGTTAGGGTTAGGGTTGTGATTAGGGTTAGGGTTAGGGATGAGTACCCATTGGAGATCAAGATATTCTTCCATAACTTTTTTTCTGTAGGTCATAGAGACTTGGAAGTTGGTTCCATCTCCACTAATGTGGCTATGCCCGATCCATTGGTACCACCCCCGAGCTTCTACGACCTTTGCAAGTGGTAGGGTTAGGGTTGTGATTAGTGTTTGCTTTTTGGGTTGTGATTAGGGTTAGGGTTAGGGATGAAAACCTATAGGAGTTCAAGATATTCTTCAATAACTTTTTTTCTGAAGGTCATAGAGACTTGGAAGTTGGTTCCATCTCCACTAATGTGGCTATGCCCGATCCATTGGGACCATCCCCGAGCTTCTACGACCTTCGCAAATGGTGAAACCACCAAATCTATAAAAAAAAGTACAAGATATTTTTGAATAACTTTTTCTCTGAAATTCCTAGAGACTTGGGCATTTCAGGATTGATAAAGGGTAGCCTGCCACGCAACCACACCGAATTTCAGCACGTTTCGAGCAAGCAGTGCGGAGTTATTCACCCTATGGTGAATATGGGTTAGAGTTGCAATTAGGGTTAGGGTTGTGATTAGGGTTAGGGTTAGGGTTGTGATTAGGGTTAGGGTTAGGGTTGTGATTAGGGTTAGGGTTAGGGATGAGTACCCATTGGAGATCAAGATATTCTTCCATAACTTTTTTTCTGTAGGTCATAGAGACTTGGAAGTTGGTTCCATCTCCACTAATGTGGCTATGCCCGATCCATTGGTACCACCCCCGAGCTTCTACGACCTTTGCAAGTGGTAGGGTTAGGGTTGTGATTAGTGTTTGCTTTTTGGGTTGTGATTAGGGTTAGGGTTAGGGATGAAAACCTATAGGAGTTCAAGATATTCTTCAATAACTTTTTTTCTGAAGGTCATAGAGACTTGGAAGTTGGTTCCATCTCCACTAATGTGGCTATGCCCGATCCATTGGGACCATCGCCGAGCTTCTACGACCTTCGCAAATGGTGTAACCACCAAATCTCTAAAAAAAAGTACAAGATATTTTTGAATAACTTTTTCTCTGAAATTCCTAGAGACTTGGGCATTTCAGGATTGATAAAGGGTAGCCTGCCACGCAACCACACTGAATTTCAGCACGTTTCGAGCAAGCAGTGCGGAGTTATTCACCCTATGGTGAATATGGGTTAGAGTTGCAATTAGGGTTAGGGTTGTGATTAGGGTTAGGGTTAGGGTTAGGGTTGTGATTAGGGTTAGGGTTAGGGTTGTGATTAGGGTTAGGGTTAGGGATGAGTACCCATTGGAGATCAAGATATTCTTCCATAACTTTTTTTCTGTAGGTCATAGAGACTTGGAAGTTGGTTCCATCTCCACTAATGTGGCTATGCCCGATCCATTGGTACCACCCCCGAGCTTCTACGACCTTTGCAAGTGGTAGGGTTAGGGTTGTGATTAGTGTTTGCTTTTTGGGTTGTGATTAGGGTTAGGGTTAGGGATGAAAACCTATAGGAGTTCAAGATATTCTTCAATAACTTTTTTTCTGAAGGTCATAGAGACTTGGAAGTTGGTTCCATCTCCACTAATGTGGCTATGCCCGATCCATTGGGACCATCGCCGAGCTTCTACGACCTTCGCAAATGGTGAAACCACCAAATCTATAAAAAAAAGTACAAGATATTTTTGAATAACTTTTTCTCTGAAATTCCTAGAGACTTGGGCATTTCAGGATTGATAAAGGGTAGCCTGCCACGCAACCACACCGAATTTCAGCACGTTTCGAGCAAGCAGTGCGGAGTTATTCACCCTATGGTGAATATGGGTTAGAGTTGCAATTAGGGTTAGGGTTGTGATTAGGGTTAGGGTTAGGGTTAGGGTTGTGATTAGGGTTAGGGTTAGGGATGAGTACCCATTGGAGATCAAGATATTCTTCCATAACTTTTTTTCTGTAGGTCATAGAGACTTGGAAGTTGGTTCCATCTCCACTAATGTGGCTATGCCCGATCCATTGGTACCACCCCCGAGCTTCTACGACCTTTGCAAGTGGTAGGGTTAGGGTTGTGATTAGTGTTTGCTTTTTGGGTTGTGATTAGGGTTAGGGTTAGGGATGAAAACCTATAGGAGTTCAAGATATTCTTCAATAACTTTTTTTCTGAAGGTCATAGAGACTTGGAAGTTGGTTCCATCTCCACTAATGTGGCTATGCCCGATCCATTGGGACCATCGCCGAGCTTCTACAACCTTCGCAAATGGTGAAACCACCAAATCTCTAAAAAAAAGTACAAGATATTTTTGAATAACTTTTTCTCTGAAATTCCTAGAGACTTGGGCATTTCAGGATTGATAAAGGGTAGCCTGCCACGCAACCACACCGAATTTCAGCACGTTTCGAGCAAGCAGTGCGGAGTTATTCACCCTATGGTGAATATGGGTTAGAGTTGCAATTAGGGTTAGGGTTGTGATTAGGGTTAGGGTTAGGGTTAGGGTTGTGATTAGGGTTAGGGTTAGGGATGAGTACCCATTGGAGATCAAGATATTCTTCCATAACTTTTTTTCTGTAGGTCATAGAGACTTGGAAGTTGGTTCCATCTCCACTAATGTGGCTATGCCCGATCCATTGGTACCACCCCCGAGCTTCTACGACCTTTGCAAGTGGTAGGGTTAGGGTTGTGATTAGTGTTTGCTTTTTGGGTTGTGATTAGGGTTAGGGTTAGGGATGAAAACCTATAGGAGTTCAAGATATTCTTCAATAACTTTTTTTCTGAAGGTCATAGAGACTTGGAAGTTGGTTCCATCTCCACTAATGTGGCTATGCCCGATCCATTGGGACCATCGCCGAGCTTCTACAACCTTCGCAAATGGTGAAACCACCAAATCTCTAAAAAAAAGTACAAGATATTTTTGAATAACTTTTTCTCTGAAATTCCTAGAGACTTGGGCATTTCAGGATTGATAAAGGGTAGCCTGCCACGCAACCACACCGAATTTCAGCACGTTTCGAGCAAGCAGTGCGGAGTTATTCACCCTATGGTGAATATGGGTTAGAGTTGCAATTAGGGTTAGGGTTGCGATTAGGGTTAGGGTTAGGGTTGTGATTAGGGTTAGGGTTAGGGTTGTGATTAGGGTTAGGGTTAGGGATGAGTACCCATTGGAGATCAAGATATTCTTCCATAACTTTTTTTCTGTAGGTCATAGAGACTTGGAAGTTGGTTCCATCTCCACTAATGTGGCTATGCCCGATCCATTGGTACCACCCCCGAGCTTCTACGACCTTTGCAAGTGGTAGGGTTAGGGTTGTGATTAGTGTTTGCTTTTTGGGTTGTGATTAGGGTTAGGGTTAGGGATGAAAACCTATAGGAGTTCAAGATATTCTTCAATAACTTTTTTTCTGAAGGTCATAGAGACTTGGAAGTTGGTTCCATCTCCACTAATGTGGCTATGCCCGATCAATTGGGACCATCGCCGAGCTTCTACGACCTTCGCAAATGGTGAAACCACCAAATCTATAAAAAAAAGTACAAGATATTTTTGAATAACTTTTTCTCTGAAATTCCTAGAGACTTGGGCATTTCAGGATTGATAAAGGGTAGCCTGCCACGCAACCACACCGAATTTCAGCACGTTTCGAGCAAGCAGTGCGGAGTTATTCACCCTATGGTGAATATGGGTTAGAGTTGCAATTAGGGTTAGGGTTGTGATTAGGGTTAGGGTTAGGGTTGTGATTAGGGTTAGGGTTAGGGTTGTGATTAGGGTTAGGGTTAGGGATGAGTACCCATTGGAGATCAAGATATTCTTCCATAACTTTTTTTCTGTAGGTCATAGAGACTTGGAAGTTGGTTCCATCTCCACTAATGTGGCTATGCCCGATCCATTGGTACCACCCCCGAGCTTCTACGACCTTTGCAAGTGGTAGGGTTAGGGTTGTGATTAGTGTTTGCTTTTTGGGTTGTGATTAGGGTTAGGGTTAGGGATGAAAACCTATAGGAGTTCAAGATATTCTTCAATAACTTTTTTTCTGAAGGTCATAGAGACTTGGAAGTTGGTTCCATCTCCACTAATGTGGCTATGTCCGATCCATTGGGACCATCCCCGAGCTTCTACGACCTTCGCAAATGGTGAAACCACCAAATCTATAAAAAAAAGTACAAGATATTTTTGAATAACTTTTTCTCTGAAATTCCTAGAGACTTGGGCATTTCAGGATTGATAAAGGGTAGCCTGCCACGCAACCACACCGAATTTCAGCACGTTTCGAGCAAGCAGTGCGGAGTTATTCACCCTATGGTGAATATGGGTTAGAGTTGCAATTAGGGTTAGGGTTGTGATTAGGGTTAGGGTTAGGGTTGTGATTAGGGTTAGGGTTAGGGTTGTGATTAGGGTTAGGGTTAGGGATGAGTACCCATTGGAGATCAAGATATTCTTCCATAACTTTTTTTCTGTAGGTCATAGAGACTTGGAAGTTGGTTCCATCTCCACTAATGTGGCTATGCCCGATCCATTGGTACCACCCCCGAGCTTCTACGACCTTTGCAAGTGGTAGGGTTAGGGTTGTGATTAGTGTTTGCTTTTTGGGTTGTGATTAGGGTTAGGGTTAGGGATGAAAACCTATAGGAGTTCAAGATATTCTTCAATAACTTTTTTTCTGAAGGTCATAGAGACTTGGAAGTTGGTTCCATCTCCACTAATGTGGCTATGCCCGATCCATTGGGACCATCCCCGAGCTTCTACGACCTTCGCAAATGGTGAAACCACCAAATCTATAAAAAAAAGTACAAGATATTTTTGAATAACTTTTTCTCTGAAATTCCTAGAGACTTGGGCATTTCAGGATTGATAAAGGGTAGCCTGCCACGCAACCACACCGAATTTCAGCACGTTTCGAGCAAGCAGTGCGGAGTTATTCACCCTATGGTGAATATGGGTTAGAGTTGCAATTAGGGTTAGGGTTGTGATTAGGGTTAGGGTTAGGGTTGTGATTAGGGTTAGGGTTAGGGTTGTGATTAGGGTTAGGGTTAGGGATGAGTACCCATTGGAGATCAAGATATTCTTCCATAACTTTTTTTCTGTAGGTCATAGAGACTTGGAAGTTGGTTCCATCTCCACTAATGTGGCTATGCCCGATCCATTGGTACCACCCCCGAGCTTCTACGACCTTTGCAAGTGGTAGGGTTAGGGTTGTGATTAGTGTTTGCTTTTTGGGTTGTGATTAGGGTTAGGGTTAGGGATGAAAACCTATAGGAGTTCAAGATATTCTTCAATAACTTTTTTTCTGAAGGTCATAGAGACTTGGAAGTTGGTTCCATCTCCACTAATGTGGCTATGCCCGATCCATTGGGACCATCCCCGAGCTTCTACGACCTTCGCAAATGGTGAAACCACCAAATCTATAAAAAAAAGTACAAGATATTTTTGAATAACTTTTTCTCTGAAATTCCTAGAGACTTGGGCATTTCAGGATTGATAAAGGGTAGCCTGCCACGCAACCACACCGAATTTCAGCACGTTTCGAGCAAGCAGTGCGGAGTTATTCACCCTATGGTGAATATGGGTTAGAGTTGCAATTAGGGTTAGGGTTGTGATTAGGGTTAGGGTTAGGGTTGTGATTAGGGTTAGGGTTAGGGTTGTGATTAGGGTTAGGGTTAGGGATGAGTACCCATTGGAGATCAAGATATTCTTCCATAACTTTTTTTCTGTAGGTCATAGAGACTTGGAAGTTGGTTCCATCTCCACTAATGTGGCTATGCCCGATCCATTGGTACCACCCCCGAGCTTCTACGACCTTTGCAAGTGGTAGGGTTAGGGTTGTGATTAGTGTTTGCTTTTTGGGTTGTGATTAGGGTTAGGGTTAGGGATGAAAACCTATAGGAGTTCAAGATATTCTTCAATAACTTTTTTTCTGAAGGTCATAGAGACTTGGAAGTTGGTTCCATCTCCACTAATGTGGCTATGCCCGATCCATTGGGACCATCCCCGAGCTTCTACGACCTTCGCAAATGGTGAAACCACCAAATCTATAAAAAAAAGTACAAGATATTTTTGAATAACTTTTTCTCTGAAATTCCTAGAGACTTGGGCATTTCAGGATTGATAAAGGGTAGCCTGCCACGCAACCACACCGAATTTCAGCACGTTTCGAGCAAGCAGTGCGGAGTTATTCACCCTATGGTGAATATGGGTTAGAGTTGCAATTAGGGTTAGGGTTGTGATTAGGGTTAGGGTTAGGGTTGTGATTAGGGTTAGGGTTAGGGTTGTGATTAGGGTTAGGGTTAGGGATGAGTACCCATTGGAGATCAAGATATTCTTCCATAACTTTTTTTCTGTAGGTCATAGAGACTTGGAAGTTGGTTCCATCTCCACTAATGTGGCTATGCCCGATCCATTGGTACCACCCCCGAGCTTCTACGACCTTTGCAAGTGGTAGGGTTAGGGTTGTGATTAGTGTTTGCTTTTTGGGTTGTGATTAGGGTTAGGGTTAGGGATGAAAACCTATAGGAGTTCAAGATATTCTTCAATAACTTTTTTTCTGAAGGTCATAGAGACTTGGAAGTTGGTTCCATCTCCACTAATGTGGCTATGCCCGATCCATTGGGACCATCCCCGAGCTTCTACGACCTTCGCAAATGGTGAAACCACCAAATCTATAAAAAAAAGTACAAGATATTTTTGAATAACTTTTTCTCTGAAATTCCTAGAGACTTGGGCATTTCAGGATTGATAAAGGGTAGCCTGCCACGCAACCACACCGAATTTCAGCACGTTTCGAGCAAGCAGTGCGGAGTTATTCACCCTATGGTGAATATGGGTTAGAGTTGCAATTAGGGTTAGGGTTGTGATTAGGGTTAGGGTTAGGGTTGTGATTAGGGTTAGGGTTAGGGTTGTGATTAGGGTTAGGGTTAGGGATGAGTACCCATTGGAGATCAAGATATTCTTCCATAACTTTTTTTCTGTAGGTCATAGAGACTTGGAAGTTGGTTCCATCTCCACTAATGTGGCTATGCCCGATCCATTGGTACCACCCCCGAGCTTCTACGACCTTTGCAAGTGGTAGGGTTAGGGTTGTGATTAGTGTTTGCTTTTTGGGTTGTGATTAGGGTTAGGGTTAGGGATGAAAACCTATAGGAGTTCAAGATATTCTTCAATAACTTTTTTTCTGAAGGTCATAGAGACTTGGAAGTTGGTTCCATCTCCACTAATGTGGCTATGCCCGATCCATTGGGACCATCCCCGAGCTTCTACGACCTTCGCAAATGGTGAAACCACCAAATCTATAAAAAAAAGTACAAGATATTTTTGAATAACTTTTTCTCTGAAATTCCTAGAGACTTGGGCATTTCAGGATTGATAAAGGGTAGCCTGCCACGCAACCACACCGAATTTCAGCACGTTTCGAGCAAGCAATGCGGAGTTATTCACCCTATGGTGAATATGGGTTAGAGTTGCAATTAGGGTTAGGGTTGTGATTAGGGTTAGGGTTAGGGTTAGGGTTAGGGTTAGGGTTGTGATTAGGGTTAGGGTTAGGGATGAGTACCCATTGGAGATCAAGATATTCTTCCATAACTTTTTTTCTGTAGGTCATAGAGACTTGGAAGTTGGTTCCATCTCCACTAATGTGGCTATGCCCGATCCATTGGTACCACCCCCGAGCTTCTACGACCTTTGCAAGTGGTAGGGTTAGGGTTGTGATTAGTGTTTGCTTTTTGGATTGTGATTAGGGTTAGGGTTAGGGATGAAATCCTATAGGAGTTCAAGATATTGTTCAATAACTTTTTTTCTGAAGGTCATAGAGACTTGGAAGTTGGTTCCATCTCCACTAATGTGGCTATGCCCGATCCATTGGGACCATCGCCGAGCTTCTACGACCTTCGCAAATGGTGAAACCACCAAATCTCTAAAAAAAAGTACAAGATATTTTTGAATAACTTTTTCTCTGAAATTCCTAGAGACTTGGGCATTTCAGGATTGATAAAGGGTAGCCTGCCACGCAACCACACCGAATTTCAGCACGTTTCGAGCAAGCAGTGCGGAGTTATTCACCCTATGGTGAATATGGGTTAGAGTTGCAATTAGGGTTAGGGTTGTGATTAGGGTTAGGGTTAGGGTTAGGGTTGTGATTAGGGTTAGGGTTAGGGTTGTGATTAGGGTTAGGGTTAGGGATGAGTACCCATTGGAGATCAAGATATTCTTCCAAAACTTTTTTTCTGTAGGTCATAGAGACTTGGAAGTTGGTTCCATCTCCACTAATGTGGCTATGCCCGATCCATTGGTACCACCCCCGAGCTTCTACGACCTTTGCAAGTGGTAGGGTTAGGGTTGTGATTAGTGTTTGCTTTTTGGGTTGTGATTAGGGTTAGGGTTAGGGATGAAAACCTATAGGAGTTCAAGATATTCTTCAATAACTTTTTTTCTGAAGGTCATAGAGACTTGGAAGTTGGTTCCATCTCCACTAATGTGGCTATGCCCGATCCATTGGGACCATCGCCGAGCTTCTACGACCTTCGCAAATGGTGTAACCACCAAATCTCTAAAAAAAAGTACAAGATATTTTTGAATAACTTTTTCTCTGAAATTCCTAGAGACTTGGGCATTTCAGGATTGATAAAGGGTAGCCTGCCACGCAACCACACCGAATTTCAGCACGTTTCGAGCAAGCAGTGCGGAGTTATTCACCCTATGGTGAATATGGGTTAGAGTTGCAATTAGGGTTAGGGTTGTGATTAGGGTTAGGGTTAGGGTTGTGATTAGGGTTAGGGTTAGGGTTGTGATTAGGGTTAGGGTTAGGGATGAGTACCCATTGGAGATCAAGATATTCTTCCATAACTTTTTTTCTGTAGGTCATAGAGACTTGGAAGTTGGTTCCATCTCCACTAATGTGGCTATGCCCGATCCATTGGTACCACCCCCGAGCTTCTACGACCTTTGCAAGTGGTAGGGTTAGGGTTGTGATTAGTGTTTGCTTTTTGGGTTGTGATTAGGGTTAGGGTTAGGGATGAAAACCTATAGGAGTTCAAGATATTCTTCAATAACTTTTTTTCTGAAGGTCATAGAGACTTGGAAGTTGGTTCCATCTCCACTAATGTGGCTATGCCCGATCCATTGGGACCATCCCCGAGCTTCTACGACCTTCGCAAATGGTGAAACCACCAAATCTATAAAAAAAAGTACAAGATATTTTTGAATAACTTTTTCTCTGAAATTCCTAGAGACTTGGGCATTTCAGGATTGATAAAGGGTAGCCTGCCACGCAACCACACCGAATTTCAGCACGTTTCGAGCAAGCAGTGCGGAGTTATTCACCCTATGGTGAATATGGGTTAGAGTTGCAATTAGGGTTAGGGTTGTGATTAGGGTTAGGGTTAGGGTTGTGATTAGGGTTAGGGTTAGGGTTGTGATTAGGGTTAGGGTTAGGGATGAGTACCCATTGGAGATCAAGATATTCTTCCATAACTTTTTTTCTGTAGGTCATAGAGACTTGGAAGTTGGTTCCATCTCCACTAATGTGGCTATGCCCGATCCATTGGTACCACCCCCGAGCTTCTACGACCTTTGCAAGTGGTAGGGTTAGGGTTGTGATTAGTGTTTGCTTTTTGGGTTGTGATTAGGGTTAGGGTTAGGGATGAAAACCTATAGGAGTTCAAGATATTCTTCAATAACTTTTTTTCTGAAGGTCATAGAGACTTGGAAGTTGGTTCCATCTCCACTAATGTGGCTATGCCCGATCCATTGGGACCATCGCCGAGCTTCTACGACCTTCGCAAATGGTGAAACCACCAAATCTCTAAAAAAAAGTACAAGATATTTTTGAATAACTTTTTCTCTGAAATTCCTAGAGACTTGGGCATTTCAGGATTGATAAAGGGTAGCCTGCCACGCAACCACACCGAATTTCAGCACGTTTCGAGCAAGCAGTGCGGAGTTATTCACCCTATGGTGAATATGGGTTAGAGTTGCAATTAGGGTTAGGGTTGTGATTAGGGTTAGGGTTAGGGTTAGGGTTAGGGTTAGGGTTGTGATTAGGGTTAGGGTTAGGGATGAGTACCCATTGGAGATCAAGATATTCTTCCATAACTTTTTTTCTGTAGGTCATAGAGACTTGGAAGTTGGTTCCATCTCCACTAATGTGGCTATGCCCGATCCATTGGTACCACCCCCGAGCTTCTACGACCTTTGCAAGTGGTAGGGTTAGGGTTGTGATTAGTGTTTGCTTTTTGGGTTGTGATTAGGGTTAGGGTTAGGGATGAAAACCTATAGGAGTTCAAGATATTCTTCAATAACTTTTTTTCTGAAGGTCATAGAGACTTGGAAGTTGGTTCCATCTCCACTAATGTGGCTATGCCCGATCCATTGGGACCATCGCCGAGCTTCTACGACCTTCGCAAATGGTGAAACCACCAAATCTCTAAAAAAAAGTACAAGATATTTTTGAATAACTTTTTCTCTGAAATTCCTAGAGACTTGGGCATTTCAGGATTGATAAAGGGTAGCCTGCCACGCAACCACACCGAATTTCAGCACGTTTCGAGCAAGCAGTGCGGAGTTATTCACCCTATGGTGAATATGGGTTAGAGTTGCAATTAGGGTTAGGGTTGTGATTAGGGTTAGGGTTAGGGTTAGGGTTGTGATTAGGGTTAGGGTTAGGGTTGTGATTAGGGTTAGGGTTAGGGATGAGTACCCATTGGAGATCAAGATATTCTTCCATAACTTTTTTTCTGTAGGTCATAGAGACTTGGAAGTTGGTTCCATCTCCACTAATGTGGCTATGCCCGATCCATTGGTACCACCCCCGAGCTTCTACGACCTTTGCAAGTGGTAGGGTTAGGGTTGTGATTAGTGTTTGCTTTTTGGGTTGTGATTAGGGTTAGGGTTAGGGATGAAAACCTATAGGAGTTCAAGATATTCTTCAATAACTTTTTTTCTGAAGGTCATAGAGACTTGGAAGTTGGTTCCATCTCCACTAATGTGGCTATGCCCGATCCATTGGGACCATCGCCGAGCTTCTACGACCTTCGCAAATGGTGTAACCACCAAATCTCTAAAAAAAAGTACAAGATATTTTTGAATAACTTTTTCTCTGAAATTCCTAGAGACTTGGTCATTTCAGGATTGATAAAGGGTAGCCTGCCACGCAACCACACTGAATTTCAGCACGTTTCGAGCAAGCAGTGCGGAGTTATTCACCCTATGGTGAATATGGGTTAGAGTTGCAATTAGGGTTAGGGTTGTGATTAGGGTTAGGGTTAGGGTTAGGGTTGTGATTAGGGTTAGGGTTAGGGATGAGTACCCATTGGAGATCAAGATATTCTTCCATAACTTTTTTTCTGTAGGTCATAGAGACTTGGAAGTTGGTTCCATCTCCACTAATGTGGCTATGCCCGATCCATTGGTACCACCCCCGAGCTTCTACGACCTTTGCAAGTGGTAGGGTTAGGGTTGTGATTAGTGTTTGCTTTTTGGGTTGTGATTAGGGTTAGGGTTAGGGATGAAAACCTATAGGAGTTCAAGATATTCTTCAATAACTTTTTTTCTGAAGGTCATAGAGACTTGGAAGTTGGTTCCATCTCCACTAATGTGGCTATGCCCGATCCATTGGGACCATCGCCGAGCTTCTACGACCTTCGCAAATGGTGAAACCACCAAATCTCTAAAAAAAAGTACAAGATATTTTTGAATAACTTTTTCTCTGAAATTCCTAGAGACTTGGGCATTTCAGGATTGATAAAGGGTAGCCTGCCACGCAACCACACCGAATCTCAGCACGTTTCGAGCAAGCAGTGCGGAGTTATTCACCCTATGGTGAATATGGGTTAGAGTTGCAATTAGGGTTAGGGTTGTGATTAGGGTTAGGGTTAGGGTTAGGGTTAGGGATGAGTACCCATTGGAGATCAAGATATTCTTCCATAACTTTTTTTCTGTAGGTCATAGAGACTTGGAAGTTGGTTCCATCTCCACTAATGTGGCTATGCCCGATCCATTGGTACCACCCCCGAGCTTCTACGACCTTTGCAAGTGGTAGGGTTAGGGTTGTGATTAGTGTTTGCTTTTTGGGTTGTGATTAGGGTTAGGGTTAGGGATGAAAACCTATAGGAGTTCAAGATATTCTTCAATAACTTTTTTTCTGAAGGTCATAGAGACTTGGAAGTTGGTTCCATCTCCACTAATGTGGCTATGCCCGATCCATTGGGACCATCCCCGAGCTTCTACAACCTTCGCAAATGGTGAAACCACCAAATCTATAAAAAAAAGTACAAGATATTTTTGAATAACTTTTTCTCTGAAATTCCTAGAGACTTGGGCATTTCAGGATTGATAAAGGGTAGCCTGCCACGCAACCACACCGAATTTCAGCACGTTTCGAGCAAGCAATGCGGAGTTATTCACCCTATGGTGAATATGGGTTAGAGTTGCAATTAGGGTTAGGGTTGTGATTAGGGTTAGGGTTAGGGATGAGTACCCATTGGAGATCAAGATATTCTTCCATAACTTTTTTTCTGTAGGTCATAGAGACTTGGAAGTTGGTTCCATCTCCACTAATGTGGCTATGCCCGATCCATTGGTACCACCCCCGAGCTTCTACGACCTTTGCAAGTGGTAGGGTTAGGGTTGTGATTAGTGTTTGCTTTTTGGGTTGTGATTAGGGTTAGGGTTAGGGATGAAAACCTATAGGAGTTCAAGATATTCTTCAATAACTTTTTTTCTGAAGGTCATAGAGACTTGGAAGTTGGTTCCATCTCCACTAATGTGGCTATGCCCGATCCATTGGGACCATCGCCGAGCTTCTACGACCTTCGCAAATGGTGAAACCACCAAATCTCTAAAAAAAAGTACAAGATATTTTTGAATAACTTTTTCTCTGAAATTCCTAGAGACTTGGGCATTTCAGGATTGATAAAGGGTAGCCTGCCACGCAACCACACCGAATCTCAGCACGTTTCGAGCAAGCAGTGCGGAGTTATTCACCCTATGGTGAATATGGGTTAGAGTTGCAATTAGGGTTAGGGTTGTGATTAGGGTTAGGGTTAGGGTTAGGGATGAGTACCCATTGGAGATCAAGATATTCTTCCATAACTTTTTTTCTGTAGGTCATAGAGACTTGGAAGTTGGTTCCATCTCCACTAATGTGGCTATGCCCGATCCATTGGTACCACCCCCGAGCTTCTACGACCTTTGCAAGTGGTAGGGTTAGGGTTGTGATTAGTGTTTGCTTTTTGGGTTGTGATTAGGGTTAGGGTTAGGGATGAAAACCTATAGGAGTTCAAGATATTCTTCAATAACTTTTTTTCTGAAGGTCATAGAGACTTGGAAGTTGGTTCCATCTCCACTAATGTGGCTATGCCCGATCCATTGGGACCATCCCCGAGCTTCTACGACCTTCGCAAATGGTGAAACCACCAAATCTATAAAAAAAAGTACAAGATATTTTTGAATAACTTTTTCTCTGAAATTCCTAGAGACTTGGGCATTTCAGGATTGATAAAGGGTAGCCTGCCACGCAACCACACCGAATCTCAGCACGTTTCGAGCAAGCAGTGCGGAGTTATTCACCCTATGGTGAATATGGGTTAGAGTTGCAATTAGGGTTAGGGTTGTGATTAGGGTTAGGGTTAGGGTTAGGGTTAGGGATGAGTACCCATTGGAGATCAAGATATTCTTCCATAACTTTTTTTCTGTAGGTCATAGAGACTTGGAAGTTGGTTCCATCTCCACTAATGTGGCTATGCCCGATCCATTGGGACCATCCCCGAGCTTCTACGACCTTCGCAAATGGTGAAACCACCAAATCTATAAAAAAAAGTACAAGATATTTTTGAATAACTTTTTCTCTGAAATTCCTAGAGACTTGGGCATTTCAGGATTGATAAAGGGTAGCCTGCCACGCAACCACACCGAATTTCAGCACGTTTCGAGCAAGCAATGCGGAGTTATTCACCCTATGGTGAATATGGGTTAGAGTTGCAATTAGGGTTAGGGTTGTGATTAGGGTTAGGGTTAGGGTTAGGGTTAGGGTTGTGATTAGGGTTAGGGTTAGGGATGAGTACCCATTGGAGATCAAGATATTCTTCCATAACTTTTTTTCTGTAGGTCATAGAGACTTGGAAGTTGGTTCCATCTCCACTAATGTGGCTATGCCCGATCCATTGGTACCACCCCCGAGCTTCTACGACCTTTGCAAGTGGTAGGGTTAGGGTTGTGATTAGTGTTTGCTTTTTGGGTTGTGATTAGGGTTAGGGTTAGGGATGAAAACCTATAGGAGTTCAAGATATTCTTCAATAACTTTTTTTCTGAAGGTCATAGAGACTTGGAAGTTGGTTCCATCTCCACTAATGTGGCTATGCCCGATCCATTGGGACCATCGCCGAGCTTCTACGACCTTCGCAAATGGTGAAACCACCAAATCTCTAAAAAAAAGTACAAGATATTTTTGAATAACTTTTTCTCTGAAATTCCTAGAGACTTGGGCATTTCAGGATTGATAAAGGGTAGCCTGCCACGCAACCACACCGAATCTCAGCACGTTTCGAGCAAGCAGTGCGGAGTTATTCACCCTATGGTGAATATGGGTTAGAGTTGCAATTAGGGTTAGGGTTGTGATTAGGGTTAGGGTTAGGGTTAGGGATGAGTACCCATTGGAGATCAAGATATTCTTCCATAACTTTTTTTCTGTAGGTCATAGAGACTTGGAAGTTGGTTCCATCTCCACTAATGTGGCTATGCCCGATCCATTGGTACCACCCCCGAGCTTCTACGACCTTTGCAAGTGGTAGGGTTAGGGTTGTGATTAGTGTTTGCTTTTTGGGTTGTGATTAGGGTTAGGGTTAGGGATGAAAACCTATAGGAGTTCAAGATATTCTTCAATAACTTTTTTTCTGAAGGTCATAGAGACTTGGAAGTTGGTTCCATCTCCACTAATGTGGCTATGCCCGATCCATTGGGACCATCCCCGAGCTTCTACGACCTTCGCAAATGGTGAAACCACCAAATCTATAAAAAAAAGTACAAGATATTTTTGAATAACTTTTTCTCTGAAATTCCTAGAGACTTGGGCATTTCAGGATTGATAAAGGGTAGCCTGCCACGCAACCACACCGAATCTCAGCACGTTTCGAGCAAGCAGTGCGGAGTTATTCACCCTATGGTGAATATGGGTTAGAGTTGCAATTAGGGTTAGGGTTGTGATTAGGGTTAGGGTTAGGGTTAGGGTTAGGGATGAGTACCCATTGGAGATCAAGATATTCTTCCATAACTTTTTTTCTGTAGGTCATAGAGACTTGGAAGTTGGTTCCATCTCCACTAATGTGGCTATGCCCGATCCATTGGTACCACCCCCGAGCTTCTACGACCTTTGCAAGTGGTAGGGTTAGGGTTGTGATTAGTGTTTGCTTTTTGGGTTGTGATTAGGGTTAGGGTTAGGGATGAAAACCTATAGGAGTTCAAGATATTCTTCAATAACTTTTTTTCTGAAGGTCATAGAGACTTGGAAGTTGGTTCCATCTCCACTAATGTGGCTATGCCCGATCCATTGGGACCATCCCCGAGCTTCTACGACCTTCGCAAATGGTGAAACCACCAAATCTATAAAAAAAAGTACAAGATATTTTTGAATAACTTTTTCTCTGAAATTCCTAGAGACTTGGGCATTTCAGGATTGATAAAGGGTAGCCTGCCACGCAACCACACCGAATTTCAGCACGTTTCGAGCAAGCAATGCGGAGTTATTCACCCTATGGTGAATATGGGTTAGAGTTGCAATTAGGGTTAGGGTTGTGATTAGGGTTAGGGTTAGGGTTAGGGTTAGGGTTAGGGTTGTGATTAGGGTTAGGGTTAGGGATGAGTACCCATTGGAGATCAAGATATTCTTCCATAACTTTTTTTCTGTAGGTCATAGAGACTTGGAAGTTGGTTCCATCTCCACTAATGTGGCTATGCCCGATCCATTGGTACCACCCCCGAGCTTCTACGACCTTTGCAAGTGGTAGGGTTAGGGTTGTGATTAGTGTTTGCTTTTTGGATTGTGATTAGGGTTAGGGTTAGGGATGAAATCCTATAGGAGTTCAAGATATTGTTCAATAACTTTTTTTCTGAAGGTCATAGAGACTTGGAAGTTGGTTCCATCTCCACTAATGTGGCTATGCCCGATCCATTGGGACCATCGCCGAGCTTCTACGACCTTCGCAAATGGTGAAACCACCAAATCTCTAAAAAAAAGTACAAGATATTTTTGAATAACTTTTTCTCTGAAATTCCTAGAGACTTGGGCATTTCAGGATTGATAAAGGGTAGCCTGCCACGCAACCACACCGAATTTCAGCACGTTTCGAGCAAGCAGTGCGGAGTTATTCACCCTATGGTGAATATGGGTTAGAGTTGCAATTAGGGTTAGGGTTGTGATTAGGGTTAGGGTTAGGGTTAGGGTTGTGATTAGGGTTAGGGTTAGGGTTGTGATTAGGGTTAGGGTTAGGGATGAGTACCCATTGGAGATCAAGATATTCTTCCAAAACTTTTTTTCTGTAGGTCATAGAGACTTGGAAGTTGGTTCCATCTCCACTAATGTGGCTATGCCCGATCCATTGGTACCACCCCCGAGCTTCTACGACCTTTGCAAGTGGTAGGGTTAGGGTTGTGATTAGTGTTTGCTTTTTGGGTTGTGATTAGGGTTAGGGTTAGGGATGAAAACCTATAGGAGTTCAAGATATTCTTCAATAACTTTTTTTCTGAAGGTCATAGAGACTTGGAAGTTGGTTCCATCTCCACTAATGTGGCTATGCCCGATCCATTGGGACCATCGCCGAGCTTCTACGACCTTCGCAAATGGTGTAACCACCAAATCTCTAAAAAAAAGTACAAGATATTTTTGAATAACTTTTTCTCTGAAATTCCTAGAGACTTGGGCATTTCAGGATTGATAAAGGGTAGCCTGCCACGCAACCACACCGAATTTCAGCACGTTTCGAGCAAGCAGTGCGGAGTTATTCACCCTATGGTGAATATGGGTTAGAGTTGCAATTAGGGTTAGGGTTGTGATTAGGGTTAGGGTTAGGGTTAGGGTTGTGATTAGGGTTAGGGTTAGGGATGAGTACCCATTGGAGATCAAGATATTCTTCCAAAACTTTTTTTCTGTAGGTCATAGAGACTTGGAAGTTGGTTCCATCTCCACTAATGTGACTATGCCCGATCCATTGGTACCACCCCCGAGCTTCTACGACCTTTGCAAGTGGTAGGGTTAGGGTTGTGATTAGTGTTTGCTTTTTGGGTTGTGATTAGGGTTAGGGTTAGGGATGAAAACCTATAGGAGTTCAAGATATTCTTCAATAACTTTTTTTCTGAAGGTCATAGAGACTTGGAAGTTGGTTCCATCTCCACTAATGTGGCTATGCCCGATCCATTGGGACCATCGCCGAGCTTCTACGACCTTCGCAAATGGTGAAACCACCAAATCTCTAAAAAAAAGTACAAGATATTTTTGAATAACTTTTTCTCTGAAATTCCTAGAGACTTGGGCATTTCAGGATTGATAAAGGGTAGCCTGCCACGCAACCACACCGAATCTCAGCACGTTTCGAGCAAGCAGTGCGGAGTTATTCACCCTATGGTGAATATGGGTTAGAGTTGCAATTAGGGTTAGGGTTGTGATTAGGGTTAGGGTTAGGGTTAGGGTTAGGGTTGTGATTAGGGTTAGGGTTAGGGATGAGTACCCATTGGAGATCAAGATATTCTTCCAAAACTTTTTTTCTGTAGGTCATAGAGACTTGGAAGTTGGTTCCATCTCCACTAATGTGACTATGCCCGATCCATTGGTACCACCCCCGAGCTTCTACGACCTTTGCAAGTGGTAGGGTTAGGGTTGTGATTAGTGTTTGCTTTTTGGGTTGTGATTAGGGTTAGGGTTAGGGATGAAAACCTATAGGAGTTCAAGATATTCTTCAATAACTTTTTTTCTGAAGGTCATAGAGACTTGGAAGTTGGTTCCATCTCCACTAATGTGGCTATGCCCGATCCATTGGGACCATCGCCGAGCTTCTACGACCTTCGCAAATGGTGAAACCACCAAATCTCTAAAAAAAAGTACAAGATATTTTTGAATAACTTTTTCTCTGAAATTCCTAGAGACTTGGGCATTTCAGGATTGATAAAGGGTAGCCTGCCACGCAACCACACCGAATCTCAGCACGTTTCGAGCAAGCAGTGCGGAGTTATTCACCCTATGGTGAATATGGGTTAGAGTTGCAATTAGGGTTAGGGTTGTGATTAGGGTTAGGGTTAGGGTTAGGGTTAGGGTTGTGATTAGGGTTAGGGTTAGGGATGAGTACCCATTGGAGATCAAGATATTCTTCCATAACTTTTTTTCTGTAGGTCATAGAGACTTGGAAGTTGGTTCCATCTCCACTAATGTGGCTATGCCCGATCCATTGGGACCATCCCCGAGCTTCTACGACCTTCGCAAATGGTGAAACCACCAAATCTATAAAAAAAAGTACAAGATATTTTTGAATAGCTTTTTCTCTGAAATTCCTAGAGACTTGGGCATTTTAGGATTGATAAAGGGTAGCCTGCCACGCAACCACACCGAATTTCAGCACGTTTCGAGCAAGCAGTGCGGAGTTATTCACCCTATGGTGAATATGGGTTAGAGTTGCAATTAGGGTTAGGGTTGTGATTAGGGTTAGGGTTAGGGTTGTGATTAGGGTTAGGGTTAGGGTTGTGATTAGGGTTAGGGTTAGGGATGAGTACCCATTGGAGATCAAGATATTCTTCCATAACTTTTTTTCTGTAGGTCATAGAGACTTGGAAGTTGGTTCCATCTCCACTAATGTGGCTATGCCCGATCCATTGGTACCACCCCTGAGCTTCTACGACCTTTGCAAGTGGTAGGGTTAGGGTTGTGATTAGTGTTTGCTTTTTGGGTTGTGATTAGGGTTAGGGTTAGGGATGAAAACCTATAGGAGTTCAAGATATTCTTCAATAACTTTTTTTCTGAAGGTCATAGAGACTTGGAAGTTGGTTCCATCTCCACTAATGTGGCTATGCCCGATCCATTGGGACCATCGCCGAGCTTCTACGACCTTCGCAAATGGTGTAACCACCAAATCTCTAAAAAAAAGTACAAGATATTTTTGAATAACTTTTTCTCTGAAATTCCTAGAGACTTGGGCATTTCAGGATTGATAAAGGGTAGCCTGCCACGCAACCACACCGAATTTCAGCACGTTTCGAGCAAGCAATGCGGAGTTATTCACCCTATGGTGAATATGGGTTAGAGTTGCAATTAGGGTTAGGGTTGTGATTAGGGTTAGGGTTAGGGTTAGGGTTGTGATTAGGGTTAGGGTTAGGGATGAGTACCCATTGGAGATCAAGATATTCTTCCATAACTTTTTTTCTGTAGGTCATAGAGACTTGGAAGTTGGTTCCATCTCCACTAATGTGGCTATGCCCGATCCATTGGTACCACCCCCGAGCTTCTACGACCTTTGCAAGTGGTAGGGTTAGGGTTGTGATTAGTGTTTGCTTTTTGGGTTGTGATTAGGGTTAGGGTTAGGGATGAAAACCTATAGGAGTTCAAGATATTCTTCAAAAACTTTTTTTCTGAAGGTCATAGAGACTTGGAAGTTGGTTCCATCTCCACTAATGTGGCTATGCCCGATCCATTGGGACCATCGCCGAGCTTCTACGACCTTCGCAAATGGTGAAACCACCAAATCTCTAAAAAAAAGTACAAGATATTTTTGAATAACTTTTTCTCTGAAATTCCTAGAGACTTGGGCATTTCAGGATTGATAAAGGGTAGCCTGCCACGCAACCACACCGAATTTCAGCACGTTTCGAGCAAGCAGTGCGGAGTTATTCACCCTATGGTGAATATGGGTTAGAGTTGCAATTAGGGTTAGGGTTGTGATTAGGGTTAGGGTTAGGGTTAGGGTTGTGATTAGGGTTAGGGTTAGGGTTGTGATTAGGGTTAGGGTTAGGGATGAGTACCCATTGGAGATCAAGATATTCTTCCATAACTTTTTTTCTGTAGGTCATAGAGACTTGGAAGTTGGTTCCATCTCCACTAATGTGGCTATGCCCGATCCATTGGTACCACCCCCGAGCTTCTACGACCTTTGCAAGTGGTAGGGTTAGGGTTGTGATTAGTGTTTGCTTTTTGGATTGTGATTAGGGTTAGGGTTAGGGATGAAATCCTATAGGAGTTCAAGATATTGTTCAATAACTTTTTTTCTGAAGGTCATAGAGACTTGGAAGTTGGTTCCATCTCCACTAATGTGGCTATGCCCGATCCATTGGGACCATCGCCGAGCTTCTACGACCTTCGCAAATGGTGAAACCACCAAATCTCTAAAAAAAAGTACAAGATATTTTTGAATAACTTTTTCTCTGAAATTCCTAGAGACTTGGGCATTTCAGGATTGATAAAGGGTAGCCTGCCACGCAACCACACCGAATTTCAGCACGTTTCGAGCAAGCAGTGCGGAGTTATTCACCCTATGGTGAATATGGGTTAGAGTTGCAATTAGGGTTAGGGTTGTGATTAGGGTTAGGGTTAGGGTTAGGGTTGTGATTAGTGTTTGCTTTTTGGGTTGTGATTAGGGTTAGGGTTAGGGATGAAAACCTATAGGAGTTCAAGATATTCTTCAATAACTTTTTTTCTGAAGGTCATAGAGACTTGGAAGTTGGTTCCATCTCCACTAATGTGGCTATGCCCGATCCATTGGGACCATCCCCGAGCTTCTACGACCTTCGCAAATGGTGAAACCACCAAATCTATAAAAAAAAGTACAAGATATTTTTGAATAACTTTTTCTCTGAAATTCCTAGAGACTTGGGCATTTCAGGATTGATAAAGGGTAGCCTGCCACGCAACCACACCGAATTTCAGCACGTTTCGAGCAAGCAATGCGGAGTTATTCACCCTATGGTGAATATGGGTTAGAGTTGCAATTAGGGTTAGGGTTGTGATTAGGGTTAGGGTTAGGGTTAGGGTTAGGGTTGTGATTAGGGTTAGGGTTAGGGATGAGTACCCATTGGAGATCAAGATATTCTTCCATAACTTTTTTTCTGTAGGTCATAGAGACTTGGAAGTTGGTTCCATCTCCACTAATGTGGCTATGCCCGATCCATTGGTACCACCCCCGAGCTTCTACGACCTTTGCAAGTGGTAGGGTTAGGGTTGTGATTAGTGTTTGCTTTTTGGATTGTGATTAGGGTTAGGGTTAGGGATGAAATCCTATAGGAGTTCAAGATATTGTTCAATAACTTTTTTTCTGAAGGTCATAGAGACTTGGAAGTTGGTTCCATCTCCACTAATGTGGCTATGCCCGATCCATTGGGACCATCGCCGAGCTTCTACGACCTTCGCAAATGGTGAAACCACCAAATCTCTAAAAAAAAGTACAAGATATTTTTGAATAACTTTTTCTCTGAAATTCCTAGAGACTTGGGCATTTCAGGATTGATAAAGGGTAGCCTGCCACGCAACCACACCGAATTTCAGCACGTTTCGAGCAAGCAGTGCGGAGTTATTCACCCTATGGTGAATATGGGTTAGAGTTGCAATTAGGGTTAGGGTTGTGATTAGGGTTAGGGTTAGGGTTAGGGTTGTGATTAGGGTTAGGGTTAGGGTTGTGATTAGGGTTAGGGTTAGGGATGAGTACCCATTGGAGATCAAGATATTCTTCCAAAACTTTTTTTCTGTAGGTCATAGAGACTTGGAAGTTGGTTCCATCTCCACTAATGTGGCTATGCCCGATCCATTGGTACCACCCCCGAGCTTCTACGACCTTTGCAAGTGGTAGGGTTAGGGTTGTGATTAGTGTTTGCTTTTTGGGTTGTGATTAGGGTTAGGGTTAGGGATGAAAACCTATAGGAGTTCAAGATATTCTTCAATAACTTTTTTTCTGAAGGTCATAGAGACTTGGAAGTTGGTTCCATCTCCACTAATGTGGCTATGCCCGATCCATTGGGACCATCGCCGAGCTTCTACGACCTTCGCAAATGGTGTAACCACCAAATCTCTAAAAAAAAGTACAAGATATTTTTGAATAACTTTTTCTCTGAAATTCCTAGAGACTTGGGCATTTCAGGATTGATAAAGGGTAGCCTGCCACGCAACCACACCGAATTTCAGCACGTTTCGAGCAAGCAGTGCGGAGTTATTCACCCTATGGTGAATATGGGTTAGAGTTGCAATTAGGGTTAGGGTTGTGATTAGGGTTAGGGTTAGGGTTAGGGTTGTGATTAGGGTTAGGGTTAGGGATGAGTACCCATTGGAGATCAAGATATTCTTCCAAAACTTTTTTTCTGTAGGTCATAGAGACTTGGAAGTTGGTTCCATCTCCACTAATGTGGCTATGCCCGATCCATTGGTACCACCCCCGAGCTTCTACGACCTTTGCAAGTGGTAGGGTTAGGGTTGTGATTAGTGTTTGCTTTTTGGGTTGTGATTAGGGTTAGGGTTAGGGATGAAAACCTATAGGAGTTCAAGATATTCTTCAATAACTTTTTTTCTGAAGGTCATAGAGACTTGGAAGTTGGTTCCATCTCCACTAATGTGGCTATGCCCGATCCATTGGGACCATCGCCGAGCTTCTACGACCTTCGCAAATGGGGAAACCACCAAATCTCTAAAAAAAAGTACAAGATATTTTTGAATAACTTTTTCTCTGAAATTCCTAGAGACTTGGGCATTTCAGGATTGATAAAGGGTAGCCTGCCACGCAACCACACCGAATCTCAGCACGTTTCGAGCAAGCAGTGCGGAGTTATTCACCCTATGGTGAATATGGGTTAGAGTTGCAATTAGGGTTAGGGTTGTGATTAGGGTTAGGGTTAGGGTTAGGGTTGTGATTAGGGTTAGGGTTAGGGATGAGTACCCATTGGAGATCAAGATATTCTTCCATAACTTTTTTTCTGTAGGTCATAGAGACTTGGAAGTTGGTTCCATCTCCACTAATGTGGCTATGCCCGATCCATTGGTACCACCCCCGAGCTTCTACGACCTTTGCAAGTGGTAGGGTTAGGGTTGTGATTAGTGTTTGCTTTTTGGGTTGTGATTAGGGTTAGGGTTAGGGATGAAAACCTATAGGAGTTCAAGATATTCTTCAAAAACTTTTTTTCTGAAGGTCATAGAGACTTGGAAGTTGGTTCCATCTCCACTAATGTGGCTATGCCCGATCCATTGGGACCATCGCCGAGCTTCTACGACCTTCGCAAATGGTGAAACCACCAAATCTCTAAAAAAAAGTACAAGATATTTTTGAATAACTTTTTCTCTGAAATTCCTAGAGACTTGGGCATTTCAGGATTGATAAAGGGTAGCCTGCCACGCAACCACACCGAATTTCAGCACGTTTCGAGCAAGCAGTGCGGAGTTATTCACCCTATGGTGAATATGGGTTAGAGTTGCAATTAGGGTTAGGGTTGTGATTAGGGTTAGGGTTGTGATTAGGGTTAGGGTTAGGGTTGTGATTAGGGTTAGGGTTAGGGATGAGTACCCATTGGAGATCAAGATATTCTTCCATAACTTTTTTTCTGTAGGTCATAGAGACTTGGAAGTTGGTTCCATCTCCACTAATGTGGCTATGCCCGATCCATTGGTACCACCCCCGAGCTTCTACGACCTTTGCAAGTGGTAGGGTTAGGGTTGTGATTAGTGTTTGCTTTTTGGGTTGTGATTAGGGTTAGGGTTAGGGATGAAAACCTATAGGAGTTCAAGATATTCTTCAATAACTTTTTTTCTGAAGGTCATAGAGACTTGGAAGTTGGTTCCATCGCCACTAATGTGGCTATGCCCGATCCATTGGGACCATCGCCGAGCTTCTACGACCTTCGCAAATGGTGAAACCACCAAATCTCTAAAAAAAAGTACAAGATATTTTTGAATAACTTTTTCTCTGAAATTCCTAGAGACTTGGGCATTTCAGGATTGATAAAGGGTAGCCTGCCACGCAACCACACCGAATTTCAGCACGTTTCGAGCAAGCAGTGCGGAGTTATTCACCCTATGGTGAATATGGGTTAGAGTTGCAATTAGGGTTAGGGTTGTGATTAGGGTTAGGGTTAGGGTTAGGGTTGTGATTAGGGTTAGGGTTAGGGATGAGTACCCATTGGAGATCAAGATATTCTTCCATAACTTTTTTTCTGTAGGTCATAGAGACTTGGAAGTTGGTTCCATCTCCACTAATGTGGCTATGCCCGATCCATTGGTACCACCCCCGAGCTTCTACGACCTTTGCAAGTGGTAGGGTTAGGGTTGTGATTAGTGTTTGCTTTTTGGGTTGTGATTAGGGTTAGGGTTAGGGATGAAAACCTATAGGAGTTCAAGATATTCTTCAATAACTTTTTTTCTGAAGGTCATAGAGACTTGGAAGTTGGTTCCATCTCCACTAATGTGGCTATGCCCGATCCATTGGGACCATCGCCGAGCTTCTACGACCTTCGCAAATGGTGAAACCACCAAATCTATAAAAAAAAGTACAAGATATTTTTGAATAACTTTTTCTCTGAAATTCCTAGAGACTTGGGCATTTCAGGATTGATAAAGGGTAGCCTGCCACGCAACCACACCGAATTTCAGCACGTTTCGAGCAAGCAGTGCGGAGTTATTCACCCTATGGTGAATATGGGTTAGAGTTGCAATTAGGGTTAGGGTTGTGATTAGGGTTAGGGTTAGGGTTGTGATTAGGGTTAGGGTTAGGGTTGTGATTAGGGTTAGGGTTAGGGATGAGTACCCATTGGAGATCAAGATATTCTTCCATAACTTTTTTTCTGTAGGTCATAGAGACTTGGAAGTTGGTTCCATCTCCACTAATGTGGCTATGCCCGATCCATTGGTACCACCCCCGAGCTTCTACGACCTTTGCAAGTGGTAGGGTTAGGGTTGTGATTAGTGTTTGCTTTTTGGATTGTGATTAGGGTTAGGGTTAGGGATGAAATCCTATAGGAGTTCAAGATATTGTTCAATAACTTTTTTTCTGAAGGTCATAGAGACTTGGAAGTTGGTTCCATCTCCACTAATGTGGCTATGCCCGATCCATTGGGACCATCGCCGAGCTTCTACGACCTTCGCAAATGGTGAAACCACCAAATCTCTAAAAAAAAGTACAAGATATTTTTGAATAACTTTTTCTCTGAAATTCCTAGAGACTTGGGCATTTCAGGATTGATAAAGGGTAGCCTGCCACGCAACCACACCGAATTTCAGCACGTTTCGAGCAAGCAGTGCGGAGTTATTCACCCTATGGTGAATATGGGTTAGAGTTGCAATTAGGGTTAGGGTTGTGATTAGGGTTAGGGTTAGGGTTAGGGTTGTGATTAGGGTTAGGGTTAGGGTTGTGATTAGGGTTAGGGTTAGGGATGAGTACCCATTGGAGATCAAGATATTCTTCCAAAACTTTTTTTCTGTAGGTCATAGAGACTTGGAAGTTGGTTCCATCTCCACTAATGTGGCTATGCCCGATCCATTGGTACCACCCCCGAGCTTCTACGACCTTTGCAAGTGGTAGGGTTAGGGTTGTGATTAGTGTTTGCTTTTTGGGTTGTGATTAGGGTTAGGGTTAGGGATGAAAACCTATAGGAGTTCAAGATATTCTTCAATAACTTTTTTTCTGAAGGTCATAGAGACTTGGAAGTTGGTTCCATCTCCACTAATGTGGCTATGCCCGATCCATTGGGACCATCGCCGAGCTTCTACGACCTTCGCAAATGGTGTAACCACCAAATCTCTAAAAAAAAGTACAAGATATTTTTGAATAACTTTTTCTCTGAAATTCCTAGAGACTTGGGCATTTCAGGATTGATAAAGGGTAGCCTGCCACGCAACCACACCGAATTTCAGCACGTTTCGAGCAAGCAGTGCGGAGTTATTCACCCTATGGTGAATATGGGTTAGAGTTGCAATTAGGGTTAGGGTTGTGATTAGGGTTAGGGTTAGGGTTAGGGTTGTGATTAGGGTTAGGGTTAGGGATGAGTACCCATTGGAGATCAAGATATTCTTCCAAAACTTTTTTTCTGTAGGTCATAGAGACTTGGAAGTTGGTTCCATCTCCACTAATGTGGCTATGCCCGATCCATTGGTACCACCCCCGAGCTTCTACGACCTTTGCAAGTGGTAGGGTTAGGGTTGTGATTAGTGTTTGCTTTTTGGGTTGTGATTAGGGTTAGGGTTAGGGATGAAAACCTATAGGAGTTCAAGATATTCTTCAATAACTTTTTTTCTGAAGGTCATAGAGACTTGGAAGTTGGTTCCATCTCCACTAATGTGGCTATGCCCGATCCATTGGGACCATCGCCGAGCTTCTACGACCTTCGCAAATGGTGAAACCACCAAATCTCTAAAAAAAAGTACAAGATATTTTTGAATAACTTTTTCTCTGAAATTCCTAGAGACTTGGGCATTTCAGGATTGATAAAGGGTAGCCTGCCACGCAACCACACCGAATCTCAGCACGTTTCGAGCAAGCAGTGCGGAGTTATTCACCCTATGGTGAATATGGGTTAGAGTTGCAATTAGGGTTAGGGTTGTGATTAGGGTTAGGGTTAGGGTTAGGGTTAGGGTTGTGATTAGGGTTAGGGTTAGGGATGAGTACCCATTGGAGATCAAGATATTCTTCCATAACTTTTTTTCTGTAGGTCATAGAGACTTGGAAGTTGGTTCCATCTCCACTAATGTGGCTATGCCCGATCCATTGGTACCACCCCTGAGCTTCTACGACCTTTGCAAGTGGTAGGGTTAGGGTTGTGATTAGTGTTTGCTTTTTGGGTTGTGATTAGGGTTAGGGTTAGGGATGAAAACCTATAGGAGTTCAAGATATTCTTCAATAACTTTTTTTCTGAAGGTCATAGAGACTTGGAAGTTGGTTCCATCTCCACTAATGTGGCTATGCCCGATCCATTGGGACCATCGCCGAGCTTCTACGACCTTCGCAAATGGTGTAACCACCAAATCTCTAAAAAAAAGTACAAGATATTTTTGAATAACTTTTTCTCTGAAATTCCTAGAGACTTGGGCATTTCAGGATTGATAAAGGGTAGCCTGCCACGCAACCACACCGAATTTCAGCACGTTTCGAGCAAGCAATGCGGAGTTATTCACCCTATGGTGAATATGGGTTAGAGTTGCAATTAGGGTTAGGGTTGTGATTAGGGTTAGGGTTAGGGTTAGGGTTGTGATTAGGGTTAGGGTTAGGGATGAGTACCCATTGGAGATCAAGATATTCTTCCATAACTTTTTTTCTGTAGGTCATAGAGACTTGGAAGTTGGTTCCATCTCCACTAATGTGGCTATGCCCGATCCATTGGTACCACCCCCGAGCTTCTACGACCTTTGCAAGTGGTAGGGTTAGGGTTGTGATTAGTGTTTGCTTTTTGGGTTGTGATTAGGGTTAGGGTTAGGGATGAAAACCTATAGGAGTTCAAGATATTCTTCAAAAACTTTTTTTCTGAAGGTCATAGAGACTTGGAAGTTGGTTCCATCTCCACTAATGTGGCTATGCCCGATCCATTGGGACCATCGCCGAGCTTCTACGACCTTCGCAAATGGTGAAACCACCAAATCTCTAAAAAAAAGTACAAGATATTTTTGAATAACTTTTTCTCTGAAATTCCTAGAGACTTGGGCATTTCAGGATTGATAAAGGGTAGCCTGCCACGCAACCACACCGAATTTCAGCACGTTTCGAGCAAGCAGTGCGGAGTTATTCACCCTATGGTGAATATGGGTTAGAGTTGCAATTAGGGTTAGGGTTGTGATTAGGGTTAGGGTTAGGGTTAGGGTTGTGATTAGGGTTAGGGTTAGGGTTGTGATTAGGGTTAGGGTTAGGGATGAGTACCCATTGGAGATCAAGATATTCTTCCATAACTTTTTTTCTGTAGATCATAGAGACTTGGAAGTTGGTTCCATCTCCACTAATGTGGCTATGCCCGATCCATTGGTACCACCCCCGAGCTTCTACGACCTTTGCAAGTGGTAGGGTTAGGGTTGTGATTAGTGTTTGCTTTTTGGGTTGTGATTAGGGTTAGGGTTAGGGATGAAAACCTATAGGAGTTCAAGATATTCTTCAATAACTTTTTTTCTGAAGGTCATAGAGACTTGGAAGTTGGTTCCATCGCCACTAATGTGGCTATGCCCGATCCATTGGGACCATCGCCGAGCTTCTACGACCTTCGCAAATGGTGAAACCACCAAATCTCTAAAAAAAAGTACAAGATATTTTTGAATAACTTTTTCTCTGAAATTCCTAGAGACTTGGGCATTTCAGGATTGATAAAGGGTAGCCTGCCACGCAACCACACCGAATTTCAGCACGTTTCGAGCAAGCAGTGCGGAGTTATTCACCCTATGGTGAATATGGGTTAGAGTTGCAATTAGGGTTAGGGTTGTGATTAGGGTTAGGGTTAGGGTTAGGGTTGTGATTAGGGTTAGGGTTAGGGATGAGTACCCATTGGAGATCAAGATATTCTTCCATAACTTTTTTTCTGTAGGTCATAGAGACTTGGAAGTTGGTTCCATCTCCACTAATGTGGCTATGCCCGATCCATTGGTACCACCCCCGAGCTTCTACGACCTTTGCAAGTGGTAGGGTTAGGGTTGTGATTAGTGTTTGCTTTTTGGGTTGTGATTAGGGTTAGGGTTAGGGATGAAAACCTATAGGAGTTCAAGATATTCTTCAATAACTTTTTTTCTGAAGGTCATAGAGACTTGGAAGTTGGTTCCATCTCCACTAATGTGGCTATGCCCGATCCATTGGGACCATCGCCGAGCTTCTACGACCTTCGCAAATGGTGAAACCACCAAATCTATAAAAAAAAGTACAAGATATTTTTGAATAACTTTTTCTCTGAAATTCCTAGAGACTTGGGCATTTCAGGATTGATAAAGGGTAGCCTGCCACGCAACCACACCGAATTTCAGCACGTTTCGAGCAAGCAGTGCGGAGTTATTCACCCTATGGTGAATATGGGTTAGAGTTGCAATTAGGGTTAGGGTTGTGATTAGGGTTAGGGTTAGGGTTGTGATTAGGGTTAGGGTTAGGGTTGTGATTAGGGTTAGGGTTAGGGATGAGTACCCATTGGAGATCAAGATATTCTTCCATAACTTTTTTTCTGTAGGTCATAGAGACTTGGAAGTTGGTTCCATCTCCACTAATGTGGCTATGCCCGATCCATTGGTACCACCCCCGAGCTTCTACGACCTTTGCAAGTGGTAGGGTTAGGGTTGTGATTAGTGTTTGCTTTTTGGGTTGTGATTAGGGTTAGGGTTAGGGATGAAAACCTATAGGAGTTCAAGATATTCTTCAATAACTTTTTTTCTGAAGGTCATAGAGACTTGGAAGTTGGTTCCATCTCCACTAATGTGGCTATGCCCGATCCATTGGGACCATCGCCGAGCTTCTACGACCTTCGCAAATGGTGAAACCACCAAATCTCTAAAAAAAAGTACAAGATATTTTTGAATAACTTTTTCTCTGAAATTCCTAGAGACTTGGGCATTTCAGGATTGATAAAGGGTAGCCTGCCACGCAACCACACCGAATTTCAGCACGTTTCGAGCAAGCAGTGCGGAGTTATTCACCCTATGGTGAATATGGGTTAGAGTTGCAATTAGGGTTAGGGTTGTGATTAGGGTTAGGGTTAGGGTTAGGGTTGTGATTAGGGTTAGGGTTAGGGTTGTGATTAGGGTTAGGGTTAGGGATGAGTACCCATTGGAGATCAAGATATTCTTCCAAAACTTTTTTTCTGTAGGTCATAGAGACTTGGAAGTTGGTTCCATCTCCACTAATGTGGCTATGCCCGATCCATTGGTACCACCCCCGAGCTTCTACGACCTTTGCAAGTGGTAGGGTTAGGGTTGTGATTAGTGTTTGCTTTTTGGGTTGTGATTAGGGTTAGGGTTAGGGATGAAAACCTATAGGAGTTCAAGATATTCTTCAATAACTTTTTTTCTGAAGGTCATAGAGACTTGGAAGTTGGTTCCATCTCCACTAATGTGGCTATGCCCGATCCATTGGGACCATCGCCGAGCTTCTACGACCTTCGCAAATGGTGTAACCACCAAATCTCTAAAAAAAAGTACAAGATATTTTTGAATAACTTTTTCTCTGAAATTCCTAGAGACTTGGGCATTTCAGGATTGATAAAGGGTAGCCTGCCACGCAACCACACTGAATTTCAGCACGTTTCGAGCAAGCAGTGCGGAGTTATTCACCCTATGGTGAATATGGGTTAGAGTTGCAATTAGGGTTAGGGTTGTGATTAGGGTTAGGGTTAGGGTTAGGGTTAGGGTTGTGATTAGGGTTAGGGTTAGGGATGAGTACCCATTGGAGATCAAGATATTCTTCCATAACTTTTTTTCTGTAGGTCATAGAGACTTGGAAGTTGGTTCCATCTCCACTAATGTGGCTATGCCCGATCCATTGGTACCACCCCCGAGCTTCTACGACCTTTGCAAGTGGTAGGGTTAGGGTTGTGATTAGTGTTTGCTTTTTGGGTTGTGATTAGGGTTAGGGTTAGGGATGAAAACCTATAGGAGTTCAAGATATTCTTCAATAACTTTTTTTCTGAAGGTCATAGAGACTTGGAAGTTGGTTCCATCTCCACTAATGTGGCTATGCCCGATCCATTGGGACCATCGCCGAGCTTCTACGACCTTCGCAAATGGTGAAACCACCAAATCTCTAAAAAAAAGTACAAGATATTTTTGAATAACTTTTTCTCTGAAATTCCTAGAGACTTGGGCATTTCAGGATTGATAAAGGGTAGCCTGCCACGCAACCACACCGAATTTCAGCACGTTTCGAGCAAGCAGTGCGGAGTTATTCACCCTATGGTGAATATGGGTTAGAGTTGCAATTAGGGTTAGGGTTGTGATTAGGGTTAGGGTTAGGGTTGTGATTAGGGTTAGGGTTAGGGATGAGTACCCATTGGAGATCAAGATATTCTTCCATAACTTTTTTTCTGTAGGTCATAGAGACTTGGAAGTTGGTTCCATCTCCACTAATGTGGCTATGCCCGATCCATTGGTACCACCCCCGAGCTTCTACGACCTTTGCAAGTGGTAGGGTTAGGGTTGTGATTAGTGTTTGCTTTTTGGGTTGTGATTAGGGTTAGGGTTAGGGATGAAAACCTATAGGAGTTCAAGATATTCTTCAATAACTTTTTTTCTGAAGGTCATAGAGACTTGGAAGTTGGTTCCATCTCCACTAATGTGGCTATGCCCGATCCATTGGGACCATCGCCGAGCTTCTACGACCTTCGCAAATGGTGAAACCACCAAATCTCTAAAAAAAAGTACAAGATATTTTTGAATAACTTTTTCTCTGAAATTCCTAGAGACTTGGGCATTTCAGGATTGATAAAGGGTAGCCTGCCACGCAACCACACCGAATTTCAGCACGTTTCGAGCAAGCAGTGCGGAGTTATTCACCCTATGGTGAATATGGGTTAGAGTTGCAATTAGGGTTAGGGTTGTGATTAGGGTTAGGGTTAGGGTTGTGATTAGGGTTAGGGTTAGGGTTGTGATTAGGGTTAGGGTTAGGGTTGTGATTAGGGTTAGGGTTAGGGATGAGTACCCATTGGAGATCAAGATATTCTTCCATAACTTTTTTTCTGTAGGTCATAGAGACTTGGAAGTTGGTTCCATCTCCACTAATGTGGCTATGCCCGATCCATTGGTACCACCCCCGAGCTTCTACGACCTTTGCAAGTGGTAGGGTTAGGGTTGTGATTAGTGTTTGCTTTTTGGGTTGTGATTAGGGTTAGGGTTAGGGATGAAAACCTATAGGAGTTCAAGATATTCTTCAATAACTTTTTTTCTGAAGGTCATAGAGACTTGGAAGTTGGTTCCATCTCCACTAATGTGGCTATGCCCGATCCATTGGGACCATCGCCGAGCTTCTACGACCTTCGCAAATGGTGAAACCACCAAATCTCTAAAAAAAAGTACAAGATATTTTTGAATAACTTTTTCTCTGAAATTCCTAGAGACTTGGGCATTTCAGGATTGATAAAGGGTAGCCTGCCACGCAACCACACCGAATTTCAGCACGTTTCGAGCAAGCAGTGCGGAGTTATTCACCCTATGGTGAATATGGGTTAGAGTTGCAATTAGGGTTAGGGTTGTGATTAGGGTTAGGGTTAGGGTTAGGGTTGTGATTAGGGTTAGGGTTAGGGTTGTGATTAGGGTTAGGGTTAGGGATGAGTACCCATTGGAGATCAAGATATTCTTCCATAACTTTTTTTCTGTAGGTCATAGAGACTTGGAAGTTGGTTCCATCTCCACTAATGTGGCTATGCCTGATCCATTGGTACCACCCCCGAGCTTCTACGACCTTTGCAAGTGGTAGGGTTAGGGTTGTGATTAGTGTTTGCTTTTTGGGTTGTGATTAGGGTTAGGGTTAGGGATGAAAACCTATAGGAGTTCAAGATATTCTTCAATAACTTTTTTTCTGAAGGTCATAGAGACTTGGAAGTTGGTTCCATCTCCACTAATGTGGCTATGCCCGATCCATTGGGACCATCGCCGAGCTTCTACGACCTTCGCAAATGGTGTAACCACCAAATCTCTAAAAAAAAGTACAAGATATTTTTGAATAACTTTTTCTCTGAAATTCCTAGAGACTTGGGCATTTCAGGATTGATAAAGGGTAGCCTGCCACGCAACCACACTGAATTTCAGCACGTTTCGAGCAAGCAGTGCGGAGTTATTCACCCTATGGTGAATATGGGTTAGAGTTGCAATTAGGGTTAGAGTTGCAATTAGGGTTAGGGTTGTGATTAGGGTTAGGGTTAGGGTTAGGGTTGTGATTAGGGTTAGGGTTAGGGTTGTGATTAGGGTTAGGGTTAGGGATGAGTACCCATTGGAGATCAAGATATTCTTCCATAACTTTTTTTCTGTAGGTCATAGAGACTTGGAAGTTGGTTCCATCTCCACTAATGTGGCTATGCCTGATCCATTGGTACCACCCCCGAGCTTCTACGACCTTTGCAAGTGGTAGGGTTAGGGTTGTGATTAGTGTTTGCTTTTTGGGTTGTGATTAGGGTTAGGGTTAGGGATGAAAACCTATAGGAGTTCAAGATATTCTTCAATAACTTTTTTTCTGAAGGTCATAGAGACTTGGAAGTTGGTTCCATCTCCACTAATGTGGCTATGCCCGATCCATTGGGACCATCGCCGAGCTTCTACGACCTTCGCAAATGGTGTAACCACCAAATCTCTAAAAAAAAGTACAAGATATTTTTGAATAACTTTTTCTCTGAAATTCCTAGAGACTTGGGCATTTCAGGATTGATAAAGGGTAGCCTGCCACGCAACCACACTGAATTTCAGCACGTTTCGAGCAAGCAGTGCGGAGTTATTCACCCTATGGTGAATATGGGTTAGAGTTGCAATTAGGGTTAGAGTTGCAATTAGGGTTAGGGTTGTGATTAGGGTTAGGGTTAGGGTTAGGGTTAGGGATGAGTACCCATTGGAGATCAAGATATTCTTCCATAACTTTTTTTCTGTAGGTCATAGAGACTTGGAAGTTGGTTCCATCTCCACTAATGTGGCTATGCCCGATCCATTGGTACCACCCCCGAGCTTCTACGACCTTTGCAAGTGGTAGGGTTAGGGTTGTGATTAGTGTTTGCTTTTTGGGTTGTGATTAGGGTTAGGGTTAGGGATGAAAACCTATAGGAGTTCAAGATATTCTTCAATAACTTTTTTTCTGAAGGTCATAGAGACTTGGAAGTTGGTTCCATCTCCACTAATGTGGCTATGCCCGATCCATTGGGACCATCGCCGAGCTTCTACGACCTTCGCAAATGGTGAAACCACCAAATCTCTAAAAAAAAGTACAAGATATTTTTGAATAACTTTTTCTCTGAAATTCCTAGAGACTTGGGCATTTCAGGATTGATAAAGGGTAGCCTGCCACGCAACCACACCGAATTTCAGCACGTTTCGAGCAAGCAGTGCGGAGTTATTCACCCTATGGTGAATATGGGTTAGAGTTGCAATTAGGGTTAGGGTTGTGATTAGGGTTAGGGTTAGGGTTGTGATTAGGGTTAGGGTTAGGGATGAGTACCCATTGGAGATCAAGATATTCTTCCATAACTTTTTTTCTGTAGGTCATAGAGACTTGGAAGTTGGTTCCATCTCCACTAATGTGGCTATGCCCGATCCATTGGTACCACCCCCGAGCTTCTACGACCTTTGCAAGTGGTAGGGTTAGGGTTGTGATTAGTGTTTGCTTTTTGGGTTGTGATTAGGGTTAGGGTTAGGGATGAAAACCTATAGGAGTTCAAGATATTCTTCAATAACTTTTTTTCTGAAGGTCATAGAGACTTGGAAGTTGGTTCCATCTCCACTAATGTGGCTATGCCCGATCCATTGGGACCATCGCCGAGCTTCTACGACCTTCGCAAATGGTGAAACCACCAAATCTCTAAAAAAAAGTACAAGATATTTTTGAATAACTTTTTCTCTGAAATTCCTAGAGACTTGGGCATTTCAGGATTGATAAAGGGTAGCCTGCCACGCAACCACACCGAATTTCAGCACGTTTCGAGCAAGCAGTGCGGAGTTATTCACCCTATGGTGAATATGGGTTAGAGTTGCAATTAGGGTTAGGGTTGTGATTAGGGTTAGGGTTAGGGTTGTGATTAGGGTTAGGGTTAGGGTTGTGATTAGGGTTAGGGTTAGGGTTGTGATTAGGGTTAGGGTTAGGGATGAGTACCCATTGGAGATCAAGATATTCTTCCATAACTTTTTTTCTGTAGGTCATAGAGACTTGGAAGTTGGTTCCATCTCCACTAATGTGGCTATGCCCGATCCATTGGTACCACCCCCGAGCTTCTACGACCTTTGCAAGTGGTAGGGTTAGGGTTGTGATTAGTGTTTGCTTTTTGGGTTGTGATTAGGGTTAGGGTTAGGGATGAAAACCTATAGGAGTTCAAGATATTCTTCAATAACTTTTTTTCTGAAGGTCATAGAGACTTGGAAGTTGGTTCCATCTCCACTAATGTGGCTATGCCCGATCCATTGGGACCATCGCCGAGCTTCTACGACCTTCGCAAATGGTGAAACCACCAAATCTCTAAAAATAAGTACAAGATATTTTTGAATAACTTTTTCTCTGAAATTCCTAGAGACTTGGGCATTTCAGGATTGATAAAGGGTAGCCTGCCACGCAACCACACCGAATTTCAGCACGTTTCGAGCAAGCAGTGCGGAGTTATTCACCCTATGGTGAATATGGGTTAGAGTTGCAATTAGGGTTAGGGTTGTGATTAGGGTTAGGGTTAGGGTTGTGATTAGGGTTAGGGTTAGGGTTGTGATTAGGGTTAGGGTTAGGGTTGTGATTAGGGTTAGGGTTAGGGATGAGTACCCATTGGAGATCAAGATATTCTTCCATAACTTTTTTTCTGTAGGTCATAGAGACTTGGAAGTTGGTTCCATCTCCACTAATGTGGCTATGCCCGATCCATTGGTACCACCCCCGAGCTTCTACGACCTTTGCAAGTGGTAGGGTTAGGGTTGTGATTAGTGTTTGCTTTTTGGGTTGTGATTAGGGTTAGGGTTAGGGATGAAAACCTATAGGAGTTCAAGATATTCTTCAATAACTTTTTTTCTGAAGGTCATAGAGACTTGGAAGTTGGTTCCATCTCCACTAATGTGGCTATGCCCGATCCATTGGGACCATCGCCGAGCTTCTACGACCTTCGCAAATGGTGAAACCACCAAATCTATAAAAAAAAGTACAAGATATTTTTGAATAACTTTTTCTCTGAAATTCCTAGAGACTTGGGCATTTCAGGATTGATAAAGGGTAGCCTGCCACGCAACCACACCGAATTTCAGCACGTTTCGAGCAAGCAGTGCGGAGTTATTCACCCTATGGTGAATATGGGTTAGAGTTGCAATTAGGGTTAGGGTTGTGATTAGGGTTAGGGTTAGGGTTGTGATTAGGGTTAGGGTTAGGGTTGTGATTAGGGTTAGGGTTAGGGATGAGTACCCATTGGAGATCAAGATATTCTTCCATAACTTTTTTTCTGTAGGTCATAGAGACTTGGAAGTTGGTTCCATCTCCACTAATGTGGCTATGCCCGATCCATTGGTACCACCCCCGAGCTTCTACGACCTTTGCAAGTGGTAGGGTTAGGGTTGTGATTAGTGTTTGCTTTTTGGGTTGTGATTAGGGTTAGGGTTAGGGATGAAAACCTATAGGAGTTCAAGATATTCTTCAATAACTTTTTTTCTGAAGGTCATAGAGACTTGGAAGTTGGTTCCATCTCCACTAATGTGGCTATGCCCGATCCATTGGGACCATCCCCGAGCTTCTACGACCTTCGCAAATGGTGAAACCACCAAATCTATAAAAAAAAGTACAAGATATTTTTGAATAACTTTTTCTCTGAAATTCCTAGAGACTTGGGCATTTCAGGATTGATAAAGGGTAGCCTGCCACGCAACCACACCGAATTTCAGCACGTTTCGAGCAAGCAGTGCGGAGTTATTCACCCTATGGTGAATATGGGTTAGAGTTGCAATTAGGGTTAGGGTTGTGATTAGGGTTAGGGTTAGGGTTGTGATTAGGGTTAGGGTTAGGGTTGTGATTAGGGTTAGGGTTAGGGATGAGTACCCATTGGAGATCAAGATATTCTTCCATAACTTTTTTTCTGTAGGTCATAGAGACTTGGAAGTTGGTTCCATCTCCACTAATGTGGCTATGCCCGATCCATTGGTACCACCCCCGAGCTTCTACGACCTTTGCAAGTGGTAGGGTTAGGGTTGTGATTAGTGTTTGCTTTTTGGGTTGTGATTAGGGTTAGGGTTAGGGATGAAAACCTATAGGAGTTCAAGATATTCTTCAATAACTTTTTTTCTGAAGGTCATAGAGACTTGGAAGTTGGTTCCATCTCCACTAATGTGGCTATGCCCGATCCATTGGGACCATCGCCGAGCTTCTACGACCTTCGCAAATGGTGAAACCACCAAATCTCTAAAAAAAAGTACAAGATATTTTTGAATAACTTTTTCTCTGAAATTCCTAGAGACTTGGGCATTTCAGGATTGATAAAGGGTAGCCTGCCACGCAACCACACCGAATTTCAGCACGTTTCGAGCAAGCAGTGCGGAGTTATTCACCCTATGGTGAATATGGGTTAGAGTTGCAATTAGGGTTAGGGTTGTGATTAGGGTTAGGGTTAGGGTTGTGATTAGGGTTAGGGTTAGGGTTGTGATTAGGGTTAGGGTTAGGGTTGTGATTAGGGTTAGGGTTAGGGATGAGAACCCATTGGAGATCAAGATATTCTTCCATAACTTTTTTTCTGTAGGTCATAGAGACTTGGAAGTTGGTTCCATCTCCACTAATGTGGCTATGCCCGATCCATTGGTACCACCCCCGAGCTTCTACGACCTTTGCAAGTGGTAGGGTTAGGGTTGTGATTAGTGTTTGCTTTTTGGGTTGTGATTAGGGTTAGGGTTAGGGATGAAAACCTATAGGAGTTCAAGATATTCTTCAATAACTTTTTTTCTGAAGGTCATAGAGACTTGGAAGTTCGTTCCATCTCCACTAATGTGGCTATGCCCGATCCATTGGGACCATCGCCGAGCTTCTACGACCTTCGCAAATGGTGAAACCACCAAATCTATAAAAAAAAGTACAAGATATTTTTGAATAACTTTTTCTCTGAAATTCCTAGAGACTTGGGCATTTCAGGATTGATAAAGGGTAGCCTGCCACGCAACCACACCGAATTCCAGCACGTTTCGAGCAAGCAGTGCGGAGTTATTCACCCTATGGTGAATATGGGTTAGAGTTGCAATTAGGGTTAGGGTTGTGATTAGGGTTAGGGTTAGGGTTGTGATTAGGGTTAGGGTTAGGGTTGTGATTAGGGTTAGGGTTAGGGATGAGTACCCATTGGAGATCAAGATATTCTTCCATAACTTTTTTTCTGTAGGTCATAGAGACTTGGAAGTTGGTTCCATCTCCACTAATGTGGCTATGCCCGATCCATTGGTACCACCCCGAGCTTCTACGACCTTTGCAAGTGGTAGGGTTAGGGTTGTGATTAGTGTTTGCTTTTTGGGTTGTGATTAGGGTTAGGGTTAGGGATGAAAACCTATAGGAGTTCAAGATATTCTTCAATAACTTTTTTTCTGAAGGTCATAGAGACTTGGAAGTTGGTTCCATCTCCACTAATGTGGCTATGCCCGATCCATTGGGACCATCGCCGAGCTTCTACGACCTTCGCAAATGGTGAAACCACCAAATCTCTAAAAAAAAGTACAAGATATTTTTGAATAACTTTTTCTCTGAAATTCCTAGAGACTTGGGCATTTCAGGATTGATAAAGGGTAGCCTGCCACGCAACCACACCGAATTTCAGCACGTTTCGAGCAAGCAGTGCGGAGTTATTCACCCTATGGTGAATATGGGTTAGAGTTGCAATTAGGGTTAGGGTTGTGATTAGGGTTAGGGTTAGGGTTAGGGTTGTGATTAGGGTTAGGGTTAGGGTTGTGATTAGGGTTAGGGTTAGGGATGAGTACCCATTGGAGATCAAGATATTCTTCCATAACTTTTTTTCTGTAGGTCATAGAGACTTGGAAGTTGGTTCCATCTCCACTAATGTGGCTATGCCCAATCCATTGGTACCACCCCCGAGCTTCTACGACCTTTGCAAGTGGTAGGGTTAGGGTTGTGATTAGTGTTTGCTTTTTGGGTTGTGATTAGGGTTAGGGTTAGGGATGAAAACCTATAGGAGTTCAAGATATTCTTCAATAACTTTTTTTCTGAAGGTCATAGAGACTTGGAAGTTGGTTCCATCTCCACTAATGTGGCTATGCCCGATCCATTGGGACCATCGCCGAGCTTCTACGACCTTCGCAAATGGTGAAACCACCAAATCTCTAAAAAAAAGTACAAGATATTTTTGAATAACTTTTTCTCTGAAATTCCTAGAGACTTGGGCATTTCAGGATTGATAAAGGGTAGCCTGCCACGCAACCACACCGAATTTCAGCACGTTTCGAGCAAGCAGTGCGGAGTTATTCACCCTATGGTGAATATGGGTTAGAGTTGCAATTAGGGTTAGGGTTGTGATTAGGGTTAGGGTTAGGGTTGTGATTAGGGTTAGGGTTAGGGTTGTGATTAGGGTTAGGGTTAGGGTTGTGATTAGGGTTAGGGTTAGGGATGAGTACCCATTGGAGATCAAGATATTCTTCCATAACTTTTTTTCTGTAGGTCATAGAGACTTGGAAGTTGGTTCCATCTCCACTAATGTGGCTATGCCCGATCCATTGGTACCACCCCCGAGCTTCTACGACCTTTGCAAGTGGTAGGGTTAGGGTTGTGATTAGTGTTTGCTTTTTGGGTTGTGATTAGGGTTAGGGTTAGGGATGAAAACCTATAGGAGTTCAAGATATTCTTCAATAACTTTTTTTCTGAAGGTCATAGAGACTTGGAAGTTGGTTCCATCTCCACTAATGTGGCTATGCCCGATCCATTGGGACCATCGCCGAGCTTCTACGACCTTCGCAAATGGTGAAACCACCAAATCTCTAAAAAAAAGTACAAGATATTTTTGAATAACTTTTTCTCTGAAATTCCTAGAGACTTGGGCATTTCAGGATTGATAAAGGGTAGCCTGCCACGCAACCACACCGAATTTCAGCACGTTTCGAGCAAGCAGTGCGGAGTTATTCACCCTATGGTGAATATGGGTTAGAGTTGCAATTAGGGTTAGGGTTGTGATTAGGGTTAGGGTTAGGGTTAGGGTTAGGGTTGTGATTAGGGTTAGGGTTAGGGATGAGTACCCATTGGAGATCAAGATATTCTTCCATAACTTTTTTTCTGTAGGTCATAGAGACTTGGAAGTTGGTTCCATCTCCACTAATGTGGCTATGCCCGATCCATTGGTACCACCCCCGAGCTTCTACGACCTTTGCAAGTGGTAGGGTTAGGGTTGTGATTAGTGTTTGCTTTTTGGGTTGTGATTAGGGTTAGGGTTAGGGATGAAAACCTATAGGAGTTCAAGATATTCTTCAATAACTTTTTTTCTGAAGGTCATAGAGACTTGGAAGTTGGTTCCATCTCCACTAATGTGGCTATGCCCGATCCATTGGGACCATCGCCGAGCTTCTACGACCTTCGCAAATGGTGAAACCACCAAATCTCTAAAAAAAAGTACAAGATATTTTTGAATAACTTTTTCTCTGAAATTCCTAGAGACTTGGGCATTTCAGGATTGATAAAGGGTAGCCTGCCACGCAACCACACCGAATCTCAGCACGTTTCGAGCAAGCAGTGCGGAGTTATTCACCCTATGGTGAATATGGGTTAGAGTTGCAATTAGGGTTAGGGTTGTGATTAGGGTTAGGGTTAGGGTTAGGGTTGTGATTAGGGTTAGGGTTAGGGTTGTGATTAGGGTTAGGGTTAGGGATGAGTACCCATTGGAGATCAAGATATTAGGGTTAGGGTTAGGGATGAAAACCTATAGGAGTTCAAGATATTCTTCAATAACTTTTTTTCTGAAGGTCATAGAGACTTGGAAGTTGGTTCCATCTCCACTAATGTGGCTATGCCCGATCCATTGGGACCATCCCCGAGCTTCTACGACCTTCGCAAATGGTGAAACCACCAAATCTATAAAAAAAAGTACAAGATATTTTTGAATAACTTTTTCTCTGAAATTCCTAGAGACTTGGGCATTTCAGGATTGATAAAGGGTAGCCTGCCACGCAACCACACCGAATTTCAGCACGTTTCGAGCAAGCAGTGCGGAGTTATTCACCCTATGGTGAATATGGGTTAGAGTTGCAATTAGGGTTAGGGTTGTGATTAGGGTTAGGGTTAGGGTTGTGATTAGGGTTAGGGTTAGGGTTGTGATTAGGGTTAGGGTTAGGGATGAGTACCCATTGGAGATCAAGATATTCTTCCATAACTTTTTTTCTGTAGGTCATAGAGACTTGGAAGTTGGTTCCATCTCCACTAATGTGGCTATGCCCGATCCATTGGTACCACCCCCGAGCTTCTACGACCTTTGCAAGTGGTAGGGTTAGGGTTGTGATTAGTGTTTGCTTTTTGGGTTGTGATTAGGGTTAGGGTTAGGGATGAAAACCTATAGGAGTTCAAGATATTCTTCAATAACTTTTTTTCTGAAGGTCATAGAGACTTGGAAGTTGGTTCCATCTCCACTAATGTGGCTATGCCCGATCCATTGGGACCATCGCCGAGCTTCTACGACCTTCGCAAATGGTGAAACCACCAAATCTCTAAAAAAAAGTACAAGATATTTTTGAATAACTTTTTCTCTGAAATTCCTAGAGACTTGGGCATTTCAGGATTGATAAAGGGTAGCCTGCCACGCAACCACACCGAATTTCAGCACGTTTCGAGCAAGCAGTGCGGAGTTATTCACCCTATGGTGAATATGGGTTAGAGTTGCAATTAGGGTTAGGGTTGTGATTAGGGTTAGGGTTAGGGTTAGGGTTAGGGTTGTGATTAGGGTTAGGGTTAGGGATGAGTACCCATTGGAGATCAAGATATTCTTCCATAACTTTTTTTCTGTAGGTCATAGAGACTTGGAAGTTGGTTCCATCTCCACTAATGTGGCTATGCCCGATCCATTGGTACCACCCCCGAGCTTCTACGACCTTTGCAAGTGGTAGGGTTAGGGTTGTGATTAGTGTTTGCTTTTTGGGTTGTGATTAGGGTTAGGGTTAGGGATGAAAACCTATAGGAGTTCAAGATATTCTTCAATAACTTTTTTTCTGAAGGTCATAGAGACTTGGAAGTTGGTTCCATCTCCACTAATGTGGCTATGCCCGATCCATTGGGACCATCGCCGAGCTTCTACGACCTTCGCAAATGGTGAAACCACCAAATCTCTAAAAAAAAGTACAAGATATTTTTGAATAACTTTTTCTCTGAAATTCCTAGAGACTTGGGCATTTCAGGATTGATAAAGGGTAGCCTGCCACGCAACCACACCGAATCTCAGCACGTTTCGAGCAAGCAGTGCGGAGTTATTCACCCTATGGTGAATATGGGTTAGAGTTGCAATTAGGGTTAGGGTTGTGATTAGGGTTAGGGTTAGGGTTAGGGTTGTGATTAGGGTTAGGGTTAGGGTTGTGATTAGGGTTAGGGTTAGGGATGAGTACCCATTGGAGATCAAGATATTAGGGTTAGGGTTAGGGATGAAAACCTATAGGAGTTCAAGATATTCTTCAATAACTTTTTTTCTGAAGGTCATAGAGACTTGGAAGTTGGTTCCATCTCCACTAATGTGGCTATGCCCGATCCATTGGGACCATCCCCGAGCTTCTACGACCTTCGCAAATGGTGAAACCACCAAATCTATAAAAAAAAGTACAAGATATTTTTGAATAACTTTTTCTCTGAAATTCCTAGAGACTTGGGCATTTCAGGATTGATAAAGGGTAGCCTGCCACGCAACCACACCGAATTTCAGCACGTTTCGAGCAAGCAATGCGGAGTTATTCACCCTATGGTGAATATGGGTTAGAGTTGCAATTAGGGTTAGGGTTGTGATTAGGGTTAGGGTTAGGGTTAGGGTTAGGGTTGTGATTAGGGTTAGGGTTAGGGATGAGTACCCATTGGAGATCAAGATATTCTTCCATAACTTTTTTTCTGTAGGTCATAGAGACTTGGAAGTTGGTTTCATCTCCACTAATGTGGCTATGCCCGATCCATTGGTACCACCCCCGAGCTTCTACGACCTTTGCAAGTGGTAGGGTTAGGGTTGTGATTAGTGTTTGCTTTTTGGGTTGTGATTATGGTTAGGGTTAGGGATGAAAACCTATAGGAGTTCAAGATATTCTTCAATAACTTTTTTTCTGAAGGTCATAGAGACTTGGAAGTTGGTTCCATCTCCACTAATGTGGCTATGCCCGATCCATTGGGACCATCGCCGAGCTTCTACGACCTTCGCAAATGGTGAAACCACCAAATCTATAAAAAAAAGTACAAGATATTTTTGAATAACTTTTTCTCTGAAATTCCTAGAGACTTGGGCATTTCAGGATTGATAAAGGGTAGCCTGCCACGCAACCACACCAAATTTCAGCACGTTTTGAGCAAGCAGTGCGGAGTTATTCACCCTATGGTGAATATGGGTTAGAGTTGCAATTAGGGTTAGGGTTGTGATTAGGGTTAGGGTTAGGGTTGTGATTAGGGTTAGGGTTAGGGTTGTGATTAGGGTTAGGGTTGTGATTAGGGTTAGGGTTAGGGATGAGTACCCATTGGAGATCAAGATATTCTTCCATAACTTTTTTTCTGTAGGTCATAGAGACTTGGAAGTTAGTTCCATCTCCACTAATGTGGCTATGCCCGATCCATTGGTACCACCCCCGAGCTTCTACGACCTTTGCAAGTGGTAGGGTTAGGGTTGTGATTAGTGTTTGCTTTTTGGGTTGTGATTAGGGTTAGGGTTAGGGATGAAAACCTATAGGAGTTCAAGATATTCTTCAATAACTTTTTTTCTGAAGGTCATAGAGACTTGGAAGTTGGTTCCATCTCCACTAATGTGGCTATGCCCGATCCATTGGGACCATCGCCGAGCTTCTACGACCTTCGCAAATGGTGAAACCACCAAATCTATAAAAAAAAGTACAAGATATTTTTGAATAACTTTTTCTCTGAAATTCCTAGAGACTTGGGCATTTCAGGATTGATAAAGGGTAGCCTGCCACGCAACCACACCAAATTTCAGCACGTTTTGAGCAAGCAGTGCGGAGTTATTCACCCTATGGTGAATATGGGTTAGAGTTGCAATTAGGGTTAGGGTTGTGATTAGGGTTAGGGTTAGGGTTGTGATTAGGGTTAGGGTTAGGGTTGTGATTAGGGTTAGGGTTAGGGATGAGTACCCATTGGAGATCAAGATATTCTTCCATAACTTTTTTTCTGTAGGTCATAGAGACTTGGAAGTTGGTTCCATCTCCACTAATGTGGCTATGCCCGATCCATTGGTACCACCCCCGAGCTTCTACGACCTTTGCAAGTGGTAGGGTTAGGGTTGTGATTAGTGTTTGCTTTTTGGGTTGTGATTAGGGTTAGGGTTAGGGATGAAAACCTATAGGAGTTCAAGATATTCTTCAATAACTTTTTTTCTGAAGGTCATAGAGACTTGGAAGTTGGTTCCATCTCCACTAATGTGGCTATGCCCGATCCATTGGGACCATCGCCGAGCTTCTACGACCTTCGCAAATGGTGAAACCACCAAATCTCTAAAACAAAGTACAAGATATTTTTGAATAACTTTTTCTCTGAAATTCCTAGAGACTTGGGCATTTCAGGATTGATAAAGGGTAGCCTGCCACGCAACCACACCGAATTTCAGCACGTTTCGAGCAAGCAGTGCGGAGTTATTCACCCTATGGTGAATATGGGTTAGAGTTGCAATTAGGGTTAGGGTTGTGATTAGGGTTAGGGTTAGGGTTAGGGTTGTGATTAGGGTTAGGGTTAGGGTTGTGATTAGGGTTAGGGTTAGGGATGAGTACCCATTGGAGATCAAGATATTCTTCCATAACTTTTTTTCTGTAGGTCATAGAGACTTGGAAGTTGGTTCCATCTCCACTAATGTGGCTATGCCTGATCCATTGGTACCACCCCCGAGCTTCTACGACCTTTGCAAGTGGTAGGGTTAGGGTTGTGATTAGTGTTTGCTTTTTGGGTTGTGATTAGGGTTAGGGTTAGGGATGAAAACCTATAGGAGTTCAAGATATTCTTCAATAACTTTTTTTCTGAAGGTCATAGAGACTTGGAAGTTGGTTCCATCTCCACTAATGTGGCTATGCCCGATCCATTGGGACCATCGCCGAGCTTCTACGACCTTCGCAAATGGTGTAACCACCAAATCTCTAAAAAAAAGTACAAGATATTTTTGAATAACTTTTTCTCTGAAATTCCTAGAGACTTGGGCATTTCAGGATTGATAAAGGGTAGCCTGCCACGCAACCACACTGAATTTCAGCACGTTTCGAGCAAGCAGTGCGGAGTTATTCACCCTATGGTGAATATGGGTTAGAGTTGCAATTAGGGTTAGAGTTGCAATTAGGGTTAGGGTTGTGATTAGGGTTAGGGTTAGGGTTAGGGTTAGGGATGAGTACCCATTGGAGATCAAGATATTCTTCCATAACTTTTTTTCTGTAGGTCATAGAGACTTGGAAGTTGGTTCCATCTCCACTAATGTGGCTATGCCCGATCCATTGGTACCACCCCCGAGCTTCTACGACCTTTGCAAGTGGTAGGGTTAGGGTTGTGATTAGTGTTTGCTTTTTGGGTTGTGATTAGGGTTAGGGTTAGGGATGAAAACCTATAGGAGTTCAAGATATTCTTCAATAACTTTTTTTCTGAAGGTCATAGAGACTTGGAAGTTGGTTCCATCTCCACTAATGTGGCTATGCCCGATCCATTGGGACCATCGCCGAGCTTCTACGACCTTCGCAAATGGTGAAACCACCAAATCTCTAAAAATAAGTACAAGATATTTTTGAATAACTTTTTCTCTGAAATTCCTAGAGACTTGGGCATTTCAGGATTGATAAAGGGTAGCCTGCCACGCAACCACACCAAATTTCAGCACGTTTTGAGCAAGCAGTGCGGAGTTATTCACCCTATGGTGAATATGGGTTAGAGTTGCAATTAGGGTTAGGGTTGTGATTAGGGTTAGGGTTAGGGTTGTGATTAGGGTTAGGGTTAGGGTTGTGATTAGGGTTAGGGTTAGGGTTGTGATTAGGGTTAGGGTTAGGGATGAGTACCCATTGGAGATCAAGATATTCTTCCATAACTTTTTTTCTGTAGGTCATAGAGACTTGGAAGTTGGTTCCATCTCCACTAATGTGGCTATGCCCGATCCATTGGTACCATCGCCGAGCTTCTACGACCTTCGCAAATGGTGAAACCACCAAATCTCTAAAAAAAAGTACAAGATATTTTTGAATAACTTTTTCTCTGAAATTCCTAGAGACTTGGGCATTTCAGGATTGATAAAGGGTAGCCTGCCACGCAACCACACCAAATTTCAGCACGTTTTGAGCAAGCAGTGCGGAGTTATTCACCCTATGGTGAATATGGGTTAGAGTTGCAATTAGGGTTAGGGTTGTGATTAGGGTTAGGGTTAGGGTTGTGATTAGGGTTAGGGTTAGGGTTGTGATTAGGGTTAGGGTTGTGATTAGGGTTAGGGTTAGGGATGAGTACCCATTGGAGATCAAGATATTCTTCCATAACTTTTTTTCTGTAGGTCATAGAGACTTGGAAGTTGGTTCCATCTCCACTAATGTGGCTATGCCCGATCCATTGGTACCACCCCCGAGCTTCTACGACCTTTGCAAGTGGTAGGGTTAGGGTTGTGATTAGTGTTTGCTTTTTGGGTTGTGATTAGGGTTAGGGTTAGGGATGAAAACCTATAGGAGTTCAAGATATTCTTCAATAACTTTTTTTCTGAAGGTCATAGAGACTTGGAAGTTGGTTCCATCTCCACTAATGTGGCTATGCCCGATCCATTGGGACCATCCCCGAGCTTCTACGACCTTCGCAAATGGTGAAACCACCAAATCTATAAAAAAAAGTACAAGATATTTTTGAATAACTTTTTCTCTGAAATTCCTAGAGACTTGGGCATTTCAGGATTGATAAAGGGTAGCCTGCCACGCAACCACACCGAATTTCAGCACGTTTCGAGCAAGCAGTGCGGAGTTATTCACCCTATGGTGAATATGGGTTAGAGTTGCAATTAGGGTTAGGGTTGTGATTAGGGTTAGGGTTAGGGTTGTGATTAGGGTTAGGGTTAGGGTTGTGATTAGGGTTAGGGTTAGGGATGAGTACCCATTGGAGATCAAGATATTCTTCCATAACTTTTTTTCTGTAGGTCATAGAGACTTGGAAGTTGGTTCCATCTCCACTAATGTGGCTATGCCTGATCCATTGGTACCACCCCCGAGCTTCTACGACCTTTGCAAGTGGTAGGGTTAGGGTTGTGATTAGTGTTTGCTTTTTGGGTTGTGATTAGGGTTAGGGTTAGGGATGAAAACCTATAGGAGTTCAAGATATTCTTCAATAACTTTTTTTCTGAAGGTCATAGAGACTTGGAAGTTGGTTCCATCTCCACTAATGTGGCTATGCCCGATCCATTGGGACCATCGCCGAGCTTCTACGACCTTCGCAAATGGTGTAACCACCAAATCTCTAAAAAAAAGTACAAGATATTTTTGAATAACTTTTTCTCTGAAATTCCTAGAGACTTGGGCATTTCAGGATTGATAAAGGGTAGCCTGCCACGCAACCACACTGAATTTCAGCACGTTTCGAGCAAGCAGTGCGGAGTTATTCACCCTATGGTGAATATGGGTTAGAGTTGCAATTAGGGTTAGAGTTGCAATTAGGGTTAGGGTTGTGATTAGGGTTAGGGTTAGGGTTAGGGTTAGGGATGAGTACCCATTGGAGATCAAGATATTCTTCCATAACTTTTTTTCTGTAGGTCATAGAGACTTGGAAGTTGGTTCCATCTCCACTAATGTGGCTATGCCCGATCCATTGGTACCACCCCCGAGCTTCTACGACCTTTGCAAGTGGTAGGGTTAGGGTTGTGATTAGTGTTTGCTTTTTGGGTTGTGATTAGGGTTAGGGTTAGGGATGAAAACCTATAGGAGTTCAAGATATTCTTCAATAACTTTTTTTCTGAAGGTCATAGAGACTTGGAAGTTGGTTCCATCTCCACTAATGTGGCTATGCCCGATCCATTGGGACCATCGCCGAGCTTCTACGACCTTCGCAAATGGTGAAACCACCAAATCTATAAAAAAAAGTACAAGATATTTTTGAATAACTTTTTCTCTGAAATTCCTAGAGACTTGGGCATTTCAGGATTGATAAAGGGTAGCCTGCCACGCAACCACACCGAATTTCAGCACGTTTCGAGCAAGCAGTGCGGAGTTATTCACCCTATGGTGAATATGGGTTAGAGTTGCAATTAGGGTTAGGGTTGTGATTAGGGTTAGGGTTAGGGTTAGGGTTGTGATTAGGGTTAGGGTTAGGGTTGTGATTAGGGTTAGGGTTAGGGATGAGTACCCATTGGAGATCAAGATATTCTTCCATAACTTTTTTTCTGTAGGTCATAGAGACTTGGAAGTTGGTTCCATCTCCACTAATGTGGCTATGCCTGATCCATTGGTACCACCCCCGAGCTTCTACGACCTTTGCAAGTGGTAGGGTTAGGGTTGTGATTAGTGTTTGCTTTTTGGGTTGTGATTAGGGTTAGGGTTAGGGATGAAAACCTATAGGAGTTCAAGATATTCTTCAATAACTTTTTTTCTGAAGGTCATAGAGACTTGGAAGTTGGTTCCATCTCCACTAATGTGGCTATGCCCGATCCATTGGGACCATCGCCGAGCTTCTACGACCTTCGCAAATGGTGTAACCACCAAATCTCTAAAAAAAAGTACAAGATATTTTTGAATAACTTTTTCTCTGAAATTCCTAGAGACTTGGGCATTTCAGGATTGATAAAGGGTAGCCTGCCACGCAACCACACTGAATTTCAGCACGTTTCGAGCAAGCAGTGCGGAGTTATTCACCCTATGGTGAATATGGGTTAGAGTTGCAATTAGGGTTAGAGTTGCAATTAGGGTTAGGGTTGTGATTAGGGTTAGGGTTAGGGTTAGGGTTAGGGATGAGTACCCATTGGAGATCAAGATATTCTTCCATAACTTTTTTTCTGTAGGTCATAGAGACTTGGAAGTTGGTTCCATCTCCACTAATGTGGCTATGCCCGATCCATTGGTACCACCCCCGAGCTTCTACGACCTTTGCAAGTGGTAGGGTTAGGGTTGTGATTAGTGTTTGCTTTTTGGGTTGTGATTAGGGTTAGGGTTAGGGATGAAAACCTATAGGAGTTCAAGATATTCTTCAATAACTTTTTTTCTGAAGGTCATAGAGACTTGGAAGTTGGTTCCATCTCCACTAATGTGGCTATGCCCGATCCATTGGGACCATCGCCGAGCTTCTACGACCTTCGCAAATGGTGAAACCACCAAATCTATAAAAAAAAGTACAAGATATTTTTGAATAACTTTTTCTCTGAAATTCCTAGAGACTTGGGCATTTCAGGATTGATAAAGGGTAGCCTGCCACGCAACCACACCGAATTTCAGCACGTTTCGAGCAAGCAGTGCGGAGTTATTCACCCTATGGTGAATATGGGTTAGAGTTGCAATTAGGGTTAGGGTTGTGATTAGGGTTAGGGTTAGGGTTGTGATTAGGGTTAGGGTTAGGGTTGTGATTAGGGTTAGGGTTAGGGTTGTGATTAGGGTTAGGGTTAGGGATGAGTACCCATTGGAGATCAAGATATTCTTCCATAACTTTTTTTCTGTAGGTCATAGAGACTTGGAAGTTGGTTCCATCTCCACTAATGTGGCTATGCCCGATCCATTGGTACCACCCCCGAGCTTCTACGACCTTTGCAAGTGGTAGGGTTAGGGTTGTGATTAGTGTTTGCTTTTTGGGTTGTGATTAGGGTTAGGGTTAGGGATGAAAACCTATAGGAGTTCAAGATATTCTTCAATAACTTTTTTTCTGAAGGTCATAGAGACTTGGAAGTTGGTTCCATCTCCACTAATGTGGCTATGCCCGATCCATTGGGACCATCCCCGAGCTTCTACGACCTTCGCAAATGGTGAAACCACCAAATCTCTAAAAAAAAGTACAAGATATTTTTGAATAACTTTTTCTCTGAAATTCCTAGAGACTTGGGCATTTCAGGATTGATAAAGGGTAGCCTGCCACGCAACCACACCGAATTTCAGCACGTTTCGAGCAAGCAGTGCGGAGTTATTCACCCTATGGTGAATATGGGTTAGAGTTGCAATTAGGGTTAGGGTTGTGATTAGGGTTAGGGTTAGGGTTGTGATTAGGGTTAGGGTTAGGGTTGTGATTAGGGTTAGGGTTAGGGATGAGTACCCATTGGAGATCAAGATATTCTTCCATAACTTTTTTTCTGTAGGTCATAGAGACTTGGAAGTTGGTTCCATCTCCACTAATGTGGCTATGCCCGATCCATTGGTACCACCCCCGAGCTTCTACGACCTTTGCAAGTGGTAGGGTTAGGGTTGTGATTAGTGTTTGCTTTTTGGGTTGTGATTATGGTTAGGGTTAGGGATGAAAACCTATAGGAGTTCAAGATATTCTTCAATAACTTTTTTTCTGAAGGTCATAGAGACTTGGAAGTTGGTTCCATCTCCACTAATGTGGCTATGCCCGATCCATTGGGACCATCGCCGAGCTTCTACGACCTTCGCAAATGGTGAAACCACCAAATCTATAAAAAAAAGTACAAGATATTTTTGAATAACTTTTTCTCTGAAATTCCTAGAGACTTGGGCATTTCAGGATTGATAAAGGGTAGCCTGCCACGCAACCACACCAAATTTCAGCACGTTTTGAGCAAGCAGTGCGGAGTTATTCACCCTATGGTGAATATGGGTTAGAGTTGCAATTAGGGTTAGGGTTGTGATTAGGGTTAGGGTTAGGGTTGTGATTAGGGTTAGGGTTGTGATTAGGGTTAGGGTTAGGGATGAGTACCCATTGGAGATCAAGATATTCTTCCATAACTTTTTTTCTGTAGGTCATAGAGACTTGGAAGTTGGTTCCATCTCCACTAATGTGGCTATGCCTGATCCATTGGTACCACCCCCGAGCTTCTACGACCTTTGCAAGTGGTAGGGTTAGGGTTGTGATTAGTGTTTGCTTTTTGGGTTGTGATTAGGGTTAGGGTTAGGGATGAAAACCTATAGGAGTTCAAGATATTCTTCAATAACTTTTTTTCTGAAGGTCATAGAGACTTGGAAGTTGGTTCCATCTCCACTAATGTGGCTATGCCCGATCCATTGGGACCATCGCCGAGCTTCTACGACCTTCGCAAATGGTGTAACCACCAAATCTCTAAAAAAAAGTACAAGATATTTTTGAATAACTTTTTCTCTGAAATTCCTAGAGACTTGGGCATTTCAGGATTGATAAAGGGTAGCCTGCCACGCAACCACACTGAATTTCAGCACGTTTCGAGCAAGCAGTGCGGAGTTATTCACCCTATGGTGAATATGGGTTAGAGTTGCAATTAGGGTTAGAGTTGCAATTAGGGTTAGGGTTGTGATTAGGGTTAGGGTTAGGGTTAGGGTTAGGGATGAGTACCCATTGGAGATCAAGATATTCTTCCATAACTTTTTTTCTGTAGGTCATAGAGACTTGGAAGTTGGTTCCATCTCCACTAATGTGGCTATGCCCGATCCATTGGTACCACCCCCGAGCTTCTACGACCTTTGCAAGTGGTAGGGTTAGGGTTGTGATTAGTGTTTGCTTTTTGGGTTGTGATTAGGGTTAGGGTTAGGGATGAAAACCTATAGGAGTTCAAGATATTCTTCAATAACTTTTTTTCTGAAGGTCATAGAGACTTGGAAGTTGGTTCCATCTCCACTAATGTGGCTATGCCCGATCCATTGGGACCATCGCCGAGCTTCTACGACCTTCGCAAATGGTGAAACCACCAAATCTATAAAAAAAAGTACAAGATATTTTTGAATAACTTTTTCTCTGAAATTCCTAGAGACTTGGGCATTTCAGGATTGATAAAGGGTAGCCTGCCACGCAACCACACCGAATTTCAGCACGTTTCGAGCAAGCAGTGCGGAGTTATTCACCCTATGGTGAATATGGGTTAGAGTTGCAATTAGGGTTAGGGTTGTGATTAGGGTTAGGGTTAGGGTTGTGATTAGGGTTAGGGTTAGGGTTGTGATTAGGGTTAGGGTTAGGGTTGTGATTAGGGTTAGGGTTAGGGATGAGTACCCATTGGAGATCAAGATATTCTTCCATAACTTTTTTTCTGTAGGTCATAGAGACTTGGAAGTTGGTTCCATCTCCACTAATGTGGCTATGCCCGATCCATTGGTACCACCCCCGAGCTTCTACGACCTTTGCAAGTGGTAGGGTTAGGGTTGTGATTAGTGTTTGCTTTTTGGGTTGTGATTAGGGTTAGGGTTAGGGATGAAAACCTATAGGAGTTCAAGATATTCTTCAATAACTTTTTTTCTGAAGGTCATAGAGACTTGGAAGTTGGTTCCATCTCCACTAATGTGGCTATGCCCGATCCATTGGGACCATCCCCGAGCTTCTACGACCTTCGCAAATGGTGAAACCACCAAATCTCTAAAAAAAAGTACAAGATATTTTTGAATAACTTTTTCTCTGAAATTCCTAGAGACTTGGGCATTTCAGGATTGATAAAGGGTAGCCTGCCACGCAACCACACCGAATTTCAGCACGTTTCGAGCAAGCAGTGCGGAGTTATTCACCCTATGGTGAATATGGGTTAGAGTTGCAATTAGGGTTAGGGTTGTGATTAGGGTTAGGGTTAGGGTTGTGATTAGGGTTAGGGTTAGGGTTGTGATTAGGGTTAGGGTTAGGGATGAGTACCCATTGGAGATCAAGATATTCTTCCATAACTTTTTTTCTGTAGGTCATAGAGACTTGGAAGTTGGTTCCATCTCCACTAATGTGGCTATGCCCGATCCATTGGTACCACCCCCGAGCTTCTACGACCTTTGCAAGTGGTAGGGTTAGGGTTGTGATTAGTGTTTGCTTTTTGGGTTGTGATTATGGTTAGGGTTAGGGATGAAAACCTATAGGAGTTCAAGATATTCTTCAATAACTTTTTTTCTGAAGGTCATAGAGACTTGGAAGTTGGTTCCATCTCCACTAATGTGGCTATGCCCGATCCATTGGGACCATCGCCGAGCTTCTACGACCTTCGCAAATGGTGAAACCACCAAATCTATAAAAAAAAGTACAAGATATTTTTGAATAACTTTTTCTCTGAAATTCCTAGAGACTTGGGCATTTCAGGATTGATAAAGGGTAGCCTGCCACGCAACCACACCAAATTTCAGCACGTTTTGAGCAAGCAGTGCGGAGTTATTCACCCTATGGTGAATATGGGTTAGAGTTGCAATTAGGGTTAGGGTTGTGATTAGGGTTAGGGTTAGGGTTGTGATTAGGGTTAGGGTTGTGATTAGGGTTAGGGTTAGGGATGAGTACCCATTGGAGATCAAGATATTCTTCCATAACTTTTTTTCTGTAGGTCATAGAGACTTGGAAGTTAGTTCCATCTCCACTAATGTGGCTATGCCCGATCCATTGGTACCACCCCCGAGCTTCTACGACCTTTGCAAGTGGTAGGGTTAGGGTTGTGATTAGTGTTTGCTTTTTGGGTTGTGATTAGGGTTAGGGTTAGGGATGAAAACCTATAGGAGTTCAAGATATTCTTCAATAACTTTTTTTCTGAAGGTCATAGAGACTTGGAAGTTGGTTCCATCTCCACTAATGTGGCTATGCCCGATCCATTGGGACCATCGCCGAGCTTCTATGACCTTCGCAAATGGTGAAACCACCAAATCTCTAAAAAAAAGTACAAGATATTTTTGAATAACTTTTTCTCTGAAATTCCTAGAGACTTGGGCATTTCAGGATTGATAAAGGGTAGCCTGCCACGCAACCACACCAAATTTCAGCACGTTTTGAGCAAGCAGTGCGGAGTTATTCACCCTATGGTGAATATGGGTTAGAGTTGCAATTAGGGTTAGGGTTGTGATTAGGGTTAGGGTTAGGGTTGTGATTAGGGTTAGGGTTAGGGTTGTGATTAGGGTTAGGGTTAGGGATGAGTACCCATTGGAGATCAAGATATTCTTCCATAACTTTTTTTCTGTAGGTCATAGAGACTTGGAAGTTGGTTCCATCTCCACTAATGTGGCTATGCCCGATCCATTGGTACCACCCCCGAGCTTCTACGACCTTTGCAAGTGGTAGGGTTAGGGTTGTGATTAGTGTTTGCTTTTTGGGTTGTGATTAGGGTTAGGGTTAGGGATGAAAACCTATAGGAGTTCAAGATATTCTTCAATAACTTTTTTTCTGAAGGTCATAGAGACTTGGAAGTTGGTTCCATCTCCACTAATGTGGCTATGCCCGATCCATTGGGACCATCGCCGAGCTTCTACGACCTTCGCAAATGGTGAAACCACCAAATCTCTAAAAAAAAGTACAAGATATTTTTGAATAACCTTTTCTCTGAAATTCCTAGAGACTTGGGCATTTCAGGATTGATAAAGGGTAGCCTGCCACGCAACCACACCGAATTTCAGCACGTTTCGAGCAAGCAGTGCGGAGTTATTCACCCTATGGTGAATATGGGTTAGAGTTGCAATTAGGGTTAGGGTTGTGATTAGGGTTAGGGTTAGGGTTAGGGTTGTGATTAGGGTTAGGGTTAGGGTTGTGATTAGGGTTAGGGTTAGGGATGAGTACCCATTGGAGATCAAGATATTCTTCCATAACTTTTTTTCTGTAGGTCATAGAGACTTGGAAGTTGGTTCCATCTCCACTAATGTGGCTATGCCCGATCCATTGGTACCACCCCCGAGCTTCTACGACCTTTGCAAGTGGTAGGGTTAGGGTTGTGATTAGTGTTTGCTTTTTGGGTTGTGATTATGGTTAGGGTTAGGGATGAAAACCTATGGGAGTTCAAGATATTCTTCAACTTTTTTTCTGAAGGTCATAGAGACTTGGAAGTTGGTTCCATCTCCACTAATGTGGCTATGCCCGATCCATTGGGACCATCGCCGAGCTTCTACGACCTTCGCAAATGGTGAAACCACCAAATCTCTAAAAAAAAGTACAAGATATTTTTGAATAACTTTTTCTCTGAAATTCCTAGAGACTTGGGCATTTCAGGATTGATAAAGGGTAGCCTGCCACGCAACCACACCGAATTTCAGCACGTTTCGAGCAAGCAGTGCGGAGTTATTCACCCTATGGTGAATATGGGTTAGAGTTGCAATTAGGGTTAGGGTTGTGATTAGGGTTAGGGTTAGGGTTGTGATTAGGGTTAGGGTTGCAAGGGGTAGGGTTACGGTTGTGATTAGTGTTTGCTTTTTGGGTTGTGATTAGGGTTAGGGTTAGGGATGAAAACCTATAGGAGTTCAAGATATTCTTCAATAACTTTTTTTCTGAAGGTCATAGAGACTTGGAAGTTGGTTCCATCTCCACTAATGTGGCTATGCCCGATCCATTGGTACCACCCCCGAGCTTCTACGACCTTTGCAAGTGGTAGGGTTAGGGTTGTGATTAGTGTTTGCTTTTTGGGTTGTGATTAGGGTTAGGGTTAGGGATGAGTACCCATTGGAGATCAAGATATTCTTCCATAACTTTTTTTCTGTAGGTCATAGAGACTTGGAAGTTGGTTCCATCTCCACTAATGTGGCTATGCCCGATCCATTGGTACCACCCCCGAGCTTCTACGACCTTTGCAAGTGGTAGGGTTAGGGTTGTGATTAGTGTTTGCTTTTTGGGTTGTGATTATGGTTAGGGTTAGGGATGAAAACCTATAGGAGTTCAAGATATTCTTCAATAACTTTTTTTCTGAAGGTCATAGAGACTTGGAAGTTGGTTCCATCTCCACTAATGTGGCTATGCCCGATCCATTGGGACCATCGCCGAGCTTCTACGACCTTCGCAAATGGTGAAACCACCAAATCTATAAAAAAAAGTACAAGATATTTTTGAATAACTTTTTCTCTGAAATTCCTAGAGACTTGGGCATTTCAGGATTGATAAAGGGTAGCCTGCCACGCAACCACACCAAATTTCAGCACGTTTTGAGCAAGCAGTGCGGAGTTATTCACCCTATGGTGAATATGGGTTAGAGTTGCAATTAGGGTTAGGGTTGTGATTAGGGTTAGGGTTAGGGTTGTGATTAGGGTTAGGGTTAGGGTTGTGATTAGGGTTAGGGTTGTGATTAGGGTTAGGGTTAGGGATGAGTACCCATTGGAGATCAAGATATTCTTCCATAACTTTTTTTCTGTAGGTCATAGAGACTTGGAAGTTGGTTCCATCTCCACTAATGTGGCTATGCCCGATCCATTGGTACCACCCCCGAGCTTCTACGACCTTTGCAAGTGGTAGGGTTAGGGTTGTGATTAGTGTTTGCTTTTTGGGTTGTGATTAGGGTTAGGGTTAGGGATGAAAACCTATAGGAGTTCAAGATATTCTTCAATAACTTTTTTTCTGAAGGTCATAGAGACTTGGAAGTTGGTTCCATCTCCACTAATGTGGCTATGCCCGATCCATTGGTACCACCCCCGAGCTTCTACGACCTTTGCAAGTGGTAGGGTTAGGGTTGTGATTAGTGTTTGCTTTTTGGGTTGTGATTAGGGTTAGGGTTAGGGATGAGTACCCATTGGAGATCAAGATATTCTTCCATAACTTTTTTTCTGTAGGTCATAGAGACTTGGAAGTTGGTTCCATCTCCACTAATGTGGCTATGCCCGATCCATTGGTACCACCCCCGAGCTTCTACGACCTTTGCAAGTGGTAGGGTTAGGGTTGTGATTAGTGTTTGCTTTTTGGGTTGTGATTAGGGTTAGGGTTAGGGATGAAAACCTATAGGAGTTCAAGATATTCTTCAATAACTTTTTTTCTGAAGGTCATAGAGACTTGGAAGTTGGTTCCATCTCCACTAATGTGGCTATGCCCGATCCATTGGGACCATCGCCGAGCTTCTACGACCTTCGCAAATGGTGAAACCACCAAATCTCTAAAAAAAAGTACAAGATATTTTTGAATAACTTTTTCTCTGAAATTCCTAGAGACTTGGGCATTTCAGGATTGATAAAGGGTAGCCTGCCACGCAACCACACCGAATTTCAGCACGTTTCGAGCAAGCAGTGCGGAGTTATTCACCCTATGGTGAATATGGGTTAGAGTTGCAATTAGGGTTAGGGTTGTGATTAGGGTTAGGGTTAGGGTTGTGATTAGGGTTAGGGTTGCAAGGGGTAGGGTTACGGTTGTGATTAGTGTTTGCTTTTTGGGTTGTGATTATGGTTAGGGTTAGGGATGAAAACCTATAGGAGTTCAAGATATTCTTCAATAACTTTTTTTCTGAAGGTCATAGAGACTTGGAAGTTGGTTCCATCTCCACTAATGTGGCTATGCCCGATCCATTGGGACCATCGCCGAGCTTCTACGACCTTCGCAAATGGTGAAACCACCAAATCTATAAAAAAAAGTACAAGATATTTTTGAATAACTTTTTCTCTGAAATTCCTAGAGACTTGGGCATTTCAGGATTGATAAAGGGTAGCCTGCCACGCAACCACACCAAATTTCAGCACGTTTTGAGCAAGCAGTGCGGAGTTATTCACCCTATGGTGAATATGGGTTAGAGTTGCAATTAGGGTTAGGGTTGTGATTAGGGTTAGGGTTAGGGTTGTGATTAGGGTTAGGGTTAGGGTTGTGATTAGGGTTAGGGTTGTGATTAGGGTTAGGGTTAGGGATGAGTACCCATTGGAGATCAAGATATTCTTCCATAACTTTTTTTCTGTAGGTCATAGAGACTTGGAAGTTGGTTCCATCTCCACTAATGTGGCTATGCCCGATCCATTGGTACCACCCCCGAGCTTCTACGACCTTTGCAAGTGGTAGGGTTAGGGTTGTGATTAGTGTTTGCTTTTTGGGTTGTGATTAGGGTTAGGGTTAGGGATGAAAACCTATAGGAGTTCAAGATATTCTTCAATAACTTTTTTTCTGAAGGTCATAGAGACTTGGAAGTTGGTTCCATCTCCACTAATGTGGCTATGCCCGATCCATTGGTACCACCCCCGAGCTTCTACGACCTTTGCAAGTGGTAGGGTTAGGGTTGTGATTAGTGTTTGCTTTTTGGGTTGTGATTAGGGTTAGGGTTAGGGATGAGTACCCATTGGAGATCAAGATATTCTTCCATAACTTTTTTTCTGTAGGTCATAGAGACTTGGAAGTTGGTTCCATCTCCACTAATGTGGCTATGCCCGATCCATTGGTACCACCCCCGAGCTTCTACGACCTTTGCAAGTGGTAGGGTTAGGGTTGTGATTAGTGTTTGCTTTTTGGGTTGTGATTAGGGTTAGGGTTAGGGATGAAAACCTATAGGAGTTCAAGATATTCTTCAATAACTTTTTTTCTGAAGGTCATAGAGACTTGGAAGTTGGTTCCATCTCCACTAATGTGGCTATGCCCGATCCATTGGGACCATCGCCGAGCTTCTACGACCTTCGCAAATGGTGAAACCACCAAATCTCTAAAAAAAAGTACAAGATATTTTTGAATAACTTTTTCTCTGAAATTCCTAGAGACTTGGGCATTTCAGGATTGATAAAGGGTAGCCTGCCACGCAACCACACCGAATTTCAGCACGTTTCGAGCAAGCAGTGCGGAGTTATTCACCCTATGGTGAATATGGGTTAGAGTTGCAATTAGGGTTAGGGTTGTGATTAGGGTTAGGGTTAGGGTTGTGATTAGGGTTAGGGTTAGGGATGAGTACCCATTGGAGATCAAGATATTCTTCCATAACTTTTTTTCTGTAGGTCATAGAGACTTGGAAGTTGGTTCCATCTCCACTAATGTGGCTATGCCCGATCCATTGGTACCACCCCCGAGCTTCTACGACCTTTGCAAGTGGTAGGGTTAGGGTTGTGATTAGTGTTTGCTTTTTGGGTTGTGATTATGGTTAGGGTTAGGGATGAAAACCTATAGGAGTTCAAGATATTCTTCAATAACTTTTTTTCTGAAGGTCATAGAGACTTGGAAGTTGGTTCCATCTCCACTAATGTGGCTATGCCCGATCCATTGGGACCATCGCCGAGCTTCTACGACCTTCGCAAATGGTGAAACCACCAAATCTATAAAAAAAAGTACAAGATATTTTTGAATAACTTTTTCTCTGAAATTCCTAGAGACTTGGGCATTTCAGGATTGATAAAGGGTAGCCTGCCACGCAACCACACCAAATTTCAGCACGTTTTGAGCAAGCAGTGCGGAGTTATTCACCCTATGGTGAATATGGGTTAGAGTTGCAATTAGGGTTAGGGTTGTGATTAGGGTTAGGGTTAGGGTTGTGATTAGGGTTAGGGTTAGGGTTGTGATTAGGGTTAGGGTTGTGATTAGGGTTAGGGTTAGGGATGAGTACCCATTGGAGATCAAGATATTCTTCCATAACTTTTTTTCTGTAGGTCATAGAGACTTGGAAGTTGGTTCCATCTCCACTAATGTGGCTATGCCCGATCCATTGGTACCACCCCCGAGCTTCTACGACCTTTGCAAGTGGTAGGGTTAGGGTTGTGATTAGTGTTTGCTTTTTGGGTTGTGATTAGGGTTAGGGTTAGGGATGAAAACCTATAGGAGTTCAAGATATTCTTCAATAACTTTTTTTCTGAAGGTCATAGAGACTTGGAAGTTGGTTCCATCTCCACTAATGTGGCTATGCCCGATCCATTGGGCCATCGCTGAGCTTCTATGACCTTCGCAAATGGTGAAACCACCAAATCTCTAAAAAAAAGTACAAGATATTTTTGAATAACTTTTTCTCTGAAATTCCTAGAGACTTGGGCATTTCAGGATTGATAAAGGGTAGCCTGCCACGCAACCACACCAAATTTCAGCACGTTTTGAGCAAGCAGTGCGGAGTTATTCACCCTATGGTGAATATGGGTTAGAGTTGCAATTAGGGTTAGGGTTGTGATTAGGGTTAGGGTTAGGGTTGTGATTAGGGTTAGGGTTAGGGTTGTGATTAGGGTTAGGGTTGTGATTAGGGTTAGGGTTAGGGATGAGTACCCATTGGAGATCAAGATATTCTTCCATAACTTTTTTTCTGTAGGTCATAGAGACTTGGAAGTTAGTTCCATCTCCACTAATGTGGCTATGCCCGATCCATTGGTACCACCCCCGAGCTTCTACGACCTTTGCAAGTGGTAGGGTTAGGGTTGTGATTAGTGTTTGCTTTTTGGGTTGTGATTAGGGTTAGGGTTAGGGATGAAAACCTATAGGAGTTCAAGATATTCTTCAATAACTTTTTTTCTGAAGGTCATAGAGACTTGGAAGTTGGTTCCATCTCCACTAATGTGGCTATGCCCGATCCATTGGGACCATCGCCGAGCTTCTACGACCTTCGCAAATGGTGAAACCACCAAATCTCTAAAAAAAAGTACAAGATATTTTTGAATAACTTTTTCTCTGAAATTCCTAGAGACTTGGGCATTTCAGGATTGATAAAGGGTAGCCTGCCACGCAACCACACCGAATTTCAGCACGTTTCGAGCAAGCAGTGCGGAGTTATTCACCCTATGGTGAATATGGGTTAGAGTTGCAATTAGGGTTAGGGTTGTGATTAGGGTTAGGGTTAGGGTTGTGATTAGGGTTAGGGTTGCAAGGGGTAGGGTTACGGTTGTGATTAGTGTTTGCTTTTTGGGTTGTGATTAGGGTTAGGGTTAGGGATGAAAACCTATAGGAGTTCAAGATATTCTTCAATAACTTTTTTTCTGAAGGTCATAGAGACTTGGAAGTTGGTTCCATCTCCACTAATGTGGCTATGCCCGATCCATTGGTACCACCCCCGAGCTTCTACGACCTTTGCAAGTGGTAGGGTTAGGGTTGTGATTAGTGTTTGCTTTTTGGGTTGTGATTAGGGTTAGGGTTAGGGATGAGTACCCATTGGAGATCAAGATATTCTTCCATAACTTTTTTTCTGTAGGTCATAGAGACTTGGAAGTTGGTTCCATCTCCACTAATGTGGCTATGCCCGATCCATTGGTACCACCCCCGAGCTTCTACGACCTTTGCAAGTGGTAGGGTTAGGGTTGTGATTAGTGTTTGCTTTTTGGGTTGTGATTAGGGTTAGGGTTAGGGATGAAAACCTATAGGAGTTCAAGATATTCTTCAATAACTTTTTTTCTGAAGGTCATAGAGACTTGGAAGTTGGTTCCATCTCCACTAATGTGGCTATGCCCGATCCATTGGGACCATCGCCGAGCTTCTACGACCTTCGCAAATGGTGAAACCACCAAATCTCTAAAAAAAAGTACAAGATATTTTTGAATAACTTTTTCTCTGAAATTCCTAGAGACTTGGGCATTTCAGGATTGATAAAGGGTAGCCTGCCACGCAACCACACCGAATTTCAGCACGTTTCGAGCAAGCAGTGCGGAGTTATTCACCCTATGGTGAATATGGGTTAGAGTTGCAATTAGGGTTAGGGTTGTGATTAGGGTTAGGGTTAGGGTTGTGATTAGGGTTAGGGTTGCAAGGGGTAGGGTTACGGTTGTGATTAGTGTTTGCTTTTTGGGTTGTGATTAGGGTTAGGGTTAGGGATGAAAACCTATAGGAGTTCAAGATATTCTTCAATAACTTTTTTTCTGAAGGTCATAGAGACTTGGAAGTTGGTTCCATCTCCACTAATGTGGCTATGCCCGATCCATTGGGACCATCCCCGAGCTTCTACGACCTTTGCAAATGGTGAAACCACCAAATCTATTAAAAAAAGTATAAGATATTTTTGAATAACTTTTTTTCTGAAAGTCATAGAGACCTGGGCATTTCATGATTGATAAAGGGTAGCCTGCCACGCAACCACACCGAATTTCAGCACGTTTCGAGCAAGCAGTGCGGAGTTATTCACCCTATGGTGAATATGGGTTAGAGTTGCAATTAGGGTTAGGGTTGTGATTAGGGTTAGGGTTAGGGTTGTGATTAGGGTTAGGGTTAGGGATGAGTACCCATTGGAGATCAAGATATTCTTCCATAACTTTTTTTCTGTAGGTCATAGAGACTTGGAAGTTGGTTCCATCTCCACTAATGTGGCTATGCCCGATCCATTGGTACCACCCCCGAGCTTCTACGACCTTTGCAAGTGGTAGGGTTAGGGTTGTGATTAGTGTTTGCTTTTTGGGTTGTGATTAGGGTTAGGGTTAGGGATGAAAACCTATAGGAGTTCAAGATATTCTTCAATAACTTTTTTTCTGAAGGTCATAGAGACTTGGAAGTTGGTTCCATCTCCACTAATGTGGCTATGCCCGATCCATTGGGACCATCCCCGAGCTTCTACGACCTTTGCAAATGGTGAAACCACCAAATCTATTAAAAAAAGTATAAGATATTTTTGAATAACTTTTTTTCTGAAAGTCATAGAGACCTGGGCATTTCATGATTGATAAAGGGTAGCCTGCCACGCAACCACACCGAATTTCAGCACGTTTCGAGCAAGCAGTGCGGAGTTATTCACCCTATGGTGAATATGGGTTAGAGTTGCAATTAGGGTTAGGGTTGTGATTAGGGTTAGGGTTAGGGTTGTGATTAGGGTTAGGGTTAGGGATGAGTACCCATTGGAGATCAAGATATTCTTCCATAACTTTTTTTCTGTAGGTCATAGAGTCTTGGAAGTTGGTTCCATCTCCACTAATGTGACTATGCCCGATCCATTGGTACCACCCCTGAGCTTCTACGACCTTTGGAAGGGGTAAGGTTAGGGTTGTGATTAGTGTTTGCTTTTTGGGTTGTGATTAGGGTTAGGGTTAGGGATGAGTACCCATTGGAGTTCAAGATATTCTTCAATAACTTTTTTTCTGAAGGTCATAGAGACTTGGAAGTTGGTTCCATCACCACTAATGTGGCTATGCCTGATCCATTGGGACCATCCCCGAGCTTCTACGACAGGGGTCACCAACCTTTTTGAAACTGAGAGCTACTTCATGGGTACTGAGTCATACAAAGGGCTACCAGTTTGATACACTCTTCTGAAATAACTAATTTGCTCAGTTTGCCTTTAGTTATATATCATTATTAATGATAAATGATACTCATCTATGTGAGGACACTGATCACGGTAATGATTTCTCACAATAATTATCAGTAATGACTTAATAAGGTCAGCAATTGTTTAAATTTTCAGATGATCACTTATACATTTCATAATAAAAATGTTCCATTTTCACTAGCCACTGACCAACACTTTTAACAAATCATAGTTAATAGTCAACTTCAATAGTAGAATAAAAATGTGACAGTATAAAAGTAAATAATTACATTTAATGAGAAACTTCAAACAGGCCTGCGGGCTACTCATGTGTTCCTTGGGGGCTACCTGGTGCCCATGGGCACTGTGTTGGTGACCCTTGTTCTAAAGACATTTCTTTTATTTATTTGACATCCAATTATATAATATGTCACTTGTTTTAATATCTCTTTTGGTAAATATTTTATTATTCTATCAATCATGGCAGCAGCACCAACAACTTCTTCTTGTTTGTGTGGTTTTTTATTTACATCCTTCTTTGGAAGGTGAAAATGCTTTAAAAAAACAAAGTTAACTTATGCTTGTTAACTCTGGTTGTGACACGTACTGCATTATTATCTGTACAGGCTGTGTGGTTTATGGCTTACCATCAATATTTTATTTTATTTTTAATGTGCTTTCATACTGTTTATGTTTCTCTTATTTACATTACATCTTATTATTATTTCTTGTTTTATGTGATAGACACTTGGAAGAATAGCTCAGCAGGAATGAATGATCGAAAAAATCAAAGAAAGAAAGAAGTCAAAGTAGTCAAAGTAAATAAAGGCTGATGTGATATAGGGGAATTATAGTGTAATTCCGCTTCCCCTTCTGTTGCATTCAAAACCTCTGGCTGTGAAAAGATGAATCGATCTGTTTTTCACCCAGAGCAGAGCTGCTGTGTTACAGCTCCTAAATGAACCTAGATGAACCTTGATGTGTGTCTGATGCATTGATGTGCTGGATTTATTACAGATGTTAACCAGGAAGGTAATAAACTTTTCCACAGCCCTGTTGATTTGACATCCTCTGTTTGCGTCAGATAAGATCCAACATTAGCAGAGGGATGAAGGTGTTTGTGTCATTTTCATAGCTCGTTACAAGCTGAAGAGAACTCGCAGCTTTGATTTTAGAGGCGTGAACGTCTCGTGGAAATAAATGAAAGCTTAAAGCTATTTCCATTTAATGAGCAGGATGAAACATTGTTTGCATTAACTTCTCACTCATCCCACCATCTGCCACTTGAAAAATCTCTGCACTGGAGAGAACAGAGGCGGAATTCTTTTTGTTTTAGTCGAGATCATTTGTCTTTGAGCTGCAAAATAATTCAGCACATTTCTGACAAAAGCGATTGTGATGACACTGCATCTTAAAAGTGTGGAAATGCAATGTCTTCCACCAAACTTCAGCCATCACATGAAGGCATATAGGTGCTGTCATGTTTTTACATGCAGCTACATTTTAATTGTGAAATTTACATTGACTATCATCTGTCTGATGGCGTCATGTGAAATTGTGGAACACATCACACCTCTCTGTGAGGCTGTACATGAGCTAGATGATGATTTCATCACACTGATGATCTATTCACTCATCATCTGTTATCCCTTGAGGGTCGTGGGGGGGAACTGGAGCTGATCCCAGCTGACAATGGACGAGGACAGGTACAGGACAGGCCCAGGTGGAGGCAGATTGTCTATACCTCATGTCCCTTGAGGAATAAAAATGATTAAGTAAGATTAATATTTTATCAGGGAATATAATGAATAAATAATAAAGAATTGAACAATCCTACATGTGTGTCCTTCTGGAAGTGTGAGCCCTGAGATAACACAGGACCCATGATTCAATTCAATAAAATGTTATGTGTATAGTGCTGAATCCAACCATACATTATCTGAAGGCACTTTACAAACTAGCCGACACACAAGGAAGCAGATTTCGGCTTTGCCCACTCACTGCAGCCAAGCTCAGTGTGGATAACATGACCATGATCCACCAAGTAATTAAAATGAACCTGGAGTCCTTTAATGCCACATCATCATCATCCATGAGTAGATGTGACATGAAATGATAACATGCATCACAGGTCTTCAGCTGGGCTCAGGATACCAGGACGCTGCAGCAACATCCTGTTTGTTTTGTGGTTAAAAGCAATTCTATTTAAGGTGAAAGTAATGAATGGACGTTAGAATGTGACATTGTAAATTATTGCTTTGGACAAGATCTACCGCTTACCTACATGAGCCCCAGGCCTGTCTACACCTGAACGACGAGGGTTGAGTGTTTGGGCTCTTTACCTCAGATGAGTTAGATCTTAAGTGAACCTGATAGCCGAGCTCTTCAGCCTTGTCACTCTCGTTCCTCAGGGAGTCAGGTTTGTTTATCCATTTGTTTAGTAATTCCTATGCCTCGCTGCAGTTCAGAGAGGTTGTTAAGATGATCTGCCACTTTGGTTTCCTCTGCAGCAAATTCCCGAGCTATACGGAGGCATGCAAGAGCAAAGTGAAGAGGGCTGCAAGTAAACACATATAACCCAACCCAATTGCAGAACATAAATGAAGTGATGGATAAACGCACTGCAGAGTCAATGTGGGGTGCTTGAAAATTGCTCCTTCATTATGAGGGTTTAATAGACGAGTTGTTGCAGACAGCAGGAGGATGCATTCTCACATTTTGTGAACTATTTTGTAAAGAATGGGACTTTTTGTGCACAAAAGTGTGCAACATTAAATCTATATTCCAGTCATCGACTGTTGGCCAATATAAAGATGGACAACCCTTTCCACCTCCTCCCACTATTCAGAAATGAAGCCAAAATATCTCAGATACAAACATTGCCATCTTGATTATTGTGCAGTAGCAATCCTGGGATGGAGCGCGCTCGGCTTATCATGAGTCAGTCTCAGCTGTCAATCATGACGTTTCACTTTATGGCATCAATAACTAAATAAAATGAAATTTACTGGGGGAAAAAAGCCCTTGAGCATAAGAACTAAAATGACAGAAACCATCTTTTATTTTACGTTTACTTTGACTTTTTAGTTAGTCCACGTCCCATCCACTAACATGGAAGAGGCAGGACGTGTACTGCAGCCAGCTACCAGAAGGCAACAGAGATGCTTTGGCTTCACTTTTGGGCAGTCGTCATGTTCGTCCATCTTTATATACAGTCTGTGGTTTCAGTACATCCTGTGACCTGTTAACTTACTGAAAAGTTACTAAAATAAGGTCAAATCCATTCACACTGTACAGTATAAGATCCATCCATCCCTTGTCTTTACATTTAGAGGGTGTCACAGGGAGACTGAATGCAATCCCAGCTGACAGTGTCCAAAAGGCTGGGCACACCCTGGCCAGGTCACCAGTCCATCGCGGGACCGACATGTAGAGACAAACAATCATTCAGGCTCACATTCACACCTATGAGTAACTAACCTTAACCGTATAAGATATCAATCATTACATGGCATGTTTGGTATATCATGGACCAAAAAACTTGAAACGAGTAGTGTCAGTATAATCAGTCTGATGTGAGCCTATAAAAATCCCATTAGAGGCAAGTAAACACTTTTAGATGTTTATATTGGAAACTCGAGAGTTTGATCCACTATAAAATGTGGGAAGAAAATAATCGCTCCTGAAACTGGTTGTAGCCTGTGATCAAAGCCTGTATGTGCTGTATGTTGCATGTGTTGTGTTGTATCAGGTGAATTGCAGCACATCTTTAAAGGATGGCTGTGAGTTTTCACAGAGCTGTGATGAAACACTGCAGATTGTCAAAGCTCCAGGAATTAATGTGTATGAATGGATTGAGTCACAAGCCATTAAACCTCCCCTGCTCCTTTTTAAATGGCCGAGTTCTATCTCCTCGCTTCTTCATATATCTCTTCATAATCCAATATGAGGGGTGTGAGTAAAATGGCCTGTGGCAGTTTTAATAACCTTGGCAGCTTTATTACATTTATGGCCAAACTTTCATCAAATGAGCGACATGCTTATTCCTCGATGTGATTAAGGTGCGCTTGTGGGACGGAGAGCAGAGTACATCATAATGTTTTCCAGAGAGTGTGATAGATATTCTATCATCATATGTTCCTTCCATTGTATTGTTGTTTAACGTTGTGTGACTCATCCTACCTCGCTCCGAGGAGTCTGTCTGTGTTTGTAAAAGAAGCTGTTTTAAAATGAACAATTAGTTCTTGCCACAGCCGAGTAGATTTAGATGCCCATTAGAGATGAAGCATTTAACCTGAATATTAAGAGTCTTTCAAAGTCAGGCAATGATTTGTTTTGTGAGGGCGCTGATCATTGATACAGGTGGGAGGAGAAAGCTAAGATTTAGTTAGTCCTCTCTACTTAGTATTCAGTTTATTAAACCACTCTGATCAGTATGCAGAGAGGTTGTTACAGGGGGCAAACTGTCCCTGAGTGTTTTTCTAACATCCTGTCATTTTTGCATTTTTATTCTCAACAGGGTCGTGCATATTTCGCATTATCCTCCGAAACACCTTGTTGTGTTGCATCAACAGGCCCACTCAGACACTCAGCCATATACCGTGGCTTTGTTTCCCTGCAGCAACAGAGCTTGAAGATAATGAGCACTGTGAGATTAGTGCAGGTGTAATAGTTGCAGCAGCCAAAGCCTCATCCTCTGCTCCCTGATGTCTGACCCTGCACTCACGCTGTCTTACGGCAGTGCAGCTCCACAGATGCTTGTTCAGCTGGCTCGCGGGCCAATTTTCTTTCGTCCCACCTCTGTAAGAATCAGCTTCTTTTGGCAGCAGAGGAGCGTTGGGTGATCCAGACCCCAGACCTCCAGGTGCATTGTGTTCTTTCAGATGTATAAAGATGTGAAATGGGCTTTCACATCCCCAGCAATCCAGCTCTTCTGTATTTAGGGATAACTGAGGCACACACCATGGTTACAGCCCTTGGAATGTGCATTTGGTGTCACACTAATTGGACTCCCCCACCATCACCACTGCTGCAGACATTCAGCCCCTGTGCAAAAAAAGCATAAATTTAAAGAGAAAATGCCTCAAATTGGTTTCCTTAGCGCTCAACGTTTCAATGAAAACAATCTTTTAATGGCAAAGGTTTTCCAAGAGGGGGCAGTATGCCATTGAGTGTATTGAGTGCATTGAGTTAGTAGTATTGAGTGTGTGAGTCCTACCATACTTCAGTGAAAAGAGGATCAGACTGCCCAAACACTTTACGCCTACAATATAGAGAAATGTCTACCTTAAAGTATGAATTGAACACATTCTTACAGTCCTGTTCTTCCTGGAGTGAGCTTATGTTATGTTTTGAGGTTGAAAAAGGACCCTGCATCTTTTACTTGAATCCTCTTAAGCAGCTTCTAATCCTCCTGTGTGTGATTGCATTAATTCACAAAATCTTCTGTCACATGTACTGATTTTCATATTCAAACATTCACCTGAGGAATCTTCCCTCGCCGCCTCCTTCTCTCTGTCTCTCTTCCTCTTTTGGATCTGTGAGCAGTGTGTTTCTCCCCTGGACTTTTTGCAGATGGACCTTTTTTGTTTCTTGGATGGAGGCCCAGTGTGTGTGTGTGTGTGTGTGTGTGTGTGTAAACATGATGAGTCTTGGATGGGGGGTGTCATCATTCAGTGCTCCTGACAGACTGAATCCCTGTGAAAATCCCACAGCTGCCTCTCCCTGTGCTGCTGCAATGACACCGGCTCCGTCTCTCCAGCTCACACACGCTGCATGAGATATCAGGGGTGCAGTTATGCAAGGGCACACGTGACAAGGGCGGCATATTTTATCTCAGGGGTGAATCTCATCTTTATTCTCTCCCTTCTAACCTCCCTAGGTTGATTTGGTGGCATGCAAAGACCTGAGGCAGTGAACTTTGATTGCATGTGTACAGTCTTTGTCGCCTAATATCAAAGACCCTCAATTGATTAAAGGGAACACACCTATAATTTCAATCATTATGTTCAGTGCCCTTTTGAAATGTCACCATCAATAAGTCTGTCAAGAGGCCTGAACAGAGGCGAAGGTAGCCGCCACCCGTGCTCTCTCTGTTCTTGTGGTAGGGGCTCATTTATTTTTTATGTATCATCTCTTTGTCAGATCAAATGTGATTTAGGTTGTCAGTGCATGCGACAAGCCTGCGCTGCCTGAAAGGGGGAATTCTTGCTGTTAATTAAGCTGTGAATTTTTTTTTCTTTAGCCCACCCTCTCCATGTCATGTTTGTTCCTCCTCTGCACGTTCATACCATGCATTGCAGAAGAGTTTACAGCATGTCCTCAATATCTCCCTCTCTGCCTCTACATCCCCAGTACATGCAGTAACCGCATTCAGAGTGTACCATGAAATATTCATGCACAGCTTCTGCTCTTACTATACAAGTAATCAGTGCTTTACTCTTTTGCAAGCTACTAACTTTAAATGATGCAAGACATGCACCGACAAAATGCCCGTTTGGAGAACAACTTCAGGAAATGAAGATAAGTGGAAGTTTTCTCACGCACGCTTCCTGCACATGCACATGCACAGTTCACAGTTCTCACTACCTCTGGGCTCCACCATCTCGTTCTCTCTTTTCATCCAATCACAGGCTGACACACTCACCTTGAGCCAATCACCTGTAAGCTGTCAGAGTTTAAAATGTCTGTTTTCTTGTGGTTTGTGTTCTCACTGGAGCTGCCTCAGCACCATATGCAACCTGTTATGATGCTTTGCAGCTGTGATTTTCTCTTTGCCACGTCCTTTATGCATTGCATTGTGGGACAGTATAATGCTCATCAACAGCACGCTCAAGCATCAAATGAATTTAGAGTGCAAACTGATGTCTTTGAGCACACTTAGTGCGGCCACTTTAGTCTGTTGCATTAATGTAGTGGACCAGGGGCCACCTCCTCTGTGTCTCGCTCTCTCCTCTTCTTTACACATGCACTTACTTTTTCAGGAGGGTTGTTCAGATTAGCGTCAACCAAACAAACACTATTTGCATCACTTACAAGTGAAACAATGGTGATGATGCCAGAGAGCAACTGGTTAAATATTCAAGGTGGTTTCAAAGAAAATGTCTTCTCTCATACATTTTGCTTCTGCTCTCTTCTCTTCATGTTGTATTTCATTGCCTCTACTAGAGATCTCTGTTCTGGAGATTTACTGTTGGTATTGGTTCGCTGAGTCGAGTTTTAAATCACTACACACCACCGGGCGTTTAGCCATTATGCTTCTCTTTTATCCACAAAGGTGCTCCATCACATAAAGCGGTGGCTGTGGCTAAATACTGGACGGAGTGACTGGGGATCAAAGAATTTTATGAGAGCATTTGCCGACCCTGAACAAGACGTTTACGTTCAGCTCATCTGCTTCTTTTTAATCACAGACGGACAGACAATGTTTAAGTGCAATGGTGCAGCACAATGATCTTTATGAAGCATAACAGGATCCAGGTTGTGTGTCGTTTTGTCATCTGGCTCAACATGCAGGGGCAGATCAGTTGAAATCTGATTGGCTCCTGACGTGCCCCTGTCCTGTTGGTATAGTCATTTATTTAAAATAGTAACAATAGCAATAAATATGACAATTGGTTGAAGTACAAAATGTGCTTGAAGAATTTTCTAAATATATTCAATGATGTGTTGCAGTAAATATTGAATGACTTATATGTGCACCTTACTGAATCCGGAATTGAGCATGGATTTTGGATATATAATTGGCCCCTCTCTGTAAAATTGCTTCCCCTTTATGGCCCCTAATTTAAAAACCTCCTACACCTACCTCTGCTATATGTCAATAACAGAAGGTATTCATAAACGTGTTAATTGTATGAGGTCTGCCTATAAGTGTGAAGGACAAACTGTAAGCATTGTGTGATTGCAGACTATTAATATGAATAAGTAATGAGTCGCTCTCACTTCATCACCTCCTGACTGGTTTGATTGTTGGCTACAATGGAGGTGAGCGAGTTGTCATTTCTATGCAAATGTCAAGTGACAGCTGCTGGTGCCGAGGTAGGGAATAGCTCAAGGAGTTAAAGACTGCTGGTGTTAATGACGCCACAGCAGGCCGGTACTGCTACCAGTACTCACCACTGATGACTTTTTCTTCTTGTTTGTTTATTCTTCCTTCTCTCCCCCAGACAGCACGGACTTCCCCTTGCCCGTGAGCACATGGATGCCCATCAAGTCCTACAATCACGCTGCTCCTGTAATGAGGAAAACCATAATGGCAAATCCTGCACGGAGCATCCCCTGGCAGTGATAGCTGCACCGGAGGGCATGTGCACAGAGAGCGGAGGGGGAGCAAGCTTTCCTCGTTATCTAGATGTGAATGCCACAAGGATCGAATAATGCAGAGGGAGTGGAGTCACATAAATCATCCTGTCACACGTGTGAGGGTCCACTCCAGAGACAGGAGTTCCAACCATCACACTCGACAACTAGTGTGAACATTCAGTCAACACTTGTGGTATTTGGGCTCATACCACAGGAATATAACTCCCTTTATTTTTCTATCTTGCAGGCAGATCACCCGTGGTAATATCTGAGGATGTGTGCTGTAATGATAGTCCACCTTTTGTAGCTCCGGCTCAGCGGTGCTCTGCTGCACCTGCATCTGATCTCTGTGTGGGAGGGATGCTTCTATGTCTCCTCAGTGAGCCATTGCAGGAGCACGGCGCCTGCTGTTACCTTACCACGGCAATGTTCACATATCACTGGCTGTGACACAGTGCACATGGGATTAATGCAATTATTTGCATATAGCTTTGAGATGACACTGGGATGAAAGTCCCTCCTGCCTATGATGGAAAGCAAACTTTGATCAGGGTGGAAAATGTGTCCATGCTTCCTGGCATCGCAGGGGCAGGGGGCTACAGAGGGGCAGGATATAAGATGAGACCCTCTGCTTGTTGAACAAATAGATGTGGTCAAAATGTTGTGGGAGAGGCCAAAGCGTCTGGTTGTAAACCAGCCTGCAGGGAGATGATGCCACTGCCACTTAAATCATTTTTATCAAGCAGATGATTTATCATTATTTCATTAATAATGGCGCCCCTGAGTTTGAGTTGATACAAACTAAATAGCTTCAGTTAGCATCGAGGTAGAACGATGGGTGTGTTGCTGTTGCATGAAGAAAGTAAAATGGAAAATTTAGATGATGCTGTGGCCTGGGATCCAGTGGATGAACAGATGATACATTTCTCTCAGGCTCCCTGCCTCTGAGGTAATTCAATTCATTTTCTTTTATTGATTGACATTGGACGCAGTGCCGTCCGCGCTTCATGCAGGCAGCCAGCAATTCGGCTCCTGACAACAAACTGTAACTCTGTGGAAGCTGTGGCAGCTAGTGTGTGTGTGTTTTGGACCTTTCCCAGCATAACTACTGAGCTTATGAGGACCAGTAGACCTCATGGGAACCTTTAGCCTGGTCCTAATGAGACAACACATCTTTTCTGAGGTCCTGGTTACATTGAAGGGTGAGATGTGAATTATGGTTCAGTTTAGATGAGGGTAAGGGAGAAATTGGTCTTGGCTAAGGTGAGAGATAATGTTTTGGTCAATGCAAAAGTCCTGGTAAGCATATATTTTTTTGTGACCAGTGGTCATCATTATTTGAGGGCTAGTTTGATGTTAATGATTATTCCACAAGTGCAGTAATACGTGTTTGGCTGTCTGTTGTATATCCATGTTTGTAAGGACCGATTTGAGTTTTAAACCTTGACAGAAGGAACATTTCTGCAGCTTTTCAGTCCTTCAACAGGAGGAACATGTGAACCCGTCAACTTTGCCTTGCTTCTGTTTGTGCTTCTGACATTTTCTCTTTTGCAGCCTTTGAAGATATTTGGATTTTTTTTCTCCATTAAGCTGTTTCTGTCAAACGTGATACTGGAAGAAGAACAATCTTCTTTTATTTTGTAGGTGACAGTGTGGCTCTTTCTAGGTTGTGCCATACAGGCTCTTTTTTGAGAACTGTCTCCATCCTCTCTAACAACTGAGATCCATCAACGTCATGACTGATAAAGTCAGACCTCAGATGTTTTTACTGGAAAGAATTTCATACATGTTCTTTCAATCATTTTGAAGAGTTTTACTGACTTAGATCTAATTTTTGTAATTTATAGGCGTCGTTAACGAACTACCTCCACTTCCAGGAGGTTTTGTTTTTCACCTATGTTTGTTTGTTGGTTTATTTGTTTGCAGGATTACAAAAAAACTACAAAACTGATTTCCTCCAAACATGATGGAGGGATGGCGCCTGGGCCTGGAAAGATTCCATTAAATCTTGGTGTGGATGCAGATTAAGGGGCAGTTCCAGGATATTTATTCACTTTCTTTAATATTTCATAACAAATAAATCAGTGAGGTAATCAGACCACTTCCTTTTGTCTTTTATATTTCTACTATGTAAGAAATAGACAATCATGAGTTGGATTGTCTAGCTGTGGTTGTCAGTTAAGCAGTAATAGGGAGTGATCAACCTCATTGATTTCAACAATGTCAGTGTTTGAATGGTTCTACAAAAGCCTGAATTACATTGAATAACAAGTTATTCTACCTGTTCTACACAAGTTTGGTCGGAGTTAATAAAAAGGCATAATTAGGTCTATGATGGGACACAAACATGGATCCCTCCTGAAAGTCAGGGAAGGTGTTACAAAAGGGAAAAGTCAGGAGGCATAATGGGAGGTGTAGGATTCAGGGTATTTCATCTTATTTTCACCCAATTTACAAATCTAACAACTTTATGAAAAAGAAACACTGAATACAAAATACTAACACTTCGAATTTGAATGCAGAGTGGGGACATTCGTTATTTTTTTCCCTGCAGCAAATGTGTCTTGACTGATAATATCTGTGTTGATCACAGAGTTGAATTAATTTATATCATGATAAAACTTTTTGACATTTGAGCTCTGCAGACTCACAAAAGTCAATGCATGCAGTGATCTCATGCAATCCACAGCTACCAATATCATCAGCCTCCAATTAAAAAATTTTAAACAGTTTAAAAAGGATGGTGCCTTTTATAATGTTTGATTTTTTTTAAGTCTTAATGTCCTCAGTTTGCATGACTGACTGGTAAGTGATTAAGAAGAAAACAGTGATAGACTCTGCAGAAGGTGAGCATCAGATTTATTTCTCTGAGAATAAGAAGCTACAAACCTCAACAAGGCCTCTGAAGCTCTGCTACTTCAGGAAGCTGTAAGCACACATCATGTGTTTACTTTGACAAACATTATATAGCAGAACGAGGATCATGGGAATTCATTGTGACTCCTTATACCACCGATATGGCAGAAGACAGCCAGTCTTGAACCTACATGAACAAGTCCTCGGCGGCAGACTCGGCGGTGGCAGCAGACAGGGACAAAAACATATGGCAGGCAAGACAAAAGCATCCCAATGAGGCACCATAGAATGATAGCGGCTAATTAGAGAGTTTTCTCTTCTGCTCAAGGGGCTGTCTTATGATTAAGAGAGCTCGATGAATATGTATATGATTTGAGCACAGGGATGGATCTAGGTCAGGCTGCTTTTGGATGATGAGCTCTCTGTGAAGTGAAGCAAGGAAACGTGAGGCAACACCAAGCTATTCAGAGAAACCCTCGAGAGGCATGCAGATGTGAAGGGCATTAACTTTTGTAGATTATGTCTCTAACAAGTTTATAGGGCTCTTTGGACTTCAGAGAAAGGCGGCTCATCCAGCTGAGAGGCCCTAAATGACTTCTCTGGGGATCGTTTCTGTCTGTTACCACCTGGCATTTAAGCAAAGCAACTGGATGCATTGATTGGCTCATCTACTCACTGGCAAACAGAATGTGAAACAGATATTTATACAAGCATGGTGAAGCGATGTCATATGTCGCCGGAGCCTGGAGATAGCCTCATCTTTATTAAAGGTTTTATAGATGGTTTGTAAGCAACATTCAACTATCAAATCATCCATCCATCTCTCCATCTATCAATCTATCCTCCATCTTTCCAACCAACCAACCATCTATCCATCTATCCAACCATCCATCTATCAATCCATCCATCTATCCTTCCATCTATCCATCCATCTATCCATCCATCCATCTATCAATCCATCCATCGATCCATCCATCTATCCAACCAACCAACCAACCATCCAACCATCCATCCATCCATCCATCCATCCATCCATCCATCCATCCATCCATCCATCCATCCATCCATCCATCCATCCATCTCCCTGATATGAATGCTGCCATCTTGTGCATTTGGAGCCAAACACATGTTCGACCAATTGTTGGTCAGTGTCATCTGTATATCATGATGTTTTAAACCATTTTTATTCCAAAAAAAACCCAAAACAAATTTAACCAAATGTAATTGTTTTTCAATGTTCCATTCACTCACATGGAGTTAGGTAGTGTTTATGACCTATGCAGCAGCCGACCACCAGGAGCAGTCATGTTGTCCATCCCTACATACAGTCGATTGTGTGAGCTGTTTAGTTACTAAAAGGTGCAGTATAATATCCATTGATATTATCTGGTTGGGCTCGAGCCAATCTCAGCTGACATGGGGCAAGAGGAGGGGTATCACAGGGCAAACTGTCATTCACCCCATGGTCAATTTACTGTCTCTTGTCTTTTGAGTGGTGGAGGAAGCCAGAGTACCTGGAGAAAACCCATGCAAACACAGGGAGAACTTGCAACCTCATGGTTTAAGATTCAAACCAAAAACCTTCTTACTGTGAGGTAACAGTGCTAACCACTGCACCAACGTGCTGCCCTGGATGATAAATCCTTATAAATTCCAAAACAAGAATTTAATTGTCACGATGAGGGTCTCACTGGTCTCTCAGTGGTCTCTGAGGCAAACTGTGTGCAGTGCAGTTTTTTGCTAATGATGTTTTCAGTTGTTCTCTCCGGGATCATTACTGCTGGAATTACAACAGCTGACAAATTTCACAGCCCGGAGATTTGCTCCCACCGAATTCCTTTGTCTGATATTGTCAGCATTAAAAATCCGGTCCATCTAAAAAGCTGAGATCGACGTTAAAGTTTGCATCCAACCTGAGGTGGAGGAGAAAAGACTTCTCATACATCTGAAGGCTCCGAGTTGTCACAGACACGTAACCAACAGATCTCTCAGAGGATATGAGAAATGCCCCTCGTATTATTTTCTGTTATTAAAATGTGCCAGCATTTTTTTCCCCCTATCAATCACACTTGGGAATTATGAAAGATAATATGAGTCTGTGGTGTATGACAGCTCTCAATAAACGCTGGGATTTCTTTCAGCTTATCTTTACTTTTTGAGAGAAAATGATGTGAATGAATTGCCCTGTGTTACGTGCTTAGCTTTTCAAAAAATTTAAAAAATCAGAATCTGTGACCCTGAGCTTTTAAATGCAAACTTACATAACTGCAGCTGAACCTGTGACTTTACTCCTGACCTGCTATCACGGGACAATCTGTGATATTTACTCCATGAAAAATGTATTTATGTGCAAATTCTTAAACAGTTTTCCTCCAGAACATGCAGCACAAATGACAGCCTGAAATACTGCATCTCTGTTGGACTCTAAAACAAGAAGTGCCTCCACTTTACTGTGGGACTGTGAATCTCTCCCTCGGCGTAATGAGCTGCCTGACAGGGAAGTGGCAGCAAAATCTGACTGTTTCCCTTCACTACCACTGAAAACAGCCACGCTCCAGTGTTTTAGTGATGATGGTGGTGTGGGGGAAGACAACCACATTTCCTGGCGTTCAATCAGTGTAACAGATGAGTCTCTGCTGCACACACATGTACCTCTACATGCGTGTCACGCCTGTACAGACATTCCCCACGTAAAGAAAGCCTGTCCTGTGATGTCCCTTGTAGTGGTCACACCTCACCATGTCTCTGTCACATGGTAGTAAGATAAATGAGCCAATATCTCACACCCGTCCTCCATGCATGTTTCAATGATGCTTCATCCACCTCAAATATGGTGCAGTGGGGCAGTGATGGACAAAACATTGCTTTCCAGTAGAAGTCAGTTTTCTTATGTGTGACTGGAGGTCCCCTCACACGGCTCCTCTCATTACAACTTTAACATCAGCTTGCTGGAGGGATTTAATGCTCCTGTTTCATTCTCCTCAGAGAAACCACATTGACACAGTAATCAAATCATCTGAAATGGAGAATGACAAATGTGTTTCCAGCTCAGCACGGGAACATCGCAGATATATGTCACGGAAGACTGAGTGTGGCTGCACCTTCAGGATTAAAGATACTGCATGGAGCTGCAGTGTATGAAGTTCTGCTGGTGCTTAAAACAAGTTTGTGTCTATTTTTATGTATTTCTTCTTATTCTTTTACATTTTTTGTTGAAGGGCAGCAGGGTTGTTCAGTGGTTACCAGCAACAGTAAGAAGGTCCCTGGTTCAAATCCCTGGTTGTGTGTGGCATTTGCATTTTTTCCCATGTCTGTGTGGGTTTTCTCTGGGAACTCTGACTTCCTCCCACAGTACAAACACATGCAGGTAGGTTTGGAAACTCTTATTATTGTAGGTGTGAATGGTTGTTTGTCTCTATATGTTTGCCCTGTGAAAGGTTTGAGAATATTGGAATGACAGAGTTGATACCTTTGATGACGCGGAATGCATCTGGCTATATTAGTGCGACTGCAAGTATTATAACAACTGACTGACCTCTTGGTTTATGTGTTATTTAGCTCTATCACAGATATATCACAGGCAAGAGGCACATTGGTTTGCTTGGAATCTGCCATATTGCCATATTTTCACTGTCGGCTTCGTCCCACAGTCCAAACACATGTAGATTGGTTTAGGTTAATCGGAGACTCTGAATTGAAAGCATGGATTGGCTCTGACTCTCCAAGAATAAGCAGTATGGATGGCTGGATCTTTGATTCCTTGGCAATGCACATGATATTTTCTGCCAATTTTCTTGTTTTTTATTTTCTTTCTTATTTTGTGAATGAAGCTTTGCACAAAGTTGAAGTCTCCACAGAGTCTGAGTTAACCCATCAGTGATTTTCAGCACTGAAAACCCTCCACTTCCTGAACTTCCACAAAGTATTGCCCCTGGACTTTTTTCACACCTCTCAATTCCACAAAGGATTCTCAGACTCAACACTAAAGTTTTTACAGTGAAGTTAAAAGTTCAACGTAAAAAGTTGCAGAGTTAACAAAGCAGAAAAATGCATTGAAGGAGTTATAGAATAATTCATTATACCAAATCAATCTTTATAATGTCCAACAGTCTCATCAGATACAGCAGATGTAGCTACACAAAGTCAAAAAATAAAGTTAAAGTCAAAACATTGTACAAGGAAGCAAAGTGATTGTGAACTGAGACGTTGAAACTGAAACAGAATTAAAACAAATAGAATTCACTTTTAGCATCGATTAGAAAAACAAATCAAATACTTCTGCCATAATACATTTAGAGGATGTTGCTTCATAAATGTGAAGTAGATGCATGCAGTGTTTTTAGACCGCACATGAAAAATAGATGACTAGTGTGCTTCTCTTTATTATAACCCTAAATAAACAAGAAATGCCAGCGGAACAAGCATTCACATGATTACTGGAGTAAATGTTGCAGCGCTGTTGTAGAAAAACCCTCATTAAACTGTTTCTTCAGTCAACGAGCACAGAGACATTTTTTTGAAGTGACTTATTTGTACTTACACAGACGAGCATCTCTAAAGTGATCATGTTTGATTGGTGTGCTGAGAAAAGGAAACAGTCAATCAGAGGTACAGACTGACCATGTGTGTATATGTACATCACATAACATTACACAATTATGACGGATAAAGAAATTGATTTTATAATATGTCCTTTGAGTTAAATATTTGTATAATTCAATATCTTTTCTCACAAAGTCTTTTGATGATGTGACACTAAAGTCTTAACTTCAATTCTCAATCCATACATCTGTTTACTTATTGGAAAATAAGTCAGAACTATTGACATTTCCTGTTCACTGGTCGCTGGATTAACTGGCAACTCTCCTGTTTGATACTGAAGAAAACAACCTTCTCAAGTGAGGTCTGAAGTTAATACTGTGATTTCTGAAGGGGTTTACGCTCATTTATCCTCAGTGGACATCGGAGATGATTGCCTCCTCAGATAGACAATCTGAATGTAAATGCATCCTGCTTGTGAGTTGATGTGTGACTAAACTGGGACCTTATTGTCCCCCTGAGCTGTGCTTCACTGCTCCTGCAGCTGCAACTGAGGTGGAGTCGGTCAAACTACAATAACTGACTTCCTGTTGTTTTAAAGCACCTCCCTCACAGTTTGAAAACCTCAGGTGTAATGTCTATGAAAAGTATTTTTTAAATGTTTTTCTTAAAATTGGAAGAAGATGGCATTTGATGAAAGTTATGGATTTAAATGGTGTTTTGATTTCAAGGAAACATTAAAATCTCTATAAAAATCAATTTTCCACAGGTTAAGAGTCAACTTTTGATGGTGTGTGTGGTGCGGCATGTGGACATTGTGCAAAGTGTAATATTATGATTGATTAATTGATTGACTGATTAATTGATTGATTTGCACAGGTTTATAAATATAAATAGTAAAATGACAAGACAAATAATAGACCGAACAGTGGGAGGCTGAAAAACTGCTGAAAATTACACTTGCAGAAAATGATAAAACAACCTATGAGAGTTTGCAATTTAATAATAACATGTATGATAAAAAAACAACAACCCTGAAATACAAATAAAAAATGTTACAGATTCAGGCCTTCCTTAAACGCCTCACATACAGACTGTCGGTCGACGCTACAATTGACCCATGTTCCCTAAACGCCTCACCTGCAAGCAGGATGGTGGACAGCAGCTGCAGCAGATCACAGAGAGAAATCTAGTCCCTGCTCAGCCACTGCAGTGCACACGACTCCGACATGTGTGTGGAAGATACTGAAGGTGATATTTATTGATCTGAGTTGATTGAGTGATTGTATCTACCTGCACAGGTACATACAGAGCCTGTGTGTGGGGAGTAGTGGTGTGCTCAGTCTGCAGCAGCGAGGCAATAGGTACAAACATGAGGCCTAATCACTAACCTACCTGAGGTCTGAGCTCATGAACTGGTCAATAACAACACTGCAGCCATCTCTCCACATCCTCATTACATCTATTAAGTTTTATTTAGTGAAAATCTCTTCTGCTGTCTCAGTCTGAGTAGCGGAGAGCAACAAGTCCTTGATTCATCTAGGAAATGAGGAAGTCAAACACACTGTATGGTTGATGTGTGGTGATATATTTCACAGCCATGTTAGAAAATGAGCTCTTTAAGATAACTTCCTACTTGGCCCCTTTGTTCTTGGGCAATAACTTTTGTGTTGCTTCATATAATGTCAGAGCACTTTTAGTTGATGTTGACATTATCAAGCTGTTATGGAGAGCAGATGATACAGATGCAGATTATACAGTATTTTGTAATTTAAGTACAAGTCAAAATGGCTGAATTCACTTTTTTTTATTACTTTCAACATTGAGAGATGTTTTTTTGATATTATGTGATCTTGTTGAAATAATAGTGCACATTAAGGGAACTTTGATCTGTGTGTGTGTGTGAACTTTGTTACAGTTTGATTGAATTTACGTGAACTACTGGGCTTGTTGGAGGTGTGCACTCCACTGAGTGTCATTCTTATCTCCTTACAGTACCCAGACTATGGTGATATGTTAGTGCTCATGTCTATGCAAAGGTGCAAATTACAGAGGTTTAAATGTAGAACAACTGCGAGACCAAGAGATCAAACTGTTATTTCGCTCTAATTGGAAGTATTTGGCACCTGATTGAACTGCACCATCTTTCTGATAACTAATCTTGCTATTTTACTCCTCTCTGAGGCTCTATGTGTTTAATTCCTCACAGAATTCATTTTTTTATGTACGTATGAGAGTTACAATACTGCCTCAATTTGAATTATTATCACTTTGGGTGTAGTGGTTTGGGTCATTTTCGCCAGATAGTTGAACTTTTTGATGAAAAGTCATATCAGACATGATTTACTATTTAAAATAGAAACAAATAAAATGTGTCTGCATGGAGGGGATCTGTAATTTGAATATAAAATATCTGTATTTGCAAAATCACAGATGTCTGCTGAATGTAGTCGACTAAATATTCCAACAATCCATTATATATATATATATATATATATATGAAATACAAATAATGATCCTGTAACGGTAAGGGTTGGTGGGTTGGGTTTGTTTGAAATAGTCACATACAGTTCTGCAGTAACTGCAACTGCCCTTAACTAGAGGTTTCTGTTCTTGTTGCTGTCGTAACTTCAGGTCTTTAGTTATGTTTGAGTTTGAGCCCTGGCCTCCTCCTGCTGATACTGAACCAGTCCTGGAGGTACCACTGCTCGCACACACGCAATCACGCATGCACAGCAGTAATTATGCTCCTGGCAGAGCTATGGGAAGCCTGGCGGCACCAGTTGGGAACAGCAGACCCACTGTGCAGGCGGCTGGGGATAGCACATTGAAGGGTGCGCGAAAAATCAACCAACCGAGGGCCACCCTGAGGCCTAATTACAGAGGGAACATGAGCAATAATGAGGCAGCATCCGAAACATGCAGCCCTCATCCCCAAATCAGCCTTCGTTTCACTCCCAGGTGTATAACTGTACATACAGCAGCACATTACCCATGTGCGTAGACCTCCCACAGTGCTCACCCTTCTGAAATGATGCTTGAGGACGATGGATAGCTTGTAGCGTGGACCACATAACCACAGTTTCTGTGGCTGCATGAGTGTTCAAGAGTGAATATGGAAGGTGCCACAGTGTGCAACATGCAGAGTATGATTATGCCACAGACGGAGGCAGTTCTGTGCGAAAACAGATGATTTGTTGAGAGTTTATTCTTCATCTCCGTGTGAGAGGAAGTTGCCTATTTACCACTAATAACTGACTGGATGATTTCAGGGGACACGGAGAGTGATTTCTTAAAAACAGTTTTGCAGGAGAGAAACAATCACTCTGACCACTGATCCTGTCATCTGTGATTTCCCAGTAGTTGGTCGAAGTGACTGATGGTGGTACCACACAGATAGACGCATACACAGTGTCCACAGAATTGCTGCAGCAGTTTACCTTTGAATTATTGGTTTCACATCTTGAATTCCTTCACATTTCACCAGGCGGATTACTGATGAATTGGAAATGGAGCTCCCCAGGGAGAATACAGCCTCCCACACAGTCTCCCGGTGATGAATATACAGTTTGTGTATTGTGTGTGTGTTGGTAAATATCAAACAACACATTTTATTGACAGGATAAACAGGAAGGAGGGTGTGACTGAAGCTGTAGGAGTTTGAGGAGCTGTCCAGATGCTGAAGGAGCATCAAGCAGCCTTTCAATTAGTGATGAGACCTGGTGGCTCTGCAGGAGCTGGTGTCATTTTAACAATCTGTGAAAATGAATCAACTATTCGTTACATGTGACCCAAAGGTTTCGCTTCAACGTTTCATTTTGACATTAATTGGAATTTCTTGAATCTATAGACAGTAAGGGGAGAGATGCTCACTCTTAATAGCTGGATCAATGCTATCATAATATTTCACCTATATAGGGATGCATCTGTTCTGAAAGAGATTATGGATGAAATACAAACTATGCACGACCCTCTGTGCTTATTTTATTTTACTGTCATAGCCTCTTAAAACCAATTTGGACCAAAATAACGATCCATCCAGTCACAGATCAATAGCTTGAATCTGTAGCGAGTGTCAGTCGCAGCCCAGCATGCAGGAGAATGCAGACACGAGGGGTGGAGTTCCCACTTTTACTTTTCCAGCGCTCCTCTGGCTGAAGAGCTCAGTCTTTGCCTGGGAAACAGCGGAGCTGGCATGTGATCCCACTTCGGTCAGATCAGTCTCCCCGGCGCTGCAGTCTCCCCACCTTTAACTTTCCATGCAGTAGTTGCCCGTCCATTGGACAGCACTTAGGAGCTTCGCTCTTGCTCGCCCGTGAGCCGCGCCGAACCTCTCCACCACCGGCTCCCCAGGTTCAGAGGGACTCGCTCGGGTCGGGGGTTGTTATTGGCCCGGGTCTCACACATGGAGGGGGACGTTATGGACAAAGTGGAGGCAACGGCGACGGTCCGTGATTTCGACCCCATCAGTGGGAGCATTCCGGCCACCAAGGTGGAGATCACCGTGTCCTGCAGGTGAGTGAGTCCACTCCGCTGCTGCTGCGTCAGGGTTTGGGCAGCTCCGCGCTCTTTGGGTGCGTTTTGCTGTGACTGGACGAGCAATTAAATGTTTGTGTTTATAAAGAAAAGCTCAATATTTGTGTTTGAAAAAAATCAATCAATTTTGCAGATTTCAACTTTTAAAAATAGTCTTTGGTAAAAAGGACCAACAGACCAGACCTCATTGTGATGTGTCAGAATTAGACATTTCCTCATTTTAAATAATGAATGAATACTGTCTATATATTTCATCGCAGTAATGTCTATATTTTCCTCAATAAATCGCTGCAAATGTGACCATCTCTGAACTTTTGCGTATTTTTGGTTTCACCCAGTTTATTTCACCATGTGCGGGTTTTCTGTTTGTTTAGATAAATCCCATCTGATCCACCGGTGAGTGCGCAGCGCTGTGTGTTTGTGCTGTGCGCGTGCCACTTTGCGTGCCATACGAGATATCGACCGTGCGTGGAGTTTGTTGTGCGTGCGAGCCCCCCCCCCCCCGCGGCTGCGTGTCATGTGAAGCTTTGCCAGCAGTTTGTTTCAGAAGTGTGAAGACCATGATTTGCACCCCCCTGCTTGTGCATTGGCGTTCTACTGTATTACCTTTGCAACCCCCCCCCCCCCAATACCATGGATGTGGCTTCAGCTGGATAGGGTGGGGATGCTGTAGTTGCAGGTAGAGTCACCATATATGCTGCAACCTATTTAGAGCAGTGGTTAGGGCGACTGGTTGGTTCATTTTTAATTATGGAAGTTGATGTTAATATGGGTTTCGTCCAGCAGTGTGTCACTTGGCCCTCATCTGCAGTGTTCAGCTGTTTGCACCTCCTGTCTACATCAGTCCTATATAAGCATTTAAATAATGATGTGTTTCCATGTGCACATGCTGCTGAAACTGATCCTGTGGCGATTTCAAAAATGAATGTACACAAAACCACAGGCTGGAGATTTATCAACCAAACACCCGCTGCTATTCTTCTCTTCTCTACGCTTCTTCTTCTAATCTCGCCTTCACTCAAGTCAGTGATTATTCATCTGGTTGTGAAAATCTGCTTCATCAGCCACTTTGGAATCTAATGTTGCTGTTGCCACGTAGGCGACCTTATAATTCACCCTGGATATTGATTCATTATACAGAATATGCACATTAATTATGCAGAATACAGAGTGGGCAGGTTGCGAGGACGGTGCAGTGGTGGGGGTGTGAAAGCAGTTTAAAGAAGATGAACACCATTGTTCCCTAGGTCCACTGTATGAAAAAGGCAAAAGCAAGTGTGTAGATGAAGCTCTTGTTGTTTGTGCTTTATCTATTTCTGGGCGTTTGGTGTGAGTTGCAGCCGGGCTGTTATTTCCCTCTTGGTACACGCTATAGTTAATGTTTTTCATACTTTTCAAGCTGGAATCTGTGTTGATGCCTCCAGGCTCTGTGGATCTGCAGCTCCCCTGTCTGTCATTAACATCTCTTCAAACAAAGACGCTCCGGCACACGATTTGATAGCAGAAGAAAAGCTCATTGCTGCTTTCACTTAGCAGCTGTGGCTCAGGAGGTTTTGCGGGTTGTCCACTAACCACAATTTTGGCAGCAGAATTTTCCAACGGCAGTGTATAATTGATGTATGATAGACAATGGGCTGCACACAGATGCACTGAATGAATGAGTGTTTGAATGGATGAAAGGCAAAAATGTTCTGTAAAGCTCTTTAACCAGTCAAGACTAAAAAAGCACCATATAAATATAAAGCATTTACCGTTCGCTTCAAGTCCTGTCTCGTCTTCTTTGTGACTCATGGGGATTGTTACTGTCTGAGGACTGTTTCAGAGATCAAGCACTGGACAGTTTGAAAGGTGAAAAAATATGAAATGCCATGCATGCAGCCATTCCTCCCCCTTATCAGCAAGTGTGTTAGTCCAATAGCAGCAAACGGAAACAATGGGTGTCGAGGGTGAGCGGCACAGGCTCTACAACTCCGTAATTGATTCAGTGAGCCTGAAAGCTTAGAGACTGCACTGTGCACAAAACTAAATTGCAGCGTGCAGCCCTGCAGGCATTGTCATAACCCTCTGCCAATATGGCAGCACGCCCCATGAAAAACTGGAGGAACTGATGCAGACAACCTCTTATCAAAACAAGTGTATATCGGCAGGATGGCACATTGTTCGCCCGTCTATGACTGTGATTGGTTTTACTCACAGGTCAGCCAGTGAGCCTAGCCGAGTGCATCTGCTCCTCTGCTGCAAGGGCTGCACTCCAGCTCCGCGATTTGACGGCTCTTCAAACAATAGTGGCCTCTGTTCCTACATCTGCCGAAACCAAACGCATGCCAGTAAATACAGTTCAGTGGGTTAGGGCCGGTGGCCCCCTGGTGATTACACAGGCGTCATCCCACCTCTTGCGTGACAGTAATGACGGTGTTCATTAGTTAATATTTAAGCAGCTCCGATGAATATTTCAGGAGTTGTCAATTCAGTTTGCCACATCATGCTTTAATCATGAGCAGAGTAGTAAATGGGAATCCTGGTGGATTGTGGAATGTGCCCTTTCTATATCTCAGCTTACCAGACCGTCTCAGAGTTCCCATGTACAATGACTTCAGGGAGGCTGGGGCTTCAGCTCTGTGAAGCACAGTTTTAGTAATGAACGCTGGAAAAAATTTGCACACTGACAAAAACCTGCAAAACCCTTAAAGGCTCGACACATGGATTTTCATTTTAAGAAAAATATTTTTCCCTGTATATTTGCTTCATCACAGTGAACATCCATGTCCAGTATTCTAGAATTGATGCCCCTGTGACCAGAATCAGGAAGAAGTAACTTGTTGATAAGCCTGACAACTCTGACAAAGGTTTACACCCTTTATCAGCAAAAAGAGCAAAATAATTTCTTTCACCCGACAGCTTACATGTTGGCATCTCTTATGGATAGTTACCATTCAGAGGGGAGGGAGGTGAAAGTAAAGAGCAGGATGATTTGGACACTATCATTTTAAGTACATGATTTTCTCTTAACATCAAAGAAAAACACCAGGGACGAGGATGCAGCCGGAATTTTGATCTTAATTTTAACGAATCAATGAGGGCGTATTATAAAAAGTTATTGGTCCTTTGCAGCGCATCAAACAGACCACATGTCTTTTGTTAAAAGTGAAATCAGCTGACAAAGCCACCCTCCCTTCCAACGCACTCTGCCTCCCACCTGACAGCTTGATCATCAAACTTTATCAGCCCCTCATTTCATCAGGATGAAGCTGCTGCATCTTGTCTGTTCCTTCCTCCGTGTCTGCCGTCGCTCTCCGGCTCACTATAACCGTTCATTTGCTGTGATAGATTGGTTCGAGTAGCATTGCATCCAATCAATGCATTCCATAGCTCGGGGATCTAACTCAGCCGGGCCGCTCTGCTCCCGAGGGATTCATTACCTGGCGAAACCAAAAGAGGTCACGTGACTGCCACAAACCTGTGACAAATGCTCTCAGGAGAGTGTTCCTGGCGCACGCGGCCACTGATTGCTGTTCCCCTGGGGGTCAGCCTGGAAAGTCAGGGCATGCTTCCCCATCTGAGGTCTTCTCCAGGCAATCGTTGCAGCAGAGGAGGAAGTTTAATGAAATCATCAGGACGATTAAGGGTGTGTGGCATCACTTCTGGATCCGTCAACAACAATAGCTTGAGTAGCGCCATTGGGATTCAAGCTGCGTAACCAACCTATTGTTTACTCGAGTGTGTTGTTATGGCCTGTAACTCTGCTGCTGTTGTTGTGTTAATAGCTGTTGTTGCTGTTAATCTCATTCAGTCGTGGTTACACATTCAATCAAACCCTGTGACCTGGTTTATCTTGTTGAAACATCCTTTTGTTTTTCCCCGGCAGGAAATAGTTGGCATTACGCAAGAGTTTGAAATATTAATAAAAGATCTCTGTCTGTGTCAGAGAGAAGTTTCAATTTGCTGTGTTTTTTTTACTCTTTAACGCTTTCTGGGTTAACACTGACCTGAGGCAACCTCCCAGCTCTTATCTTGTAGGACGGCTCGAGTCTGTGGGTGATGTGTCACATCTGTTTTGGGGATCAAGGCTGAGAGACACGAGGGTGCCAAGAGGAGGCAGATTTTTTTTTCTTTTCGTCTAATTTTGGGGATGTTCAGATTGCAGTAGGCGAGTCTCACAGGTCGATGGAGCGGATGATTATGCATGAACCCCTGACACAGTGAAAATGAGTTTGGATCCCAGACACTTGGCTTGTGGTGTCAGTGATATTAATATATTCTCATTTGGGATGTATGACAACAGAGGGGGGATCCCGCAGAAACACAGTTGTGGTGCCAGTGGTTTATAACACGCCGCCTGTTGCCTGTGTCATCTGAATGTGTTGATTGGAGTGACGGGAGAAGTCAAGAGTGCGGCGCTGCTAAAATAAATCAAAGCGGTCCCTCTTGGCTCGGAGGTATCGAGCTGCTTTTGTCACTATTTTCAGACAACCTGAAGGGTCAGCAGAGTGTGTGAGTGGATGTCGGCGTCAAGGGATGTTTGACCTAAGATCACAGCGACTCTGGGAAATATGAGAGCCAGTGGTGGATTTCTATGAAGTGTGACAGGTTGTTCAGTGAAGATTTCACCACATTATGTTGCATATGCTCAGGATCTCTTACTTGTTGACAGTCTTAGCTTATGGGCTAAGAAGCTACTCATTGTCAGCCTAAGGTGGAAATCCTTTCTAGTTACAGTCATTGTCCTGTTTATGCTAGTTTCTCCCTTGACCTGTCCAGAGTGTATCCTGCCTCTCACACAACGTCGGCTATAATTGGCTCCAGCTCCCCCTGTGACCCACAAAGGAGAATGAGGGTTTGCCTACAAAGCTGCAGAGCCGAACCACCAAATGAAAAAAAAAAAAAATCTATACATTTTGTATTTTATGCCTTTCGGTGTTAAAAAGAAATCCTGAATATCAGATCAGTGGCTTGTTCAACACAGACTAGAAACAAAGCATAAGACTTGAGGCTGCTATTCTTTTCAATTATCAATTTTCTTGAAAATTACCATTCAGTTAATAAATGTCCTCAGGGCTCAAGGGTCACAACAATGCAAACAGAGTCTGATTAAAAGCCTTGAGTATTGTGTGGCAGACACAGTTGTGTTCCTATATACAAATATAGGCACTTCATCAGCACAAGGCTTGTGGATAGAAGCTCAGAGGAAGACTGAGCTGCAGGGCTGGCAGGAGATTTAACGTCCACCATTTGATTTGATTATCCAAAGTCAGAGTGGGTAAAATTATTCAGAGAGAGCCTAATGAAGCGCAGAGTGGAAGGACAAAGTAGTGTCCATGGCATCTATGCTACTTACAGCTGACTGTCTGACAACGTAATATGCTGCATTTTACTGGAGTGAACATTTACCAGACACTGGAAAGGAGACATAATACAGAAATCTGTTTTGCCGGCTTGACTGTGCAAACTTTTCACATTAATTATACTTTTCGTTAAAACACTTTTTTGCTATATCAACAAATTAATTGTAATCTTTCCCAGTGAGCTCACCTAAAAATACACACAAATAAAATATAAATATATATATATAAATCAGAACCCTTATATATAAATAACAGAAAAATAAATCCTGAAACAAATGTTAAAAATGGTACTCCCAGAGCTCATACCTCGCCAAGGAACAACAGTCCCTTTAAATTCATTCAGAGTGCACCAAATTTCACACACATATAGATATCAGTTCCCTAAATGGGTCTGATTTTCCTCTTCATCAGGACCCATGAGTTATTTGGTAAATTGGTGAAAATGTCCTTTTTTACATAATCTTGCAATCAGACAAACAAAATGAAACATAACCTGCTTGGTGGCAGTAAAGAAAATAAAACTTCAACACATCAAACATATTGATAACTCATGGACACCTGTAGGATGATTAATGATCAGCGGATTATCAGCACCAGTGACCCACAAGATAAAAAAAACATTAAAATCCAGTAGTGCTGCTTCCATGTCGTGAAGTCACATAAAAAGGCAGTTCTGTCTGATAATCTGATTACCATGCTCTCTGTTGAGAAACCTGCCGGAGCATTTACTTACAGTCCAGTGTTTAGATTTCAAGTCGAGTGTGTGACATAAAGTGATCGTACCGCTGAATACACACAGCGCTAGTTAAGGGTTCGTCAGTCCGAGCTCATCAAGGTTTACCGCCGCCTACTTGCTGCGTCTGCCGTCACCTGTCGGGACTCATCGAGGCCTTTTATCCTATCAGGTCTGCATGCAGTCATCTCACCCCTCACTAATCTCGATTAATTAAGAGAGAATTCCTTCCATGCTTTATTATCATTATCACTATTTGAAATCAACCTGGTACCACAGCTTAACGCTGGACTGAATCCATGCACTCTTTTCTTTATGTCTCTATTTAACGATCAGTTACTGTCATTTCAAAGCTAAAACCTGAATGAGATTAGGGCTGCTTTACTGTGCCTGACTTGTTCCTCTGGTCTAGTAGTGCTTTATGTTGCCTGTCTGAAGTACACTGGTAATGTGCGCCTGCAAGAGAGATTTACAGCCTGGGGTTTTTTTCAGATGGAACAGAAAGATGAAATTGGCATGAATTCATAGTGGGCTGAGTGCACCGTGCACTCCGAGCTGTCACAGTGTGCAATTAGCAGTGATATTATTCCCAGGTCAGACATTAGTCACACACCGAAAGTCACCCGGAAACAGGGAGTCACATCGTAGTCACATTCACATTTATTACACGAGCAGAAGAGCCGTTGTATGACTGAGATTCTGTCAGTGCCTGTGAGACAGTCTCCCTGGCAGAGGGATCTCAGGTTGGAAGGAGACAGAATAATTAAACAGGTGGAGGAGGAGGAGAAGAAGAAGACACCTGGTGGCATCAAAGTAAAGGTCAGCAGATGGGGTCTGTCACTGGATGTAATAGAGCGGTTTTCATCTTTCTTTTTTTTGGGGGGGATCACGACACAGACAACACTACATCATCATCTATCACAATGCAGGGATTCACTTATGCGATTCAGATACATATCATTCTACTAATTACATGCACTATAGAGCTCCAGGTTTTTTTCAGTTGTTTATTTCGTTTGTTTTAATTTCAGCCTGTATCTAATAAGTTCTCCCGACAGATAAATTGTAAATTCGATTTTGTAAATTAACGCCCCCAAGGAAAACTCAACATTTCGGTTTCTTTGAAGGAATTCCATCGGTTTCTATCAAAGGCTGGATGAACCCCTGCAGCAGCGAATGTGTTTCCCGTTTTGTTCTCTGACCTTGTGACCCCTGAGATGCGGCTTAAGGTTGTATTAGACAAAAAAGTGGACCTCCTCCCCCTGTGGTGAGTGAGTGGAGAGAAAATGTGTGTTCTCAAAGAAAGAGTAGAAGGCCGCCGGCAGGGGGAAAGTGAGAGTGAAATGAGAGTGAAACCATTCTTCATTTTCTGCTCCCAGCCATCTCCTATTGTTTCTAACGTGACAAAGAGACTTTCCTCCCTCTAACCCACTCACAGACTCTCAAGCTTCCATTTGCTGTTAAGAAGCAATGAGGTAGCAGTTCATATTGGATCAAGTGAAATTAATTTTCATCAATAGCAATTTAGGAAATGTGTATTGCTTATGCCTTGTGTAAACACTGAGGAGGTATAACACAGTGTAACAACATAACAAAGTGTTTGTCATTCTCTGCTCATACAGAAGAGTTTATAATTACAACCTTATTGAGGAGTGAAAATCAGACTTATATTTTACATTTATTGTGATTATTATCAAAAGTGACTCATTTGAAAAACGTATATCCCGGCCCTACGTGTGAATGTGGATGTAGCCCTAGAATTTCCCACAAAATATAAAATAAATATGTGAGAAGAGGAGATTATCACACATAGAGATTTAATGAAGGCGGCGACATCAAGAGGAATAATAAAAGTGGTGTTAGCCAATTTCTGGATTCCCGTGTTTCAAGTTACACTGACCACTAATGATCTGAAACCAGGTTGGTACATGAAGTGTGCGAATGAAATATAGCTGAATCTAATTACATTTGTCCTACTTTCAATGAACTTCATCCTCATCGACCAACTTTTTCTCTACAGGAGCTTTGGGATAATGATCTTCTTCTCTTATCCCACTGAGGTTTGTGGAGAGGTGTGGTTACCTTTTGAAACAGGCAGATTATCTGATATGTTAATTCTCATCCTGCAGTGGTCTCTGGCCATGTGCACAGTAAGATGGTGGATTAATTTGTGTTGGTGTATAGGCGTGAATACTAATCACTTCTTCTCAAGTGAAATAGGAAGTCACGTTTCCCCATTTTCCCTGTGCATGTGCACTCTCCTCAGAACTGAGACACAGGAAAAGGTGATGGACGATCTAATTGTCTGAGGGTAACAGATGCCAGACTGTAACAGGTGGATATAAAGAGGCAGTTAGTCACGGATGACGTTGTTATCTCCAGCGATAATTACGCTGATAATGTTCCAACTCTTGTCAGGTTAAGCTCAAGTCTAATAACGGACGAAAGCTGCATCTATTATCCCCCCACGTACCCCTGTGACAGAGGATTTCATGTCCACGATCGACGTGCACATGAATGATGTCCTGTTGCTTGGATTCAGTCCTGAAATCTAATCTATATTCATTGAAATCTTGGCTGTCCCCTAAAGGGATGAGGATTGTTCAGAACTGCAAGTTATTTATTGACACAGCTCGGCAACCAGAAACAAGACATATTTATACTCTCGGCTCTTACATTACATTGATATGCTAATGTGGCAGTTGTGGCCATCTGGAAAGTGTTGCATAAAATGTTAAATGAAGGTGACTGATGGTGGAGTCGTCCTATATTTCGAAGGTAATGTCTGTTTGATTAGATCTTGTGCAGTGAGAGGAGGGAATGAGCAGAGTTGTTGGGGAAAAAAATCGCAGAATTTAAAAAAACATGAAATCCAGCCTGGAAAAGGCAAAAAAATCAAAATAAAATATGTTAATGCTGATTGCGATTCTTATCTTGAATGAGACAATCAGCGAGAGTCTGGCTGCTTGGAAACATGTTGGATGATGATCAGTCTCGGTGAATGGAATATCTGCGCAGTGAGTGAAGTTTGTGCCTTGGTTGATGATGCTGAGACTGTTGTATCCTGGCAGGCTGCTGTAGCCTGTTTTTACTTTGGCTGTGGTTCAAACTGAGGGAGACGTAACAGAAACTGAATGAGCGTGACATAGATAACTCCACAAGAGCCGAATCTGAGGTGAAAAAAACAATACGACACACATACATGGAGCACGCTCTGGCCTCCAGAGACTCTTGGACACTGCAGTGAATATAAAATGAGCTTCTAATTTAGCCCAGGGATGCATAGTGATAGGCCTGTATGTATTGATAGTACCATGTTGCAGTGAGCAGTGAAATCCTCATGCAGTATGTAGTGTGCGTTGTGGCTCTATGCTTACTGCCCTGAGGTCAGAGCCACCAAAGCACAAACCAGCTCCTCACCTCCGTGCTGCAGTGATGCTGAGCTGATGTTTACACTTACCTCTGTGTTGTTGTCAGTGCTGATGGATAAACCGTATTTTTCGTCAGCGTGATGTGATCATGAACATGAAAAACCTGCTTTTTATAAGACTAAAAGACAACACCTGAGACAAATAAATATCTGATCCTTTGTGTTCTTTATGGTTGCACAGCAAGCTCTCCTCTCTGACACTGGCATTATGCATCAGAGCTGGAGGGTGATCCAACTGTGTCAGCCTCAGCACTGGAAACAACATTCATCCAGACACAGCTCCTGGAGGAGCTGGTAAAAGTCCCTGAGCTGTGTGCTCTTCTGGATGTGCTTGTGGGTCCAAACACAACAGTGCTGGTCTTCACAAAGATATCTGTACAAATCACACACTGGCCAGGGGTGAACAGTAGACAGGTGGTGATGGAGACCAGAGAGATCTCTCGAGTTGACTATGCTGTAGCTCTAAATGGTGTTAAAACTTTATTAAGTAAAAAGCCAATAATCTCACCACCTGTTCAACAAGCTTTAAACACAAGAAGAAGAAGTGATATTTTCAACCTCCCCATCCACCACTGTATATGTTTTACACAATGCGCTTGTTAAAGACATAGTGAAGCTGTATGTAGACCGCTTGGTTTATTTGCCACATATCTTCGAATATGTCCGATTTTTGTAAATTTACAGCTACAGGATGATAGCAGCCGCCCCCTCACATGAAGCTTCACCTGCAGGGGATGAGTCCACATCAGCAGCAGAGGTGGAGGAGGAGGAGGACAGAGGAGAGGACGATACTGAATGATGTCTGTGTTCATGTTCACGCAGCTTCACCCAGTGTTTTCATGTCAGGAATATCATTTAGTTTATTGACATCCTACTTTTCCAGAGGGTTCAGATTTAGTTTATATTGTGCTGCTCCCTGAGTTTTTATTTATTCTAATTCTAAGTAATGTTTTTTTTATAGATCCAATAGGAGTATAAACAAAGAACGAGATGAGGTGTGTACTGTATTGATAAAATAAATATATGCTTATGAGATAACCCCATATAGCTGCAGCCTGCATAAGCCCATGCATTCACTCAATCAGCATGCAAACCTGTGACTTATCATATGTAGCCCTGGAGGATCGGGCCACACATTCACACCATTTGACTAATCAGATGAAGCCCCAGCTAGCCATCAGATACTGGCTGAGGAAGACATAGGAACTGTATTGGCACGCTTCAATATTTGTTTATTTATCACATGTCTTATCGTCACTGTAATAATGTTATATCGCACATAACAGATTTTCCCCATATGGTGCAGGGTTAGTTGTCATGGATGTATGAAGAAAAATGGTTATTTCGTTCGAAGACAGACCATTCATTCCAAAAGTTCCTTGGATGCTCATATTTTTTATTACCCATGTCACAATAATTGTCATTATCAAAAATCTAATTTATTTTCTTGGTTTTTCAATTAATTTCAGAACCAATGTCCAAAATGCAAATATATGTAGTGTCATAAAATACAAAGAAAAGCACACAATTTTCATATTTCTCATATAATATTTTCCATAAATGTCCATAAATGATTCATCACTTATCAGGAGAAGTCGCCCTGCAGGATAACAATTTTAAGTCAACTTGTTAGTGCAGCCATCAAAAAACATATTCAATCACAGAGGAATAACATTTTTGGAGAATTAATGAATTATTTTTTATACGAACAGTTTCGTTTGTTTTCTTTCTGTGCTCAATTTTGTCTCTGACTATAAACTATCCGGCATAGTCTCATACCGTCTTGTTATAATGTGCATATCATGATTTTCAATATTCTCTGTGTGTTTTCTATCGATGCAACTGAAAAACATGTTCTCTCCTTAGAATGAATGTGTTGGACTGTGTAGCCTGTTTGTCCTCAGTGTCCTTTCACTGAGCTCCAGCCTGCTTATTGTTCTGCTCTCAACTATTCAAGGACAGTATGATTCATGTGAGGTTAAGTGTGGTTGTAAATGACTACGTGGTTATCTCGTAGCTCTTTTTATATATTGTTTGCATTCTAGACGAAACATTTACATGTACAAATTAACATGGAGCTAAATGGGATTTTATTTTGATATGTACTTGTTTCCTCCTCCCACAGGAACCTCTTGGACCGAGACACTTTCACCAAGTCTGACCCATGTAAGTTTTTCTACCATGATAATTGCAGCATAACGTTTCATTGCTCAGTTTCTTTGACACCCCCTCTCCTTTCAGCTTTAACTTTGATTCATTTTCAAAGTATTCCTTCAAGATCTGCATATCGTCTGCACAGTAATATGACAACCTTTGCTCACTCAGAGCTACAGAAAGTGCCTTTATGCTCGCAGGGTATAAACGCCAGCCTTTGAATACAGATGGGTTTCTTTTTGTGAGACACACAGGGAACGGCTATAAAGGAATTTTCTTAGATCCTTCCTGCAGGATAGACAATAATGGGGGCATTTAACATAATAAGGGGAGGAGGCTCAAGGCCTTTGTATAAACCGGCTACTGTGGAAATATCACACATGCCCTGTTTTGTATTCGTCTGAAGATGAACCTTGGGATATATGTTGGGTCACGTAGCGTTAGCGTCGCAAAATCAAATAGGAGTCAGGAGATTCCCATCGTTCGGGCTGTGTTTTGATTGCATGCCTTCGATTTGTGCTCCAGGAGCTTTCAATCTCACCTCAGGGTTTTGTTCTTTGCATGTGGACATCACACTCAGAATATGATGCAGCATGGATCATCAAGCTCGGTACTTCATTTATGCTGTCGGGGCGTGGCAGGATGATAAATGATGAATGTCAGCAAAGGAGGGACATAACAAACAGTGTTTGAATAAATGGACTGCTTGATTGAGATTGTTTGGTGACAATGTATTCCCCTGCTCACCCTCTTCTTTTTCTCTTTACCTCTTCTTCCTCCTCCTCCTCCCCCTCTCCCTCTCAGTGGTTGTGTTGTACACCCAGGGCGTGGAGACCAAACAGTGGAGAGAGGTAAGAGATCACATCGCTTCTGTCAACACAACTCAATCAGTCTGTCTCCTCACCATGACAGCCTGCTCCCTGTTTACAGACCCCTGCCAGTTTCCTCTGAGGGTAAATGCTGTGAGTGCCAATCATTTTCAATTGATTGACCCTGTGAATACCCATGTGCTGGTCAGCACTGTTAGCTGTGACTGATAGGACTGATTAAGGTGATAGCTACACGTATCGATAACGATTTACCTCTGCGTATGACTCCCCCTGGCCGCTGGCAGCTGGGATTAAATTAGATGAGAGAGGCAGATGAAGTGGAGGGAGGAAGAGATTTCTGTGAGACATAGGGTCCTTCTGGGATTATTATTTGTCCCCATAATCTGAATGGATGGGCATACACAGAAATGGCAAATTAAATTACATCTCAGTGGGGAATACTTGTTAAATCCTCTCTTTTACTTCAAAGGCAGCCCAATCATACTTTGAACATTAAACACATTTCAAAAACTAAAATCCAGCAGAGTGAGAGATATGCACAGTGGATACTGTGTCAACACTGTCAAAGACTTTGTAGGATGAAATGTTTTGCTTCTGCTTTAAAGCTCAAAATGTTGTTTTGATTGAATGGGATGTTTTTTGACTCCACATAGACCTTGGTGTCACGCTGCTGCACAAGTGTCACAACAGATTTCCTCAATTCAAACTGAAGAATTTGAGGTTTCACCTTTGTGTGGGTTCTTAGAAATAGAGGAAGGTTTTAACATGTTTGAGTAAAGAGAAACTTTTAAATCTCAATATGGCCTGCAACACACTAATGTTTGGCCTGCTGCACATGTGGGGACCATCACTGACATAATGTAGTAGATAAGATTGATATCTCTCATGCCTGCAAGGTTAATATAAAGCTGCAGCTGGGAGACCATTAGTTTAGTATAATGACCATGTAGGGGTGAAACAGGTGAAATCTGGTCAGCAGCACCTCTAAAGCACACTCACAAACCTTTAATATTAACATTATATATTGTTTGTTGGATCCATATAAGGTCAAGTCACAGTTTGGCCAGAGCAATAACATCCAGGAGCCAGTTATCTAGTCCACATACCACACTCTTCTCATCTTATTCTCAGCAAGAGAGTGGATAAGTGCATTTTCCTAAATGTCAAACTATTGCTTTAACCCTCCAATAATCCTTCTGAATGAGTGAAGAGGGGCCAAGGTGTCAAACAAGTGCTTCTCACAAAGATAGAGGAACAACAGCACAGTCAGACCAAGTGCTTCACATTTAAATTGAAGTCATGGATGGTTTCACAGCTCATTGTTGTTAACGTTTACATTTTCATCTTGAGTATCGTTGTCCACTTTCTCATTTTTATGGCTACATCTACACTGCTACATTTTCCTCGCAAAGTACATATCTCTGCTACAGATAGGTCTGGTGTCCACGCTACTCAGAGTTTTAGAGCCGCTTAACGGGAGATGTTTGGAAACACTGCTGGCCCCGTTTGAGTTTTAAAAAAATTTTAGTCTTTGTAGACCGAAACTGAGATGTTTTGAAACAACAGCTTGCTGATTGGGTCTTTTCGTTCACAACGTAGCCTTCACTGATTCGTCAGGCTCCTAACCCTAAAACAACCGACATTATCCTCAGCTACCAGTGTAGAACGCAACATGGGTAATCGATTACAAGCATTGCTGACCCTGTTGTCTTTGCTAACAGCTATTATTCAAGCAATTACTGTGTACACTGGCATGTGGAAGCCTAGTGAATGTGTTTTTAGCCGTGTTAGTATGGACGAGGATTAGAACTGATGCAGAGCTAAAAAGCCTGTGTGGACAGAGATTGTTTTAGTTTGAAAAGCCACGTTCAAATGGAAAAGTAGGAATATGGATGTAGCCTGTTTTCATTTCATTGTAATGTCTATGTCATTGTTGTTTATTTTTGTTATCTATCTTGGCTCTTGTGTGTAATCAGTGTTTGTCTGTTGTTTCTAACCTGACTGCATTATACATATACATATATATATATTTCCCAGCAGAGACAATTAAAAGACTGACTGATGGATTGATAGACTTATTGATAGTGTGATTGATTGTAACACAGTGCAACACTGTGTTGTTCTTCCTCAGCCAGACGGTGATTAACATACAAATGTACTGAAGCATGGTGCAGTGCAGTGTTGAGGCGAGAAGAGCCTCCTACAGCTGTCACCTCTAGTTACTCTGGCCCACCTCGAGCTTCCGGGCCGTGGGTGCAGCCTCAAAGCGTCTCCCTGAAAGAGATAACGGCCTGTGTTGTTGTAACAGACGACAGACGAGAGCCTTGTCAGCACCGCAGTGAACCTCTGGTGTATTGATAAAGCTAAGCGCCCCTCTTGCACCCCGTGGTGTAATTTGTTTTTGTCCTCCTGAGAGTAGATATGGTCAGGGCAGCTTTCACTGTGCCACCAACCGTCAGTTATCCAGTTACAAACCTCCAACGTCTGCTAGTCGCTCACATTCCTCCATTAAGAGATGAATAGGAAGACAAATCTTATGGATCTATTGGATTTTGATTCTCGGGGGTTGTCATCATCTGCTCCCTTTAAGGACCTGTGCCCCAGTGAATAATTTAGTCAGCATCCATGGTCGAATACATAAAACTGTAGGTGCAACCCATTACTCTGTTACCACATGACAGCTAAGTCTTAATCCTCAACTCCCCTCATTTATTATTACTCCTGGTGCATGACAGGTTTTTCCCTGTGGACCCCTTTCACTCAGCTGGGCAGTGGACGTAATATAACCTCCCTAAATTCAAGCAGGACCTGGCCTTTCCACTTCCTGTCAAAGTCATGGGCTTCATCTTTCACCAAGATGAATTTTCTGACACTGCAGCTCACAATTTATCCTAGTTAGGGTTATTGGAGGTGAGGAAATACTGCCAGCTCCCAGATATCCACATACCCCATTTTTTTAAGTTGACAGTTAATTGTAGTGCTTTCGCAGCTCTGGCTTTTCAGGCAAAATGTGTACTTGCCAAAGTAGGAGTAAAATGTGAAGTGGTAGATCTGTTATTTCCTCGGGTGGCTGTTCTTTGTTCTGGTGCTGATTCATCTTCCTTTGTTAAGTTTGGCCTGTGACCAAAGTGAATATCCCATCCGGCCACCTGCTGCCACATTCATCTCCTGTCACTGAAATAGGTTTTTGTCGGCTTGGTGGAGATTTCACCTCCTTTGCATCTGCTGGAACAATGGAGCTCTCTCTTTTTCTGACAGGAGGAGTGAGAGAAGAGGCAGTGCCACACAGTAGTTAAACTTTTATAGGCTTAGACACACTTTTATTTTTGATGGCAGCTCACACTTCAGCAAATCCACTCTCGCAATCCAGCCTGACTGGCCATCTATTGCACAGGTGTGATGTTCCTCCTGTGGTCCCATGCTGTGTCACAATTTGCATTCTTCCATAGTCACTTTTTATTTTGTGTGTTCAAGCTGTCAAGTAATATGCAGTAGTAATCAATATGCACCTATATCAGTCAAAAAGTTGAATGTAAAACACAGATCTTCTCTCACCTTCAACCGTCACCATCGTGGCAATGAAGCAAAAGTGAAATTTGCCAAAAGTTTGCAAATATGGCAGCCAAGGAAGGAGGACACATCGATGGTGCAGAAGCAACAAAACATATATTTTAGGTCAGATGAGCAGTGTGTAGATATTTGGCAGGAAGGAATTCTGGTCATGTTTTGCCATCGCCATTTCCACTAAGAGTAAAACATTTGTTTTTGCTCTGGGACAACAATGTTAGAAATCACTCACTACCACTGGTTGAAGAAGCCCTCAAACATTATAGGAAAGTAGAAGTACATATAAGATGTTAAAGTGCCCCATCAACATTTCTACCTGGGTAAAAGTACTGAGTGTACCCTATTCCCTAATGCTACTACATCATTAACCAAGCCTACCTTGTATTCTCTTTAATACAACAATAGTACAGACTGAATTGATGAAGAATACTGAAGATGATATAAAACATATTGTGGTGTTAGTTAAAAGCTGAGTTTCAGCGTCGACCCCTCCTGAATTCAGTGGTTCTTCTTCAGCATTGATTCTGCTGCTGCAGGAGGCGGGGTCTAATGTTACCTGCCCGCTCTGATTGGATCAATGGACTGATTTCACTGTAACTATTGAAAACATAAGGCAGTGCATGGTAGAATAGTAGTGGAGTAGATAGTAAAGATATTTGCTCATCGTGGAATAAAAGTGAAAAGTACCTGAAAATAAATGCAATTAAGTAAAGATACATGAAAGTATTTTGGTACAGTAATGAAGTAAATTGTCTTTGCTACATCTCACCACTGCACACTTACACTAGAGTATACTGATTGAAATGACTGAAGTATCCTATTTGAGACACCCCCCCATGGTTTCACCTCCACTGGATGTAATCACAAAGGTGTTAGTCAGTAATCCTGCTGTTTCAACTCGTCATTAAGCCCCGACCACAGCTATTATAAATTCACTGTGTCAGTTTATGGCAACACTTTCTACTGGGGATATTTTATTTATGCAGGTCCAACTTTGAATTATTCATCCTGGATGGTGTGCTCATGTGTGGCGGGTGACACTCTGTGTCCGTTGATTTGTTTATCAGCACATCACCCCATCAGAGGGTCTTGCTCTGTAACACTGACAAATCCTCTACTTCGGTCGCCCTTCCCAGCAGGTTCCAATTTCCTTCCGAACACCGCAGAGCAGGAGACGGTTTTCCATCCTCCCCTATGTGACACTTCCCCCTGTGCAGAGAGAAACTGTGAAAATGACAGTTTGCCTTTGTTCCGTCATCGCCTCGTTCCCTTCTCTCTGTTTTGAAGATGTGACAGTAGTGTGATTGTGTTATTAATTAAATGAGTGTAATTAGACTTGTGCTTTCCTCACTCACCCACCAGCACAATTAGAAGAGGTGGAGCTGTAGAGATCATTGACTTATTTTAATCAAATCTGAACTTATCTGGAGCTGTGACTTTCCCAGGGATGTTAGGGGCGGGGTGAGGTAATAGAGTGGTACATGTCACAATTCTGAGTGACTGCATGATGTGTTGTGTGCTCTGTGCTGTTACATCTTCCTCGTCTTTATCTTTCACCCCCCCCTCTCTCCTGGTTCTCATCTAGTTTGGCAGAACGGAAGTGATAGACAACACTCTCAACCCAGACTTTGTCAGGAAGTACATCCTGGACTACTTCTTTGAGGAGAAGCAGAACCTGCGCTTTGACGTGTGAGTTATTTACTCTGATGCTCCTCTGAGGATACACTCCGACATGTGCCGCCCTTTTTCTCACCTGGTCCTCCAGTTCCTCCTTTTGCCTTCAACTCAAGCTTAACATCCTCTTCCTCACTCTTCATCCACTCTGCCTCTCATTTTCTCCCCCTCTCTCTCTAAGTCCTTTTTTTACCCTCCCTCTCTCTTTCCTCCATCATCACCAGCTTCGCTCTCTCCTGAGGAATTATTCATTGGTGCAGTGTCTCAATAGTCGCTTGTGGAAGGCAGATTGGTATAAGGGTAATAAATATTTCATACAAAGTTTTATCCTTAATCTCCCTTCTGCTAAGAAAAGCGAACGCCTGAGACGAAGTCCTATGAAACTCACTGAGACCCCTTGTCTTCTCCCTCTTTCACATCGAGCCACCTTTTCCCTCTTGAAAAGGTCAGACGAGTGAGAGGGTCAGGAAGGTGTGCTTTCATTTCAAGATCCCTCAGAACAGAATCAGCATAATTTCCTCCTCCTCATGTTAAAGAGATATGCCTCAGAAAAAAATCCCCATATATTTCTTTTTCTTCCCTCCCCCTCAAGTCCCCGTGGACCAGCAGTACGTATCGCACCACAGGTCTCTAAGGATTTTAAGACACTTAATGAATTCATTAGGCGTGCTATCATAGTGCAACCATGGAACAGCAAAGGAGTGAGAGCATCCCCTCACAATTAGTGTTTCTCATTTACATCTCTCCTTTATCACAGAGGTGGGAGCCGGTGCATACTTAGGCTTAATTACTTTTACATTAAGTTTGACTGGCAGAAGCGCAAAACTTTGTTATGCATTGGAAGATTGTTTTAATTCGATCCCCCCCGGCATAGAGCGGAAATTACATTGATAAACTATAGAATGACTTCCCTTAATTAACTGTCACATTATTGCTTGCATTTTTTTTTTTCCTCGGGCTGCTCCCCTTTGCTTTCACTCCATGACCCAGGTGTGTGATTGACAGGCAGAAATTGTCCAGACTGCAGCCAGTGTCTCTTTATTTGACTCAGTCGTCATTTCTGAGATCCTGTTGTTTTGCCATAACTGATTCGTTGCCTCTTTTTGATTTCAGGTACGATATTGACTCTAAAAGTCCAGATCTGGCAAAGCATGTAAGTGAAGATCTTTATTGTCTTTATGGACCAGGATCCCAATTTAATATTCTTCCTTTGAATTTGCTTGAATTGTGCATGTCTTGACTATTTGGGTTGTGTGCAAGCCAATGTTTTCAATCACGTCACACAATATAATGAGATAATAATGACAGAATTACGCCTCATCTGCCAAAGAAAATGTTAACTTTTCTTTACCTCCCATCTTCTAAAATGAGGTGTTTTATTTCTCCAGAGCAATAACAACCAAACTTTCACTGGCATCTGGCACATACTCATTATCTTTTTTTAAATTAGAAATGAAGCATTGCACATTATCAAAGCTTTTCGACGCATTTCCCTACGTGCTCCGTGGTGTTGTTTGCAATTTAGATTTAGATTTTCATTTCCAAGACAGCATGCATTAATTCAAAACAATATAAATTTATTTTGAAAATGGAAGTCTGAGAGGGGAGAGTACTTTGTTGAAGAACATACATTCAGGTAAACAGCTCATTCAAGGTGAATGTATGTTATTGTCATAATTCATGCTAAAAGCTTTGATAAATTAACTCCTACGCATATTATACAGACGCGTAATGAATGTGTTTGTAGCACTTGATTTGCATACGACCAGAATCTTTTATCATTAACTCTGCTTCCATCAGTGTGATGCTCGTTTGTGATGCTTTTCCATTGTGTTCACACAGTTTCTACCTTTTGCTGCTTTTTCTTCTCTGGAGCTCATTTTCTCTTTCTCTGAGACGCTGTGACTCTTTGTCTCCACTGTGCACGCTCTGCCTTTCTGCTCTTTCACACATCCACTTTTGCTCTTCTTTCTTGCACGAGGTTGATTAACGTCTGGTATTTGAGTCATGTGCCTTCTGTTCCATGATATGCTCTGTTGTGTCACTTCTTGCTGCTTGGTCTCTCTCTTTTCCTCCTCCTACTCCTCCTCCTTCTCCACCCTGGAAGCCGACCGACTTTAACGTACGTGTCTGCCTCAGATGTCCCTAATTTACAACCGTACAATGCTTAAAAACAATGCTTAACTCCTCACCGACTCTCCTTGTTATCCTTCTGTGATCCATCTGAATGCCCCCATCCTTTTTCCCCTATCTGTGTCTCTCTCCATCCCACTTTATGTTCCCCCTCCATGGCAGGACTTCCTGGGACAGGTGCACTGTACTCTGGGAGAGATTGTGGGCTCACCTGCCAGTCGTCTGGAGAAGCCTCTGGGGTGAGTGTTCATCGTTTTTGTCTGTGTAGTTTTGTTAGTTTGCAGGATTACACAAATTTCTTGGAGGGGTGAGGAATGACCTGTGAAAGAATCCATTCCATTTGGGTGTGGATCCAGATCAAAGAGTGGATCCAGGAATTGTTTTACACACATTAACATTGTGACATTGATGAAATAAATCAGACATGTGCTAATTTGGTGCTGATCCAAATTAAAATCTTGTGAATTTAAATGTTGTTTCATAAGGAAATTGTTGGGCCTATGTGCTCTCTGAGGGCCATTCTAGTTTTATACTTTCACCCAGCACTGTGAAGTGGTTTTAACTCTACTTATCCTCTCACAGAGACACGTTTTAACTTTGCAAATAACAGTTTTCAGAAATTACCATGTGATGAACGCTTAGCAGCACCTCTCAGCCCATTCAAATGTGAAGCGGCTCCACTGCAGTATTTCACACGATCTAGCAAAGTTGAGGCAGTGATGAATATGTCTGCCTTCTAGAGCCATCTGTTTTATACATTACACTGCAAGATTAGACTCATGTGCTTGGAATGGGAACCGGGTAATTGAACACGACTAGGAGCTTCCTCAGCGCAATTACTGTCTTTAGGGAGGTGATCTACCATGGAGAGTGGATCGAAGGCAGCACCCATGTACCTGTGTGAAGCTCTTTGAATGACGTCGATTTTTTTTTAGAGCCAGAAGGAGGTTATGACACTGCGGAGCTTGTGTTTGTGTGTGAGGATGCGAAGTGCGCTGTGTGTAGGACTCTGTAGGAGTGTGGGGCAGTTCTAGCCCTGGTACCGGAGGGCTGGTGTGAACAGCAGGGCTTTGGTGTCGACCATGAACTCTGCCAGGGACTGGTGGCGGTGGATAACAGAGCTCAGTGCCCTTCAGTGCTGAATAAGAGGATGAGCAGGATCAAGAGACAGTGTTCACCAGTGTGCTGAAAACCAGGCTTCAAACTGCACATCAGAAACAGGCAGGCGGCTCAGGAGCCCCAGGCAGACATGATGCACAAACGTATTGATCGTGCATCTTCAGCAGGGCACCTTGGTAACCGCTGAGACTCTGCAATCTGCACTGATGCAACAGCTAATTTATCTGGAGCTGAGGGTAATGGTGATAAAATGGTTCTTGTTACCACGTAATTCACAAAAATAAAACAACATATTGGTTTATTTTCATTATCTCTTCTCTTATTATTATGGTATTATCTCTTCTCTTCTCTATCTCAGGTAAAGGCATAGTTTTATTTAAGCCCCATCCTTTTGGAATAGTTTATTCATGGTAATGGGTAATGGAGTTTCCCTCCCCTCCTGTCATAGACGATAGCGCTGAAGTTGTTTAATGGCTCTGTGCTCCATTTCCTTGTCATGCATCCTGACGTGACAGAGCCTCTCTGGACTGCAGCTTTGAGGAACAGCTCCCACAGGGACTGAGGAAATCTGTTAGCCATGCTTAAACAAGCCTTCCCAAGGCACACTGCATCCAATGACCTGCTTAAGAAGCACATCAGCACCCCTTTCCCTATTTTCCACACTTCATCTCTCATCTATTCTCTCTCTCCACCAGATTCCTTTTTTTCAAGCTTGACCCATTTCTCCGCATTGTGTTCTATTTCTTTTTGTTTCCCAAACCTCTCCCTTGCTTCCCAAACCCCAAAAATTATAAATCACACACAACAAAAAGACTGTTGTTGTGTTGTATATCATTTGTGGGACCAAACTTTTGTCCCTACATTGATAGTGAGCCACTACATGTCAGTTTGGACACATTTTCCTCATAACGGGGTAAATATGTTTCTTAGAAAATACATTCATTGAATATACGATTAATTTGCGTTTCCTTTTACATTTTGGAGGAAATGTCAGAGCTCTTTCCATCATGTTGATCTTGTTTAACCTTAAGTGTGACGTCTTCACCGAAATCTATATAATAGAATGTGAATAAAACAATAGATTATTAAGTCTAAAAATATGAGTGAGAATAAAAATATAAAGTGTCTGGTAAGTGAAATTAAATAATACATGTATATTCCCATCATATTAGCATAAACTTGCAACTCACTCAACTTGCAGCTGAGATTTACCACACTTAATATAATTTCTGAATTTGTATAAGCAGTGCACATGGGGACGGTCATAATCTTCTGGTGTTTGCTCCTGAGCCGCTTCCCACTCGCTTATTTGTTTTGGGGATAATAATGGGTAAGATGAAATGTATGGCATTTCCCACGTGGCTGCATTAAGATGTAAACGTGTGCACACTCGTACAAATCTGCTCTGTTTATAATGTGGTTTTAATGAGAGCCATGCATCAAAGTTCTCTGTAGCTGAGAAAATGCAAAGCAAAATGATTGACTGATGTAGGTAAATTGCATCTTTTAGTGAAAACACGTCGGCTGCCACACCACTCTGGTGGCCGCGATCATGTGTGTAGCCTGTGGGGAGAAATCATAATATGGCCGTATATGTAACATGATAATAGAGTTCATTATTTAAATAACAGTAACCTTTTTTGTTGGTGTGGTGAATTATGCCACACACTAGAGCATGCGAATCCAGCACATCATTAGCATATTAAACCCATTAACTGTGAATGTGCCGTCCTGCCCTACGACAGAAGCAGGAAATGAACTGTTAGCAAAACCACAATGACTGTTGTGGTTGTGCTGGCGTCGTAGCTCGAGAGCCAAGGGAGGAAAGGTTAATGTTGAAAAATAATAGCAATGTACAATAAGCGACTTCATGTGTCATTCACTGTTTAGCTCACTTACAGATCAGCTTGTCTGTTTGCCTATACCCACTTGCAGGGACTGGGAAAATATGAAAAAAAGAAATAGAGAGTGCTACAACGTGAGAATGTACCTTGGATGTCGAGATACCATGGCAGTTTAATATAATATTGATTTTATGCCCTCGGGTCTGTTATCAGTGTGACATGTATGTTTCTTGTTCTTTTTTTTTTTAAGCCTCCACCACAAACTGAAATGGGTCTATACACTGTGTTGAATGAAAAACTTCAAAGTCAAAGGCCAAACAGAAATTTGATTTAACTGAGCCCAGGGGTGGACTCAGAAATTAAAAGATAGAAATAGAAATGATGAAAGTAAAACTAATAGATTTTGTCTTGATTTCTTACTTGTTTTGATAAAGACATATTTGATTAAAACATGACAGATTTGATAACCGCAGAGCAGCTTGAGCTTTGCTGTAGATTATTTATTTCTCTGGTTTGGGAAGTCACGGCTTAATATGTGCACTGAACAGTGTGCCAAAGTCCACCCGGCCCTCTGATTCCATTTATGACTTCAAATCATTGCTATCAAGAAATACATTTCCCCCATTTTGCTTCTTTGTTCATGTTAAAATCACCTCTATCTTTTTTTCTGAAATTCTTTCTTTAATTAAGTTTGTCATGGTCCATATCAACAATGAAACCCTTTTAAGAGTGAAAGCTTATCTCTCAAAGCCTAAGACTCAGTTGTAGCAATACACAGTAGGGTACTTAAAGTACAGCGTGCATAAGGACCAAAAAAGTAAAAAATGTAAAGATAAAATGTAACACAATACACAAGACTAGTGGTTTTGAAAATTGTACTATATAAATGACAGTTGTAATGTACCATTGTTCCAACATTACATAATATTTCAAGAACTTGTTTTCCTTGCAGAAAAAAGTCATTATTTCCATCATATACAGTATATATCTTTAATAATGTTAATCCATTCAACCACTGTAGGTAATTCTAGTTTTAACCATTGTCGCACTGAGAATCTTAAACAAATGTCCTGCTCTGAATCCATGCAGGGCGTCCATTTTCACACTCTCCAGTTTGAATTGAATCTCCTCTTGAAACACTGCAAAACTTTCTGAACTTCCTGCTGGAAAGATAAGAATAATGGACGCGAGACCAGAATATGCGATAATGATTAGCCTCCGAGGACCCGCACTGTCTCCAGCAGTTATAAGATGTAGTATAATGTCTCTTTTGTAACAGAGTAATAAAGAACTTGATGAGGTTTTTCCAACAGCACTCTTATAGATGAAGTTTTACATTGCAGCTTGCAGAAATATTCCCTGTCAAAACGACAATCAGTAAAGCAGCAGAGTCTGGAGAGAAACAGACCTGAGCTTCAAATGGCTCCATGGTGAGGGTCATATTCAGCGGTGTGACAGAGACTCAGGGAACAAAGCACAATCAACAGGGATGTATTAAGATCTCACTTTGATGGCTGGTACCAATGTTAAGTAATGACCCATCACACCAGTGCAGATGTTGATACACATGTTGAGTGATGACTGCTCATCACACCAGTGCAGATGTTGAATGACAAACAGTGGCCTGTGATGAATGATAGTTTTTTTATAGTAAGGTGTTGAAGAACATTGAAGCTGCTCTGATGAAATCATTCGTGCTTGAATGATAATTTCATCTCTCTACCAAAACAAATATGACATTTTTTAAGACATCTTAAAAACTGAAGTTCAGAAAAACAAGGTTCCATAAAATGACGTCAATCTTGGTATTATCATATCAATGTGAAATATTTTATTACCCTTTCAACATTGTATTTGCTCTTATTTATTTCTACAGATCATTTTTGATAGTACATTTGATAGTTTGCTTAAGACAATATTGAAACACAGGAATGATACTACTATTGTGTAATATTATACAATTCAAACATATTGCATTACAATACACAATACTCATATAGTAAATATATTGCATATACTAAATATTATACAATGTTTTTGCTATATTAAGTAATGCAATTCAAAACAGCAGCATTGTGTGAAATAAATTTTAAAAAGCCAGCTAATAAAGCTAAAGTTTTACCATTATAATGGCTGACAATGCTGCTTTTGGTTATTGTTTTATGTTTTGAGGTGACTCTGACATGAAATACATTTGGCAGATAACTCGATTCAACATGACGTCATGACAAGCTGTGAAAAGCAACACCAGACAACACAAACAAATGATCATTTACAAATAAGTCAAAACTGATAATTTGATATGTAATTAAATAAATGAAAACATTTCAATAAATAAATGATATGATAAGAACTACAAGAGGAGAGGTTGTTGAAATTAGCAGGTTTTTGATTTAATAAAAGGTGGTGGCAACTAGGAAAGTCCTCGGAAAGGAAGATCGTGGAGCCTAGAATCTGAACGCCGCTTCTCTTATGTTTACTTTTGATTCTTCTGATGGAGAGCAGACTTGTGGTGTGTGGATGGTTCAAAAGGAGCAGTAGACTAGAAATTACCCTTTAACCAGTGTTTTATAAACCAACAGCAGTATATTGAAGTCAGTTACTTGACAGACAGGGAGTCAGTGTAAAGACCTGAGAGCTGTAATGATATGATCCACGTTCTTGGGTTAATAGAGGACTCAGGCAGCAGTGCTTTGAGTCAGCTGCAGCGTCTGATCAATTTTATGTAGAGAGACTTGTAAACACACTGTTACAGTAGTAAAGTCAACTGAAGATAAATAAATGGACACGTTTTCCAAATCCTGCTGAGACATAAGTTATTTGACTCTGGGTATGTTGTTAAGGTGGTACTAACAGCAATTGTAATAGCTAGTAATAGTTAATGTTGCCAGTAAAATGAATGTCTGGTTTTGTTTGTGGAAGCTGAGCCGCTGACCTTTAATCCCGTCTCCAAAATGACTTCAGTTTAATCTCCGTTTAATAAGAAAGAAAAATGAATTTAATACGATAGTTAATAGGAAGTGAAACTGAGTGTGTCGAGTAGCACAGCAGCATGACTCACTACCAGTTCACTCAGGAGAAGAAGAGGGCATTGCTTGACTCATCTCAACTTCAGAGACTTGCTTCTTTTAAAGTTGTTGGTTAATGTAGTTAGCTGAATGACTGACTGACTGACTGGAGGCTTCAAAGCAGCAGTTCTTTTGAGATGGACATCTGTGCTCCGGATTGAAATGAGTGAGAGTGAGAGAAACTCATGGAACTGATTTAAGTAGAACTGTGAATGTAGAAGCAGGTATAGCGTTTATTTGCCCGATCAGCCAAGTGTTTGCCAATAATGCTTAACTGGGAGGTGAAGTGCTTTGGATTTCTTACAGTAATCAGCGTCCTCTGCCTCAGGACATCACACACAATTACAAGATTCTGCTGCCTCGCTAAATGCCAATTTGGCCTCCAAGGCTGAGCCTCCACAAGGTTCCCTTCCTCTGCATGTATTCCTGCTGTGCTCATCGTACAAGAGTCCCTTTGTCCAATGAAACAGGTATTTAATATTATTATTCAATAGATACCATTTTGGTTCTACAAGAGGCCGAGACACCAGCACAACTCTTGTAGCAAAGAGTTTCTATTCTTCACCTGGCCTTCGCACTGTGAATTGATCTGTTTATGACTCCTCAGGGACAAAATCTAAAAATCTCTCCTTTTTTCCTCAGTAAAAAGCAGTTCATTTATCTGCTTGGTAATCTTGCAATGTTTTTTTTTTTTTTCAAAGATTTATACATAATAGGGCAATAGATTTTTCGCTTCACACTATTAATGGAGGCCTCAGGTACAAGTGCATACAAGGGCTGCTGAGGTTTTTACACAGTAGATAAGCTTAACTAATTTGTTTTTCACTTTGAGCAGACTGTGTTCATTTCTTTCATAGCTATGGGCCGTCTGGAAAGGTGGGAGAGGGAGCTTCCTTGAAGAGTCTGAATGAGTGCTTCGCTGCCCCACGTTTAACAACACGAGTTGTTAATCTATTGAGCAGCTGAAAACAATCTGTCGGCACAGAGTTTGCAATCTATAGTCTTAGCAGTAACTACCACAGAGGAGGTCAGGGCGACTCAGCGTAACACGATATAGATTCCATTATTCGCTTTCCGTCACACCAGGGGGAGGGGCGCCAAAGGTGCTGTGGCCTCATGACCCGACAGGTATAAACAGAAAATTGGCTTTGATTCGATGTCATGCACCTGCAGTGGGAAAAACGGGATAAAATGCAGCTTTCATCATTTCTGTAACAACAAAGAGAAGTGGGCTCTTCTTCTGGCCTCACTGAGAGAGGGATGTTCTGTTCTTGGAGCGGGAGTGAAATGGGCTCGTCACGTCCTCCAGAGAGAGGTTTTCTCATTGGCAGGATGAAAGTACACAATGGAATTTAAAACAGAGAACATATCTTAATTGATTGAAAGTCTAATCCTCTATTTTGTCAAAACAGGCTTTTTTTTTTGCTTGTAGGTGGTTGATGAACATGTCATTGATTTGGACTCCACAACAAATCAAACGTTGTACTGATTCAAGCCCCGGCCGTAATGTGTGTAATAAAAATGTCAACAACGACCTCATTACATCACTACACACTCATAAATATTGAATACAATCAAAATGCAGTTGTATTTCACATTTAGTCTTTGCGTAAGAGCGAAGCAGAAGTCACATAACACATAACAAGACAAGCATTCATGGAGGTTGTGGTAATGGTCATCATGCAACAGTGAGAGACTTTGTGTATCCAACAAACAACACAAAAATGTCGATCACAGGGAAAATAAAAGGATGATACGTTGGTGATGAAATGCTCTCCAGACATTTCCGCTGGAAAAAGAAGCAAACAGATTGTTTTCTTCTGAACATTTCTCTGCACTATTTATTGGCTTTGTGCTGATTTCTAACAAAGCTTCAAAGGCTTTAGTGCAGGTTGCCTTTAGCTATACCTGCTTTAAACACAAACACTGCAGCACCAGTAGGAAGCTGCTCTCTTTTCCTCTCTGAGAAATACAGTTAGCTGTTCTGGTGTCCCTCTGAATCAGACGCTACACTTCTCATGCTCTTCTTTTTTCCCAGTGAATGAAGTGTGAACTTTGTATGAAGATCAGAGGGATTAAGGTTATAATCCCATATAGAGATTTGGCAGCCTTGTCCTATTATTGAACTATGATCTACCTACTACCCCTCATGTTCACTGTGGCACAAAGCCACTTTATCTGTCTGCCCTCCATCTCTGCCGGTGTGGGTTTTTTTGTTGCTTGGACACATTTCCTCTGCTGCAGCTTCATCTTTACTTAAACCCACTTAAAGTAACCAGTTCTGTATGAGTGACCTTGTCTGCACAGGACTCTTGAGAAGTAACAAACCGACCAAAAGGTTACTTGTCAACAATACACCTGGCATTCTTGGTTGGGAAATTTTGAACCGACAAACAGACAAAAAATCCAATCACAGGGGGTAAAAAATAAAAGCTTTATTTGTATAGCATTTCTCTAAATAAGGTTAGAAAGTGCTTCACAAAATCCATGGCAAAAAATAAATGAATTATAATAAAAGCTATTCAATTCAGTTAATTTTTAGCGCCAAATCATAACATATCAAGGTTGAGACCTTAAAATTTATAGAGAGTCCCAACAGTTCCCACAATGAGCTCGCACTTGCAGGGGCTATTTGAGTGTGAGCGCTGGGTTTTGATTAAAAGCTTTACAAAATCTCAACATGAAAGCAGCAAGTCAAACTGAAAGATCGCACTCTTGAATAAAGATAGCAGAAAATAAACCCCATTCATAACAGTATTATAGTGTTTCTTCATTTCTCAGCCACTATGAGATGGTTCAGAAACCTGGATAATCTGTTTTGATGCCACAGTGTTACGGTTTCTACCACTCTGCAAAATAACAGTTTTCTTAGCACGATAACGCTGCAGACATTTCATCTCATTTGCCCGCCCTGCAACAGCTCATTTTCTTTTGCTTGAGCTCTCATTCTTTTTGCAGAGCAGATAACCTTCCCCCACTCTCATATGCGTAACACGTTGCAACGTTGTTAAATATCAAGGCCATTCCTCATCCTAATGACCTAATGTGAACAGCATCAACAATTGCTTCCTTCCCCCTCTTCGGACTTCAATCTTAAAAACCCTCCGCCCACCCCAGAAAGGTAATGAAGAACGCAGACCGTTGTGAATCACCATTTTGCGACAGCTACCGTCCCTAGATAGGAAATTATAGAGCCCATACATTGCGCCTGCATATCCATAATATAATATGTCATGCACAATGATCTTTGATGCTTCTTTTGTGCAGGAATAAACAACTGGCCTTTACTGGGTATTCTCATCCGTATTCTGCAGAACAGCAATATCTGAAACTTTGATCACGTGATTGTAATGATGCTGAAATATGCTGCTTGATCTCTTTCCATTGAACTGATCAAACAGGACGATCTGTCAGTCGGCTGTGGCTAACTGCTTCAGTGTGAGCTAAGAGCACAAGAGCATTGCTTCCTCTCACCCCCTTCATGGGAAAGGACGACACTGTGCTACGAGGCTCTGCTTCAGTTCTGTCTCCACTTGTTTGTTTTCTTCATGAAGTTTTGTTTGATCCTCTGGGTTTCTGCGGGAAAGGAGCAACAGCAGAGGAGGTAGCCTCACTGACAAGATGATTATCTGACTGTAAATATCGAGGCCTGCAGGGATTTTCACAGGCAACATCAATGCACATCAGAGCGAGGCACTAGGTTGGCTATGACCATATGGAGCAGTCGAATGCCAAGGGAAGCCTGTAAGTGACTGAACAAATTACTGAGTGTGGTGTTAAGGATGTAGCTACTTAGAACGTGGTTTGTGAGTCAGTCAGTCACTACACACCTGGATTGCCTCAATTCCTTTATTATATCACATTAATCATTCATTGTAAGCACAACAGTCTTGTACGATGACAGGAAGTCATCAGTCTTTTCAGAACAAGACCATCTCATCAAAACTCTGTTCATTGTCTGAACTTAACTCTGAATTTAAACGTCATTGCTGCTTCTGAAAAATGCCCTGTTCTTCACAACTGTTTCTCTCAACTATAGATAACATTTAATCTTACACAAATTAAATAACGGATTAGCATTGATCATATTTCCTGAAGATACACTTAAGGTTGTGACTGTGCTTATTTAGCCAGTGCCACTTCATTCTCCTACATTGCAGGTCACTTGTTTATTCAATTATATTGAATATCACATCTGTCAATTCATTACTGCACTTCCATGGGTCCTAGTGTGAAGCGGATAAGATGAACTTTTTGTGAGAAAGGCCTTCAACAGACAGACTGATTTCTGTAACAAGTAGATAGATGAAATATCAATACCATTGATGATATAGTTTAGGGTATCATTTGAATAATGCGTGTTATTGCTGTGAAACTCATTAGTTGACTATTGTTTGACTCGTTGGCCTTTAGGTCAGAAGACACAATGATACTAACACATACATGACAAAAATAATTAAAAACAATACTGAAAAGAGAGACTTAAAACCTACTCTGTGTTTATACTGATGGATGTGTTGATGTAACCTGAAACATTGAAGCTATCACATTGCTGTGTTGACCTGAGTCGGTCAGCTTGGGTCTTATACATCACAAAATACCCTCATGTGGTTTGAACATAGTAAATTTAAATATTCAAGCGTTGGAGCTGCAGCAGGATCAGTGGAGACAAATATGGAACAAATGTACACGAGCAGCTGATTAAAGCCCGTCAGTTTCTCGCAGCAGTCAGACTGTATAGGCCTCGCTCACTGCTGATAGCGCAGGAAGGAGGACCACAGCAACGAATTTCACATGGTTTCATCATCAAAGCCTTTTCCCCACTGAGGAACTGGCAGTGAATGAGTGCTGAGCGAATGAGGCCTCTTGATGCAGGGCATTTCATCCCCAACAGTCACATGTCAGTACAGAGGCTGTTAGATGGAGTGAGAAAACAAAAAAGTCAGCCTGGGCTTGGGCCACAGATAAATGACAGGAAGTGTATTTATCCATTCAGTGCTTGCTCTTCAGGCTAAGTTAAGTCACTGTCAGAGAAAATGTCGTGCTGAGTTGCACATGCTTCATTTAAAAGACTGTTGTCCTTTTGGTACCCGCTCTTGTCTCGGCAGCAGATAAGAGCAGAGCAGTGCAGCTTAATGTATCTTGGAGCTGATACTTAACCAATCACATGGTATCATTTCCCAGTTTGAAAGGTGTTTTGGTCGTTATTGTGACTTGAGGGAGACCTGTGGACGTGCTGGGTTTACTGGCCTCGTCTGTGAGAGGTTTACTGCTCTTTGCGGCATCATCAGACTGCATGGTGGTGACTCAGAGTGAGACATCAATAATTCAAGGACAGTTAATTCACCTTGAGATTGGTCTCCATGGAGCCTGAACATGGAGTCTGAGAAAGAAATGTGTGTGCCCTCTTCATTTAAAATCTGGTCTCATCGAAGGTTGAGACTGTTGAAATACTCTTGCACATGCAGCTGCTGTTATTGAGGATTTATATTAACTCATCGATCGAAATTGATTCATCAATGGATACAGTTGCTTTTATGATGCATTACACTGTGTGTCTTATTGGATTGGGAAACCCAAGAGTGGCCAGTAAAGGTTAATGGAAAACACCCTGTGCCATTTATCTTAAAAATGCTGCTCAAGGAGAAATGAAAGAAAAGAAGCAGACTCTGCATCTTATAGAGCTGCTTTCAAAAATGCACGCAACTCCTGATATTCTCTAGAGGAGCTGTATGTGAGAATGTCTGTGTCAGTTGCTCTGTACATTCTCCTGAGTTTTTCCTGCCAGCTCCAAATGAGTCCATGTGAGGAAACAGCAGGATATTGTACGGAGGACTCACTGCAGGCGAGTGCATGGGTGCATTGATGACGTTTATAACATGCAACAGATGCAAAACAAAAAAGAAAAAACAAACAAAAATAGTTTGGTCATATGTGGAAGACGCAGATGAAGATGTCAACTTGTAAAAATCACAAGATTTGAGTGCTTTTGGTGATGAGGACCGACGCTGGTGTGATTTCCGCAGCGCCGTCCCTCACCCAAGCGCTCTTGACATTTTCCTGTTGTTGTGAACGTGTCTGACCTGGAGAGTCACCTGCTGTGTTCTTCATATGTGAAAATGCAAACTCAAGTTTGCTAACGGCTGAGATTTCCTGGTTTATCAATTACTGCCATGTTCAGCCATATCAGGTTTGAGCTTTAAATTGTAAATAATGCAAGCATCTGCTCCTCTAGTCAGGCGACGTCCCATTTAGTGGTATGAAATCCAGTATTACTGCCCGTCAGATCAACTGTCACAGCTTGGTGAGGATCAACAGCGAGTCTGACCTTCTCAGGATTGGTCTCCTGCTAAGGCCGCAGCAGGACTCCCATGTAATTTTCTTCCTTATCAAGAGAGATGACAGCAGTGTCAGCAGCTGGAGTGCTGCTGCACGTTCAGAAAGGAGACATGTTGTCTTTTTCTGTGTTGGGTGGAATTGGCTCTCTGCCTCTCAAGGCTTCAGAAGATGCCGAGAGTTATCGAGATTGAAAATTACAGCCAAGTAAAGTTTAGGACTTACTCTGAGATGCAATGTTTTTGTGTTGATAAGACAAGCGACTGAAGAGGTAATGTGCAGAAACACAGATGCGGCAACGCTCTGCTGCGACATGTCTTGATCATCTGCTGCTGCAGCATGAATCAGCCATAAACAACAGCAGACCTGCGGAGCCTTTACATTCTCTGTGTGGTGTTGGAAAACAAAAATCAGACGAGTTCTGTGTCTCTGCAGTTTTGTCACACATTTTGCAGAAAAAAACTCAAGGAAGGATTGAAGAACTTTTTTATGGTTCAGTTACAAAGGAAAAACAAAATAATGTGCCCAATAGAACTGTCAAAGTATCAGTTACATTTTGTATTGCATTTTCAGATTGTATAGAAAATTCACCGTACTGTCAGCCTGTAATGAAAAAAATTCTTATGACCATTAATCTGTCCAACCTTATTATTATTCGCATGAAGGCATTAAAATCTTTGTCAGCATGTTGCCATTTAAGCTACAGAATGATGAAGGGAAAGGTTCCAGGTTTTGCTGTGAACATTTTTATCTGAAAGTGTGAGTCATATCTTTTTTGTTTTCACAGTGGCATACCTGGGAAGAAATGTGGGACCATTGTCCTGTCGGCCGAGGAGCTGGGAAACTGCAGAGTAAGTCGAAATAAAGTTTTGACAAGCATATATCTGAATTATCTTTCTGTGATCGCCTCAGGGTCGTTTAACACTTTAAGTTTACCATTTAAAAAACGGTATATTGGAAAAACAAAACAACTACAAAACCTTAATTTTACATTGATGAATGAAAAATACAATTTGGGCAAATATAATTAAATTTACCAATTTTTCATTTGTCATTTAGAAAATGCAACAAATAAGCATTACACAGACCACTACGTAATAAATGCTTTCCAATGTTCATCTAATTTGAAACGGGCCCTGCAACAATGGTTCATTAGTCTTTAATTGAGTATATTCGCTATATGTGATAGATTATAGCATGTCATTGTGAAATTGTATGTGACACACTTGGGGAATTGTGCACTTTGTGTGAGCTGCATAATGCATGTTGAGCAATCTTCTTCACCAGCCTGCTGAAGTGAAGTGGGTTGTTTAATAGCCTCGACTTCAGTAATATCTATCGTATCATAACTGTCCCTATTAAACCAGCAGGATACGCCATGTCACTGTGCTGCTGCGTTTGTCATTTGGAAATTGTGTACATAGTGAATAAGCTCTCAGTTTGAATGGCTATTTAATGAGCCCACATTCATTCCAATTACTAAAGCGGGCATTTCCTTCCAGCGTGGGGTGTGTTAATCCCTGAGTCCTTGCTAATAACCTGTGTCCACTAATGCCCATTGGCTTTTTCTCTGCACTTCTAAATGAAGATAGTAAATAACCACAGGACACTGCAGTGCTGCCAGTGGAGTATGAGGAAATACCAAGACTTATTGGCCAGAACAAGAGGCGTCCCTCAGAGGCTGTAAAGCAAATCTCTGCACTGCAATGACTGTATTCATATTTTATGATGCTCAAATACATTACTGCACATAATCATCTAATGTTTCTGAGCTTACATCCTGTCATACATGTGGAGTAAAAAACACCTGGAGTCAAACTTGACTTTGATTCATCGAATTTTCTCTAACACCATCATTTTGTTTCCTGACAAATAAACGGTCTCCTGACAGAAAAGGCGTGCTGGTAATAAATCTGCAGTGATGGCCAGTTCTGTCCTGCAGGATCGAAGCTTCAGTGCTCAGAGTTGTTGAGGGGCTGCTGCGAGTCATCAGGTGCATTGGATCTGCGGTGATAGGAGTTAGCATTGTCCCCGGAAAGCACCACTTCAAGAAGCCATTTTGTAATATAAATGCAAATGATCATCGCTGGTTCAAATGACCATTTCCTTTCTCCCAGACTCAATTAGAGAGACACAGACTTGACATGTCACTCCACACCTGCCCTGTTTACAGAGTTTAACCCTGAATGCATAAAAACCTCTGGCTTGAGTAAAGAACAGCATGATGACCTGAAAGAAAAGGGAGACTGCTGTCAGTAACATTCCCACACTTTTGAATTATAGCATTTTGGATTTGGTGCCGTTCATCTTTATACTGTTTATTCCACAATCCACCTGTGGCCAATAAATGGAGGCAGCAGAGTTACTGCATCGCCTGAGGTAAACACTTTAACTCATGTTTGGAGGAAACTGTAACCAGCAGAGTGGAAGTTCTGCAGGGAAGCGTTATCTGAGAGGCAGATTGGCGCTTACCTCATGGTGGTGGATTTGCCAGGTATCATTAGACAGAGCAGCAGCCTCTGCATGGATAAAAGTCTGCCTCTTGGCTGCTGTTATCTCTGGCACATGAGACATGCTGAGCAGTGGCTGGCTCCCTCTCTCATCCTCCTCACTGTCCAGCCACAGCTCTTGTTCGACAGTAGTGAACCACAGAGGTTTATTCCTTCATGTTCATGTATTAGGCTGAGTGTAAGTATTGTTCAGTATATATAAACATTTGCTGGGTCAAGCCCACTTTATTTATATAATCCAAAATCAAACGCACTTCAAACTAAGCTTCACAATCATTGATAGACTGTGTATAAAGATGGACGGCTGCCCAAAAGTGAAGCCAACGCGTCTTGATCGCCACCTGTCACACTGATATATGTACAAGTGCTCATTCTCCTAAATTTGGTTTTAATCAGTAATTTGATGCCAGAGAGCGACTGACTCAATATTGGCCAAACTCGTGTATTGATGGGACCTCAATCATGCTGCTCCATCCCCTCCATCGTTACTGCGCAGACTCAAATGTGCACGATGGTGGTGTTCGTATCCGGGTACCTCAGCTTTGTTTATGGATTTTTGGATTTATGGAGTGGTCCATCCACCTCTACTCTTCGAAAAATAAAACAAATATTTTGGTGCCTGTGCAGAATATGTACAGTTTACATGCTCACCAGCTTAATATCCATTTAAACCAAGTCCAATTACCATGTACCATGTATTGGCTTGTATGTTGTGTTTCCCTTGAACACGTATTCTTAAAGGCACAGTGTATAGAATCTAGTGATATCTAGTGTTGGAATTCCATATTGCAGCTGAACACCTCTCATCTCACCCTCCCCTTCCAAACAGGAAAAAGAACCCGTGGTAGACTTTAGTTTTCATAAAAACTCAAAAGATGTTTAGTTTGTCCTGTCTGGCCTAGTGTAAAAAACATGGCGGCCTCCGTAGAGAGGACCGCCTCGATGTAAATATTTAAGTATTTAAATATAAAAGGCCTTTTCTGGGGTCAAGAAAACTACGATTCATACAATTTAGATGAAACAAACTAAAACATCATGAGGATAATTCTACATTAAATTTCTGCCAATAGTTCCCTTTCACCTAAATCTTACACACTGGACCTTTAAGTTTATCGCTGAGGTCAGAAAATGAAGTTCAGCTTCTCGTGTTACCATCACTGTGTTTTTATCTAAAACTGTTTCTTAGACAGACAAAAAATCCTTCACCTGAGGCTCATAGTCATTACAGACAAACACTTTGAGTGGAGCAAAGCCTGAACCATACAAAGGAATTGTGTAAATATCTGATTTGAATGTGACCCTCTTGCTCGCCCCCCATTTGGTGATTATGTGATTTTGAGGTTGTCATAAGCTCCTGTAACATGAATTCTGTCCCACGTTCTGAAAGCGACAGAGTGCATTGCTCTGCCACTTACCCCATGCGGCGATATCTTGGTGGAGCAGAGAAACGGGCAGGAGGATGCAGTCTGCACACAGTATTCCCCCGCTGCTCTTAAACCTCAGTGGTTGAAATGAAAGTTCTGCCTTTTTTCCCACTTAATGAGAGAACACTGCTTGGCACCGAGGCGGGTGCGTGTTATCTGCACCTAATGAAGGCTTGAGGCTCAGTGTTACCATGATAGTGTAATTGCAGAGGCTGTGTCAGGGCTAAGCAGGACAGTTATAGGGTGGTGCTATTTTAAAGGACGTTGATAAGTGACCTATGCTTCACTTAAATAATATGTTACCTTTTTTTTAAATCCACAAAAAAAAGATGTTCCCTGTGAAAGATTTCAGGGGGGAGAGATTCAGGTACAAACTACACAGCTGTTTCCTCTATAACTTGGCTGGTCCATATCCAAGTACACAAACTGGGGAAAACAATTATCCATAAACATGCTCCCTTCCTCTCGTTTACTGGTTAGAAACACAGAAAATGAAAGTAGGGGATTAAATTAGATACGCAGCAACACATCGAGCTTCAAATGACAGTTTAATCAGCCCTTTATAGTTTGCTTGTGTTCCAATATTTCCACAGTATTAGTTGAAAACAAAGCACGATTAGAGACAACACATAATCAAATTAGCTACATTTTCGGCAGAATGTGAATAGAATTAATTGATGAGTAGAATCACTTTTTATCCGTGCACAGTCGTCCATCCTCTATTGTGGCGATCGCCTCAGAAATAGAAGCTGGTCCGTGTCCAAGACATAAAGTCACATGTTGGGGGGTTAGTGAGAGTTAGGTCAGAGGCAGTGTGCACCACACTGATGTGGGTCAAAGCAGTCGATAAAGGCCCTGCCCGGCACCATGCTGATTCACATCTAATGGCTGCACTTCAATCCCTGAAAGCCTGTGAGCTGTGAATGTCTTCTGATATCACATCTCAGGCTTTAGCATTTGATGATTAAGACACTTGACTTGCAGATGCAGCATGTTCTGGGGCGACAGTTTTTAAAATATCCTATAATAGTGTCGGTGACACTTTGCAGAGTTTCTCCTGCTTCTAACCTGTCCAGTCTGTGGCCACCGTACAGCCTCATCAATACAATGCAGAATATTAACCTGACCAAAGGGGGACTATCTGGAACCAAAGGCATTACAGGGCATGTTCATTGTCCTTGTAATGGAAGCCCACATTGAAATGCTGCCTAAATGAGTATAATTATGCTAATACCAGCCTTTCTAATGTATCATTAGCTGCACTCTCACCCTCTACATCCTTTTTGCACACACACCCCACTTTCTCCCTGTGCAGGGTTTTAGAATCCATTACTTTGCCCCTACATGCTCTCTCATACTATTATTATGATTACATGCAGCACAACAAGGTATTTTCAATTTGATTTTCCTTATCCCATCCGCTGCTGTTGTGCAGCAGTTGCATAATAAAGAAATGGTAACGAGTACATTTGCAGGTTTTGGAAACCTAGGGGCCACTGGCTGGATTCGCTCTGCTCACATTAGGATTTGGTCAGCACTCTGCTTTGATTTGATGCTTCAGTGCTTTTATATCTTGGCACACAGTGTGTGTAAACAAACAACAACATCGGCAGGAGCATGGATTTCCAATGTCATTTGCTTTTCATTTTTCTGAATTTCTTTTTTTTTTCTCCGCCCTCTGTCTGTAGGATTACTCCACCATGCAATTCTGTGCCAACAAACTGGATAAAAAGGACTTCTTTGGAAAATCTGACCCCTTCATGGTCTTCTACAGAAGCAACGAGGACGGCACGTGAGTTTGCGACTCTTTTCTCTTCCTCAGTGGGTTTTTTATTTTGGCTTATCAAAGCGCGGTAGGAGAGTTGTGTGGATTTCAAAGGAGCAACAACCATGGGTGAGAGAATTAGATTGAGCTCCCTTGAACTCAGCTGCATACAGATACAGATTTATGCAGATGTGCACTCAGTGGGAAGATTTTTATCGCTGGGTATCTTCTTAGAGCTGTGTGTTTTAGGATTTTTAATTCCTGATGACCTGAGTCTCCAGGTTCACCATCTGCCACAAGACCGAGGTGGTGAAGAACACGCTGAACCCTGTGTGGCAGCCCTTCTCCATCCCCGTCAGAGCGCTCTGCAATGGAGACTACGAGAGGTAGGATGAGTGATGATGTAGAATAAAATATTCTGCACGCACACACACACATGCGGCATGATTTCTCCAGTGGAAATCAAAACAGCAAGTTTCAATATGCAGGGTACTTATTTCAAAGTTGGAAGCGTGCATCAAATTTAGACAGCATTGATTTTCTACTGTTATTTTATCTGCAGCCGAAATACAGAATTATTAAAGGTCCTTACTCTGTGTACATGCTGCCTCGCTTGGTTGTTCATTGATTTGCCTTCAAGTGGCAAGAGCCTTTGAGAGTGTTTCAAGCTCCTGATTGGCTCCAGTGGCATCTCCTATCTTATCTGAATCGCTTCAGAGCAAGGGAGGCTTGTGGGAAACCTTAGGAGCAGAGAAAGTTTTGGCAGGGAAATAAAAATGAGACGAATGGAAGAGGGAGTTTCTGTACTCGTCGTTCTATAGATGTTGACAGGTGGCTGGGACAGCGTGTGTGTGTGTGTGTGAAAGTGTGCTGACCCAGGCCGCCATGAGAGTCTATACAACTTATCAAAGAAGACCTCAAATCTCACCCTCTCCACCATGCTGGGTGTCAACTAGAGGTTCTTCGCTTGGATCCCGTCTCTGCTCACCTGCCCACAGAAGCTAATTGGGTCAGACAGATGGTGCAGAGGCATGAAAGATGCTCGATTCCCTTTGAGGATTTTGATGGCAAGAGAAATCTATAGCAATTTATTGTCTCTGCGATTTTCATATGAAATATCGATAGTTTTAATTTCTTAAGCACACAGCATAAGTTGCTGCTAGTTTTAACTCACTAATTTGCAGCAAATAAAATTCTAGTGGCTCATGAAATCAAAAAGTATAACGGCTTTGGGATCGTTATAACTGCATTGGGTCTGACCCACAGTTAACTCAAATGCACAGCCCTCTCTTCTTTAAAGATAATGCAAAGTTTCTTGTATTCTTTAAACTTAATTTATAGTCTAAAATCCCCACTTCACTGGCCTCTATTCTTCTCCCCTTGAATAAAGGTTGACTAAAGTGCAAACAAATGTGAAGAATATGGATCCATCAATGACACAGGCTCTGTTCATACCTGCCATTACCATGCATCTTGGGCGAGCCTGTCACAGTTTGACAGCTCTAAGTACGTCAGTTCACACATGGCATTAGATTGTGTCTCTAATGGCCACTTGTGATCAGATTTCACTTCCCTGCTCTAAAGGAAATAAACCTGTACATCATTACTTTTTGCAAAGACAAAATGTGTTATTGTTTGTAGCCAGACTGACTATGGGTGATGAGTCTATTGTCAATGTGCGTGTGTGTTTATGTATGTTAGAGGGAAACAGAGAGAGCAGGGTAAGGAGATGCTGAGTGAATCAATACACCATGCTCAGCTTTACAATGAAAAAAGCTTTATCCATTTGAAATAGTTACAAAAAATTGAAAATCAATAAGTGTTGATATTGGAGCAGGCTGCCACAAATAAATGAATGTTTGGAAAACACTGCTAATAATAGAAACATATTCCTGGTTCATTCTGAAACTTTAGCATGAGGAGGTGTTCTTTCAGGGGGGCCCAGGATTCACTTACATTCACAGCGGAAAAAAATGTGGCCGGAGAGCCAGATCTGCATTTTGCTTATTGGTACTTAGTACTTTGAGCTGAGTGAAATCTCTCATATTTCCACTCAGACATGCTGTGGGTGCAGTAAAATGAAATTGATCTGGGGACTAATTTTCTGTATCTTCTGCAGTAGATTTGATTATGTCTTAGTATCTAAGATCATTAGTTGTAAAGAAAGTAGATGGTGACTATCACATCACTCAAGAAACATCTGACTCACTAGCCCCAAGTGTCGGTCAGTAGTCGGAGGAGGCTTTGATCATTTTCTTTCACTGACTCTAGAATCTGAATATCTGTCTGTGTTATGTTGTTGTCAGTTTTATGAAGCAGAAAGTGTTTGAAGCGCAGACGTAGTGCTGTTCACGGTGCAGATCTTGTCTCACCTCTCTCTCTCTTCTCGACATTGATTGCACACACGTGTGTTACGTGGGGGAAATAAGTTGAGCTCAGGTCACAATAACAGGGCAGCCCTCCATCACCCCGTGTCCTCCCAGAGCCATCGACACATGATTGACAGCAGCTCATGGGGGGGCTGGATTTCGGGGACTAGATACTGATCTTTCCATCAGATCAAGCAGAGAGCGAGAGAGAGAGAAAGAAGCTTTTTATTCCTTCTCAGTGAATTCTCTCAGGCTTTCCTATTTGATTTCTCGCCTTCCAACTTATTTCAGGAACTTGTAAAATATGCTTCCTCCCATGAGGTTAGTTTTCTATCTTTGGCTTTATGCACAGAAGTTGGCAACTCCATCAACCTGCTCGCTCTGCTTTGACAAACACAAATTCAACAATTCATTAAAATTATTGATGCCAGTTTACCCACTCGCTTTTAAAAGTTAAACCTTCCTTGATTTTCCTCTTTTTGATGCCAGTCTGACTGAGACAAAAACTGCAGACTCTCAGTGTGCAACACAGTCTAGCTTCAAAGATATAAGAAACCGTCACCCCGTTTTATCATCAGAATGATTATTTCATCTTCTGTCTGCAAAACCGAGCAGGCTCTCTTCGTTTGATTTTATTCAATATAATGAGCTTTAATAGCGTGTTCTGGGACTTTCAGGTACAGGCTGACAAGCGTGTTAAAGATGGTCACACAAATCGTTTCCTGTGTTTGATTTGTTTCACAGGACGATCAAAGTGGAAGTGTATGACTGGGACAGAGATGGGAGGTAACGGACGCACACAAACATTCATAATTATAAACTAATTTAAAAGCTGTTTGTGGTGTTTTTCTCATGTTGCTGAGTTTCTCCTTTAACATTGATTTATATTGTGTTTTTTTTTAGAAACACAAAATAAAAACCCTGCCATCACAATCACAATATTTCCTGTTTAAATTGCTATTAGTTTTTCATTAACATTGGTTATTACAGTACTTCAGTGGTTGTGGTGTTTCTCCTCTCAGTATTGTGACTGTATCTGAATGACCAGCAATGACCAATGTTTTTCTTCTCTCCTTCCTGCAGTCACGATTTCATCGGTGAATTTACCACCAGCTACAAAGAGCTGTGTCGAGGTCAGAGCCAGTTAAATGTCTATGAGGTGAGTGAAGACAAAGAAAACCAACTCTCTCTCAATTTTCTCTCAGAACATATGAGCTTATGTGAAACAGTGATTGATGTTGTACCTTTCATTTTGGCTGTTGTATGTTCTTTTTATGACTCTACGCCTGTGACAGCCAGTTGCTGGAGGCAATTTGTTTTTCGAGTTGTCTGCCCGTACGTCACATTCTCGTGAAGGGGATGTCTAAAGAATACCGTGATGGAATTTTTGGTACAAATATTCACCTTGACTCAAGAATGAACTGATTAGATTTTGGTGGTCAAAGGTCAAGATACATGGTTTTGCCTTGTGAACACTATATCTCTGGAATGCAATCAAGGCATCCTTTCACATTAACTCGGATTTAGAAGCCAAAGGTCAAATGTCAAGGTCCTGGTGGCCCAACAAAGTATGTTTGTATGGTTCTGCATACTGAGTCAAGCTTTACTGAATAAACAATTGAACAGCTGTTTGTGCAGCAGTGGTGATGTGTCTTCAAGACTCTTCTGTCCTGCAGCAGCCCTTACTGCAGATCACTTTCAGTTTCAGACAGAAAGCTGAAACCCGCATCACCACAGGCCAAGAAAACAGGTTTAAGAAACAAGGCACTGCATTAGTTAATGAACAAACGTGTACCTTTTGAACAAAGGTTCTCCTACAAGGGCACAGACCACCTAATGCTCCACTTTCTGTGTGCCAAAACTACTTCCACTTTAGAACAAATCAGTTTGCCCTTTGGTTCGGCAAGGTCTTGTAATCCAAAGTTCAATGATAGGAAACTCTCCAAGCCTTGGTTGTTTGAGCCTGGTTGTGCCTATTTGAAATTAGCAGCAAGCCTCTTCGGTCTCTCCTTGTCCTACCCGACATTAAGCGTTGAGTGTCGCAGCAGACCAGATGAGGAAGGGTGCTGCTGTGGTGTGAATACAAATGGGAATGCAACAGAACTGTACTGCTGATTAGAGTTTTTTGAATGGTCCTTCGAGGGTCATATTGGGTATTGAGTTAAGCCCTGGGAGGCTGCTGTCACTCCCTGCTCATTAAAACACTTGCCATGTTACATTAGCCTCTGAATTAGTCATGGAGCTGGCTTAAGGAAAGGGCAGTGAATAGAGTGAGTTGGGGAAAAGATGGTTGTTACAGAGGAACAGACGGAGAGGAATGAGACAGAATGAGTGAGTGCCCCGCTAAGAGGTCAGAAGAAGGTGCATCCATTACCCTTCACCGGGCCTGTCTGTATTTTAATCATAAAATGAAACACAGCCGTTTCTTTTTGCACTTTGTGTCAGGTCATTGCCCTTGAAGCAGTTTCTGGATGTGGCCATTGACTCCATGAAGCCACCTTTTCACAACTGACAAATAAAGACTTTGAATAGGTCATGGGCCACGGTGTGCGACTCGCTGCAGATCCCTGTGTACCCAATCTGACATGCACGAGCGCTGCAAACATTAGCTCCGTGAGTCGATACGACAGCGGACTAATGCTAACGGAGGCTGGTTTAATTTGGCGTGATGTCTATGTGACATTATGCAAACCTGGTTGTGACTGAGCGACGGCCGCGGCGCTGAGAGGCATCACAGAGACAGAATGGGGGAATAGAGGAGAAGGATTTTTCTCTTTATCTATATTATATATTACACTTTCCTGTGTGCAGACCCACTGAATGAATGTAGAGATATTTGACCCTGATAACTAACTGTCACATCATTAAGTTACAATAGATTGCGCTATTATCTGCTCTTCTTATCGCCCCTATGTTGGTGCATGTTTCTGCGTACATTACACTTTATTGCACACTTGTGAATTTGTACACGTACACCTATAATTCAGTCTGTGTGGGTTTATCATTTTGTTTACGACAAATAAATGGTTTGGGGAGAGATATGGAACATGTGATCCACCACCCCATCTTGATAATATGCATGTAAAATGTACAGCACAATACAGGTGCTTATGATAATAATCCCCCAGAAGAATCTGCTGCAGGCCATGATCAATGCTATCTCATTCTCACCCAGTGCAGTTATTGGACTCAGTCCATATGCTCCATTACCCTCATAGACATGGAGTAAGAGGACAAAGATGTTTTTATTACTTGCCCAAGGGCGGATAAAAAGAATTGTGCTGCAAGTTTGCATTAGCCTTATCCTTTTTTTTGTATTCTTCCCTCACACCAGGTGATGAATGCCAAGAAGAAAATAAAGAAAAAGAGATATATCAACTCTGGGACGGTGAGACTTCTAAGATAAGAGCAAACTCCCTGTTACACTCACACCCCGGCTATCCTCAGCTGTATGATTCCTCTAAGTGGAGGCATGAGGCAGTTCAGCTCTGTTAAATGTTTTTTTTTTGCCTCCACATTTTTCGGAGCTTTCGATCCGGACAGTGAATCTAAGTAGATGGAAAAACATTCTCATGACCCGAGACGGGGTGAGAACCAACTCCGCAGTAATGCTTAAACGGACATTCGTCTGTGTCATATAACTGAAGAGTAGTGAGGAACTTTTTTAATAAATTAGCCACAGCTTTGTCACTGCCTTAATGTTTGGCTGACTCTGTAATTAAAATCTGTGGCTAGTTACCCATCACACTGATCATCCATCAGTGTGCAGTCACACTGATGTTCTCTGTGATTGCGATGATAATATGTGGCCCAGGAGTCAGAATCATTGTGCGTCATTTTGCAGGTTGTTTGATCTGAGGTCAGTGTCAATGTGTAGATTCTGATTTTCCTTAATCACCAAGCACGACATAATCTGTTTGGACCCTCTCTCTCTCAGGTGTCCTTGTTGTCGTTCAGTGTGGAGTCGGAGCACACCTTCCTGGATTACATTAAAGGAGGGTGAGTCTAGTTTGTCTTTTTATGAGGACATGCTATGTTAATGTTTTACCTTTGTGGCAGGCTCCCTAATTTGAGCAATAACTCAAAGTCTGACATCATATAATTTAATGTTCTTCTCTTAAATTAGTTTTTCTTATTGTTACCCAAGCTTTGCTGTTCAAAATGATTTATGTGCAAAGCTTGACACTAGGAGTCTGTTCTCACCTTAATCTGCAGTCGGAGGAATTTTCTCTGCATGCGCGCTTTTAATCTGAGGTTTTTTTTGTGACATTAAAACAATTTTGTTTTAATAATCAACTTCCACACAACTTCCGTTGTACACACACCGAGACACAAATGAACAGAAGAAAGAGTTGATGTAATTCTAAGGACTTATAACTTTTTTACTGATAAAAACATCCAATGCAAATGTCGGCCACATACAAGTCTGAAGAGGATCTTCAATCACTTTTTATCATATTTATGTCTTTATACATTAAACTGTGTAATGCTGTGTGAAATATGTGAAATGCTAATAACAAGTGAATATATAGATCACAAAAACAAACTGTATATTTATCCTCACACAACTGACTCTGTAACCATATTAGTTGTCCTGATGACATTATTAACGTCTCTACCACCGGTTTCAAAGTATTACACCCTCCCAGAGAAATGATGGGTGTTCTCATTTTAACTCTGAAAGCTAAAGTAACATTTGTGTTTGCCTGTCAAACACAGCAGGAACTGACGTGTACTGTTACAACAAAGACCACTTTTGTTGAAGGGGGCAAATAAAAAATTTAGCACATAAATTCTGCTCAGCAGCTACTGTTAGAGCACTGTTGTTGTCACAGACTGTTTATCTTTAAAGAGGTTTGAAGCACCACATCTTCTCACATAGCAGAGATCCATCTGCAACACAACTCAGAACTAAAATAAATCATTGTCACATATGTATTAGCTCTGTGTATGGAAGATGCTGACGTTGCTCATAGCGGCTCCTGCGGACTTTCTAAGAAAGTTCCCTTAAACGTTGCAGAGATTTACTGTGTTGTTGTGAACGTGTCTGACCGGAGAACCTGCTGTGTTGTGCATGTTTGAAAGGCAAACTGTGGAGAAAGTCTGGACCTCATTCTCATGGACATCCTTTGGTGGCCATGTCAATGGCATATGAAAAGTACTTACTGCTACGTCCCTGGTTAGAATTTGCCTGGAGAATTTTGTTTGCAGTCATTTCCTATCCGTTTCTCAACTGTTTGGAATAGACTATTGAAAAAAACATTTAATGGAAATAGTCTATTTATTCATCTATTTCGTTATTTTGTTTGGTTTGAGCACAAACTTTTCTAGCAGAACATTACTGACAGACATTGAGGTCACAGATGCAGCATTGCACTAGCAGTCAATAGTGGGTGTTAACCAGCAGCATAGAGAACATTAGTGAATGTGGTGGGCATTGTAGAAATGCTCTGGCTGTGACTAATACATGAAAATAAAGTAGAAAACCTATGCAGTGAGATTAAATACACTAGATTTAAATGCATTACACTGACTCCTCTGATTCATCCTCTCCTGCAGCATAAACACTTCAGTGTTATTGACTGTAGCTGCTGAGATGCCTGGGATGTGTCCACATGTGAGTTCAGTGTGACACCAGAGGAGATGATCTTGTCCGGAGCCACAACTGCAGTGCGAATGAATATGGATGGCGTCGATAAAATATGGAGAAGATCTGAGAGCTTAATTAAGGGAGGACAACCTGTCTCATATGGAAATGTTCCTCGGTGGATCAGCAGCTGGCCTGATTTAGTTTTCTGCTGCTTTGCTACTGATGGCTACTTGTCCCAGATCTGTCCGGTTGGTCTGTTCCCGGCTCACACAAATGGACACACATACTGTAACAGCACATACACTTAAAGTAACAGCATTTTCAACCTTGATTTAAGTAATACTGTAGGAAGATGTAGAGTACACTAAGTATTAATACACTGCAGGTCAAAATCCAAATGGACATATATACATATTACAGTGACTAGTTTTTGTGACATGTTATTTAATATTCACAAAAACCTGGATTGACACTTATCTAAAAATGAGCGCCGGGATTTGCTGTTTCTGGGGCATGGATGCTTACTTTAATTTGGTTCACGCATATTTCTACATGACATTTGGAGGAATGTTAACTTAGCATGTGAGAGATAACATCCTTGCAAAATTTCTGATGTAATAAATATCTTGAAAACCTCTTGTCAAATCAGACCTTAAAATTAGATAAACAACATGCCTGCAAAGGTTTTAAGATCACATTGTAACATTTTATGGGATTTTGCTGGCATGTGCCAAATGATTTAACAGAGCAGACACAATGGTTTTCAGAAGAAAAGCCAAAGAAATATACTAACACAAAGGAGAGTACATACAAGGAAATAAAAATAATGAAAGCCTTTTTTTTCCGGAATGATAAAAAGGCTTGATCCTAAAATGTTTCTGAAATATAGCAAGATATACTCCACTACATAACGGTTGACAGGGGTGTGCAGAGCAGGTAATTGTCTGGGCCCCAAGCAGAGAGGGGGGCCCCTGAGAATGGCTGATCCAAATTAATAATTTGTGAGAATGCTGAGGAACACAATACTCATCTCTGAAATGTCATATATTTTAGATGCAGTTGTAAAATTCTGTCTCTTCACCTGAACAAAACACATCTAGGCGTGAATGCTAGCACCTTTTTCTTTCAGGAAAACTATGCTGTGCTTCACAAACACAATAATTCTGCATGACAACAAATGGTGAAATGCAATGTTAAAAAATGAGAAAAAAAGCCAACTAACAACTACACAACTGCTCAGACTCACTTACCAACTACCACTGTGCATTGTAGTGTATAGAAGCTCCTCTTAAGTGACATAATAAGAAAAAAATAAAAAGCATTTGTAGGAGCTTTGAAATTTGCCACTTTTTCGCTCGGAAATTTTCCCCTTCAGTCTTGTTGAACATAAAAATCCCAAATTAACTTTTTAAATGAGAATTGTCAAACAAGGTAAAATCGAAACTTCATAACCAGCAAGGTGCTCTTGTAATTCTCTGGTGCCCTTTGCACAGGAAACTGCAACGACACCATGGAAGAAACCCCCTAACGAGGCCCCATCCCACTAGTTGGTTTAAGACTTAAATTTCTATCATATACGATGTATGTCTGGGGGTGGTGGGGGGTCAGTTTGGTTTGAAGAAGGCCCCCCCCCCCTGTGTCCAATTTGCCTATGGCCCCCAATGTTCCTTGAAATGCTCCTTCAACCATTTATAACCATTAATATCCTCCCTGAGTTTCTGACAGATGGTTTTATACTCCTATTGCACCTGTTGTGTGTTTCCTCCTTGTAATCACTTCTGCTGGAGTTATGGAACAGAAGGTGTGCCTTCTGTTTATCTGTAGACTTGTAAATATTATGTTTTCATCTGTGTTTCCCCAGAGAAAGTCTTCTCCCTGAAGTCACTGTATCATAAATGATGCTTTATTCTAAGTGAGGAATTAGGAAGATCGTGACTGTGCTGTAACTATGATTAGAGGCGGAATAAAGTTAAATGCAGCATGTGTCAAAGTGCTTTCACGTCAACATGTAGTTAAAGGCCAATCCTTCGTTATTTAATCTCCGTACTCCAAAATCAGATTGAAATTGAACTCTGAATCAAGGCATCGTTTTCAAGGGTGAAATAGCTTTTTATCTGTCGTGTTTAATGAGAAGTGGTAATCATCACATGAAACTGTTTAGAGAGAAATGAGAGACAGATTGCCCCATTAATTATTGTGACCCAGCATGGGGAGTGAAGCTTTATGCAGTGGTATACTTCATCTTTTAGAGATGTTAAAAGCTCATCACATCTTTTGTACGGTTGCAGTAATGCGCCCGGTAAAGGGACTGATGACAGAGGCTGTTGCTTGATAAAAAAATTAAAAAAACACCCAATCTTGTATCATGGCAGTTTTTTAGAAATATGAAACCCCTGAGAGAAAATTGCTAAAGCATCAGATGTTCTGCTGTTTTCTCAAGGTCTTTTAAATCATCATGAAAGACTGGCTGCAGCCTTTGTGCCGTCAGTTGTCATTGTCTCACTAATGTTATCTGTGAGAAGTGCTCTCAACAATGGAAACCTTTGTGTATTCAAATTCTCCCACAGAGCAGCAGAGATACCATCAAAAACATGACAGTTGGGGACATTACATTTGCATTTCTCTTTCTGTTTTGATTCAGACTATGTTTTTCCTCTACAAGCTGTCGTGGTGGTTTTCATGCCAAATTATCTTTGGAGTCAGAGAGCTCAGCATAAACCAACCTAGATGCATTCATGCAGCCATAATTTTGAGAGGACACATTGATTAAAATATTCAACATTTAACACAAAGTTGTTTTCATCATGACAACTCTTCAGTTTTACATTTGAAGCACTCGTTTTTACTTTTACATTTTGTATCTGTGTTTGTGTGCCTGTCTTTTGTCAGAAGTTTTAAATTACAAGTTGTATTGCTTCTGATATGAGAAAGAATCAATTTCCACTTCATGAGATGTTCTGGACTCTGCCATATTGTCTTTGCCTTAGCAATGTGTGTTTGGGGGGGGGCTTCTGAGGGATCACTGCATGTGTATTTTGTAGTTGTGTGTTTTCTTGTGGACTTCAAACTACAACAGAAGTCTTCACAAAACACAACAGCATTTGGAATAATAAAAATACATTCCACAAAGCACAACAAGATTACAGAAAACAGCATTTCACAAAACACAATATTACAGAAAGAACAATGTTACAGAAAACACAATAAGTGTTTTTTCCTGTAATGTTGTTTCTCCAAAATGTTGTATTTTGTGAAGTGTTGTTGTGTTTTATGAAATGTATTTGTGTGTTGTTGTGTTTTGCCCTTGAAGGCCAAGTTGCAAATGTTTGTTTATGAGTCAGATTTCATGTTATTCTTGTTTAAATCTTGTGCCTCCACTTCCACACATGGTGATGTAGGAGTTATGGCACAGTACACAGTCACATGGATTATGTATAGATTATGGCATCTGTACTGTAGCTTCGTGAATAAATTGGGTTTTGTTCAGATCATGCAAGTGTAATAAAACTGAGAAAACTAGAAGCTCAACCTGAATAACTGCCATTCAGTGAAATTATGAGAAATATGAGCAAGAGCCTGAAAAGCAATGTGTTCGAATCTGATCGCATTTCTATTGATTCCTCTTCTCATATGAGTTGACTTTACTTCTCCCCTTTTTTAAAGATGAAAACTAACTTCAGATGGTTTCAACAGAGGGTTAAAAAGGGAATTTCTTTTCCAGATACACCATCACACCCTGACTGGTTTCACAGTGAATTAGCTTTTCATTAACGATTCAACTGTGGCAGAGATATGATCACATAGAGGTAATTAAAGTCAAAAGCCACATACTGTCCTGACTCAGAGAGCTAATGAAAGATTTATATTCTTTTCATCACGTTTCTTTAAAAAATTAATTCTGCAGCTGCGATCGTCCGTGTAGTCGCTTATGAAAAGCCGTTATTGTGTGGAGATCTTATTAAGGTTTAATAGTTTGATTTCAAAAAAGTTTGTTGTCCTGAAATGAGAGGTTGTCTTTTTCATTTCCTTGAAAATTGAAGTTATATCTCGGCTCTGACAATCTTTCTTTCTTGGTATTGATGTTAAATGGTTTCAGATATGTTTGCTGTACTGCTCTGCCGGGGTAGTCCAGAGGAGAGAGTTGATAAGATACATTAATGATAAATCTGAGCTCACAGCAGTTCAGCCTAATGAGCAGCTCAGCAGGTTGACTTCTCTACTGGTTGTGAGGGTTTAATAAGATCATTTGTTCTGTATTTGAGTCTAAAACAGGCTTCAAAGCTCATAGTGCTCTTTGTAGTGAAGAAGATCTTAGAGTTTCAGGTCCATGTAAGCAGTGCTGTGTATCACAGATGACATTGGAATGAAGAATTACAGGTAATGTGGGTGAGCTGAGGAATACTTAGAAAACAGGGATAAATGGTTAGATTCTGCTTTGAATATACACATTTAATAACAAACACTGGATACCATTGAACATTTTTGAATCAATTTGCATGGAATTATTGCTGGGAAAAGGATCCTATGAATTATTATGAGCATTGATTTGTTTGAAAAGACTGTAAGATTGTTCATGTTTGTTTGCACATTTGAACATTTGATTGGGGTATATGTTAATTTTAGATAGTTGGTATTAAGAACACTGTGGGGGACTATGTCTGTAATCTATTTTTAATTGGTTTATTTTGATAATCTATCTGATAAATATCTGAAGTTTTCTGTGTAATCTTTTTTTTTAAGATTGTTAATTACCACAGTGTAATTTAAATGAATTATAAAGACTATCCCAAAAATCTACAAACAAATGATCTAAGAGTTTCTAATTAAATTGTAGAAGTCTTCTTAAATGTTATTATAAACTTTCTGTACTTTTCATATTGATAGGGTGCTAGTGCTGGTGCTGTTACTCTACTGCTTTATACTAAAAAGTGTTTCTGTTATTTATGGATATGGATGTTATTGACAAAATAATGAAAACACCAGTAAATATCCATATTGACATCTGCACAATACAAGCTACACTCATTTGTGTACATGCATATTTAATTAAAGCTCCAGTGTGTAAGATTTAGGTGAAAGGGAACTATTGGCAGAAATTTAATGCAGAATAATCCTCATGATGTTTTCACTAGTTTGTTTCATCTAAATTGTATGAATTGTAGTTTTCTTTACCCCAGAAAAGGCCCTTTATGTTTAAATACTTTATATTTACATCGAGGGGACCCTCTCTACGGAGGCTGCCATGTTTTTTACATTAGTCCAGACTGGACAAACTAAACACCTTTTGAGTTTTTATGACAACTGAAGCTACCACAGGTTCTTTTTCATGTTTGGGAGGGGAGGGTGAGGTGACGGGTATTCAGCTGCAACATGTAATTCCAACACTCGATATCACTAAATTCTACACACTGAACCTTTAAAGAAAGAAAAACAGTCTGTTCATTGTTGTGGTCTGTGTGTAGGTGAATACAGCAGTGGTCCTTGTCACAATGTTTCACATCACAAGCAATATCCCACCAAACCTAGTTTGTCAATACTGCAGAAATTTCACATTGTAAAGACGCCTGACAGCTGGTGTTTGTGTAACTAGAAGGAAAGAAAGTCAATATGATACTGATAAATTTGTGCCTGATTTAAACTATTGCTGTAATTCAAGGTGACACACACTGGTTGAGAAACACATAATTTTAGCTGAGAAGATGGTAAACTGAGGAAGGTAGTGGTGATATTTGGGACTAATTATTAGTCTGAGGGATCTGAGCTGAATCCGGTTGTTAAAGGTCATTTCAAGGCTGGTGTCAGATTTATGGAGTTGTGTTCAAGTGTTGGAAATGAAGATGCTCCATTATTCTGTCCATGGAGCAACATATTGCTCAAGGAAGAAATGAAAGTTGCCTGAAAAATACCTGTTTTCAAGGACTATTGATTGGAGGATTACAGGGATAAAAATAGTATCTATAGAGCAGCTGTTCCTTGCTTGAAAACCTACAAAAGAGACAATACTGCAGCATCAGTCAACATCAATCCATATAGATTTTTTTGTTAAAGTTGCAAAACAGAAATTGCAAAGAAAGAAGTTAAACCTAAAGCAAAGATATACAAGGATGTATGTTGAGGGATGTACAGTAACTCCATTACCATCCAGCCACAGAGAGACAGCAGCAAATACTGCTCCTTAGAGGGCAGAGTGTTTTCATGGTCTGCTGGCTGGTTGTTTGTCTCTAATAGAAAGTGGCATCACTGAGAACGTTCTAATTTCTGGACCTGTTCACAAAGGGAGAAGAAAAACCGGTAATGTTTGTAAAGCAAGAAACATTTTATGTTTTATGTCCAATGTCTGCAACTGGTGTGGAAATCTCATGGTAGTGGCAAATAAACTATGGCAATGGATTGGGGTGGTTAGCCCACTAGAGAACGCCTTGTTGTAGTTAGGGAAATGTTTTTGTTTTTTTTACCTTAACCGGAAAGTCTTCCAACATGTCTTTACCCGGCAGACCTGGGGATTTGCTCTTCTGTGAATCTCTCTAGTCTCTAGTTTTTATATACTGCCATTTAAGATTGTCTTTATTGTTCATCAATCCATTGATCTATATAATTTATTTAGTTTAGACATTATCATTTAGTGATAGTGACAATTGATCCTCAACATATCACAGACTGACTCCCTCAAATTTATTTTGTAAGACCAACAATGTATGAAAATATATTTTTTTTAATCTAAAAATGTAAAATTGATGAAACATAATAAAGCAAACAATCATTGCTTTCAATAGCAATAAACATACTATGTTTTTAAATGTATGAATAGGTTGGGAGTTGTACACAGCATTATGTTATAAAGGCTTTAAATATAACTCAGTGCTTTGTACTTGTATCTATAAAGCTTTAGATTACTAGAAGAGCAGTCAGAGTGCATACCTTTGCCAAGGCCCAACAGCCCCCATATGAAACCATGGACCATGAATTATTCTCTGAGAAATCAACATAAATGTTGAAAAACCTTGCAATGTTCTAGAAACTATAAAAGAAATTCCTACATCCGTCCCTTGATCCAGATCCGCACATACATTTGAATTCTTTCCTCACCCATATTGCATCATTCCACCAAGTCTCCTGACAATCGGTCCTGCAGTTTTTTTGTAATCCTGCTGACTAACAAACAAACAAAGACAAGAACATTACCTCCTTGTTGTGGGTTGTTTAGCTGACTTTAATTTAGTAGCTACAGTGTCTAATTGGCAGTTTGACTGACAGTTCCCATGTGACTGTTTCTACGATCCTGCACTTGAACTCACCACCTTGCTTTTCAAACCAAACATTCAAAACCAACCACAGAAATCAGCAGACTTTCAAATTATGGCAGCGTGGCACTGTAACAATTCCCCTTTGTCAGCCGAGCCGTCCAGCTCAATGCTGATTAATGAGCCGGGGTCAGCCTCTCCTCGGGAGGAAGCCGCCATTATCTCCAATGCTGCGCTCCTGGTAATTTCACAATGGAGGTGAAGTCGGAGAAGGCAATCAGTGTTAATCGCAATGAAAGAGCATAGACTTTGATCTCAGCTCACCTTCCCTTCGTTCTGCATTTGTCACTCTTGGGAAACGAGTAAATCCGGTGTAGACTAGTTTGGCCGTGTTTGGTTTCTTTTCAAGGTTTTGGCCCTCATTACGACCTCATGAATAAAAAATATCAAGTTATTTCTGCATGGACTGCTTGTTCCGTTGCTTTCTCACCTTGACGCAGTGAATAATAGAATTCCTCAAATTTTTCATTGATCGCACACAAAAGCAGGGAAGTGAAATTAAGAAAACAATGGTGATTATAATGATGATGGTGGCTGTAATGGATGATCTGGTGCATGGTGTTACTGTTCACATATCTTGAAAAAACAAGCTAATGAAGTAAAAAAAAAAAAGTAATTGTGATTATTTTCATTTTGCAGCACTGATGCCTTGTTAATAATAACATCCCTCCTGGCTGTGATGTTGGGTCGAATGCACTAAGCCAGATAATAAGTTATTATTTATCCTTAACCATTTGGGGAATTACTGTGCTTTCATCAGTGTTTCTAGGTTTTGTGGGATGTGTTTGTGGTTCTAAATTTGCCTCTATGTGTTTTTAAAAGATCAGAAATCTGGTGTGGATGCTGTTTCACTTTAATTAAATGTTTGCTCCCTCTTTGTCATATATTGAACTATAAGCTGTTAACTATTGCAGTTTAAAATGTGGGGTTTGTCAGGTAGAGGTATAGAGCCGAGAGCACGGTGAAACCAGGGAGAGCCTCATTAAACTGCAGCACTGTGGTTTTCCTGCTCTCTTTTGTTCACAGCATCCTTTCCCCTATTCATCTGTTTCAGGACTCAGATTCACTTCACAGTGGCCATTGATTTCACTGCATCAAATGGTGAGTGTTTCGACTACCATCTCCCTGCTCTGCCTCCATTTGTCACCTGATGTATGACTATGGAGTTTCTCATGTATCAAAGAGGGAACTGGATTTCTATCTGCTTGCAATATTTGGTCATTTGTGTTTTAAATTGACGTGTTAACATGAACGACACGTATTTAATTATTTTAAGAGGAGAGAGAAGGAAAAGTGATTAGAAAAAGAGTTTAGAAAATGAATAAAAATTTGCTGTGTGTAGTGGAGAGCAAACATAAGCTGTGTATCTGAGGGCACAAAACAATCATTCATAGTCCGGGGCGGATCCAAAGATGGGGCCAGGGGGCACTGGCCCCGAATGAAATCTGAATGGCCCACATGACGTGCCCCTGTCTTGACTTTTTTTGCCACTTATAGTGTTTACAATAAATATGTTGTATGTAACATGTATTCAATGATGTGTGGCTTTGGTCTAAGCTATAGAGCAGACAAGGAAAAAAAAAATAAACACCTTAATATATAAATCAGGAGTTGTACATAGATGTTAGACATATAATTTCCCCTGCATAATTATGTACCCTTTATGTCCCCTTATAAAAATCCTAAAGCCACCATAGTTAAATAAAATGACCCAGTTTATCCATGGGTATACAAATGTAGAAATATACAAGGGATACAAGGCAACATATACATCTGCTCCAGCTTTAATTTTTCACTTGCTGACTTGCCCCAACTCTGAATCAAAACTGAATAACTGAGGAAGTCAGATTTGTCTTACAGCTTGGTGCTTCATTGTATGAAACCATGAATATCCTATTTTGACTATTCCCCTTTGACATTTGAGAGTTCAAAATTTCATCGCAGCTTCAAAATCATAAACCTCCAGTCACCACCATAACACTGCTCATTTCCACAATCGCTCATAAACCAGATGGTCCCGCCAAGCCCCACCTCTGATTCAGAACATCCAATTTAGTCTTGGTTCTCTCTTGTGTCTCTGACAGCAGCTGTCTGTTCAGTCCCACTCCTCTGGTTTGCATCACTGATTCTGACTTCTCTCGTCTTGAAAGGAAATCCGTCCCAGTCCACTTCCCTGCACTACATGAACCCATACCAGATGAATGCCTATGCCATGGCCCTGAAGGCCGTGGGAGAGATCATCCAGGACTATGACAGTGATAAGATGTTCCCCGCCTTGGGATTCGGTGCTAAGCTGCCCCCTGATGGGAGGGTCTCCCACGAGTTCCCTCTGGTGAGTGAATTGTGAAGTTATTTCAGGTATTATTCCAGCGTCAGAATTCTTGAGCTGATGATTTATACTAGTGGAGCTTACATTAGAGTGTGAACACTTATTTGTGCATTTCTGCTCTTTGCATGCAGGGGTGAGCATGTTTGCATGTGCAATATGGATGTGAGCATTTTGGGATGAATGCTGCTACACCTCTGACATGCATAATTCAGAGAGAATTCCATTTACCTTTTTATAGTGCAAATTAGCCCCTGCAAGGCTGAAGGATTCTTAAATCAATTTGGCTTCTCTCAGGCAGCTAATGTGCGTTGGCTGCTGCATAGTGCAGCCTAATGAGGAGACTGTCTACTGGGTAAAGTCTGCATCACTCCATATTTCCATTGGAAGTTACAAATTGAGATTCATCACACCATTTACTCGAAGCCTCATTCACTCATGCACTAGTCGTGTAGGTGAGTTTAAAGGTAAAGTTACAGTCTAGTGTTTAATATTTGATATATTATGTTTAGTTAGGAATTTGCCCTATGGATAAGGAAGCTAACCTTTTGAAGCAAAGTTTGACAACCACATCAGGGAGCGGATGATTTCAAAATGTCATTCTGCCCTTACTGAGAAGCAATTGGGGCACCAGTGGATGCATCCTGCTGCATCATCACTGCTGCGGGGTGTGGAAGGAGCAGGCTAGCTAGTCCTCTTAGGCTGACTTTCATTAAAACCCAAACTTTTTCAAAGGACAACTCCAAAACACACTGTGTTGTTTTTACTTTTTAACATGAGCTTTTGAACGAACGTTAATGTGATAAGAATATCTAAAATGGGACCAGGAACCATTTTTGAGAATGCTTTTTTCTTCACGTGACTTTTTAGTTTGGTCTCTGTCCCATTCACTAATGTGTAGGACAGAGGATTTTATGACCTATACTGCAGCCAGCCATTAGGGGGCGATCAAGAGTCCCAAAAAGATACTGTAGGTTTTGAGTCCCAAACACTGATAGTTTGAACATCGTTCTGTACTTGGAATATTTGTTGCCTCCTGCTTGTTGTATTCAATTCTGATTCTTGTTTTCCTCAGAATGGCAACATAGAGAACCCATACTGCAACGGCATGGAGGGGATTCTTGAAGCTTACCACCAAAGCCTTAAGACGGTTCAGCTATATGGACCCACCAACTTCGCCCCTGTCGTCAATCATGTGGCAAGGTACAAATCGGAGCACAATCATCTTTGCTGTGAAATCCATCTGTAAATAATCTTCACCATGTGTTGTTGGCGGTATTAAGACAGTGAGTGATGGTTTCTCTATGAATTCAGCTGAACTGATGACAGGAAAAGATGAAAAATGTGTTTGTATATTTTAAAATTCTGTGTTTCTTGGGTTTCCGTAACTCAAATTTAAGTGAATTTGAAATTTAAAATGAAAAATTTCACTTTAGTGACTTAAAATTATATTGAATAACTGACAGATGTCTCACCTGAAATGCGTAATAATGTGGCACCCTGTTTTGTTTCCATCTGAGGCAGCTGAAGAGTTAATATTAATTTGACATTAAGCAACAACATCTACAACAGGAAAAAACCCTCTTCCAAAATAAGATACACACACTAGTCCTGTTCCACACAGACCCACAAGTATAATGAATAAAAAACTATAAAAAGAAAGTCCCCTGCTGCCCTCTTTGTATGATGTCAAGGAATAGAAATGTATGTAGTAAAGATCTTAGAAAAATGTTATTCCTAATTGAAACATTCTGTCTGAGACTAGCTTGAGTAAAAAGCAATTAGAGACTTCAGTTCTATTAATACACTATCTACTTGTACCTACTTGTATCTACTTGTACTGCGTACCTGAAGGAGGCAGTAAAACTCAAATACTACAAATTAATCACCAATATGTTGCAGACCTTGAGAGATTCTATGCTGCTGAGAACAAGTGCAAAAGGTTATCTAGAAAAGCAGTGGAAAAAAAGATTATAATGAATCATCACATGACCTGAAACAAGCCTTGACATTACAACAGTTTGAGTTTGAAGGTTATTCTCATTTTATGCTTTGCATGCATCACAAAAAGGAGGCTGATTAATTAATGGCAGCAGGCAGTGCTCTCTAAAGGGTGAAAGGTGTTGACGCACAATGCATACTGTAATCTAGACGTATAGTATCATTTATAATGTATAATTATTTTCTCTCATCTGTGAAGAAATCGTTAAGTTCAAAAATGTAGATTATCTTTGATGCATATTATGAAATACTGTGTTTGGTGGTTTGTGTGGTGTGTTGGACTGATCGCCTCCCTGGCGACCTGTCCAGGGTGTACCCCGCCTCTAGTCCAGTGACAGCTTGGATTGGCTCCAGCTCCCCCTGCGACACTCAAAGAAGAGGGAGTGGAGATAATGGATGGATGGCAGTTAGCTCCCCACTAACCCGGTCAAATGTCTCCAGTTGCCCACTTTGTTGTACGGCAGATGTCAAATATGTCAAACGTCTCTTTAATCATCTAAATTCCAGTCATTGCTCTTTCCATTCTTGCTGACTTGGCGCACTCTTTGATACAAACGTCGACAATTCGCATTTAAATTTACTAAACAGAACATAAGAGCGATGGTTCACCTCCGACCTCCCCTTGGCTCCCAAGATGATGTGACATGTTCTTTTTTCCCCCTTTCAGCTCACGTCTGGTCAATTGAGCGCTGGGCAATCAATAATGTTCTGAAAGAAGAAGACTGCAGCACTTGCATAAACAGTTAAATAAATTATTCATAGGGCAGCCAGCGATGGGCGATTGAAACTAGGCCACACTCGCTGTGGAGTCTCTGATGGGTTTCGTAATAGTGTCTGGATAGACCTCTGAGACGTGAAGGGTCTATATTAAGCTTTTGTGTCACATGCTGGGCGGAGGGGAAGTTTGTTTCCACAGAACATGTTTTTTTTATTGTTTTTTTTTCTTCTTCTTGCCGCTCTCAGACTTTCTCTGTGGTTGTTCACAGACTTCCATGTAAATCATGAACATTTAACGGCTGTTTTGAATTTTTCTTAGCTTTCACGTCGCCTCTGCGCGCCCGTCTTAAACCACTGTGTGCAAACGATCTCTCTGTTTCAGATACGCAGCAGCAGTTCAAGATGGATCTCAGTACTTTGTTCTGCTCATCATCACTGATGGCGTCATATCAGACATGGCGCAGACCAAGGAGGCCATAGTGAATGTAAGTGCACCTCTAACATGAGCTGCAGGATGTTGACCTCTCTCTCTTTGTCTCTTTCTCTCTCCCTCTCTCTCTCTGCAGGACATTGGCATTGCAGGTGCTTTAACTACTGTGTACAGCTCTCAGGCATTCTGCTACTTTGAGGGCTTCATAAGCCAGCCGCAGCAGATATAAGGATTTATGGGATGTTTTATGCTCCACTTGTCTCACTCCCGGTGCTTTGGTGCTCTATTTGTCCAGTATTTTTTCTTCTCTTATCAAGCCCCTCGGGAGGCTGAGGGGGCTCAGCTGAGATGCGGTATAAGGTCGACAGGTTCGCTTAATTAGAGGCAGGGGTCTTATCCATTGCCCCATCTCAAGCACCTGTCTGGTTATTTTTTTTCAAGCATTCATCTTGTTTGTCTCGCCTATGCTGCCTGTGTGTCTCTACATATTCAGTTTGAATATGTCGACAGTGGTAACACACAGCGAGTCTTCATCGAACCAGGTGCTCTGACCCCCAGCAGACTGGGTTTAAAGGGAATTTGCGACTGTTAATCAAACCATTCGAACAGCCACACCTTCCTTTTAAGATCTTGTCTGCTGCTCTGCGCTGCTCCGGCCCAACCTGCTGTGTCCGCCTGCCGCTTCTCAGTCTGGACCTGCCTCCTCTTTCTCTCTGCCCACAGAGCAAAAGACCAAATGACCTGCTTCACAAGGCATTTAGCCTTTGTCCTGCACAGATGAATCAAGAGGAAAGAGTTTCACACAACGCTCATCCCTCCACTTTTGCTTTCTCATTTGTTTTCCCTGCTGCAGATATCAGATATCTGTTGGTAATGTTACTGCTACTGGCCAAACTGCACCAAAATGTTTATTCCACTTTTTCTTGTTTCAGCACAGCTTCAGCTTAGCCCTCAGTGACTAATATGTCCACACATCTAACAGGATGGCCTCTCGGGTGAATACAAACTCCCACTTCTCGCTTTGATATTTTTCCTTTAAGCCCCAAATTTAATTTTAGAATCATAAATTATAGAAGAGGGCCTCTCTCCCTCTCTCTTTCTGACCTGCTATACCAAAAATAAATTCATCTGTGCTCATGTATTAGATTATGTCTGCGGTTGTCAGTTTATCTGGATGGCTCGGCCAGTTTATTCTAAAACTATGAATATTTTAAAGTGAAACCGCACTTAAAGGATTGTGTTTGGCAGAGTTCATGTACCTAGTTTGAATCCACAGAGCAAAACTTTCACCTATACACTAAACTCTGGAAACTCAGCTAAAAAAAAATCTAAATGTATTGATAATAATAGCAATAATCATAAAGACAATTGAAATGATTGATGATATGTCTCAAAAACAAATTTTGTGTCACATTATTGTGACACTAGATTTTGTTATGTTTTATTTCTTTTTTTATCCTAATCGTGAAAGTGAGTTTTTCTGCATTTACTTACATCTTACAAATAACCTCTTCACTTCCTCAATACAAATTCATGCCATGCAACCAAACTGTTTAAACCCACTGATCTTTGAGTTTACAAACACAAATTATATCAGCATTGTTTTTGTGGAAATGTACTTAAAATGGCTCATGATACTTCTAAAATGTTCCACTTTGATGGAGCACAGCTGCCCTAGAAAACAGAGTCTCGACTGATAATATTTCACCCAGCGAAGACATCACATAGCTTCAGGGAAGAGCTGGATGAGCCGATGCAGAATTTATCCAACCTGAAAGATTTGGAGAAAACCTAAGAGTTTAATTACATGAACAATCCAGAACATACAGGATATTAAAGTGTTAGCATGTGTACGGCAAATGTACAGAAAATATTCAAGTGCCAATAGTCCTTAATTGAAAAAATAAAATAAAAATACCCATGAGTTCAGTCATCTGCTGTCAGCCTTTGCGTGTTTGTCGTTCTGTGCTGTGAGAGGAGGAAGTATGAGTTCAGACAGGTTGATGAAGCAAGATCCCCTGAGCCACTTTACTGTAAAGGCAAAGTAATAAATGGTGTATCCTGAATAATTCAGCTCTGGTTACAGAATCTGATCTGGCAATCATAGGTATGTGCCTTTGGGGGTTTCTGTGGCTGCAGAGGGGCAAACCGACTGCATGTATTCTTGTGTAGAGAGCGAAAGGTTGTGAGGAATGAGCCCAGTGGAGGGAAAGATGGAATCGGATGGAGGCAGAATAATGATGGAGAACATGGAGAGGGTGGTCCTCCTCAGTCTGTTTACTCGTATCTGTGTCAGGCCTCCCCCTTGGGAGGTTTTTCCAGGAAAGCTGACCCACTTTTACTCCTGTAAATGCATTTCTACCACCAGCACGTATCATTCATTCATGCCTGAGCTTTCACATTCTCCACATCAGGACTGTGGTCAGACTCGTGCAGCGGAGGAACTCCTAAGATCAACTGTATTTTGTCACTTTGTTTTTTTTTTTTAGATCGGAGTTGATTAGGACACGGCTCTCGTGTTTTGACTGTGACAGTATGTTGAAATATATCTACATGAAAAAACGATTAATAAATAATGAGGAATCATATTTGATGAAAATAGCATCTAAGTCTATATGTGTGTACGTTTTATGTTAAATGTTTTTGGAACATCAAGTACAAGAACAGTGTGGAAGCTTATGCTCTTTGGTATTCTGCACTGTCAAAGCAGCCTTTACAATGTGAACACTGTATAGTAGTAAATAAAACATTGTGTAGTATGCTGGCTGTAAAATGTATTTTGTATTGTCTCTCCGTCGTTAGGAAAACTAAACTGTGCAACATAATGGAATGTGAAACACAATCCAGTAATGATGCTGTGTATTGTTGATTTTTATCTTATTTTGTTCATTATTGCTTTAAACTCCGGGGAAATGTGCCTGCAGATTAATGTTGACACTGCGGGATGAAAAGTGAAATGGTGGAAAAAAGCTAATAATTGGAATTGTAACCCATCAATGCTCTGATAAAAAAAAACTCCTAGAAAATACAGTTTGTGTTCTTCCAGGTATGTGAATGACCACAGACTGTTTTCTTGTTCATGACAGGCAGCTAAACTCCCCATGTCTATCATCATTGTCGGAGTCGGTCAAGCTGAGTTTGATGGTGAGAAAAATAAGTTCTCTGGGGAAAATTGCCTAATGAAAAATAATCAGAGGTGGTTTATTCAAACACACAGCTTGTGTAACAGTTATTCAATTGACAGAATGAGAATCATTTTTTAATGTGTGCCCTTTGGAAATGAACACACACGGCAGATCATTTTTTCACGAAACATCTTTTGTCTGTAGCCATGGTGGAGCTGGACGGTGACGACATCAGGATCTCCTCAAGAGGGAAGTTGGCAGAGAGAGACATTGTACAGGTGAGACGTTTTCTAATGTTTGGTTTTTGAGGTGAAGGAAAGGTTTGTTTGCCAAAAGCACAACGACTGAAATGTGTCTACCACTGAAATGTGTCAACTCCATTAGTGGACATTTTTGTTTGTGGATGTGGAAGTGTTGTTTGTTTGTTTCCAAAGTGAAATACATGGGTGTGGTACTAAGGTAATTCTTTCAAATCATTTTTGATCTTTGATCCAGTGTCACCTCTAATTGTACACATGTTATATTAAATACCAGTATATTAACAGGACATTTACCAAACAATGAATGAGCTGTTTCCAAACTGGACTTTTTTAGTTCCACTGCCCATCAGAAACTGATGGATAGACACTCCTTGTCCCTTTTGTTCCAATGCTCTTATTTTGCATCTTCCTTCCCTCTGTCTGTCCCACTGAGGCTAAAATGTAAATCATTTCCCAATTTAAATACTCACCATCAAAAGTAGCAAATGAATGCAAACCTTCATTAACGTATTCTTGCTCTAACGAGAGTAAACCTCAAATTTTAGTGACTTCCACACTTCTCTACTACCAACATTACACAACTTACTCAAAAACATCTACATCAATTTACATTTGTGGCCCCACTACTGGTGATATTCTAAAGCTTGAATTACAGTTGTCAGTTAAGGGGTTATGGAATAATTACGGAGCGTATATATCCCCCTAGTAAGCCTCCTCAAATATTTAACTACGTGTCAGGGCGACAGCGACTACAGAGCAGCCATGTAGTGACAGCAAATACTGTGAGTCATCAGCTCGGGTTGTTTGAGGTGTTGTTGAGGGTGGAGATGACATTGAGAAAGTTGAAGACTCAGATATCTGCTTTTTTTTTCCAGCAACACAAATCATGCTGAGTCATTTACTCTGCAAACCTTCAATTCAACACGGCAGCTGTGCAGTTGTTGTTGCATTTATTTAATGATGGGTATAAAGGTCACATGGAAGATATTTTGATGTAACCTAGGTTATTTAAGTACGTGTGTAGCCCACAGTGTTATACTGTATATTAGTAAGCAAAATGACAGAATGTAAACACGTGTTGAATATATAATAATGGAACAATAACATGTTCACAAAGCGTAGTGTTACATCAGCTAATTAAAGTCAAAACTTTTGTCTAAACCAAGGTTCATGTCTTTGGTACAGTGTTTACATTTGCTCCAGTTAGTTTTGGTTTCACATTGTAATTTAGGAAGCAAACTAAAGAATTTTGTACAACATACATATACGTGCATCCTGTCCTCATCACCTGTGTAGGCTGTGTCCATCTTTTCTTATCATTGATTGGTTTGTAGATGGTCGTGTGTCTGACGTCTGTGTTTTGTCAATTCCGCATGCTGTTTGTTTTCACTAACGTTTTTTAACAAAGTGTGCAGAAAAAATGGGTTCCTCTTTTTGAATGGAGCATTTACTTATTGAATTTCTTTGCCACTGTTTTATTAATATCAAACAATAAATATTGTCTGAAGTGATGATTGCAGCAATCCTGCGAACCACATACACTTATTTTTTCTTAATGCTGTCTCATCTGCCTGCAACTCGTCCAAATGTCCCAAAAAACCCTTCACATTGCAAACAAAATGAACCATGATTCATTTGATTCAGACCGAGACCCCCTCTGTTGGTCAAACTAATTTCTAAAGTCTAAAGTCTAAAGTCTGAGGTGTGAAAGTGCCCTTAATCCCAACGCACAACTTCAGACACGACACATTCTTTTCATAAAGTCACGCCTTTCTTTCTCGTGTCACAACAGTTTGTCCCGTTCAGAGACTACATGGACCGCACAGGTAACCATGTGCTGAGCATGGCGAGGTTGGCTAAAGACGTGCTGGCTGAGATCCCCGACCAGCTCATCTCCTCCATGAAGAGCAGAGGCATCAAACCCAACACCGTCCCACCAGTTTACCCCCCCGACGACAACTCCCAGACCAACCCTGTCTGAGCCCCCCCACACACACTTACACAGCTCCGGGTTGGGGTATAGGGTGTGATCGGGATCGATTGGAACCCGCCTCCAACAACCGTCCTTTTAAGGGGAAGATGGAAACGCTTTGAGGCCCTTTCGTAGATATTGATACAGCTAAACAAAAAACGTGATGAGACTCCATTTTGATCTGGAGCATTGAGAGTGTTCCGGGGGAAGCCGGCTGATGATTGGGGAGGTTTTGCTTCTCTCTCTCAGTGCTTGAGGATGAGAGCGCTGAGTGGAGCCCGGTGAAATGAGGAGGTTTTAGTCGTTCGCTGTCAAACCTGTCAAAGTGGTGATGTAATGGATAGCAAGTAAACCCGTAGAGAGGGCCTGTTTGAAGGCATAAATATATTAGAATGTGCCAGTGTGTATCATGTTTGTGATACCTTTTGGAGTTGATGTGTGTGAAACTAGGAGATCGTGTGTGTACTAATACATTTATTTATTTATTTATTGCAGAAATAATTTATTCCTTTGAGGGGGTTTTAAAGGGCGGGCAATAGAGTCATATTCCCCTCGTAGTTTTCCATCTTATATTTTTGACCAGTGTAAAAAAAAAAAAAACCCATTTCTACTTTGATAAGGACTGTAATATAAAAGCATGAGATGAAACCTATTCAGCAGTTTATGGACCATTTTCACTGATGGATGATTTTTGATTGCAAGCTGTAATGTAGAGGACCCGCTGTGAGCTGCTGCCATACTCATTTTTCCAGCGCCATGTCTTATACATATTTCTAATGTTTATACAAACAGAATGCACTAGTTACTGTCCAAATAAAAAGCACAAAGGTTGTAATGTTAATAAGCTGAAAACCAATATTTTAACATAACAGCTACCACAATGAAAATAATGGAAAGGATCTCATGTTGAGTTTACAATGCAGCTTTAACATCGTCTTCCATGATCATTTTAACAGAATAACAATAGGAAGTATATTCATAAGAACACTATTATACTGATGTATTTAGATGAGCTCATATTTATCCCAGAAACAGTATTTTTACAGAAAACTTGATGCATAATTCAAAGCACTCACTTTTTCTCCTTGTTAGTCTGCAGAGACGTAAATTACACTGCTTAAGTCATGCTGCCAAATCTCATTTGTTACATCCCAGTTTGTGTTTCTTTCCATTATATTTGTTGTGGTTCTGGTTTATTGTCTGGGATTTTGCTCAGTATTTTCAAAAGACCTTTTGAAAGACTGATGTCAACTAATACCCACTTTCCTCTCCCGTTAAACTGATTTGTTTTCCCTGAGTGAAAACGGAAAAAAATCACAAATCTCGCAACAAAGTTTGAGATATATTTAGCGTTGAATGTTTTTTTTAAAAGGATCTAATGTGATTACACAAAAACAAGAACAGTCACGATGTACATCTTTTGTGATTCAGTCAGCATCTCACATGTGCGTTTTACGTTTTCAAATTAACTTTGATTGTTCCCAGCTAATATTGTTTTACACCAATGCTCACGAGTCCATTTTATAGCAAAACACAGGGATACAATTTAAATACCTACGACACAATGCCACTGTAATATTTTATGACTCAATTCAAATCAACATATTCATTGCATTTCTTTCAACTGACTGTACATCAATATGTTTGACATCCATTGTGTACATGTCTGTTATCTCTAATGGCCATTATTTTCACTAATATCTCTCTGTCACTCAATAACTCGATCCAAATGTGCCTATTATATGGAAACATATCCAAATTCAGTGACCCAGGTGTTATTCTGCCGGCAGCAGCAGGTCTCGTGTTTAAGATGTGCACACAGAAAATGTCAGCGACAATAAAACTGATGCGAGATTAAGACGATTACAGCCTCAGTGACTGACACACACTGTCTCCACCAGTGTTGTGTACTTTTTATATTTACAGCTCTTCGCTAATGATCTTTGAAGTGATGAAAATTAACAGTGTCGCTGAGCCTTGTACAATATTCAAAGTCAAGACTTGTTTACAATTCAACTGTGGCTATTTACATTGCCTCAAGGAGAAAGTAAACATTCATGGAATGAAATGAGTTTATTTTTGATTCATTGGGTTATATAGTTTTTACAGACCTATAAAGACTTTTCTTGAATGATGCTGGAGAACTAAAGTTTACAAAGATTTGTTCTCTGAGAATGTGGAGCTCTTACATTTGTTTTCTCACTGCTGTTTTGTGTTTATGTAATTCATGTTGCTTTATGATCTTTGTGAGCCATTTTACATCCTCTGACTGCTTTACACTCCAGTGGCAGTGAACTTCTCTGTCACAGGCCCAGCTCCATATTTCTTCTTTTTTAATTGTTTTGAATTTTTTTATTACTTATGACATTTCCCCCTCAAAAGACAAAGCAGCGTTTAATCTGCTGCCGAATGAGGCCGTTAAGTTTCGTGACACGACACTCATAAATACCAGTATACCTCTACGGAAAGCCATTCAAGCCAAAAAGAAATAATTATTATACTTTGAATATGTTTGTAATTAAATATAGTTAAATAATTATTATGAATTATACTAGCTTAAATATCATTCAAATATAAATATGTGATATATGTACTTCGCAAGTGATCTCTTTAAATTCTACTTTTCACTTTTTTTTAAATTTCAAAACAATTACAAGGTATTCATTACTCCGAAAAACCTGGGAAAGTTTGTCATTCTGCAGGCGTGATGCCCGTTAAGTCAGAGTCAGCATGCAGCTCATAAACTGAGTGTGAATGCAAATGCGAATGAAACATATGAAGCGTGGGTGGGGGGGTGGGGGGTGTTGTATGTTGTGTGCACACATAGTTGTGAAATTAATGCTAATTGAAATTATTTAATGAAGAAAAAAATTGCTTTTTTTGGCAGTTCTGCTAAGATAACAACAAGCTATCGTCTTTTTACTCCCTGAGGCCTGTAACTTAAAATACTAGCACCCTCAAAAATCTGCTTCCCTCAGTAGAAAATAATAAATATGAAATGAGCACAGCAATGACCCTTATGCAATTGTGAAGCATTCATTATTATGAGACGTGTTTTTCAGTCAAAACGATTACAAGTATTCAATTGTTTCTCTCTGTGGAAAAGGTTTAGATTATCCCTTCATTTAGAATTTTCTTTGAGGCTGAACACTAATTATGTACATAAGCCCCCTATAAAGACTATCCAGTGCCAAATCTGTTTGGATGAACTTTGCCTTCTTAGACAATGTGCATGTTTGTGCCAAAACAGCAGGAAGTGTGGTAGTCTGCCTTCATTTCACCTGATTAGTGCATCTGCCATGTGCTTTGTTTGTTAATTAGAGATGTCAGCCACTTCTCGCATGTTGTATCTCTGGGTTTTTTTCCATTCTGTTCCTATGAGACACATACTGTATGGGTTGTTCTCGCCACTACTCCTGTTTTATCCCAGGTTGTTTACATACCTCTCTTGGTCTCTGACGTGCATGCTGAATAATTTCCAAACCAGGTGTTGGACATGATATTGTCGTCATACTGTGGTTTGTGAAATGCTTTGTAATGGATTGCCTTAACAAAAGATTAATAAAATATTGACAACTTTGGCAGAATGCAAGATATTCTTTTTGTGTGTGTGTGTTTGATCACAAATAAGATGGAAGAGTAACTTACATTACTGATTGAAAATGTAAAAGAAGAAATTACTGACGTATCAGCACAGTGAACATTATAGGATTCTGTAGGCAGAGTCAAGGGGTTCAGGATAATGTCAGTGGAAACATTCACATATTTTTTTAATCTACACTTGGAGTCTAGAGCCAAATGATGAATGTGTTTGCAAACTGTTGCTTATTTACACCTTCGGGAGTTAAAGAGTAGTATATTATTTATTAGAGTCTTGCTTCTGGCCACCTTATGAATATAAGAAGAATATTCACTCTCTTTTAGTTGTGTTTTTGGTCTCGACCATAGACTGTATGGTCTCGACCAACTCCTGAGGAAACATGTGGAAATAAAAGCTTCCTGTGTGCTGTTTGATGCTGAGCTGGCAGCGTGAACTGGGTTTTTAGATCATTTTTATCCTTGCTGCAGGCGAGGACAACATTATGAGACCAGTGAGAGTGAACTAAAACAATAAAGATTTGGGCTGGCCGACTAAATAATGAGTTGAAATTCATTCTAAAGCTCTGTAGAGCCAAGGGGAGCAGAAGATTGAAGGTCAGAATGCATCAGCACAACAACTTAGTGTTGAAGTTCAAATGATAGTGAATTTGCTGTGCTGCACAAAACAGTTAACACATTTATATTAAAATAGAGCAACCCAAAAATAAATATATATATAATGGAAATAAGTTAAATTCAGTCTATATAAATTTAGAAATACAATTTCAAAGTCAAATATCTTAGTGAAGAAGAATTAAATGCAATTTCAACCCAGCGATTACATTGAACAATTTCAGTTTTAATTTCAGCTGCTACTATACAGTTTATGATATATTATGGCAATGATTTACTTCCATAGAAAACCGCACATTCCGTTTAAATCTATTCAGTGTGATTTCTTGCTTTGTAAAACCTGGTGCTTACGATACCCACAATGCAGTCTGATAGCTAAAAGTCAGGTCAGAGATTCTGGTGTTATGCCAGTTGTGGCTGGTTTTGCCTTAATCCATTGCAGCCTCAGGCAGAGATAAACGACAGAATGATAGACTCACTCCTTAACTCACTCCAATCCCATACCCCCAAATTTTTTTGTTGTATTCTTCTTGTAGTGTTCCGTCTCGCCCACTTAGCAGACTTCATCCAGCTCCCTCTGGAGCCACAAAAGGCTTTACACAACTTTTTTTTCTCACATGCAGTGTAACTCCTGGAGACCTGTAAATAGACTTTGATGTGAAAAATCAATGGAGTTCCTCTTTAAACCCGGCTTTCTGCTCTACATTTCCCTTTTTTTTTCTTTTTCATACATTAGAAATGCTGCTAACACGAGATTTTTATCGCAGTATTTTTTTCTTTTTCTTTTTAACAATATGGTTGGTTTGCAACCCCACATCAGACCCCTAGAGAGGCTGGTGTCCAATCAGCAGTGAGTGCTACATCCTCTCACAGAATGTGTTCTGCTTAGAAACGTGTTTTCTCCCTATAATAAGAAGCACTGCTGATGAATCAAGCCGTCCACCTGGGGAGAGGGAGACAGCAGCTGGAGCCATAAATTACCAGCTTAAGATGGAGCCGTCACCTCCCCAACCCACCCACCCACTGCCCGAACAATAACCAGTGACTGGAAGCCAGGAAGAAAATCAACAGCTAATGACATAGAATTATTACTTTACTTATATATATATATATATATATATATATATATATATATATAAAACATTTCACACGTGTAATATGCAAAAAAGGGAGAAGAAAACATTCACGAGAGATTGCTGCTCAGAACGAATTACACCAATTTACTCTGGGGCTCTGGCAGGCAACATTTTATGAACCAAAATAGAAAGTGAAAAGAACACCCTCAGTTCAGTTTGTACTAAACAGCAGAGATACTAGAAGTACTAGTTCAAAACTTGTTCACCCCACGGCCAAATGTCAAATGGAAGGATTGACTATCAAATCTGTACAATCAATAAAACCATTGGAAACAAAGGGAACAGCGCAGTTATCCTGGTTCTGTCTATACGTAACAAATCCACCTCCTTATATCCTTTATTATTATGTGCTTTATGTGCATTATCACTTTTATTATTTCATTTACGCTCGATATTTTTACACCTTACCTAATGTACTATTATATTGTTCTTTTTTATTGCAACCTTGAGGCAAGATATGGCACAATAATTTTTTCCAGGATTAATAAAACTCTATCTTATCTCTCATCTATAAAACTCAATCATTAACATGTTACATCGTGTGTGTTTCATCTTTACAAAAAGGATTATTTCTTGGCCGGCTGACATTACCTCCTGCCGTCCTGTCACCACTATCAGAGGCTTCTCTCTCTCTCTTTGTGTCCAGTGTTTGTACTGAGCTAAACTAACCCACCAGACATGAGGGTAGTATCAGTCTTATCATCTACAACTCTCAATCTCATTTCCCAAACTGTGGAATCAGTCCTTTATTCCTGAATTTTTAAATTTGTTGAATATAATTTGACTATTCACAATGTTGACACATCAGAATTGATATCTGTATGGGTAGTTGGCACTGTAGTTATGCTTCTGCTTATTTCAATATTTTGACTGCATCAATCATTCAGAATAAAAAAACTACAGAAGAAAAATTAATTAAACAAGCGTTTCAATTGCAAATTTAATTTGGAAGAACAATAATAACTAACATTCTAACATACATACAATACTCATGAAGCACTCGACACACTTAGTGTCAAAAAGAAAAAAACAGAACTCCCAGTGTGAAAATGCCACTCAACAACAATCATTATGATGAATTTAAAGCCTTGAATTGAAGGTCCAAGGGGTTTTTTACTTTTCTCAAACATTCTGTAATAGTTTTTTTATTCCACACCCAACTTTTTGTCTTTTTGAGTAGTTAAAACAGAGTTCTGGCCTCAGTGGCTGTTTTGAATCTGTTCAAAGGTTGTTTACATACCTCCTGGGCGAGGATGGAAAGATATTCCCTCACTGATCAGAGATCAGGGTGGACTCAGTATTGACCTGGAAACCAACCAGAACCAGATCTCTTGCTGGTGTGTCAGTTCCAGCTCCGCCCTCCACCAGCCTCCAGGTTCTCCAGCAGCAAGGTGAGCTGCTTCATGTCAGATGGTGGGCAGGACAACATCCACCAATTTGCAGAGCTCAGGTCAATTGAAAACATATACTGTATTATTTTTTTCACATTAGGATTTAGAGTTAGTGGGAGGCATCGTTACAGCTTCTCCCTCACCACTCATACTAATGGTGTAGCTCTCCACGGCAACCTTTCTGCTCTGCTGCTCACAGTGAACTCACCTCGGGCCTAAAGCACAGGTCTCACACAGCAGCCAAATGGACTCGCCACTTCTACTCACTGGCCACCCTTACATAGGCTATAAATCATCATTAGTTTACCATAAAGGACAATGTGATATGAATTAATGTGTTTTCAGTGCACTGTAATGGAGCCAGAGTGGAGTGCTGGGCGGTTGCCCATTACAGCCCATATGAAATAATGTGCTGGAGATTTCGTCAGCTGGGATCACCATCCACATAGAAAATAATCATGATGAATCATCTTAATCAATGTGTCACATTCACTGACAAGAGATGCCATATGTTTGTTGGCATGTTCATTTTCTATTTAAAATGAAGAACACTTATTCATATTTTATCAGATATTCTTTAAGTTTGGATTAACCCTCAGGTGTATCACATCACAAATGTCACATCTTCTGATTTTAAAGGACAAAAATTGGCATTCAAGAAATAACAAAGCAGCAGCTAATGACCGACCAGCTCATTAATAACATCAACTAATAATGAAGGGGAAAAAATACAGAAGAACTGAGTATCCACAGTATGAGGATGCTGAAAATTCAATATGCTGAATGTCATTACTTCCTGGAGACTTGTTTACTGTTTGCTGCTCTCTGGAACAGCCTGTTCCCCATAAAAATGCATCCCCATTATGGGCAAAAACAACAGTGAAATTGAAAATGTCAGGGAGAGTTTAGTGATTTCATTTAATTGTACTTGCCACCGCAAAACAGCACAGTACAAGAAGAAGGTAACGAGTCTGCACCTAATAAACTCAATAACAATACAGTTTTAATTGCCTGCAGAGATTTAACAAGTAGTTGAATACATTTTTCACACGACAGAAAATTGTCAACAAATCAAATATTTGTTTATGTGGATAAATAACCCGTAAATATTAATTTGATTAAGAAAAAATACTTATCATGAATAAATATTTACTGGTTTTCTTATTGTTGACAATAATCTGAATGTCTGTGTTATTTTCTACTTTTTTGACAAATGAACAAACCAGTTAATTAAATGTTTTATTTATATAATTTGTGTTTATTAGAGAATTAAAGAGAAAAAGGGTGGTAGTTGCTTCACACAAGCTTCTTTTAATAATGATATTGAACTTACTGAGCCTAATGTTTCCACAATGTGTACAATCAGAGGTGAAATTAGCAGTTACACTCTTATGACAAACAAGTGATACATTAGCCACTCTCTATGGAACAATAGCAACTGCAGTACCACCAGTGAGCCGCAGCTGATCTGACTGATAGAGAGCTTTCAAAATGGAGACAGGAAAATGTCCCAAAATCACATATGTTTATATTCACATGTCGTCTCTCAGATGTACAAATAATAGCAGGAGTGTCAGAGGAAGAAGATGATGTAGTTGTAGCGTGACAAAGTTCACGAGGAAGTGGTTTGGATGTATGGGTGAATAAAACATTGGACTTGAACACGGGGGACAGCTTTTCATTTCCCCTTTCAGTTCATGTTGTTTTTTTAAAGCATGATAACGATTGTAACGTAACATGAAACGTGTTTTTATTATTGTCAAAATGATGACGAAGCTCTGCTAAGTAATGTAGTCAATTTAACCCAAACTACAGTATTGTTATAAACCCACACAAACATTAACATTACTAATTTTACATTTTGGAATTGTGAAGGTTTGTCCTCCAGTTAGTGATGTCAGATAAGAAAATGTCTTTGTGTGTCATTCTAGGTATGGACATCTTTTTTCATTAATTTGACTTGTGGTCAAATTGGTCATATATAAGTATAAATAAAAAAACAAATAAACAGCCACATCATTGCACAAAAGACTGACATCTTCTTATATTTAGATCTTTTTTATATAATATCAACAGGGAAGAGTTGATTTAAGGTAAAGAAAAAAAATCTTACTATGCTCCCTTCAGTAAAATAAAAATTGCAACACCCTCCTGCTCTAATCATTTCACTACAGCCTCTCAGAACTGTGAGATATCCACACTGACTCCCTCTCACGCAAATCAAGCGGCTGTTACATCTCAGAGTGCTGATGCTGCCAGCAGCTATAAACCATCTCAGGGCTGAGAATTGTTCCCTGGTTGATCTGTGCCATTTAGCAGCAAACTGAAAAGTGCACACAATGCCTGGTTTGACCGCCCCTGTCATGCAGTAAAAGGCTTTGGAGATCTCAAAAGAAAAAAAGCAGAGGTAGTTTCACACGTAGGCCTTTAGACATCACGTCCAGCTCTCTCGGGCTGTGCCCTCTGCATGTGTTTACTGAACACCTTAGATTACCTTCCTCGACTCTGAGCCAGGTCTCTAATCTTTGCGGCTGGAGGAGGAGGAGAAGGAGGAGAAGAGGCAGTAAAGAGAAAATACACGGGAGGGCCGACTTTAAAGATGAGAGAGAAGAGGGAAGGGAAGATGGCAGGTGGAGAGAGGACAGAAGGAGGGGATTGGGAGGCTGGAGCGAGGGAGAAAAGGAGATTAGAGAGAGCACAGAGGAGGGGAGGAAGAGTGTTGCAAGGAGGAGGAGTACAGTAGGAGAGAGGAGGAGCCCCCCCATATGGAAGCACTGTCATGTCATCCACAAGTAGCTGTGGGCCTGTGTAAACCAGAGACTCCCTCCCAGGGTCTTATGGGAAAATAGAGAATTCATGGCTGCCTGATTGCGGCTCCTTTGATGGGAGAGAATGTGATGAATGGCTTCGACTGTTGTAAGGCTGCACTGCTGTTCTTTTCAACTGACAATCAAAAATTCTGGTTCCATGCGGAAAAACCCTGAACAACATTTAACGATGAAGTGACAACTCCTCTCAACTCTATATGTCTCCGGTTTGAGGTTGAGAGTTGAAAAATCAGTTTTCAATGATGGATTGTGGGAAAGAAAAATGCCCCAATTTTATTTACTTCTGCTCAAAATCCATCTTTTCTACCTTCTCTCCAGTCAACAGCAATGTTTTGTGACTTGTGATAACTCCCCTCCCTCTCAGTCCTGCTCAGCCTTGTGTTACCCCCTCTGAGGACACACAATTACACATAACATTGCCATATGTGTGTGTGTGTTTGTGCACGCCCACACACCAAAACATTGGCAGAAATAGCAGTTTACTGTGAGCAAAAAGATAACAGCCTCTGCTGCTGTGTGGGCTTGACACAGTTCAGCTCCGTCATTCCAACTCTCTACGACAGACCAGGAAAAAGGGAGACTGAGAGAAATCCCTACAAAGTGCAGAAACCAATTGTTTTATTACTGTCTGCTGCAGCTGTCTGACGGACTCACACTGCTCCTCTGCTATCACTAAGCCTCTCGTCTCTCACACAGCTCTGTCAGGAAGGTGTTGTCTTTGAAGCACCGCCGAAAACCGTCAAACTCAGCGTTTTAAGACTTTAAAGTGGAGAGGAAATAAGAAATCAGGTTTTCTCTGGGGCCTGAGTTAAAAGGCTGAAATGTTGCTCATTGGTTTTTGCCTCCAGGAGAGTTCTTGTTTCAGCTGTGTCAAGTCAAGCAGTCTGTCAAGTTGATGCATTTGTTTTAACAGCAGAGATGTGAAGCTTCACTGGGGGGTGAGGAGGACTCCCCCCCAGTGAAAATACATTAATTGGAGGTATTTTTCACCTGAGCTTATTCCCCAGAGTATGAAGGAGGGGAAAATGACATGAGTGTAATGTTTAAGTACATACATAAATCAATGAAAAAGGCAGTGGCTTCATTTGGTGCTGTCCATGGTGCTGACATGACACAAGCACTATGCATGTACTGTGTATAGTAAAGTTGTTGATGCGTATTTGTACTTCAGTGGTTCTTCTGCAGTTGCCAAAAGTAAATCAGAGTGGATCAGTGCTAAAGTGGTTTGCACTATTAATTGAAAGACAACAAAGGGGTTCTGGTTTTGAACCCTGGTTTAGCTCTGTCCTTTCTGGTGTTTGCATGTTCTTACTACAAACAGTGCCTCAGGTTTCCTCCCACAGTCCAAAGTAAAATGACCATAGATGAATGTGAGTGTAAATGTCCCTTTGATAAGCTGGCAACCAGCCACCTCTCAGTCAGGGTCAGCTGGGATTCTACCACCCAACGCCCACTGACTGCTCAGTTGCATGAAAACATTTTTGCAATTATTCATTTTTATCTAATGAAAGAGTTTTTGAGAACATTCTATTCACCAGTAGTACATGTGTCCCCTGGGGACTTTTAGATTAGCTGAACTAAGAATAGATATATGATTGTATGTGAAGTAGCCCTTAAATTCAATCAAGCTGCACCAAATACCACGCACTCAGATATCAGTTCCCTAAATATATCTTCATTATATAAATTAATTTGTTGGTGCCGATCTTTTATATGATACATTCTTAAAGTTGTATGTCACGTTACTGCATGCATGTTTTTGTGAAATATATTCTATAGTATATGTTTCACATATTTTTATTGCACATTTTCTGTCTATACGTATATGTAAAAGTGAAATTATTCATTCTTATCACAATAAGCAACAACCTTCCAGCGAGTTGACACAAAGATATCTTTCTCTTCCACCATGACCATGAGTCAGACTTGGGTCAGTCAACATGGATGGCTCAAAGTAATACATGTTTGAAACACCCAATGGCAAAAGCTGTGTGTGGTCTGTGGTGAAATACTATTGACAGATTCCTTGAAGGCCATGCATCTATCAGTGGTGAGGTATTTGAGTTTGTCTAGACGTGTTGAAAGGGTACGTCAGACAAAAACATTTTAATTGAATGGTCTGTGAGGTTAAAGTGCAGACTATCAGAATGAGGTTATTCTCACAAAGAAACATGAAGACAAGGACAGACAGCTGTTTTTATTCACGAGCATTTCAAGTCAGGTCACAGCTTAAATGACTCAGTGACATAAAAGCAACAAAAACATCCATCCATCTATTATCTATAGCTAAATCCTTTGAGGATTGCAGGGATTAGCTGGAGTCAATCCCTCTGACATTGTATGGAGGTGGAGCATACACCCTGGACAGGTCGCCAGTGTCTCACAGGGCCAACAAATAACCATTCGCACCTACAATCAGTCTAGTGTCTTCAATGGGCCTAACTCCAATCTCCATGTCTTTGGACTGTGGGAGGGAATCAGATTACCCAGAGAAAACCCACACTAACACAGGGAGAACATGCAAACTCCACACGGGAAGAACTGGGACTCAAACCAGGCAACAGTGCTAACCACTGCATATCTTGATTTATATTAGTATATTTCTTAAAACAATGAGTTATTTATATACACAATACAGAATCAACAACAATACAGTCATTTTAACATCTTGATTCAAACCACAAATATATGAACAAATCCTGCTGTTGCTCTGTTTATAGATACAAGGAGCTTGTCTCTGCTACAGCAGCAGCGAATCTGCTATAAAAAATCTCCAGTCTCCAATAACAATGTGGGACTCCATGTGATTTAGTGCTCTGATACTCAGAACAGAACTTTGGTGTGCCAGCCTGTCATGTGTATTAACTTTTTTATTTGTGTGTCTCGAGGGAAACTGAATTTGGTTTTTGTCTCCAGCAACAGTTGAAGAATTTATTGAGAGCTTGTGCTGCGACGGAGCTATAAATTACACAGCTGGATGTCTCTCGTCTTTTTTACAGCACATGCAGAAAAGACAAATATCCAAAGACACACAGGAGCCGTCTGGGGGCATTTTGTTGGCTTACACTTTGCCCAGCTAATTTTTGTATGTGTAAAATTATATCTGTGTGATGAGATTATTTATGTCTGCATTAGTCAGATCAACATTCCTACTAGAAATTGAAGGGAAAGTTTTCTATAAGTAGTTTTAGTGTAGGTAACAGGGCTTGGTCTTGCAGGTAGAAGCATCCTCATGATTTCCACTTTGAAGTAATGGTGTGTGTGAGGAATCCATTACCTCAGCCCTTATACCCTGCTGTGAAGCTTGTAGGGGTATGTGACACTCCATTTCCTTTAATTTCCCAGTCTCACTCCGAGGGCTTTGTATTCAATCCATGTGTAACAAAGGGAAAAAAAGGAAAATGCATTCTTTCCTCCCAGATTATCATTGTTTTTTTCATCCCTGCTTTTGCAATGCAAGTGCACTGCCTTAAAATAGCATTCGGAGCTGGGATGCAGAGGGGAAAAATATGCAGGCTTGTGTAAAATATGCAGGAATCTTAATGCAAATCCAGTCTCGGGTGTTGTCTTCTCTCGATTACAATTCAGCTAGGCTCAGTACTACAAGAGTTCGTCCCTCAGTGCTTTCAAGAAAGATTACGACCGACTACAATCTAAGCCGCTGAATCGGCAAAGCAAAACAATCCATCAACGCGAAACTGATTATCCGGAGACACTGCAGAGCAGGTTACATCCTGGTCATGTATAAGGAGGAGCATCTCACAGGCCTAAACTTGAACCCTGCGGCAGAGTTATTATCAGTGGTGGAATGTAACCACAATGAGCATATACTGCTTACTCAGTTTCCAATGGTACTTAGTTACTGTGCATTCATCTTCACAAATTGCATCACATGAGACAAATACTAAAACAACACTACAGTACACATCATTCAACAACAAGAATATAAATGCATAACAGACTAACGTGGGCATTTCATTAACATTTATAGACTGCAAATGGCCTTGAGACAACAAATGGGTTTGTGGAGGGATATCTTTTTAAGAGCTGTAATGGCTGCAGGTACTGTGCCCTGTTGCACCTCCTGAACCTGCACCTGATCCTGAGGGTATTATAGAAAAGTGGCAGTGGAGTGGGTGAGTGACGTTCTAGGCTATTGAGGTTACAATGGGAGTGATGGTCTTGCAACTGTGAAAGAAAGTTATTTGTACTTGACTTGAATAATTTTTCTTTATTCTTTTAGACCACAAACTACTTATAAATGAACTTTTAACTCCACTATGTTGACTTTTCCATTTTGCAGCTATTTGCAAAAAAACGAGAATGACTCTCAGGGTCACTCAGTCCAAGGCCCCTAATGAAACCACATTTAAATTCACTACATCTTGGTTCTTATTTGGATCTACAGCATATTACACATAGTCATACATATCAGTTCCCTTTACATTAAGATGCAAAATATATTCTCTGAGAAATCAAGAAAAACTCCCTCTCTCTCAATGTGAAAGACAGAAAACATTCCTTGATCCGTCCCCTGATCTGGATACACACCAAACTGACTCATACTATATAAAGTTTATTAAATAGCACAATTCGCTGTAGATCCAACAACAATACAACAGGACAATAGAACCAAAGCAATTAGTTGTTTGACTGAATGAGAAAATGAACCAGCAACTACTTTGATAATTCTGTAGATCATTTATTATTCATGAATCTTCTAAAATGTGAGGATTATTTACACAATAATAATTAAATTCTTCTTTATGTCATCAGGTTTGGACTAATGGGTGGACAAAAGAAACATGGTAAAGGTGCCTACAAACAATAGATTGATTTATTGAGAAGGGGCTGCCCTTTAGTTATAAACGAGGTCCATCTTTAATGTCTCCAATAGTAAAATGTTACTTACACATCAATACAGCAGTAATAATGATCTAATTATGCAACAATTAATAGCATCACAGCCACAGGCAACATTTACTGCCTTATTGTTCTGAAGTATTTGGTTGTGCTTGCTCCACTGGTCTTCATCAGTATTGGCTGCACACAGTCCACTCTGGGCCTGTAGCTGATTGCTAATCCCAGATGTCCCTCCTCCCACATGCAGCAGCCGATCATTCATCCTTTGTGAGCACAAGCAAAGACTCCTGTTGGCAGCTCGTGTCAATCTGACAACCCACTGACGGAGACTATACGATGTCTCAGCATGACTCTGCTGATGTTTCTCAACCTCACACAGAGAAAACTTTTTATAAGGCACTTTTTCAAAGTGCAGTCTAATGGGACGTGCTAGGATCAGAGCCAACTTAAGATGACTTTATAAGACCATGCTGTCTACAGCTATTACACTGCTCTAGGTGAAGGCTGTTTAGGGAAGGTGGTGAAGAGGAGATGTTGTTGTAGCCCAGTAAATGAGTTTCCTATTCAGACATAACAAGGTTGTTAAAGCTGTGAGGACACTGACGAGGGTTTTAGAAGTACAGGTCATGCTTCATGGTGTTTAGTTGAGTGCTGAGTCATTGGAGTTTTTTTCTGACAAAAATCAGACATGCTGCAGAAACCTGAAACCCTCATTTAATGAGAAGCAAGACTTTAAGTAAAAGGTGACATGTGTAACAAACTACTGCCATCTTGTGGAAAACAACACTGCAACAACAGAAATCTTATTCTCCGTCACGTCTCTGTCCTGCAGCGTGAGTCGTTCTTTCAATACCATGAGATCATCTGAACAGTAAAGCAGGTTATTCTACGAATATTCGACTGTTTGCTTTCCTGGCTCCTTAATGGTGGAACAAGCTCCCCATTGACACCAGGACAGCAGAAGGTCTTCACATCTTCCACCACAGACTAAAGACACATCTCTTCCGACTACACCATGGTGAAGAAGATGACGTCCAATAACAAAAAAATATATAAATTTATATATTTTATTGCACTTACATTGAAGCACTTTGTAGTTTGGCTTTTTTGAAGCAAATTTCACTTATTTGATTCTTGTTGTTCTGGGTTTGTTCCCTCATGGTTGTGTCACTTATTGTAAGTCACTTTGGATAAAAGCATCAGCTAAATGAAATGTAATGTAATTCTGTAATTTAATGAAGAAACAATTTATTATTCAACATACATATTACAGCAACATGTTTTACATAACAAAAACATCCATAGAGCTGTGAGGCAGCTGCTGTAACCTCTAATCAAACACGTACAAAAAATAATACAGAGCAAAAACACTATGGATTTATTTCTCTCTCTCTCTGCTTTCTTCATTAGACCTTGTGAAAGCACAAGAGAATAAAAGAATGGTTTCAAATATACATCTCTACATAATTTTCTGACAGTCTCTCAAGATAATGAAATTAGACTTGAACAAATGGTTTGTCATTATTGGTGGACTAATTCATTAAGAACAGTGCTGTTAAATCAAACATTTTTATTTTTCCCAGTATGGAAGCATAATCACTCATATGCAGAAAAAAATGAAAGGTTCAGTGTGTAAGATTTAGGTGAAAGGGATCTATTAGCTGAAATTAAATATAAAATAATCCTAGTGATGTTTTCACTAATAAGTTTCATTTAAATTGTATGAGTTGTTGTTTTCTTTACCCTAGAATGGGACCTTTATATTTGAATACTTCATATTTACATCAGGGGCAGGTCCTCTCTACGGAGGCCGTCCTGTTTTTTACATTAGTCCAGACTGGACAAACTAAAGTTCTTTTGAGTTTTTATGACAACTGAAGTCTACCACAGGTTCTCCTTTATGTTTGGAAGGGGAGGGTGACTAAATTCTACACACTGAACCTTTAAGTGTAAGTAAAAAAAGGCTGATCTGGAAATATGGCAAAAACATGTTATCACTTTGAGCTTTTAGGCTAAATCTAAATGCAGATTTTGGTTCATAACTCACAGCTCTTTGAAGCAAAAGCATTTCAATACCTCCAAACTCATGTTTAACTGTTAATCAATAAAGGCCAGAACATGTAACTGTATTTCAAGTCAGCTGGTTCTCAAGGCGGGTAAAAAAAAAAAAAAAGTATCATCAAGAGTTGACATAACCCCTGTCACACCCCAAATATCAAAAGGCACCACAAAATTGCATTAACTAAATTCCAAATGATTTCTCAGTTCTGCTCCACAAACAAAATTATGCAATGATATACTGATAACTTGATCCCTCTGCATTATTTGCCAGTGGGATGATAAAAAGAGGTTAGTCAACATTTAAAAATATCTATCACAGACACCAACCTTAACTCCAGACCACCCACAAATAAGGAGGCACCACAAGGAAAATTATATGAAGTAGGATAGAATATAGTCAGCTTTAAAGAATTTATGTTAACACAGAGAAAACAAGGCTAAAACCTCAGGTTACGTTATTTACTGAGATGTCATTATGCATCACATAGTGGGGAGGGGAAACCTTGCACAACGCTGTGCTGCAGGAGGCCCCATGTCTTAAAATCATCTTCCATAAAGGGGAGACTCTTTAAAATTCTGTTTTCAAACTCCTCTAAGTAATGCTCCTTCAGCTCAGCCGAGGAGTGACAGGAAGTACAGGAAATGTTACTGGAGCTGTTCTGAAATAATGTCACGCTGTCCTGATCACTCCCACATCCACTGTGCTGACTCATACCGCCCTCGTCTGACGGTTTGTGGTTGTTCTCAACATTTCTGTGTCCCCTTTGTTGACTGTTGCAATTTCCACTTGATGCTGTGTTGTTTATTTTGGCATTAGTTTCGAAAGGCCTTCTCGTGGGCCTGACAGGCTTCAAGCAGGCCGAAGTGTTTGTAAGGATCTCCACTGGAGCAAAGTTACTCTGGGCAAGTTGACTGAGTGGTAGTGAGTCTGCCATCAACATTTCTTCTGAGACTGTCTGGACGATGTTGAGGCTCCACGTGTCTCCAGCTTCTCCTCTGTTTTTGTTCGGGGTGAGTTTCTTGCTAGTGTCAATAACAATACAGTCAGATTCCCTTTCATTACTTACTGTGTCCATCTCATCCTCAGAAGCATCCTGCTGCAGAGACTCTGGTCCACAGATATCTTCACATGACATCATGGACCCCTTCAGAGGAGACTCAAATATCACACCCTTGGGAGCAACCGGTCTGAGGTGTCTGCTGTGAGGGCGAGTATATGCTGATGAGCCGACCTGGATCTCAGGCTGTCTCAGCATGTACTGTTGGACTGACTCTGGCACAAGGATTTCAGGACGCTTTTTGCTGGGCAGTAAGGCAGAGAGACTTCCAGGTGCGCGCGTTCCTACAATGGGTACAAGGGAGGTAGGTTTAAGCGCAGAGACAAAATCCTCCAGCTCTTGATAAGAAGAGTGGTCCGAGTAAGGCACCACATGGACATTGGGTTGGAAGGAGACCAGGGGCCTGCTGGTGGGCAAGATGGCCAACGTGGGTTGTTCTTTGTTCCACTGGTGCAAAGTGGCAAAACAGATCTCTGACTGATATACGGCTCGGATACGACCGGCTCCGGGGTCAGTGGTGAAAACGTCAGGCAGCTCCAGAGCTTTGAGGGTCTCCATCCTCTCATAACTCACCTCAATCCAGGTTTTAAACTCCATTGCCAGGTCCAGCAGCAGGGACTCCTTCCCCAGTGCATACAAACCTGTGATGCATCACAAAGTCAGAAAAATAACAATGGCACATTGGATAACATGATAATTAACAGCATATTTTTAAAATCCTTTTAAAGTCTCATATTATATTAGGCTGGAATTATTTATCTGACTTTTACAGTTATAATTTTCGTTTCGTGAGCCTTGATAAAATAACTCTTTTATACATGTCTGAAAACCTAACAGTGCCAAAGAAGAGCTCTACACAAAATTACCTATGACAACACTGTGATTAGGGTGGCTGCGGATGATCTCTTTGATTTGTTGAGTGGCTTGCTTTCTGGAGGGGAGGGTGCGGTTGGGGTCACAGTTGGTGTTGTCCAGGTACAGGACATCAATCGTGGTGTTTGTCCTTAGACATGGCTCACGTAGCATTGAGGGAGTATATCTGAAGTCACCTGAAATAAAGAGGGAGACAATTAATTCCTGTGATACTCCACTCAATATAAAACCTGTGAATATGTGTTCATCATATGAAACTAAATTTGATCTTAGAAAGGAAAGAAAGAGGGAAAAAAACACAAAACCTAAGAAATATTTCCTACATCCTACAAAAGCAGATACAAAATTTCCAGTGCCTTCAGAGACTGACCAGTGTACAGTATAGAACCAAAATAGCCTTCGAAGAGAAACATCACAGCCCCTGGACAGTGGTTGGCATCTATCAGGGTGACTGTCAGCCTCTCTTTTCCAATGTCATCCAGCGGCAGCATGTATGGGTCACCCAGCTCTAATGGATGGATCCACTGTTCCTTTACCTGAGCAGAAACAGAAATGATCAGCAGCAGGTTACTGTGAATGAATGCACTCTCAGCCATTGTTACCCAAAAGTGTTCAAATAATTAAATTCCCCAACATTATGCACATGATATAAAGTTATCTGCTTTTTGTAACTCCTCAGTGAAGCAACACGTAAGTGATACATTAAAGGAAAACCTTGAATAAACGATTGCAGATATTTTTATACAAGTATGAAAGAGGGTGTGTGTTTATATAATGTGATCCTCGGTTTTTAGATTTGTGCCCATTTCAACTCCTATGAAAGATATAAGCACTCTCTACCACCATCAAAACACCGGATGAAAAAAACAAATCAGTTTTGGCCACTCTCTGTGGTCAGGCCACACATGTTATCTCTTAATTTATTTTTTTTCCCTATTGTTTGTCATCCATCTGTAAATGACACACACATCAAATCTATGATGCCCTTTAAATGGCTGCTACTGTTCATCAAACCTGCATCATTCCCATTTATTCATCCCGACAACATTTGGAATCTACAGTACCTTACTGGTTATGTCACGTCAAACCAAAACACGAGTTTGTAATGTGTGTCATAGTAACAAACATGTTCACGAGAGGACTGTTGAATGTGACGTGTTTTGAAAATGATTTGGTCAATGCTGATCTGATTGTCTAAACTTGGAAACCACAGTGGCTTTGTAGACCCAGTCACACACTCAAGTTAAGTAAGTAAGCAAGTTTATATGTAAAACATCTCTCGTGGATACAAAAGCAGTCCAACCAATCAGCAAAATACCAGAGCTTTACTTTACAGATGTGTAGAAAACTTTCGACCAGATGTGGATGCAACAGAACACGTGGGATCAGTCTCTGTTGTGTCCCTTCATCGCTCGCATCCCTCAGTACACGGCCCTGGATGAGGCAGAGAAGTGAGCTGTGGAATGGTAGAGATCATGTGACCCTCCTCACCTGCAGCTTGAGTCTGAGCAGCGTGGCGGTGGTGGGGGAGCAGTAGATGGGCCTGTTGCTCCAGGTCGAGGTCAAACCCACCGTGTGGTCGCTGTGCATGTGGGTCAAGAAAAACAGCCGAGCGCCCGGACACTTCCGCACCTGCCAGAAGTCGACGGCCAGCGGCGTGTGCGGGATGACTTTCCCATTGACGGCCATGGTCTGTGGTTGCACTGGAAAGCCCGAAGCCCAGCGATGACTGAACGTACGTTTCAAGTTTTCTATTTGTTTTCCAGCCTCTCACTAACTGAGCTGCTCGGGCTGTGTCTGAGTGGAAGCTAACTTTAGCTAGCATTGAGATATCCTCTCTCTAACCTGCAGCAACACACACACACACACAGCTCCTCGGTCGTTATGTGTTGAACACGTCCTCTTCTGTGTTTTGGCGGGCGGAGCAGCTGACACGCTCCGCCATTTGTGTTTACAATTTGTTTCAGCGTTGTCTTCTTCTTCCTCGGTCTCAACGTGGTTGTGGCATCACACCGCCACCTGTAGGTCATTGCGTGTACTACAAATCTCCCGCCGAGTCGGTGGCAATAAGAGCTGAACTGTTTTTATATGTAAATAATATCCTCCTGCAAAAGTCAGGAAGTGTTTGCTCGTGTAGCACATTCAAAACCAACAGAGTTGTAGTATTGTAAAATGTTGTCCGGTCACTCAGAGGGTATTTAGATTTAGATTATAGAGAAAGCCAGAACGCTGGGAGTAGTCTTTGATTCAGACCTGCAGTCCTACAGTTTAGCAATATCATCAAATCAGCTTTTGGTCAAATTGGGAGTATTGCCAAAATTAGATCATTTCTCCCATTCAGTGATGCACAAATTCAGTCATCTAGATGATTGTAACTCATTATTTGCAGAACTTTTCCAGAAATCTATCATCCAACTCCAACTTATTCAAAAATACTGCAGCCAGAGTTCTTGCAAAAACTCAAAAGTATGAACACATCACCCCCATTCTCGCCACATTGCACTGGCTACCTGTCAAGCTCAGAATTGAATTCAAAAATTGTATTGCTGGTTTTTAAATCTGTCAGCAGCATTGCACAGATCAACCGTTGCTTTTAGTTCCCAGTGTAAGGTGTGAAATTGAGGGTGGTAGAGCTCTGAGGGCTTCACGACTATGGAATAACCTTCCACTGAGAATGAGACCAGCTACCTCTTTGTCCTCCTTTAAATTTCATTTAAGACTCATTTTTATAAGATGGCTCTTATCTAGATTTCTTATGTCTTTGTGTATGTAATCTTTTAAAGTGCTATATAAATAAAGTATTATTATTTTATTATATAAAAAAAACACTCCCAAGTCAGAAGAAAATAGATTAAACATTGTATGTGATAATCTACTAATCTTTATCTCTCATCACAAGATTATATCATTCCTACATTTACACATTTTTTCCCTGATAGAATATATCTTTCATGTATTTAAACATTGTTTTGCTTTAATTTAATACATTTTTTTATCTAACAGGCTTTACAGACAAAAAAATTATATCCTTAAACAACAGCAGAATGCAATTCTGCATGAACGGAAATAAAATAAAACACAAGCACGAAAAAAGCAGCACAGTCAATAGCACCTATCAACACTCAGACACTGAATTGAGGAACTCCTGAGTAAAAATTATGCAGGAGTATAAACAAATCCGGATATTAATTTAAATGTAGGTAGCCAGTTACCAGCCTGTTGTTATTAAAGACATTTAATTGTTTTGTTTTTTTTTAAATCTTAAAATACAAAAAGCCAAAATCAAGAAATGACAACGCCCTGCATCTCACAGAAACTGAATTGTTCACTACTTTCCACTAGATGGCGCTAAGACAGAGGAAACAGTTATGTTATGACAATTAGATCTTAGAGCAAAGGAACATTAGTCTGTGGAGCATTTTTAAACGTAAAGAGCCTATTTTATGATTGATTTTATCAAGACTTATTTTCCAACAGAATCAGAAAATCGACACTTCATCTTCATTTTTATTTTATTTTGTCATTGTAAAAATAAAAATGTACTTTCAGTCATAAAGCAAAACATTTCCCCCCCATAAAGTGACATAAAGAAGTATTCATTATATCCCACATACATATACATTTTCCTTCTACTACCAAAAAAATAAACAAACAGTGATAATGAAATTGTGTTTATCTGATTGTAACGTTTTAGCTGATGGATTGATTTAAGAAAGGGTGTGTGTGTGTGTGTGTGTGTGTGTGTGTGTGTGTGTGTGTGTGTGTGTGTGTGTGTGTGTGTGTGTGTGTGTGTTGGGATACTAAAAAAATGGGGTCGTTGCTATGGTGACAGCGATCCACTGTAGCCCCCTCCCCCTCTCCCCTTAGCACACTGCTCACTTTTCAGGATTATACCTGGGACTACTGCACATTCCTCTCTTATCACACAGCAAGCGTCCTCTCCACTTACCCACAAGCACATTAATCATACTCTGAGTTACAGGTAATTAACTGTCTCTCTCTTCAACACACACTCACACAGACACAGACACAAACTTATGTCTCCACAGAGGGAATGCGCCCCTTCAGAAGTCTGTATCTGTGGGGACCTACATTTTTGTCCCAGCTGTGACATTCCTATGGGTAGATTGTGTTTGTACACACACAAGTGTGTGCACACATACACCCACACCCTTTGAAACCTTGTGCTGGAGATGACATACATTGTGCTGATGATTAACTGAAGAGGAGTGGGTTGAGTTCAGTCAGGGAAATCAGTGGAGCCCCTGTTACTATTCACATCTTTATGGTAACTTGCACAGCTGAGTGCCCTGTGGATTAGTGCACAGTGGGGTGACTTTATGCAGTCAAGACACAAGTTGGCAGGTAATTACATGAAGTATTTTTCATCTAGAAAATATTCCTTGTATTAATCCACAAGACCGGGTAGTAATACACATGTGAAATATATTCATATGAATACATATATTATACCACATATAATGTTTTATCAATCACTTCAACAAATACAATTTAAGTGCCCTCATCAATACAGAGTCACAGCTGTTTTACCACATTATAAACTAGAACAGCACATATAGAGCACATACCTCATCAGTTCTCTAAACATGCCTGAGTATTTAAAATCCACATCAATGAATTATTCTGTGGTAAAACTGTGAAAACTGAAAAACAACATATCTCACAATGACAATGGAGAAAAAATCCTGGATCTACTCCCTGATCTGGATCCACACATAAATGTAATGAGGTCTTCCCTGACCCATACCACATCTTTCCACCAGGTTTCATGGAAATCCATTTGGTTGTTTTTTTTGTAATTTGCTTGGAAACAAACAAACAAACTGACGGACAGGGTGAAAACATGACAACCTTGGTGGAGGTAAAAATCCAAGTGCACTACTTCATTCTCCAGAATAATAAAAATATGAGCAAGGCGATGAGAATAGAAAACAGCAGCTCTGTTCACATGTCAAACCAAAGGTTGCTGAGGTCGGGGGGGGGGGGGGTTGTCTTATCTGTCATGTTGTTATGCAGAGGCAGACAAAAGTGCTGTCAGACAGCAGCAGCGATGCTTGGAAAGCATATGGGTGCACAGCCTGTGATCTCCCTCTGCTTTTAATATATGACCCCTTCTATATTTTCTTATAGGAATCTGGTTATAAGCATTTTGGAAATGTTTTGAAGTCTAAACTCAATGAAATGAGACTCAAAATGTCCTTTAAATTAAATCTAAAGACTTTGCCTCTATCTGCTGTATCAGTATTTATCAATCTCACACGAACAATAGAGCGATGCATCTCTGTTGCGTCCATTCATATCTGAGTCCACAAATTTGACCAGACCCAATAACAACCACCCTCCTCACCCCCTCTCAAAGCCTCATGTCCCAGAGGATGCTGCAGCGGCGCAGTACACACACCCCTGCAGAGATATTTATGGACGTGTGTGAGAAGCCAAAGTTGTCCCTCGGGGGCAAAGGGCAAGTTGTTGGCTGTAACAAGCTAGTGAGAAGTAACACATATTTTTTATTTTTGCATGTGCTCTCACTTATTTCATCTGTCTTTCTCTGTTTATCTCTCTGTCGCTCTCTGGTTTCCCAACACACTCTCTCTCTCCTCTGCACTGATGTGTCTCCAATTTGTTTCCTTGATGTTATCCATTTCCACTCTGTCATCCCCAGTAGGGCTTTCATGATGTCTCTTTTTTGCGCTCTCTCTGGCACAAACACACATCACCACAGTGCAGCAGCATAGTCGCTGTCTAAACCACTTTACTGACAGTTTTGGTGACCACCCTCTATTTCTAGCCAGGTTGTATACAGTGGATTACGAGAGCACTCATCTGATTTGATTAGCTCGGTTCGTTAGAATTTCAGGAGTTGGGCTGCATGGTGTGACACGCAGCGTGAGCCTGCTGAAGAGCCTCCATGGACCCACGTAGGGTGCAGTTTTATGGGCTGCATTATGCATAGCAATGTGCTTGTCGCTTGGTGTCACGGCAACGCTGCATGCCGGGAGAGAGACAACTCTAATTGTCTTCCTGGAGGGCTCCAATTTCTTTTTTTTTAATTTCTTGGTTGGAAACGGGCGTGTGCATCATAGCTAAGTAGTGAGAGCTCAGATGGAGCCGTCTTAATAAGCATCATAGGAGCTGAATGAAGCCGAAGACATCCATTTATTGTTTCTATACTGAAGCAAAGGACCTGTCCATTTATCAACCATATTGGTCTTTAGTCAAAACAGATGGAACCCATGCTTTTTGAAGGAGAAATTAATCCTCGGCCTCACAGGAATGAGCAAAAGTATCAACGATATGAAAATTGCACAAGAAGCATGATGGAATATTTTTGTGCTTCATTTATATTCAGGTGGTGTTTGGGCTTAAAAAATACTAAAAAATACATATTTTTGCCATTTTGCTGCAACGTGCACTGGACCAGAGGGTTGAAGGTCCAAGTAGGTTATTCAAGCAAATATGTTTCCTATGTTGTATTGATTTTGTGTGATGTTATGTGTAATATAGTCCATTTCTCTCTGCTGCAGCAGTTACCAATATTCCTGCCCTGAGCCTTAGATAAAAGCTTTCATGCAAAATAAAAAAAAATAATGTTTCTGTTGACGCACAAGATTTGTTGCAGTTGGCTGAAGCTGGCAGATATTATATATAACAATAGGGGACAACACCTCACAAATGTACCGTCAACAAGGACAAGAACATCCAGCTGTGTATCATTTATTTTTCCGCGTCAGCAAAGAGAAGTGATGCAGTGGACAGATTTTTACACGTTCTGGCTCAGTCTATCCATGTAAAAATGCAATATTCTGCGTGACTGCTTTGCTGCTGTGATGACAGATTTTCAATTGCTTTCGTGTCACTTGTGTTGACTTTGTTCCATTACTTTTTTTCTAATGTGGATCATGATGTGATTTCACAAAAGTTTTGTGGCATTTAGATTAAAACAAAGAAGAAAATGAATTTTAACACCTCCAGAAACCCCTCCGTCGACATCAGGAGAAGTGATTTAAGAGCTACTAGAGATTGGAGGATGGTCAGAGGAATGAAGGTCTTGTAGATGAAAGCGAAGCACTTCTATTCACTTGTGGAAAAATGTTTTTTCAAGTAGTTTCTAAATCTGCGGGCTTCAGGCTCGGATGGAAGCACAAGGTGGCTGAGCAGAGTACAGAAAAAGGCTTTATTAGAGTGAAGCATGATCTCGTGTGAGATGGTTACAGAAAGTCAGAGAAAATCCATATCAAAGTTAGTTGAAGACTTTTGACTTTGACACTTTTCAAATGTGACCACTGTAATTTTCCTTTACAGATGTCAAAGATCTATAGAAGTGCTTATTCGTGCTAATAGTACCCAGAACACTAAGTCATAATAAAAGACGCGGTAAATAATTGATCATAAAGGCCCCAAAGAAACTGCTTGCAGGGCTGCAATGTGCTTTACTCTATTAATGTGCATGACACTTGATGTTTTTGCTCATCAAGTACATAATGCATATATGGAACAGGTTCCTATGAGCTGCATTTACTGCAGAGGAACTGTTGGATTGTTTTCCAAAGACCCACTAGGCTACAAGGGCTGCTTCCCCTCTCGCTGCACACATTCCTTGTAATAGCGCACAATGGGAATATGCAGGAGAGATGTTCTGTTGTTATTATGGGTGACTGTGGAGGTGTGGTGCGTTTTGTTGGATTCTTGCTGACAGCAGCCTTGAAGGGGTTGACACTGAGCAGCAGCAGAAAAAAGGGGGTAACCTTGGTTGAGCCTATTACAGTCTCGCTAGAACAGCAGACACATGTCCCAACAACACATGGCACAGCTGCTAATGAGGCACGCGCGCACACACACACACACACACTCACATTTGCACATCTATCCTTATTAGGACTTAGCATTGACTTAAATACATTGTGACAGCCTAAATAATACCTTAACATAACCATAATTGGTCAACTTAACCAGAACCTCAGAAATGCCTCATAGGACCAGGTTTTGGTCCCCATGAGGTCTACTGGACCAGAGAAGGCCTTAAAAGGGTAACAAAAACAAACACACACACACACACACAGACACACACAGTGTATTCAATTTATGTGCGTTTCCCCCTGTAAGCTTATAGCCAAGAGGGCAAAACAGCAGGTTAGTGAAAATGCAGGTACCAGCATGTCAATCTGTAAAAAGGCTGTGGGTAACAACTCCTCATTAGCCGCCTCATTATCAGCTCTATGTGTCAGTTCAGCCATTCTGCTGGATACCATGTATCTGTTACTCCGGATAGATTATCAGTAAATTAAACAGCCTCTGTATTCTCACAGGACTGCAAGACAATCAATGCACTGTCTCTGCAGTATTCATTTCCTGTATAGAGGCTGGTACAAGATCGTTTTTATTACTTAGATAATCAATGAAAAAACATTTTTCTGCAACAATTAGCAGTGGGGCTGCATGGTGATTCATTTGTCACAGGGCCTTTTATGCTCTGGAGATTTAGTCTTTTATTAAATGTTCTGCTCCAGTGGTGATCTTCATGACCTTTGTGTGCAGGATTTACAATCTCTTAAGAGGAAAAGTTCAGTCAGTAAATATCAAATATGAAATGAGCAGCACTCACTCTGATAGCAGCTTGACTCAACTCCCCCTGCAGGATTATAGGCAGCTGAGTATAGTTGCAGAGAAAGTCAAGAAGAGAACAAGCGAGAAAGATCAAACGATGTTGGGTTTCACGTCCTCTCGTCTCAGTTGGACTCCGCATTTTAAAATACAAGTTAAATAGTGTCTTCAAAGTATAAATGATGGAGGCTGTCACCACATTAGTGCTGCAGCTCTTTCAGCCTCAGAGGATGTGTTTTGTTGGGGGTGATAAGAGACGGCTGAGCTGAGGAGTAACAGCAAGGTTTTCAGTACAAAAATAACAAGACGAAAACCTCTGGATTTCCCCTTAGTTGGCTTTTCGGCTAACCCACTTTTTGTGATGCTTTTGCTATCATTTACAAAATTGTGGATTCATACAGTGCAATAGAAAATGGCTGAAATTATTCATGCAGCTCCAGTTGGACTGACATAAAAGACACTTTTATGGCATCTCTGCCTGTTTTTTTCTTTCCCAGGTTGCTTCTGTTCTTGCCCTCGTTTTATTTGGATACGTGTGTTGTTTTTTCCAACAGCAACCTTTTTCATCTAACTTTAGTTTTCTCAGTTCTTGAACCAATTCAGTTTTTTTTCATATACAATGACCCTTAATGTCATCATGATAACGATGGCAGTAATTGATAAGATGAAAGCACAAAGCTAAATATTATACTGTATTTTATTCTACAGGCTCTGGGGGTTTGTTGCTTTGTGTGTTTGCCACAGTTGTATTAAATTAGAGGAACACACAAATCTGTCTATCTACAGTGAGAGAGTTTTAAATCAGAGAAGCTGCATACATTTAATTTTATATTTAAGTATCTGTTTATTTGCCTTTGACTTTGTCCCTGTTAATTCTGCTTTAAAATGATGGTAAACCTCAAACTGAACTCTCCATATTGGCAACATTTGCATGGATTTTAAATGAGCCAGATGTGCACACACAAAAACACAGAAACATGTTCAGGTAAACATCCTCGAGTGTTTCCACCACAGAGAGTCGAGTGAATGAAAAATGCTCTTTTATCTCATCTTGCTCCCTCTTCAGTGCCCCAGCCCAGATGCCAATATTTAATGCTCACGGATGGCCTGCTCAGCATCAGTGTAAAGTGAGGTTGATCGGAGCACGTGGCTTAACAGAGGACTGAGGCAGCGGATGCTGTGACTATAAAGGTGAGGGAGGACCTCATCTGACAAAGGCAGTTGAAGAAAATAAGAACAGACTGTTGTAACTGGGCACTGGGCATAGGACTCTATTTGCAGATGCACAAACAAAAAGTACAAAGCATAATGAGATGAATTTAAAATATTTGTACAGCACATGTTGGAAATGAGCTGTTTGCTTAGCCTGTCATTGCAGCTTTTACAGAAACTGAGCTGTGGCAAGTGAAGACTCAGTAGCCACGAAGCTACTGCACAAAGAGTGTTCACCTGTTATGACAAATTCAGTGAGGCGGAACTGTAAACTCGAGAGTCAGTTGTTGTCTGTTGTCGTTGAACACGCTGTTGTTGTGATTGACAATGCCACTTACACTAATAAGGTCCCAGCTGCTGCTACTACAGAGCGCTGGGCACATGTTTATTCAAAGTTTATCAATATTGAACGTCTCTTGTTTCTAAATTACACAAAATTTGATGCTTCACTTCTTTGTGCCCTTAAAATTACACATGACAAGTCTGAAACTGATAAGATAAACGATTCTCAAGATATGCGAGCCACAGACGGACAGACAGACAGACAGACAGACAGACAGAACTAACCAACAACAGACCCAAACAACCAAAGTTTGGGGGCGAGTGTCAATGTGGAGCAGGATAAACCAGGGGATGTGGCTGAGTGTCCAATAAGGGGCAAGTACAAAAACCACAATCCCAAAAAGGAATTTTGACCAATAGTGATAAATACCACAAGCTAATAATAATAGTAATACGTTTATTTGTATTGCACTTTTCAATACAAGGAATAAAGTGCTTTACAACAAACAATATGAAATTCACAAACAGAGTAAAAATAATAAGCCAACAATCTGGCAAGTTACTAGTGATACACACTGCAGGTATTGCAGCCTGCTACAAGGAAGTGAACCATAACAACACCCAACAGCACTGGAATCTTCGTGGTCATAATTACAGTGGCTAAACCTGAAGCTACAAAATAAACACTTCATTGGGTACATCCGTGGGATTGATGCGATTATATAATATCTATGTCAAGGATAAAATGTTCAGACTTTATCACCACTGTGAGTAGTGATGTGATGATTCACCTTTATGGTCATTTTAACAACTCTAGTTAGTGGTATTGTTGGGTTCAACTGCTCTGTATTGGAAGGTATTTTCATTTCACTCAATGTTTATGGACAATGACATATGCTGCACACACCACAGCATTTAAGCCTTTTTACAACGCCTGTCTACTGTCCGCCTTGCCTACTCCTACATAAAACAATGAAAACATCACATCACCAAATTAATGAATCAAGCTCTTTTGGATAAAGTTTTTATTGCAGGGTTGTTGCAAAACTGAAATTACAAGTATGACTCAGCCATTAAGCAAATTGCTGCATCCTGGATGGACCAGATAACTAATGCTGTTTCCTCTGAAGTCTAAATGCACAGCACTGTACATTTATTCAGAAGATCGATTATCAGTAATGAGCCCGAACAGCATGTGTTAATTTGTCTTCATTACCCGTTCTCTGGTATTTAACAGAGTTTAAAGAGAAATACAATTTAGTAATCCATTTAGGCAGCGCAACATCCAGCTCACACAGAAGGCGAAGCTATGTGCACTTGAGCTCCGTTACTTTTATTTATTAGCGTTTTGATAATTTATCAGTCCGGAAAGGTCCTGCACAGGTCCAGCACCAATTTCATATGAAAAACAAGGTCAGGACCATGAATTTTCACAGTCAAGAAGTCAGTTACCCCCTGCTAACATTATATGCTGTTATGGTCTCTGCTTCCACTGCTATGCTGATGAAATCCAGCTCTCCACAAAATCCATTATCACTGCCTCATCACTTACTCCACTCTCACCAACTGGGAAATTAAGTCCCAGACAAGTCAACTTCCTCATACTCAACTGTGACAAATCTCAGATGATCATTGTTGGGCCCAAATCCTTCACCAGCAACCTTTCCTTCAAACATCATATCAACCAAATCACAACTGACTATTTCCATCTCAAAAATAAATCTCACCTCCGCCCATCACTCTACTTCCCCGCTGCTGAAGCTCAGTACATCCAGAACTCTGCTGCTCGCCTGCTCACCCACACTGGCTCTCGTGACCACATCACCCCCTGTCCTTCAGCTCTCTCTCACACAGCAGATTTAATTCAAAGTCTTTCTCCTGGCTCACAGTCATCCATAACCTGGCCTCATCCGACCTCCACCACCACACAGCCTCCGCTCTTCTCTAACCCCCTGTCACCTCCGCTCAGGACCAAGCAACGCACCTGGAGCGATAGAGCCCTCTCCATAGCTGCGTGCCTCCTCCTTCTGGAAGTTTCTCCCCCAACAAATCAGAGACTGCACCTTTAAAATATTACTCTTCAGAACTGCTGTTGATATATGATTAATGATGTGTATTTTAAATCTCTAGTTATTTGCTTTTATTTGCTTTATTCTGCTTTTTAAGCTTTGGCATTTAACATTGTTAAAATTGCTACATAAATAAAATGGATTATTATTATTATTGATAACAATAATGATCATAATAATAATGCATCACACAACAATCATTGATAATCATTTAACCTGCAATAACAGCTCATGCCACCTGAGGGGAACCAGAAAGGTGTAAACATATAAACATCAAACTTTTGCCTATTTAGAGATACATTCATTTGGAGGTTTGTTTTTGGCCACCTGATGAATATAGGTTCAATATTCACCTTCCTTTTGATTCTGCTTTGGTCTCCACCATCACCACAATTCAACATCTGGCTCTTAAGCTGTTAAATAAAAAATTTCCATCCTCTCCTCCTCTCAGATCAAAAAGGTTCGGCTCCACATCTTTCTCCATCTGTTGTGTCAGCTGACCCTTTAGATAAACACTCTGCAGTTTGATGGTCTGTTAAGTTTCATCCTATGTACAGGGAGTGAAATATTAATACCTTCAGCAGCCCCCAGAGAGTTGGGGTCTTACACCCGGACTCGTAGTGTTAACAAAAGATGTTTGCTACTCACTAGGGACTGCAGCAAACAGCAGCAAGATCAAAGAAATAGCAGCCAGAGCGCTTTGGAGCTCTCCTCATCGGAGCCAACAGAGCACTTGCACATGTGTTATTCCCAAACAGACAAGTTATGAGAAATTAATTTGCTGGTGTCAAATGTAAATCATTCTCTGAAGCAACGGTAGTGGAAGTAGGACGCACGACTCACTCTCCAGACCAAAGTGCAAGGTTTCGGTGAAAAGAAACAGCTCTTTACATTTGACACTGAGCCAGGGAGACAAAGTTAAACAATCAAAAAATAATGATCTTCCAAATCTTTTCCAGCATGCAGCATTTTTCAAAAGGGGAAATAAGCAGCCAATCTCGATCTGCTGCCAGTGCATTTGTGTTCGCTGCGTCTATCTCATTGTCAGCAGACAGCAGTGCTCTCATTACCATTTTATGAGGCCCAGTTGGCAGGGAGTTATTGGAAGAGTGCTATTTGCCTAAGAACTCAGTTGGAGTGTATAAGCCTAAAACAGGATTCAGACATTTGCCTGAGATATTTTTAGTGTCTCTCTCAGGCGGAGGCTGCAGGGACAGAATGTCCAGAACTCAGACAGTAAATTCGAGATCTGTGCTGGAACTTCTCCTGCAGAGCTGATAACAGCTCAGGACTGAGAGGTTTTAGTCTGTGGATTGTTTGACTTTGACTTTATTGCACCTCTCCCCACAGTAACTGAGACAAAACTTCAGGATCTACATTCACAACATCTGGTTTCCTGATCGGCAAGATATCAGGTTTTAAAAGACTGCATACATTTTTATTGATTGTCACAGGAAAAATCAATACAAGTGTGAAACCTAAGTCCAGTATTTATCTCCCTTTTTAAAACTAAATCATTAAGTACAATAATTTTATTAAGACAAGTAAAAAGTCCTGGTGTGCTGAGATGCTGCTGTCTTATAATCCAGTTCAGTATTGCTGGAAGCTTAGAGTCTTTATTAGACTGTAATGAACTACTCCCACCACTAAGATGACTCATACCGGTGATATTCTTTAGAGAGGGGAATGCCGAGACTGCTGTAAAACTCTGCACCTAAGCACTTTTTAAAAGGCTCTGTTGACCTTTTCCCTGTGTCCCAAAAATGTAGTCAGACTGTGTGAAACTCAATGAGTCTATTATTATTATGCAGATAGACAGAGCTGTGAGCAAACAGGAGTGACAGAAATTGTCTTTAGGAGGGGTTGTGAAGTGCAAAGTCATGCAGAGGCAAGATTTTTTAAATATGACACGTTCTTTAGGACAGTTCTCTGAATTGTATATGAGTGACCAGGAAACGAGGAGAAGGAAGAAAAAAATCCCCACAGTCCCAGATCCAGCCTTACACCATTTGACTCATTAAGGAGTGCTTGTGCAATTAACGGTCAGAGAAAAGAGAGCCCTCAAGGGAGGACTGCAATCTCACTTCCTCAGATATCTGCCTTTGCTTTAATGTTTTTTCTTCAGGCCACATTTTCTCATTGTCAGTAAGAACTACAGTTGAGCAGTAAGGAGGCAGAAACACTTATGTCTGCATTAAAGACGCACCATCATCAAATTCGTGAGTAATTCAGTTCAGAATAGCTGTTTCTCTCCGAGGAGGGCCAGAGTTGGAAGGTGAACTCCAGCCTTTCTATAACCTTGAATATCCTCTTTCCTTTGGTGTGTCAGATACTGTCTGAACATTGACCTACCAGCTATTGATTACAGCAACAAGAGATGCAATCCAATATTCAACATCCTTCTGCTGTCATGCCAGGCTGGCATGTTGACAGTCGACTATTTTAAGAGCAGCATGAGTGGACATTCATTATTCATGAGGATATAGAGCACTTACTGTATGTATGCATTTTATGTATACAGATGTTTCATTTGTAGCTGCGCAGCTTGTATTGGATTTTGCATCAAAAACGATAGAAATAGAAAAAAGATTACACTTTAACCAAAGCTAATCCTAACTCTGCTTGTTGTTATACTGGCTGTGAAACTTTTCAAACCATCCTGGCCACCTCATCCACCAATCGACAACCTGCAACGGGGAAAAGAGTTGCAGAATGAGGCGCTGACATGTCAGCAAGCCTGATATGTCTGCCTGCCTCGAGGTTGAGAGACATTTATTTTGAAACCCAAGGTTCCTCCAGTTTAGTAGAAGAAGAGTTCCTCAGAGAAAGCTGGACGTCTCTCAGAGCTGTAAGTGATGGAGCTGAGACAGGAAAGTCTCTCCGAGGAATTGTGCTGTTCATTACAACCGCCACAGCGTCAAGGTTGACAATGTTATTGTGTGACATCCAATACCTATCAGCAAGTGACATGATGTATTGGTGCAAGGAGAAAATTAAAACACACAAACACACACATTCACATGATAATGAACAGTATAATGTGGCAATCTTAAATGGAAAAAGACGCAGGGAGTAAATTCCACCATCCCCATTAAATCGGCATTTCTCTGATGACATGTCAGGGATCAGTCATCAGATTCATGGTTCGGCTAAGTGTCATCCCTGATTGTATTCTGATTGAAAGGGGGCTTAGCCTCCTGCTGAGAGCACCCCAGAGTTTTTTAACATTTACAGCCTTCCTCTAATTGACAGCGTGTGTGTCAGCATGAGGGTAATACTTATGCTGCGTGGCAGGAGCTGGTGAAACACAAAACACAGGGTTAACACAGGAGTGCATCAGTAGTGTTTTTTCTGTGAGTGGGAGGTGGAGTTTGTTGTGTGAGTGTAGGAATCGTGAGATGGAGAGCTGGAAGAAAAGAAGAAAGGGTCGGTGAAGTGGAGATGTCAGGCTGAAAAGAAAAATCATGAGGAGAAAAGGAAAATGTAGTTGTGTGATGTAAAGGGAACAGTTTGAGATGGCCAGAAAACCTCTTAGACTTAGAGTGTCAGCACAGGGCGACCATAAGCTGAAGGCAGGTGTGACTTGAGCGAGGGGCTGAGATTGAGGCCAGGGCCACGAAATATCTCAGGAAGAGACAGATACTCTGCTCAGGCAGAATCATCTTGTCTTGAACAGATACAGAAAGATAGAGTGAGTGGATCTAGAGGGAGAGAAGAATAAAATATTGATCTCAATCCCACCTCCCTCTGCTGAAATACAGAGCTTCCTTTTTTTCTGTTAAAAGAGCTCCTCTCTCTCCCACTCTCCACATCGCTCTGTGTTACTTAAAATGTTTTCCATTAAGAGAAACTGCTCCTCCAGTTGTCCAGGTCATGAATAATTTAGCAGACTTGTCCTGTAGAGTTGCTTACTTTAGAGCTTGTGTGCTCTTCTTCTTCTCTGTCTGTGGTACAACCAGAGTGGCCCTCGCCAAGTGCTGCTGATTTGATTTTAGATCCAGTGTTGCCTCAAGTGCTCTCAGGGTGGAGAGTCTAATTAACTCAATTTGACCTTTGGGTATTGAAGTCAAGCCTTTGTCTTAGTCTGAGAAGTGTAACACAGATATGTTTTTTCTGGAAATTTGTGAAATGGACATAAAATAATAATTTATGGCAACTTTGCTTAATTGGAAATGTTTCTGTTGAATTGTGAAAAGGGCAGGTGGAACTAGTTCCACCTTCCACAATAAACCAGCAAGCAAATCCATGTTTAACCTTTATGTTGGTGGATCGATGCAGGTTAGATTCACAGCTGTGCTCATGGCAAGGTTTAACAAGGGTTCAATTCTGCTCGGCTTGGTCTAAAAGGCTGAACACAGCTTGTATTATCCTGAAGAAGCATCCCAACCTTTGCTCTGCCCTGGTGACTGCTCCAACTAATTCAGCCCTATCAAACAAAATACTAATCAACCTTCAGGATTATAAATATTTGCTTTGTCTAATCTGATGTCCCTAATACACTTGACAATTTTTAGGTATAGAGATTAGGTTTGGTTCAATTTTGTCACAAAGCCACATGATTAACACAATGTTTCAAGCTGGATTTTATTTGAACAACAACCCAGTATCAAGATAATCTGGTATGAATGTTCAGACATGGAGTTAAACCTGTGCTCAGTGTCTCGTGTGTTTGTGTGCGAGAGGTCGTGCACTGTAATGCTGGTTCATAATCAGTATGCGCAGAGGCAAGGTGTCCTGCCCTTGGGTAAGGACCCCTCGGTATATCCTTTAAAGAGAATTGATAGAGGCACTTGACCTCGGCATGTATTATTCATGTGCATTTATTGTGAACACCTCTAGAACTATATACAATCACAACCTGAAAGCACAGATTTAGTTCCAGCTACAGGGAAGGAAAGGGATTTTCATGCATTCTTCATTATGTTGTAGAAGTCTGTAGTGCAGGGTGAGACAGACTTGACCAGATAAAGAGTATCTCAGCAGATACCTTAACAACACTGGGATTATCCGGATCCCACCATCATGGGATGGCATGAGTCAGTGTGTGTGTGTGTGTGTGTGTGTGTGTGTGTGTGTGTGTGTGTGTGTGTGTGTGTGTGTGTGTGTGTGTGTGTGTGTGTGTGTGTGTGTGTGTGTGTGTGTGTGTGTGTGTGCTTGTGCATTCCTGCCTCTTTAATCTGTGCCCTCGTTTGTCAGTAAACCACACAACATGATTCCAGCTGAGACAATCTCATCCCTCCTTAAAAGGAAATGCTCAGTGGGCCATGTCAGAGAGGTTTTTCTGATTTATAGCAAAGCGTATGAAGGCAATATAACACAACTGGTCCATACATTTTCAGTTAAATGAATGGGCATATATAAAACTGGGATCATCTTTATCTTTCTGTTTGGCAGAAATATGGCTCAAAAATAGCAAAGCAAATCTAATAAACAAACAAAACAAATAATGGAATAGAGATGTCCATCTGCATGATGACTCATCCAACACCTCAACAAAGAGCTGTAGATTAAAGTGAATGAGACCAGAGGAATAAAGCTCCACCGGTGGCTCCTACAGGCTGAAATATTTATTACATCCCTCTATTAAAAAAATGTACACACCAAAGGATTGAAGTGGAGCAATAACTATAAATAAAATGATGATAATAATAGCTAACTTTATTAGCATTGCACCTTTTGAATAAACACAAAAAGGTATATTACATGGGCAGATCAATAATAATTTGCTCAAAATCCAGCAAATACATTGTAATATGATAATGAAAAGCTTTTTAGGTTTCAGGAAATGCCTCAAAGTCGCCAAATGCCAGCGAAAAAATCTTATCACTATTATTAAAATATAAATCCTCATGGAGGCAATAATCAACTAAATTCATAACAATTTGTCTTTGATACACCAAAGACCAAAGCTGACCTGAGGGTCTGGCACAGAAAAACTCATGTGGATCCCAAACAGGAAAAGTTTGTTCTTTTTCTCTGAGGATCATCAATTTGATCCATCATTAACATATGATGATTTTTATTTTAGACAGAAAGCTGAAATTTGTGAATATCTTTACAGGATTTCATGACAAGAGTGATTTAGTTACAGAGTGACCAAAATAAGAGAAAGCTCTGAACCCTGTAATCTATCTGAACAATGATGCTGTTGATATTGCTCAAATGAGAGAACAAAACATTAGATACACAAACTACAACATAATTGAGTCAATACCTTTATGATAACAAAAACTATATATAACTGCACACATATGGTGGATTATAAAACCTTTTCTATGACATTAGTATACAGATAGTATAACATACCTGAACACTATTAATACCTTTGAGAAAGAATTGAATTCATCATGTGAACTAATACAATCCCTCAGTTTTCAAACAGTGACCTTTATGTTACGTGTTGTGATAACCAAGCTCATATCTTCAGTCATGTTCCAGCCCCTGTCTCCTTGGTAAAATTCATGCTTTTAAAACGTGAATTAATCTCTGTCAGCGTTCATGCAATCCCCTGAAACTCATTTCTGATGGAATAGTAAGTCCAATGAGACAGAATCAAGGGAAAGTAAAGGAATGAGAAAAGGAATAACAGCCTGTGTCATGAATATTTATCGGTGCACATGATACACATTACTGTTTGCAGGAATACTGGCCGTGGCCTCCTGAACCTTAAAAGTGCACCACTCTATGTGAATGGAAATGTATTAATGAAATATTAATATCGGCAAATTTTCTTACCCTAAAGATGTATCATGAATTAAGGAGCATTTAATAGCATACACTTCTGCAGCACATTTATCAGAATTTTAAATGCCTGTAGGGACAAAAGATGATGACACAAGTGTGAAAATGTACGATGGCAAACTCTTGTTTTGGTTTGTGCTCTGGATTTGTGGGTGTAGGGTTTTACATCAGTGCAAACGACGCTCTGCTGTTGCATTTTTATGGTCAAAGCAGCCATAAGGATATTTATTAGGTTATTGTGAAATTTTTTCTGCATGAAAATACAAATTTTGTTTGATCTCACATCAACTCTTCTTTATTCTGAACTTAGTGAAAAGGCTTTACTGTACTTTTAGTTAGTTTAGAATGGAGACAGGGTCTAAATAATATCACAGCAAATGAAACAATCCTTGTGGGGAAAAATTATATAATTTCAAATGCACAGATAAAGCCCTTCTGGTGATTCCTAGCTCTAGAGTGAAGCCAAAATGCACTAAAATATTTACAATTTGGGCCTAGAGACAATGAGGTTAATTATGTATTTCCTCTCATGATGTTTTGTTTGTTTACTTTGTACTTGTTTCTGGTAAAAGGAATTTGTAACTTTAGTTTAGCACAATGCTTGAAATAGCTTTATAAGTGGCAATATTATAAATGTAGTTTCTGGATTTAATGAGACAGGGGAAAGGTCCTCTAAGGCAGTTTATCACTCTCATCTCAGGTTTAATTAATGTGCGTGTCAACCCAGTTACTCTGTGATTGAGGGGGTCAGTTCAAGCCAGCAGAGTCTTTATCTTGATGAAATGACATTACCGTAAGTGGTGATGTAATTGTGCACTATCGTAAAGAAGGTGTTTTACATTGGCTAAGGGGGTCTAAACATTTATATCAAGACAAACAAAATAAATGTTTTGTGAAGGTTTCACTCAGCACTTCGGTGGCCAGAGAATATAACACAGGCCCCTGTTCATTAATTTAATATATCACATAAGGTAGCGCAGAGTGTCAGGTTGCAGCTGCAGTGTGTGTGTGTGTGTGTGTGTGTGTGTGTGTGTGTGTGTGTGTGTGTGTGTGTGTGTGTGTGTGTGTGTGTGTGTGTGTGTGTGTGTGTGTGTGTGTGTGTGTGTGTGTGTGTGTGTGTGTGTGTGTTCTGTCAGACAGAATCAATTCATGAATACGCAAATGCGCAAATGAAGGTGGAAGATGCCACTGGCTGGTTTCACATCCTTGTAACACATCTGCTTTAAGAAGTCTGTCAGCAGTTTGTCTGCTGCCAGCGTTGACACCGATCGGTTTTGAGGAGAGGTGTGTACTTAATGCGTTCCAGCGGCTCTTTGTGGTGACCCATAAACTCTGTCTCTTTCTCTCTCTCTCTCTGTGTGTAATGAGGCACAAGCACTCCGATAGCCACTGGAAACTCAGCTGTCATTTAAAATAAATGCCAATGTTGTTTTTTTTCCGGTGACTGCAGTTGCGACTGAATCCTGACGTGTTTAACTTACCTTTCTTTCCACACTGCGTCACATTTACTGACAGGTTCAGCTTTTTTGTATCCCACCAGGCAGCAGTCATCATATTTGGCCTAGTTTATTAATTCTACACCCACTGTCTACAGTATGCGACTCTTAATGGACCCATTCACACCTGCAAATATGAGGTCTTGATCCCTGAAGACCACCTCACCTTCTCACTTTATTTCTTTTTTCACAGGCCTTACTCGCCTTAAATAGACTGGGATTGCCCAGGCATAAAACATTTAAGTTGTTTGCAGCCACGGTCCACATGCCTGGGTTAAAAGGTTTTTAGGGCAAATGAGGAACAAAATGCAAACTGGGTGGATTTGGAAATGCAGTCCCTGCTCATTTCCACAGAAAACATCCAGCTTGACTTCACTGCAGTTAATAAGAATGGAGTGTGTGTGTGTGTGACTTCAGTCTGTGTGAGTCATTGTATCACTAAACACTGCAAATATTTTCTTAGCTGAAAACTTTTAGAATGCATTCGTTCCTATATTTATATCTGTTGCCATAGAAAAACACAAATTCCCACATGGAGGGTGGGAGATGATGGAGGACGCATCATAAGGAATGAATTTCACTCCGAACAAAGCATTTAATCAAGAGCTTTTGTACAGCTGTCACAAGCACTGTGGGTCAAGAAGTATCAGAGAGAATTTCTTATGAACATGCAAAGCCATGTAGCAATCTGCAACACATACTGTATTTATACTGTAACCTCTGAGTCGGGAGCAGTCACGTCAATCTACACGTGTGGCAATGTGTTGGTGAATATTCAGTGGTGACTTAGGAGGAATAGCTCACACAGCTGCCGATGAGAACCTCGCAAATTGTACACAAATCATCCAGAATCAATAGAAATCAATGGTCAGATGGATGGATGGATGGATGGATGGATGGATGGATGGATGGATGGATGGAACATCAGTGAAAAATAAATCAAGTTAAATGATGACCAGCTACATCATTGTTTACATCCTAATCTCCAGGAGCTGCACTCAGGTGCCTTGATGCTAAAACTCTAATGTTGATGAAAACCTCACATTAAATCCATCAAAGCTGAAGCCAGTGAAGTCTGTCTCGATTCAAAGATACAGGGCACAGTGCACCACACTGATGATTGCCTTGATAATTTAATCATCACAGTTCAAATGACGGACTAAAATGGTGCCTGTACTCACTCCTCTCTGCGTGTTAATAATGCATCCTCGTATTTCACTGGGATTTTATCCCCTCCCTCTGTGACAGAAGCGCTCACATTGCAGAAGTCTTTATTGCCTGGCGTTTTCCCCCATCCACACATATAAGTGAGAATTAATGCATTTCACATTGCTGTTATTATGTCCTGCTGTGGCTCCAATATTTAGCGCTCCCATCTGTGTCACTAGTAATTCTCCAAAATGGTGCTTTATATTCCCAGAACCAACCATTTCCTTCATTTGCAATATTGCACTTAAATGGAAATGGGAAGTTGCCCCTGTGTGCAGGGATTTATCACATTAATAAACTGTCTTGCCTCCTCTCAGGCCTCAGATGATTGAGAGGAACTCAGGGTGGCAGAATGCAAAGACGACCTTTAGAATAATTTTCAGTGTGTCTCACAGGGAGTGTTAAGGAGGTGGACATGCAGTATAAATCTGACAGGGAAGAAATGTGTTGTTGTGTAACACAACATTTGCACACTTTTTTTTCTCCTCTCTGACTCAAGTGGTGGTTTGTTTTCAAATATTGCAGATAGTGATATTTTCTTTCCCCCAGGCAGTTCAATTTTAATGGAGAGGCCAAAGAGAATATTGCGTTCTGGAGTGCCTACATTTGTGTCAAGCTGAGGTGAAATTCTGGAAATCATTTAGTGTGACCTATGACAACCAATATAACCATGCAGCTATGTTCTTTTTTTATGTGATAATAGGAGTAGAAAAACAAGGCAGGCAGACTGCGTCTTGCACAAAACACAATGTCTTATTCATAGAAATCCATCACTGCTGGCGGCTGCAAACGTAAGAAGATGCTGTCTTGCCCACAGTGTTTACGCCATGTGTTGGATATATCAAATGCCTCAGAGGACCCACATAACTCTGTCTTAGATTTCCAGCTTTCCACATTTTATTCAGAGGATTCTTATGACTGAGAGGTGGTGAAGAGGAAAAGTGCTGAAGTGAGCCATGCATGCTGGCATGCAGTGGGAATGCAGCGCACATTCAATGAAGCAAAAGTATCCTGCCTCATGAATTCTGTGGGCGGTGTAGATGTTGGTCTTGAGGCGGGTCTTATATACATCAGCAAATCCCCCAAGGGTTGATGAGGATGGGTTTTGTTTTAAGGAAAATGGGCGACACATCTTCCTCATGTACAGCTGTGTGACGGATGCAGTAAAGAGAGAGTAAATCATTTCCACCCAAGAAGCCATTGAAGAGTAATCCTTGTGTTTTTTTCCTGTCTTTATTTAGGAGTGGTCTTTCAGTTTGAGAGCAGGGCATATTGATTTCATGTTTAGTTTCTGTAACGCTTTCACTCAAAATCCTACGCTTGCATTTAAGTAGCCCCTGCTTGTGCTTATACCTGCTCTGCTTGTGCTCAAAATGTGCTCGCTTGGACAGATTTCCAGCATCTGTTTTCAGATTTCTCCTCTGCTCTTTAATTTTCTCTGGTGTGTTAGCTGTGTAAATATAACAGGCATGAATGCAGTTAAAAGGAGAGTAAGGGACTGTTAGTGTAAAGCTAACGCACCCACAACGGGGGAGGGGCAATTTCATTTGACACTGCACCCGGAAATGGAGAATTTTGACTGACTTCATTAAAAAATCCAAGCGCAGGCAAAAAAGAATCCAAGGGCACTGAAGCAGCATGAGCACATGGAGAGGAGCTTAAGCTGGAGTGAAGGATATCTGTCCAAGCAACAAGCAGAGTAAATCTAAGCACAAGCAGGGGATGCTTGAGTGCGAGCCCTGGGTTTTGAGTGAAAGCATTATAAAATCTGAATGTGAAATCAATACGTTCTGCTCTCAAATTGAAAGAAACAGATGGAAAAAACTGGAATCCAATGATTTCTATGGTCAGTATAGCAGGTAGCCATAGTTATTCAGGCAGTAGTGAAATTTTTTAAGGCCATTGGGTCAACAAATCAATAGATCTCAATAGCTTAGAGGCAGAGAGGGTCACAGGTAGGGTCAATACATAAATAGATAAATATTAAATTGGCAGTGATTCCTCTCGCTATTCTCAATTTGATTCACAGTAATTTTTCTTTCCAGAATAAAGAAATAGATGTACTTTGCCAACCACACGTCCTTGCATGAGCTCTAGGAACAAACACTTCTGTGCCTACTTTGACCAATCAGTGCAATTTTAAGAATCAATCAGTCACAGCAATGAAAGGGATGATTTTTTTGTCCAAATGGAGTCAGCGACATCCACTTTATCATGCACTACACAAGCTGCAGACAATCAGACAAACACCGAGGCACACAAATCAGAATAATTTAGGGAATTAAAATGTGTCCAACTCGTCTAATCAGCAGCAACGAGAATATGTTTGCATATGATGCATCATTCCCCATCGCCTGTCAGCGTCTGATTAGTGGCAGCCAAACTGTTGTGCATGATAGACTTGGACCAATCCCTGGTCCCAACCCAATTTAATTTTGCATTAGAGCAATGGGAACGAACATCCACAATTCAAACAGTCTTTCTCACACAGACTGCATACTGAATAGTGGAGCCTCTTGATGTACTCTGTTGTAGAATTAGACTTTATTATTGATCCTGTCTTTTACAACACTGGATCCTGACAACCTCCAAAATCACCGACCCGACATGAAAGAGGAGCTGGAGCATCACAGAGAACCAAAACTACACGTTTGACCCAGTTTTCTTTTTGCTCCTCAGGACCCAGTTTTGCAAAGAGTCTTTTCAAAGTAACATCACAGCAAAGTGGTCCGACAACGGACGTGGCTTTAAAGACACATTCGGAAGAGATAAATGCACAAGAGGCCACAGGAAGTCATTTGATTGGATTGACCACACCTCTAAAAACAGATTAGATTCAGAGTTTTGTCATTAGGACACATTTTTCCACCTCTCCCTCCATTTCCTTTCATCTGCACTCTCGTCTATCTGGTCCTAACCGATGCCTCTCTCCTACTCCTCAAACTAATTATATTATCCCTCTCTTTCGCTGGATCTCCACCAGTTTCCTTTGTACTGCCTCCATATTCTGCACTGAGCGCAGGTTCAGTGCTGTTGAACTGAAGAACAAGAGTCTGATTTCAAAGGGAAATGCTGACTTGTGTTTTGAAAGTTACAATTATTCAGGTCTAGCTTTATTCCTCTCGCTTCCTCTGAATTCAAAGTGATCTAATTTTATTGTGAGACTTGTTTATGCAGCGCCTATGCAGTACATGACATTACACATTGTACTCCCCCTAATTATCGTCTTTGTTGACAAATTTGAAAATTGTAATCAACAGCTGATATAACATAAAGCATCAATATTTCACATCTAAGCTGTGATCATGGGCGGTATGTTAGTGTACATGCTGGTTTTAAAGTGCTTCCAATTATTGTTATGCAGCAGTAACAGGAGCACATGTTGGAAAAAGACATTAAATATTCCTCCTCATTATCTAGACCCCTTTCGATATGTGCGCAGCCATGAGGAGAAATTGAAACTTATCATAAATCTTCTCTACATTGTTAGCATCGGCTGTACCTGACACAGGGGCAGATTTAAGCGATATGAAAAATAGGACTGAGCAACTACGAATAGCTCTGTATGCAATCTATCATAGGTTTGCAGGCTACAGTAAAATCATCTGTGGGAGCAGCAGCTCAGTGCAATGCTCACTGAATATTGAAAGTCTCAACATGCAAGGTATGACTGTCTTACACATTTTACTTTAAGATTTTGATAGAATCATAAAAGTGACACTGTGTCGTCTGGTTTTCTGTGTGCAGATGGATGTAGAGCGGCGCCATGGGAGATACAGTAGAACATTTCAGAGGCTCAGTATTTTATGCACCGTAATCTTATTTGGGGCATAGAGTTGGATGACGTAGAGATGCCCTCCCCACAGAGCTGCATGAGGGAGCTTGGGTTTTGGGTTTAGCTTTTCATTTGGAGTGGCCCTCCTCTTCACATTTTAGCACACACACACAAGCACACAGGGAAGGAAACACAATTGGGTATCCCCTGTTACTGTATGTCCAACTGAGGAAACCTTCAAAAAGAGAACAAATAATCTTGAAGCAACATACCTGAATATGTACAGACATAACATACAGACAGATATATTGCATGCTAGCATGAAAATATTTTACAGTACTGATATTGTTAAAGGAATATTCTGAAAAGTTAGATGAGAAAATTGAAACTTTGGCATAAAGTCATATAAACAGAAATCTGCCTACCACAACACCTACAGAACTCACTAATTACCATCTTGCTTGTGTAATCCCTAGCAATTAAGTGACCATAGCTATACTTGGGGCCAGCTCCACAAACCAGAAGGTTGATTGTTCAATTGTCCTTGATGGCTTTGTTGATATTGTATGGTGTGTGATAGAGATATTGCACCCTATGTAGGTTCTGTATTAGTATGTGTGCTCATGGGTGTATGTGATTTCTAAATAATAAAGTATTTGGTTTAAGTATGAACTAGGATTACATTCAGTAGAGCACATACCTCTGCCAAGGCCTCATAGCCAAGGCCACATTATATTTCTCAGCTACATATTGGGGGTAGTTCCCAGTTTCTAGCCCATATTTTTTACCATATAGTGGCAAAAAAAACCTACACCAATATAAAACCACATTTAAATGCACTAGATTCTGTTTTTTACCTGGATATGCAATGAATCACACAAACTCATCAATACCAACCCCTTAAACATCAAGATTATCCCGCATGGGTCATAGCCCACCCCTCCACAAAATCTCATGGAAATCAGTTCAGTAGTTTTTGAGCAATCCTGGTCAGTGGATTTTGTCACCAGGCTAGCTGTTTTGCCCCCACACTTCCAGTGCTATGCTAAGCTAAATAGCTGCCGGTAGCCTCTATTGGAGGATGACCATATTTTCAATCCCTGAAACTGACTCAAACTGTGCAGTTCACTTTCATGCACATGCACTTCTATGAGCTTATGTACACCTGGTGTTTTCATCAGGATGGAGTAAAATAATTGCATTGCTTAGCAACACATACCAAGTGCCCCTCTCAGCCCCATGGACACCATGAACACAGGATTTTCATTGCCAGCCACCTCAGAAAGGAGCAACCTCCTGGAGCTCAAAGAAAAGGCAGACTGTCTCTTCAGAATGTTTACTAGCTGTTGACATTTTTCATTTTCACCCTCAAGCTTCAAGCAAGTGTAGTGCTTAATTTCCCAGACACATTATGGGCCATGAGCAGGTGAGACGATGTGGAGCGGCCAGCTGGCAGCGCTGAGAGGAGCTCTTACACCAACATGTGCCCACACGGTTGAAAAATCAAAACATTACTTTCCTCAGTATACGGAGGTGTACCCCATAGTAGCCATATGTATTTATTATTCTTTTGAGTCTGGATCATTTCGAATAGAATCCAAAAATGATTTTGTCCTGGAATGAGATGAGTAATGTCTCTTTCCATGCAGTCCTCTGTTCAGCACTGAAATCTATTATTCTTGTTCTCACTTGTGTGTGCAGATGATGATATCCACCATTAATTTTAGAGCAATTTATTCTAACTGTGTAGAAGAAATAAGGTGAATGAATTGCTGTTTGTTTGAGAAAAGAATTAGTATGGAAAAGATTAATATGCTTTGGAACAAATCTGTTATTTATCTTATGTGCCACTGTCCATGTAAATTACAGAGGACCAGCAGCCGTATTAGTTTAGCAGCTATCAGGTGCTTGTTGGATTGTCCAAGGATTGCATGAAAGCTTGAGTGCTCTCACATTCCCCCTATCTGAGATTTCCATGGAAGGTTTTCTAAACAACAGATTCAAGGCTATCCATCTTGTGTTGTTTTTTTCCCTGCAGTGTCCCGTATAATAACGCTGCACCTTTATTCCTCAATGCCTCCGAGCTAATTTGATATGTTTAAACTGTTTTCCTGGAAGGAGTCCTGGCTAATAGGACGAGGTCCCAAGCCTTGGTCGGTTTTAATAATGTTCATCCGTCCACTGTGGGTCTTTTTTCTAATGACTGAGCAATATTGTTCTTCAAGCCAGTTCAGCAAAGACACTAGGGAGGAGGACACTATGTGATCTTTTCTCATTTGAATACGGACATGGCTCAGTGCTTGGTTTCTCCGCCCAGGCAGTTGAGGCCTTCGTGTAAATTGTGCTGTATATGTTAGTATACTAAGGTTGATGTGCGTTACAAGCTGTCAGGATTTCACACTGTGCCTGTGCCCATTAGAGGGAATTCAATGTAATCTTCCTGGATGATAGAGGTTCAATGAAGACTGTTAACCAGTTAACCTAATAACCTAACAGCGTCTTTTTCACACATCAAAAACGCTGAGATGTGTTGTTTTTTTTGAAGGCCACACATAAATTGTGAATTTGTATAGTTGCTGAAACTTCTTTGATTCTGGGCTCAGTCGGAAAAGAGCACTGAACTGTAGAATCTGTCTCATAAAACTGATGACACTGCACTTCACTGGCCTCACAGCCCTGAGTGGCAAATTCTGACAAACATTTATTGAAGCATTTCCTTATCTCCAGGATCTGTGAACAAGGCAGCTATTGTAAGTGAATTGTTTGCCATAGAAGAACTTCAGGGTTGCTGGGATGAAGTTATTTTGGGATAGTTTTACTTCTTTCACATTGTCAGGTTGCACTGACTCCGAACAAGCACAAACAGCATCATGAGGTTGGCTTCTCTCTGTGTAGAGCATGACCGTGCTCCCGGCTCTGAGTCTCTAAGCTGCTAAAAGGAGGAACATTGAGAAAACAACGGTCTGAGATGATGGAGTAATCCTCTTTCCAGAACCCTGTGCTACTCTCAACCCGAGGCTTGACTCAATATAACGGTTGCTGTCATAAAGACTGATTCCTAAATTAAGGTGAAAACACAAAATATTTCTCTTGATTTTTAGCCCAAGTGTGTTTTCTCACACCATTTGCTCTATAATGATTGTTTTTTCATGTGTTATGCTTAGACAATGTTACGCTCATTAAACTGTCAAAAGCAGGTCTTGTGCCAATCACTGCAACAAGACCATATGGCTGCCTTCTTCCTCTGCGCATATTGGCTGACCTCATACCTCATGCTGATGCCTCTGACTGTGACAATGGCCACAGATGGAAGATGTCTTCACTGGAGCTTCTGCTAACTGTTGGCCGTCCATCATAGTGCCTGCAGGTGTAAACACACAACAACAGTATCACCCTACTTTGTCATTTGTTTTTGTCTCACTCTGAATCACAAGCAGACGTTCTGCAGCTACTCTGGACTTCCTCTTTCCTGCATCTTACATGAGTAACCGTGAGCGAGCACAGTCATTCACCACCGGGACCCTTTAACATCCAGAGCAGTCATTCCTGCCTGGATGTGAAATCAAAGATCCTGCCATGGTCAGAGCTCACGCTGCTGCCTGCTGTTGACCTTTAACCCCAGCAGAAAAAGGCCTAAGATGCCAGTGCTGTTGAACTGCCTGAATAATAGCTCATATCTTACACATTTAAGTAGTTGTGTCATTGTAAAATGCAGAACTTCACTTACGACTGTCAGCAAAGACAACAGATTCAGCAACCCTTGTGATTAATCCTCAATGTTGCATTCTACACTGCTATTCGAGGGTACTGTGGGTTGTTTTCTTACGAAAGGGGGTCATGTGATAGGCATTCATGTCAGCGAATGTTACGTCATGTACGAAAAGACCCAATCAGCAAGCAGTTGTGAGTGTCTATGATGTTTTCCAAGTAAAATGGAACTAGCAGTGTTGTCTAAATTCTGGGGTACTGTGGAGAGTGCAGAGTTGATGTAGTTTCAAACAAAAACGTAGTAGTATGGATTCAGGGTTATTCAGGGAGCGACGGGATGGCTTAATGTGTTACTGGGGTCCTTCCAGAATGGTCAGAGACAGAGGCAGAAATGTCCTTTTCACAGACCTGGCTGATCAATAAGTCTATATCACTTGTAAGGTTTCCAAGCCTTGCTGTAGATTTCCCATTAGTTTGGCAACTTCGAGCTCTGAGTGGAGGTCTTTGAAGATATATTTAGATTGACCTGAATATCTGTTTTTCTACTCTCAGTTGTTTTGAATTGAATGAAATGAAGTGTAAGTAATTGGCTAAATCAGGAAAACAAGTGGGCTGTGAATTGTCAAATCAATTGCACCACTGTTGACATATTCCTTCTTAACTCAGAAACTATATATGCCACAATGGTTGCTGCCATTTTTAAAACCTTTATCAGTATTATTGTTCTGCCTGGCATTTTACTGCCTTGCCTCTTATCTGAAAAATGCTAAAGAGAGCAAGGTCCACAAACATGTGAAGGGTTTCGGAGAAAGGCGAGAAAACAAGTGGGAGTAGGTGAACTCTGCACTACCTGACTTCCTTGGGACGGTCCTGCAGAAGGCTCCGGCGGCACGTATTTATATTTCTGCATCGAACATGAGGCTGTGGCGCCCACCACCACAGCAAATAGATAAATATCGAGCGGGACCAGGATTAGTGAGGATGCCTATATGTCCCACAGACAGCAATTCTGAATGGAACAAACAAACAGAGGAGACAAATTGTGATATTGCTTTTTCAGGTAACTGCATCATTGTTCTTACCGAGATCACACCAAGGTGGAGAGACAATGAGGAAGTACCCGCCTGCCTGTGCGTGCATGGAGCTGCAACTGTGCGCGCTTCTCTCCACTATGTCTCATTTGCTTTGCTAAACAGCTGCTTTGTAAGACTTAAACCGCAGCTGAAGACAAAGCGCTCCTTTGAATGAGCTGGAGCGCACGGGACGGACACTGCCCTCGGTGCACAGTGCAGGTGTATTCGGCGAAGCGGAGGCGCACGCAGGGAGCAGAGACGCAGGAGCGACGCACCTCACAGCAGCATGCAGACCTCAACACCTGCTGCAAAGAGAAAAGCCTTCATCCTCAGATATGCTGCTTCTTAACGCTTTTATCCCCTTGAAAACAATTACCGGATTCTTCCACATGCAACTTCAAACCGAAGTGATGGACGCACAGCTCGTTTGGAAAACAGTTTTACGCACAAAAGCGCACAGTTGGCTTCACTGAAATCAATCTTATTCTCATCATCAAGGACATAAGCCTTTTTTGCGAGGATGACCGAAGCACCTTTGCCAGTGCAGGCGTTCTACATCGGGATGGAGGTGGTGATCGCTGTCGCATCTGTGATCGGGAACGTGATGGTGGTCTGGGCGGTGAAAATTAACAAGTCGCTGCGAGATAACACGTTTTGCTTCATCGTCTCGCTGGCTCTGGCAGATATTGCGGTGGGCGCCCTCGTCATCCCCCTGGCCATCACTATCAACATCGAACTTAAGACTCACTTCTACAGCTGCCTGCTCGTGGCGTGCACGGTGCTGGTGCTGACTCAAAGTTCAATCTTCGCCCTCCTGGCCATTGCAATTGACCGCTATCTCAGGGTCAAGATCCCGACCAGGTAATATGGGGGTTTCACAGCACATGCACATTGTGTGGAGCGACAAGGATGTGCCACATGAAAAGATGATCCTGATGATGATGATAATTGATTATGATTATTTTATTTGCAAGCAAATGTATCCTTCTCTCTCTCTCACTCTCTCTCTCTCTCTCACACACACACACACACACACAGCAGGTCATACACGCACAGCAGGTAACACACAGCTCCTGTGCTGTAGGCACTGCTTCCCTCATGGGTCTTGTTTCACTTCACAGGATGCCAGTCCCTTTACATGCTCATATATCTGACTCACCAGTGCTGACATGACAGCTAACCAGAACATGGCTGATCACCTAACAGCTTTGATTTGTGCCTCTCCCCTCAGGATCTCTAATATGTGTGGATGAGTACAATAGTGACAGATTTAGAACATTTTGGGGTTTGGGAGCGAAGTTGTGTTCACGCGAATATCTTCTTGTGTTTCTGGAGGAAACAAAAGAGGTCAGGTTTGCTGTCAACGCTGTTCAGGCTACCCTTTCTGTATCTGATGCACAGCACCAGCGGTGGTTTCTCATGCCAGGCTGAAACAAAAAGCTGAGCAGTGGAGCTGAAAGGCTCCAGAGATAAGCCTGTAGTAGAAGAGGGGGAATATATTGTCTGGGAATATTGTCTGTGATGGCCTCAGACTTTAATCTCATGTCTAAGACACCAGTTATTCTCCCAGGCACATGATAGCACTTTTATCGTGCATTTTACCTTTTGACTTCTTAGTTTAATTTTGAATAAAACAGCTTAGCACTTATAGCTGTGTGTGTCACCACAAGCTCCATCACTGTGAAAGTGTTGCCTTGCTCATGTTATCAAATCAGACATCAGCTTCTCAGTTCATGAAGCGCATTTCTCATGTTCTTTAACATACTCTCTGTTAGATCAGTATCTGATCTTTTTCCGAGCAGGCCAGGCTCAGTGTGAAAAACGATCTTCACACATAGACACAACACATGCATCCCTAATCAATACTATAATCCAGCACACTAAACCTGTGACAGCCAAGCTAAATTGCAGCATTTGGTTTTTCCTCAGGCTATACTTAAACAAAGCTGAGGTTATCAGAACCAGCGTTTCCCTTATAATTACATAAATTAAATACATGATTGATACATTACACATCAACCATTCGCTATCCAAGAGGAATACTTTTTTTCATATACATGCTGGATCAGATAACTGTTTTCCTCTCTGGCTGTAGACATGGCTGAGTCTCCCTATGTGTCATTCATCGGTCACAAGCGGTGATAAGATTTTAGTGCTTCTGCGTCTTCGACCTTCCTCTACCCCCTGCTTCTTATCCATAAACATTGCAAACAATGTCTGTTGTAGCATGCCAAACACTGCAGCTTGGATTTTTTTGTGTTGCTGTAGTAAATTAGTAGACGATATTGACTTTTACAAACTATTATTCAGTTTTCCTCTGAACAAAAGAAGTATGAAAAGCAGCAGAGCTGAAAATGGCAAGGTTAACTGACAAGGGTTTTCAGAGGCTGGCTTGTTCAAGCGGAAATATGCTGCAAGAAGCTTTGTGTAGAGAGTCCAGGGGTTTGTGCTTTAAATCATAGCTCTTCCTCTGAAACTTGCTTTTTGTCAATACAAGGACACTGCCAAAAAATGAGGAAAGAAGAAAGGGCTTGCTCTTCCTGGCAGTGCTGTGAGAGAAAGTGCTGACTTGAGGCTGTGTTGTTTGCTTCTGCAGGTACAAGCAGGTGGTGACCCCTCGGCGAGCGGGGCTGGCGGTGGTGATATGCTGGACGGTGGCTTTTATCGTGGGCCTCACTCCCATGTTTGGCTGGAACAACCTGAGGCCCCTTCAGCAGAACGGCTCCATTGGCCCCAGCCTCAATATCACCTGCAAGTTTGAAAGTGTCATCAGCATGGAATACATGGTGTATTTTAACTTCTTCAGCTGCGTGCTGCCGCCCCTCCTCCTCATGTTGGTTATCTATGCAGAGATCTTCTACATGATCCACAAGCAACTGAACAGTAAGAAGTTCACCACCAGCCACTCTGACCCCAACAAGTACTACGACAAGGAGCTGAATCTTGCTAAATCCCTGGCTCTGGTCCTTTTTCTCTTTGCTGTCAGCTGGCTCCCCCTCCACATCATCAACTGCATCACACTCTTCTGCCCTAAATGCGAAAACCCCAAAGTCCTCCTCTACATCGCCATCCTGCTCACCCACGGCAACTCCGCTGTCAACCCAATCATCTACGCTTTTCGCATCAAGAAGTTCCGCACAGCCTTCCGGAAAATCTGGCAGCAGTACCTCTGCTGCAAGGACACACCAGCTTTGGAGATTCAGCCCAGCGACAGGAAGGAGATGCTCAATACCGAGCAACTGCAGACCCTGCCATCACAGAAGGAAATCCCTAAGTCGGATCGACTGCAACAACCGGAGCAGCAGCAGCAGAACCAGAGGACCGAACCACTGCAGCAGCCTGAAGAAAATCCACCCCTGGAGCAGAACGCAGTCTAAGCCAAGGGATGGAACTGATTACTGGGCTGAAAAAGTAATGATCAGTACACATGCATTGGCTCGCTCCTCACCTTAATGTAGTCTAGTGAGGAGTCGGAAGCGCTACGATGCTGTAGTGACTGAAACGACTTGGATAATAAATACAGGAAGGTCATTTATCTTTAACTCAGGAGGAGAGGATTTACTGAACGTTTGGCGAGAAAAGAAAAACAAGGCAAAAATGGTATTTATAAACCTCTCAATAATGGAAGTTGTATTGACAGTGACATCGTCTATCTTAGTAACAGAGTGAAGATATAAAGCTTTAACAGTTTTGTTCCTTTTGGTGAATCTTGGTGTGAACATTACAAAACGTTCAATGTAAGTTATTGTGGTTGCTCAGTATCAGATTATCAAACAGCAAAACTTGCTGTAAAACGAACATTTACGAGTTCAATATAGAGAGGTTCATCTTACTACTGTAATACTGTGTGTATGTTTCAACTGACAGTGGCTGAAGAACATGAATGTAATAATAATGTAAATAGGAGACTGTGGCAGCACAGCTGTGAATACTCATCAATTCTTCAGGGTCTTGATAGCACAACAATGGCAGAGCAAGTAGCACTATGGGATAGATTTCTCTGCAGCGAGGCCACGTGCATGTGCTGATAGACGGTGCTGATTTTTTCTCCCATAAGTCTTCCCCACTGGAGCGGAGTCCTTCAGCGACCAAACAGCACGGATCCATTAAAACGGAGGTGGCCAGGGATAAGAAACAAACAGCTGGAGGCAATGGGAGGTTCTAACCTTTTAGAAGCTGCGTGCAGGAAATTCATGTCTGCAAGACGAAAGCAAGTCACAGGGGAGAAAGACAAGATGCACTTAAAGCCCATGTTTATCCAGCCTTCATGCCAGCTGGTGCTATGAGCGGGCTTTTGCTTTTTGTGTCCCCCCCTCATGGACTGATAATAACCTTATCACAACTGACCACTAGAGACAGTGGCTTCCATGGCCTTATTCAGTATTTCAATTAGATGGACTGGACTAGAAAGGACAACCTGAAGATTGTGAGTATCTTTATGACACTATAAGCTCAATTCTTTTTGGCATGCAGCCAAACTGGAGCGTGTAGAGATTAAACTATGGTCAGTGCTGCTGACATGAAAAGAAAAGACTGTATGAGAATGTAAAGTCATTTTGTTTTGTCTCTTGTGAAGACTCCGACCTCTGGTTTCACAGATGTTCTCCTAAGTGGGTGACAATCTCTTGTGTAAGACATTTTCTCTTGCTGTCTTGAAAAACATCTTTCCGTCAGGGACGAGCAGGGAACATTTTTATATCTGAAATGACTGTGTCAACTGAAACCGTGATTCAATCCACACCACCTGTCTACAAATCATACAAGCCAGGTGGACTGTACATATCACAGATGTGAGGAAAACAGTGGATGAATAAATGTATGATAATCATGTGCTTTCTATAGCTAATACTTTTTCTAGGTAACCTTTACAATATTGATTACAATGGGACAGTGGAAAATGCATATTTGTTTTACTGTTTTATGTTATTTCTGAGCTTGATGAATGACTTGTGGAGCAAATATGAGGACTGAGCACACAATCCAAACCTGTCTGCCTGGAATTTTCTTAATATACATCTAGTTTGCAACAGCAAATATGTTTTGAAAGAAATGTAATCCATGCATCCATTATCTTTACCACTTTGAATGTCGCGGGGGTAGCTAGAGCCGATCACAGCTAACATTGGGCGAGAGGTGGGGTTCACCCCTGGACAGGTTGCCAGCGAATCGCAGGGCTAAGAAACATAATGCTGATTACTTCTGCCAAAGAGGTTATGTTTTCACCCCTGTCCATTTGTTAGCTGGTTGCTTTGTTTGTTTGTCAGCAAGATTACACAAAATCAACTAAACACATTTCCACAAAACTTGGTGAAAGGATGTGGTATGGGTCAGAGAAGAACACATCACATTTTAGTGTGGATCTGGATAAAGGGGGCAGATCCAGGACATTTTACACCTTTTTTAACATCGGTGTCCGACATAGGGCTTCTTTCACTTTGGGAATGATATATGGATCTTGACTTAAAATTTCAGGCACATTTTGGGGGCTGATATCTCTGAGTGTGTGAGGCTCAATTGAATTTAAGGGGACTGTTCCACTCTACTGAATGCCATGTTGGATTGTGTTTTCTATAAACATTCTAGTTACAAAATGTTTTAATTTGGTCTGGTAAAAATATAGATACAGAATGTCCAGTTATTTGTTGATGTCAATCTTGCACTGTAACTGCTCGCAGTGATGACGACTTTATTAAACTTTTTATGGTTTAAAGCACAGCACAGTTGTTTTACACAGAAAAAGTCTCAGCTGATTTTCATGTATTTTATTACAATTTGACTCAAATCATAACATTTCCATAACCTGACGCCCTTGTGATTCACACAACAATGTCACTGAGAAACCAATGTGATAAATATAACTTCTGGGTGACCAATTCTGAGTGCACTCATTTCAAAAGAACAACTCCTTGTTATTCCAAATGTTAGCAGTTGGTCTCATTAAAGGGGTTGCTTGAAGTGATGTATCTGCATTGCTTTGGTTTTCTGCTTAGCAACTTTCTTTATTTTAGATTAAATGTAGAGACAGACAGAAACACAGTCCCTCAGCCAGAAGTCCATGTATACAAGTTCCCTGTTTATGTACTAAACCATTTGCATAGTCACATGCTAGGGTGAATGTTGCAGTCTAGTTGTTTTGTTACTGGCTGGTGATGAAATTTAAGCATCTGGCAAATGAAGAGCCAGACAATAAAAACATTAGACTTAGCTGCATCAGGTGCCCATGAATATTGCCTCCAAAATTAATACTGTTGTTGCTATGTGTCTGTTTGGAAACAGTTATGCCATACTACCTTAAAAGGTGGTATCATGTCGTTGTTTACAGCTTATTTCTGCTGTCCCCAACAGGAAAAAAAGAAACAAATGAATAAAGCAGAAAAGTAAATGCAGGTCTAAGATAAATGCTTTTCATACAAAACAACTTCCCGACGCTAATACATGATGATACATTCATTTATACAGGCACCCTCCTACGTGGTGGTATTTTGAAAAACAGAATGCTATATCGGTCATTGGCCTACGCATTCATACCTCTTTACAAGTCAGCACTTCCTGAATTATTTTTTTTTTCCAAAGCAATCAACACTTAAGGCCCCGGATATCTTTACTTTGTATTGATACCTTGCTGCAGCTCAGCAGCGCTGTCAGAATTCTCATTACCACGGTGCAATAATGCAGAGAGCAACTCTTGGATGACAGTCGAGAGTTGTCACAGCTCTGACAGCTCATTTCTTTCCTCTGTGTATGAATTCCTTTAATCTGGCAACGTAAGATTTTCCTGGAGAGAGCACGTAATCTGAGTCAAGCTTTCAATTTGTTCACTTCAGTCACCTCTTTCTCATGAAAGGTGTCCAGAATCCATAAGAAAAATACACTGAACCTGAATGCATTATTATGCAATGTAAAACTGACCAGAAAGCAATGCAAATCAATAGTCAGGTTCAACTGCTGGAACGTTTTACATATTCAGCCTGTAAGGCTATTTTCATCATGTTGGTGCAGTTTCCTGGGCAAAGATGCAAAGTTTCAGGGCAGGATTAAATACCAGGTTGAAGGAGACTAGATTAAGAACTACAAATAAAAGAGGAAAGGAAATACTAGTGCTGTGTATTTCTAATAGAGCAGAGGCGACCTTTCCCTGTGGTAACCTACTGTCCTTGGGGCTAATGTGGCTATTAACTGCAGATCATGAGGGGAGGAGCTATCACACTTTCAGAGTAAATGTTGGAGTTTATTTGCATTTGTTTTGTTCACATTTTTAAATAAAATTCACAACCTGTGTTGTGGTAATCTTGTGTTTTGGAAATCAGAGGATTGTAAAAACAAGGATGCAAGTGACCTCCACACCTGCCCTTGTCTCCGTTGGTGAATACCCCTATTTGGATCAATGTCAACCATGTTTCAGGTCAATATTTTGCTCTGTACATTAGCAGAAGCTCTAACGGACAAAGACGTTTCAATTCCCCAATGACTATTTGTCCCTTCACGGGGGCAGGCTGAGGGGAAAATGCAAGGAATGATATTTATGTCCCAGTGAATGGCTTTTTTCATTAAAAATGGAGGAGCGGTTTGATGTACCTGGTCTTTGATCAGGCATCATGAATAAGCAAGGGTGTTGTGCCCCCCGGTGCTGCTGCACAACTGGAAACAAGGCTTCTTGTCAGAAGAGTTTATGCACCACCACAACATCTGTCTTGGATTAAGTCACATCAGCGTTTACAGTATGACTGTGTTACACCAGAAAACGCAGAGCAACATCCACCATCACGTATATGGTTGACTGCTGGCATTCTTCTGTATGATTTCACAGAAAAGCAATCATTCATGAAAACAGGGCCAGCGATTGTGCTGAGAGAGCATCTGTGTTTGTGTGGGACCATCCATTTGGCATTGTCACTAATGAGAATCTGCAACTGACGAGCATAAAAATGAAAAAATTAAAAGAAAACGAGTGGATGCATATTTACAGCAGATGGGACATTTGCATCCATGCTGTAACAACTGAACAGGGCAGATGAAGATGTAATAATATGCAACGTGTCTTAGATAAACAGTTCTAGATTAATGTCATCAGTCCTCATTGTGAATTTAATCTAAAAGTGCTGAAATTCTCTGATTAATTGTCTTCTACAAACCAAAAAACAGCAATAACGGCTCGCAGCATGTTTGAAAACCCTTCAACATAATGGCATCAGGGCGCTACAAAGAAAACAAACATACCCAAACAATCAGTCATTCACCAAACAGGCTTTTAGAACAACATCAATCATGTTTTAATCCAATCTCTGCCTCAGGAGGTGTTTTGAGCATACAGCCTTGAAGAAAGGTTTTAAAATGGAAACATTTCCTCATGCTCGAAACCTGACGAAGACAATTTGGAATAAATGGTTCACATGATTTCATTGGAAAGGAAGTTTTTATGTAACAAATCGAGCAGCAATGTTTTTGCTTTGTTTGCTTCATAATTCACAACCTCGGGTCAAAGAGAGATTTTACACATACAGTATGTGGCTGTCAAAGCTTGATGCTACATTTTCTTCCTGACACTAATTCCCTGTACCAGAATTCTATTTCTGTCACCAGTGACTGTCCTTGGGAGAGAGGGACACCTGCTGGTAAAGAGGATTTTTGCTTTTCTGAGTCAAACGGAGGAGGGCCCGGAGGACTCGCTGTGTGTGTGAAGAAGGGGAAGAGGTCACATCTGGTTCCTTCATTAAATTTCTCCCCCACGTCCTCATGACCAGTTCAAGTCAGTATCCGAAGGCTTTTATTTAAAATCATCTTATGGCACTTCCAAAGACCTGCTTAGCTCCTTGAACAAAAAACTTAATCATAACCCTGATACATATCTACAATTAGATCTTAGAATGGGAATAAAAGTAACTAAAACTACAAAATCCCACTGTTCCACATTTTAATTGACATGATCCACTGTGCTCTGACAGACACTGAAACCACTGTTGTTCATGCTTAAACTGGTTTATCAGTTTATCATCTTCTTTAAATCACAAACATCTTTCATTTTATCATTGTAGGTTTGTGAACAGGAAACTGCTGATTGAAGTTGTTGATCATCTCACAGAGATCCTAAAAGTCTGATCGGAAAATGTTCCCGCATCCACAAAAGATCCCCCACATGCTGTCACAGGGGCCCACTGATGAACTTCAGAATAACGTGCAAGTTAAAAAGACAGTTAAACCAGTTTGGGTTTTATTTATTGCTTCTCTCCTCTGGCATTTCAAACAAGTAATTTAAGGTAAAAATGCTAAATGCCTGAGATGGTGTTATGCTGGATTTATTGCACTGACATCAGCAGACTACTAAGAAAACAACCAGGAGTAATGTCAGGGTTCATGTTGTTTTGCTGCATTGCAGGAAAATGACACAGTTTGTACGTAACAATCCATGTCGCTGTCCTGGAGGAAAATGTTGCATTTATTTAAGGCCGTGCGAGTTCAAACCTCGGCAACCCCACATGCGGTAACTTTGAGCAAACACATCAGAGGGAGAAATAAGTGCCTGCCTCAACAAGTCTGAGCCAGAGTGTGCAGAGGCAGCTGAAGTGCTGAGCCTGACTCACTTCCCGCCTGCTATCAGCTGTCCTTTGTCAACAAGGGTAAATTCCCAACCTCTTCCCATTTTCTGTTGAATGGAGCGTACCATACATGACCTCATTATTCAGTCTATTTGAATAACAGCTCACACAACATTAACTGTAACACAGCACTTTATTTGTTTTAGTTTACGGGCTCTCTGTTTCTCATAGAAGATTTTAAAAACTACCCTTGTGAAGTTAGATTAGAATATAATAACATTCGATGAAATCAGAGCTCACGTCGTGGCTCAGGGAGTGACACGCTGTGGCTGTGATTTGGATGGCAGAGAATGGAACGCCCATCGAGGCCACTGCTTATGACTGGCAGTAATGAGCTTTTAACAGTGGTGGTGAAGATGGCTGTCCATAAAGTCAACACAACTCTGCCTGCCTGGACTTGTTCTGCAGTGGCAGCCCACGCCTCCTCAGGCGTACTCTACCCTCTCGCTCGGCTTTTGGCCAAACCCGCCTGCTGCTTGTTACAGATACACGAGGTCATACAAATTGTCAGCAGTATCATTTAAAATTATAAGTCCCTCAGGTGTCCTTGGAGTTAAGGCGCCGATGATGAACCACAGTGTCCCTGACCGGCCTCTGTCCTGGGAATCTTGTGTGTCATTCCCAATCTCTCACTCCCATCATTTCAACTCTCTTCTGTCTTTGTGAAGCTTTCCATATATATATACAAATGTATATTAATTTATAGATTTTGACATGTGTGTGTATTTATTTATATTCATATACATATACCAAGTCCTTGCAAAACATTAGTGTACGTACATGCATCCCTGTGGTTAAAGGCCTTTCTGTCATATCCTGCTTCACTCATAAGTTTGTGTCCCAATCCTGTAGAGTACCTGAGTGGAAGCGAACAAAGTTTGCATTTTTGGTCTGTGGTTTCCACCACCAGTGCCAGAGCGGTGGGAAAGAAAAAAGGGATAAGCACAAATGGTTTGTAGGACATGCATGCTTCACACAGCTTTGATCAAGTTGATGTGAAACCCGTGCTTTGATCTGTATCAGTGTGCTTGAAGTTCATTTTACCACATCCAATCAAGAGAAGTAGTCATCTGCTCATGCAAACCAGATGAAGGTTTCATCAGATAAAGCACAGCTACAATAAACTTTTTGTTTTATTGTATTTGGTTTTCACACAGTATGAGAAGTTATCTGGGAATGACCTACTATAGTAGCTAACCTAGTATTTTATGTTGCTCATCCAGGGCTGGCTGTGACACAGGATGACAGCACAGCTATGAAGATCATTATCACTATTATTACACATTCAGCATGTTTGTATGTATGTTTGTTATATTCCACTCATTTTGGAATCCACCTTTTCAGGGTCATTAAGTGAGAGAGAAATATTCCCAAAGGTGACTAAAAGATTTTGAAGTGTTTTGCGAAGCAGAAGTAACACTCCTGTCTGTAGCCCCAGGTAGACGTGAGTCAAATCTGTGGCCTCTTGTGCTCCTACTATCCCACTCAGACAACTTTAGAGTTTGTTCATGGAATTATTTCGGTTGCATTTATCATGCATATCAACGTATGACTCACTGCAGACAAGCTGTTATATGAGTGACACTTGAGGGCTGTAGAGGCCACAATATGGTGTCCTCCCTGGCCATTGTCTGTTTTGATCAGTTTCTGTTTTGGTTGTGTCGTTTGTTTAGTTTGTGATTGTATCATTGTCACCTACAAGCATGCTTAGTATCCTGACTAATTAGAAAGGGGTTACAAATATTCAGACACAGTACATTAGACATGCTGTTCATTACTGTTTATAGTTTCATTGTCATCGTAAAAATATAGTCGACAACACAGAGTGACCAAAAATAAAACAAAGGAAACACAGGCAAACTGTTGTGAGAGGTTAGTGGGGTATAAAAACAAAACTCTTCCCAGAATAACTGCAAAGGCACAGCAGACTCAGCAGGGCTGGGTAAAGTACCTGGTGATGGGGTAACACTTCCTCCACATCAAACGCTGTCATGGTCCTGGGACTTGCACAGTCTCTGTGTCCCACCACAAAGTCAACAAACCAGTCGTCATAAAAAAACTCAACACAGCTGAACAAGAAATTCAACTGCCGCAGACAGGAAGTGATTTTTTTCATTTATAACTGCCTGCTAGAAACATACCATAAGAGGTAAACAGATTGCTTTAACGAGGCAGTTTGAAACTAAATAGGGCATGTCACAATTAAGGACCTAGTTGCAAAACTTTCTGTACAGCGCTCAACTGTAAAAAGAAAGATCCAGGCCAGCTACTTAACATCAGGGCGTGAAATACATAGAATTTTCATGCGAATACACAAATACATCGCTCCACACATCATCAGAGTTTTCACCCTGAGCAATTACTGACCTTAAAATGCCAAAATTAATTCAGTGTTTTGTTGTATTCAGTCTCTTTGTGTGGTTTAGCAGCCCAAGGAAAGACATTTCAACATTACACAGCTCCGATGTTACACTGTTAACCTCATCAGAAAGTTCCCGCCCATGTAAGCAGTCAGGGTCTCACTCCTCTACTATGATATTATCCAGTTCTGTGATGACGCAGTTGGCCACCTCATACAGCTCCATGGCGTGTGCCAACAGCCTGCGCTGCCACTTAGGGGAAATTTTGGGAAGAATGCCATGCCAAAACATTTGTATTTTTTCGAGCGTCTGTTCCAGCCGTCTTTTGGGGAGCAGAGTGGTGAAACCAATTGAAATGTGGCATTTGTTAAAATACACAGAGCTATATTCATTAAGGCTTTGACGCCATGTGAAATTAGTGGCAGATGTTTTCAAAGGAGGCCCAGGGATCTGCTGAGGAGACACATAAAAAGAAATAACCTTGCGTCAAATGGAAGTGGGCTGTTGTTGAGTGTTCTATTTGAAGCTGCATAGACCAAATTTAGTCTGAATGAAACATAACCCAGCTGAACAAAACTAGTTTAGACTGTGTATGTGTAAAATGTAACTACACTGTAGCTGGTATTCTCTGTGTGTATCGGTCTTATATCTCTCTAATATCTTATATAATAAAAGATATTAAATCTATTCATTTCTATACCACTGAAATTCATATTTTTAGTTTTGAGTTTAATGCAGAATTAACTTTTCCTGGAACAATGTGTTGGGTATGTTATCGGGAATATCATATATATAATGTGCATATGAATTAAGAATCAGTAAAGGGCAAAAAGCATTACAAACTAGAATGGCACTCGGAGAGTCCATGCCACCAAGGCCAAACAGTCCCCTTATTAGACCACATTTAAATGAACTAGATCCGGATATTTATTTGGATCTGCACCAAATCGCACATATTCATAAACATCAGTCTTCTGAACATGTCTGATTTTTGATCCACACCAAAATTCAAAGGCTTTTCCTTGGGTCATGCCTCACCCATCCAAACAATTTCATGGAAATCGGTTGTGTTAAGAAACAAATGCAGATTTTAAAAAAACTTCATTGGCAGAGGTAAATGTAGGAAATCAAAAATTTTGAACCTCTCTTGAGAATCATCACCAAAACTGGAGATCTGTGTCATCAGAACTAAGATCATATAAGGCCTGATGAAATCGATGTAGACATATACTGATTGTTTAACAAGAATACATGACAACATATGCACGTCAACAATAAGTTAGCAAATAGAGTGGGATTGTTTCAATATGTGTGATGTGTCAACCACATCAGGAACCAAGCATTCAAGAATGAGGAAGGATGCGCCACCTCATCAAACCACAAGAACAACACAGAGCCTCCTCATTAGGGCATAAATAGGTACAAGATTTAATTGACCATGTAAGGAAATTCAAAGAAATTCAATGTGCTTTACATTTAAAAAGAGATAATGTGCACCATGGCAAAGCAATAATGATAATAGCAAAGCAGCATACAGTAGAAACATACTCATAATGGCAAAGGAGCTTAATTTAGTTCAAGTATGTCTGGTTTCAGTTGTGACCAATTGTCTGATTTGTAAAAATGTTATGGGGGGATTGGGCAGAATACACCCTCTCTTATGACTGATCAGCTGAAAATAACTGTGTATTTAGCTGCATCTGAAAATGCAGTGGACGTCGACAATTCATCTGCAGCTGTGGCCACTCATGTGGGAGCAGAGTGACTCATGATGTGCTGACTGAGACACATGCGAGCCCACAACACCTTGATACTCAAATATCAACCTCTACCCAACATGCACCCACGACTGCACATAACAGGCACCTCAAGATCAAAGATTAACTCAACACTCAATTTGTTCTTTAAAATATATATATATATATATATTTTAAAGAACAAATTGATATATATATATATAAATATATATATATATCTTTTTGAATTTCTCTTTTTTTTATCGATGGCACAAGTTGTTATGCAGCAGAAATTCCTGCGAAAACAGAAATCGTCTTCATGGGAAAAGTACAGAAACATTGAGACATAGGCGTTGTTGCTAATGCAATGTATTGCATTCATTAATGGGAATGATGCCAGTGGAGGTGTTGCATCAGCAACCGTGTAAAGTGATGATGAAGCAGGTAGTTTCTGAGAAATTGGCCAGAAACAACAATACTGTAATACTGCAAAGAATCAAATCTAAAGACTTCAAAACCTCAGTAATTTGCCAACCAAAAAAGCAACTGAGCTTCTTTTGACTTGTCCTCATTTTATTTAGAATCCAACTTTAGATTAAGAGGAAATTTCTATTTATGAATGAAAAGTGGAACCATATCACGACTTTAAGCATAGAAATAACAGAAGTGTCTGGCCTGGTCCCATGATGAGTGTGTTGTACTCAGGTAGAAATACAAAAAAATGTGCATGACAACTTCTCCCATAAATTGAAAGATAATATCGACAATCCACACTGAGCATATGTGCTATGCTCTGTAGGTTATTTCTCTGAATCTATTTTTATTGCAGTTGTAATGATGTAAGTTCCTAAAAAAACAGAAACTTGCCAGAAACCTCCCAAGTAATATGTCTTTTAGTGAATAATTTCTGTAGGATTTTCAAGCATGCGTTAACATAATAATAATAATAATAATAATAATTTGCCATCATTGATCATATCAACCACCACAGCTGTTTACCCAGCACCACACCGTTTGAGCTGGAAATAACTCCAAAAAAGAATGATTAGTTAACCACTCATTACCTGTTTGGTAGAGCTAAATGTGGACATTTTGGAAATTCCCCAAGTCAATGTAACAAGACAGTTTGTCAAGATGTAAGTGGGAGGTTTGACTTTGGTAGTAGGCGGAGACAAGGTTAAGTGACTAAGAAGTTACCCTGCATAAATACAAGGTCCACAGCCAAGGGCACACAGCAGAGACAACAGCAGGAGCCACCAGTCAAAACAAAGAGGAAAGCCAACAACACTGATCTTCAAGGGGCTTTTCATTTCGTTTTGGCTGACTGAGCACTTGTTCCCTGCAAGGCTCTTTTTGTTTGTTTTCTCACATTTTTTCAGCGATCCAAAGTAACTCTCATCATGAGATGCTGCGCTTTAGCTGTGTGTTTAGTTTTAGTGATAGTCCAAGACGGATGGAGCCTTCCCCTCAGGTCTATCAGCGTCACCTTCCCAGGAGACATCCTCAAAAACGTGACTGATACAGATTTGGCAGAAGTGAGTAGCAGATGGTTCATTTCATCTAAATAGACTGGATTCCCCAAAACAGAATGCACTTAAGCTGTGCCAGGAGGTCATTTACTGAACAGAAATTATTGTTATTATATATGAATTAAAAGAAAAAATATTTTATACTGCAAAATGAGTGTTACTGTGAAGGCAGGTGTCACAAAAACATGTTTGACAGGATGGTTTACCTCTTACTCCACCCTGTTCCTCACGTGATTTAATCGTCTGCCTGGACTCTTTGATGTTGAATTTCATTTTCTCCTTCAGACTTATCTGAAGAGGTTTGGCTACTTAGACAAGATGCACCGCAGTGGCTTCCAGTCGATGGTGTCCACCGCCAAGGCTCTGAAGATGATGCAGAGGCAGATGGGGCTGGAGGAGACTGGAAAGCTGGATAAGTCCACCCTGGAGGCCATGAAGCAGCCTCGCTGTGGCGTTCCCGATGTAGCCAACTACCAAACCTTTGAAGGAGACCTCAAATGGGACCACAACGATGTCACTTATAGGTGAGTAGAGAAAAATAATTATTCTACAAGCTTTTAAGACATTCTAACGCTATGATTTGCTTTGTAATGCAGGGAACATACGAAGGGTATCCAGAGATCTCATTGTCATTCTGCTCTTCTTCACAGGACCCTTAACTATTCTCCAGACATGGAGAGCTCCCTGATTGATGATGCCTTTGCCAGAGCCTTCAAGGTGTGGAGTGATGTGACCCCTCTAACTTTTACACGCCTCTATGAGGGAACAGCTGACATCATGATTTCATTCGGTAAAGCAGGTATGTTCGTGTATGGTGGCCATTTCTATTGTTTTGTACACACTGATGTTACATATCTGAAATTTAATTTCAGAGTAAAATCAAAGACTGATATATGATTTAATTTGCTATTCAGACCATGGAGACCCATACCCATTCGATGGTAGGAATGGCCTCCTGGCTCATGCTTATCCCCCTGGTGAGGGTGTGCAGGGAGATGCTCATTTTGACGATGATGAACACTGGACCCTGGGTAATGGACCAGGTAATTGGCAATGCATAACAAAAGATACTGCTCCCCCATCAACATTACAAGTGTAGATGTCTCCCCCTGGTGTTCACATCAAACATACATTAACTGAATATATGTAATTCTCTCAACTAAGCTGTGAAGACGCTCTATGGGAATGCAGATGGTGCTATGTGCCACTTCCCCTTCACTTTTGAGGGCAAGTCCTACACATCCTGTACCACTGATGGCCGCACAGACAACCTGCCATGGTGCGCCACCACAGCTGATTACAGCAGAGACGGAAAATATGGCTTCTGCCCAAGTGAACGTAAGTTTATTCTTCTAGAGCAATCATAGGTCAGAGGTCACCTAGATAAGGGCATTTTCTTTTGAGACATGTGGACTCGCTTCACCCGCTCATCTTTTCCCCAATTCTCCCTCCTGACAGTTCTCTACACAGTCGGAGGAAACGCAGACGGAGCTAAGTGTGTCTTCCCCTTCATCTTTCTGGAGAAGGAGTATGACAGCTGTACCAAAGAGGGCCGCAGTGATGGTTACCGCTGGTGTGCCACCACAGCCAACTTTGACCAAGACCAGAAGTATGGATTCTGTCCCAGTCGAGGTGAGTGTCAGGAACCACAACACGTAAACAGTGTGGAGTGCGGCTACAGTGAATTGTGTTCTGAATGCTGTTGTGTCTCTTGTTATGTCAGACACCGCTGTATTTGGTGGCAATTCAGAGGGAGAGCCCTGCCACTTCCCCTTTGTGTTCCTGGGAAAAGAGTATGACTCCTGCACCAGTGAGGGACGAGAAGATGGCAAGTTGTGGTGCAGTACCACTGACAACTATGACGAGGACGCGAAATGGGGTTTTTGTGATGACGAGGGTGAGTAAACATACATATAGGACACAGCGTGCACAATGGATAAAGTGCTATGGCTGTGTGTTCGCATTCATTATTCATGAATTTTCCTTACTGTGTGGTACAGGTTACAGTCTGTTCCTCGTGGCAGCCCATGAGTTTGGACATGCTCTCGGCCTGGATCACTCCAACATTAGAGAGGCTCTCATGTACCCCATGTACACCTATGTGGAAGACTTCTCCCTGCACAAAGATGACATTGAAGGCATTCAGTATCTCTATGGTGAGGTTACAACAGGCTTCTCAGAAAAGTTTTTAAAAAAGAAAAAATTACTCTCAGTCATTAAACTTCTCTTAACCATCTCTGTTTTCAGGAAGGGGAACAGGCCCGGATCCCACCCCTCCTCAGCCCACCTCCACCACCACTACCCCGAACCCCACAGAGGAGCCTGAACCCACCACCCCACAACCTGTGGATCCAACCAGAGATGCTTGCAAGTTGACCAAATTTGACACCATCACTATGATTGAGAATGAACTACACTTTTTTGAGAACGGGTGAGCAAATCAATCTTTTTTTAAAAGAGAAGTATAAATGCCAACAAACGGGCAGCATTGACGGATGTCTTAATTTTATTTACTAATCAACAGAAATTACTGGAAGATGCCCAGCAGGGGCGATGGAGGACTCAAGGGACCGTTTTCTCTTTCTGAGAGGTGGCCAGCTCTGCCAGCGGTCATTGACTCTGCTTTTGAGGACCTTTTGACCAAGAATATGTACTTCTTCTCAGGTAAAGAAGCTACGGAAAGTGTGGATATATAAGGGACCACTAACAAACAAAATGAAAGTGCAGACCTTCACGCTTTCATTTTTTTTTTATCTATATAGGGAACAGATTCTGGGTGTACACAAAGGAGGGTGTTCTGGGGCCCCGCAGCATTGAGAAGCTTGGCCTTCCCACCAGCATTCAGAAGGTGGAGGGAGCACTGCAGAGGGGGAAGGGCAAAGTGCTGCTCTTCACTGAGGAGAGCTTCTGGAAGTGAGTTGAATTTGTGCCTTTGAACCATTTTAAATCTGCAAGTTTGGAGAGAATGTTGTTGCTGAAAGACGTTTGGCTCAAATTCAACCATTTCTTCTATTCTTAGAATGTTAATTCTTTTTTTTAACAAGGCAGTTAAACTCCACCCCCACTGTGGTTGTTCAGTCAAACTTAATGCTAACATAATAACAATTTTATGACATTGTTAAAGTCTGTGCTTTAAGAGGAGAGCGAATGTTTGTGTTTGACAGTTTTAGTGACATTTTCTGGCATGGTATTGTGTCTTATCAACACAGGTTTGACCTGAAGAGCCAGAAAATGGACAAAGGGTACCCCAAATCCACAGATTATGTCTTTGGTGGTGTCCCCAATGATGCTCATGATGTATTCCAGTACAAAGGTAAATAAATCTGTCAATTTCAAATCTTTGTTTACTCTAAATAATCAAAATCACATTACTTTAACAGTAGATATTTGCACATATCTGAATTTTGCAATTGATTTGTTTCCATTGTTTCTACTTTAGGTCACATGTACTTTTGCCGGGACAGTTTCTACTGGCGTATGAACTCCCGCAGGCAGGTGGACCGTGTTGGCTACGTGAAATATGACCTTCTCAAGTGCTCTGATTCTTACTGAGGAGAATAATGAGGAGATGTACAGGAATGAGCTCAAAATCGGGTGTCAGGGAGAATGTGATGCAGTATTTGTGTGTAGCGCCTATTGTATGATGCATGTGCTTTCTGGGATGTAAATAATTGACCATCATTGCTGTTGGTGTTAAAACATACAGCACTGGCCCAACAATCAGTCAAGGCCCAATACAGGAAAGCAAATTGTGATTTTTGACACTGACTTGCCCTTAGTCAGATTATCTGTGAACTCATAATGTTATGGCCTGGGACCAATAACCACAACTTAAATATTTTCAAAAGCTGTTTGGATCCGATTCCAAACTATTTTTTCTTTATGTCTGACGGGTTCAGATTCTCAACAGTATTAGATTATTTTGGTATTTATAGTGATGTCTATTATTTTTGTGTCCTAAAGCTTATTTGTTTTGTATTATTCTGTTTGTGTTTTTCTCAAGATGGCTTCAGGGCCAATTACTTGCACTGGAAGACAATCCATGTCTCCTTCACTGAAATTATTTATGTAACTGATGTGTTTTGTATTAAAAGTTTTAACTTTAAATGCAATAAACATTTCGTGGAAACTACCTATAACACTGTCACCTGTCTCACTTTTTCACCTCAGCATATAGATTATATAGACAATACAAAAGTACTATTCAACATTTGAAACCACACTCTCATGTCAGCAAGGTAATGCAATGCAGACTGTGATTTCCAATCTAATTTCATTGTGTTGAGCATCAATAAAATGCTATTATACTACTTTAATAGATAGATTACTTTATTCATCCCCGGAGGGAAATTAAGAATAATGACTGAATTTGTAATTTTTGATATATTTCTTGCAAAAACTGAATATAAAAACAGGGCATAGTATTGAGAAACAAAAGCATATAATTGGGAAACAATTGTGTACATAATGGATGTACAAATGGGGAAACAGCCAAACATTTAATTACAGCCCAAACATCCTACGTGGCATCAACAAAACCTAAAATTTCCCATACAATACAGTACAAGTTTAGGTTTTTGGTAAGAGAAAAAAAACTATATCCAGATATGCACTGACAGACATGCACCAAAAAATAATACTATAAAAGAGCTGTTCAGTGGCATTGACCTAAAAGTGAAATGTCTTTTAAAAATACAAAAAGTTATGATAAATATATATATATATATACATATATATGTCATAAAATAATTCTTTTATGGTATTGCCACACACACAGTGTTGGGCTGTAGGAACCATGTGTAAACTGAGCATACTTTTTATATCAGAATCAGAATCACTTTTATTGCCAGGTATGTGAACACAAACGAGGTATTTGGTTTTACTTTGCTCTCTGAGCAAACAGTTGAAAAAAACAAACAAACAGAGATAAACAAGAACAAAGACAAAAACAAAAGCTATGTTCATGTACAAAAAAGCTAAATAGTTAGTGCAAAGGTGCATTGTGCATGGATGAAATAATAAATATGCATATACAGTGTGCACAGTATATTGGTATGTACAGATATTTTACAGGTGATGTTACTGATATTGACTTATATAAGCCTATAATTTATATAGCTCATCTGTACATTGCAGTACAGTGAGGATAGAGGCTGTAATATAAACCCAGTTATTATTATTATTCTTATTATTATCATGATGGTAGTTTTGATTGGTTCAACCGGATGAAACTAATAATAACAGTCCAGCAAAACTTTCCCTTTCCCCTCTATTGAACATATTTTTGATACATATTCAATATTTCACGATGATTAATGTGACTAACATTCCCACATCCATCCCGGTGGATGCAGAGTTTTCAAACCGATTCAAAGTTTGAACTGGTGTAAACAGAAACCTCTCTGTTGACACAGGCGGACACATATTACTCCGCACTCAGTTGCGTAGTGTGCCTTCCTCTAGAAACAATAGTCCACTGAGTGTTTATTAGCATCTCAATTACAGAATATGTGGAACAACACGCAACGATCAAACTATCGCAGAATATAATACATTAAAATGAGTAAATAAATTCAGGTTTAATAACACAACAGGTCGGGTTTTAACAAAAAATAATAATAAATAAGATCCGGTTGCGGGGACAGGAAGCAAGGAGATACTCATGGCGCCCGACTAGAAAGAGGCAACAATTATCGGTTAGTAATTTGTGTCGTGTTTGGCGCCTCTGCACCGGAGGACACCGATCTGCTCGAAAACACACGGTAAGGAAAAAGCGTGGACATCGTGGTGGCGGGCAGAGAAAAGCTTTTCATTTTCTTCAGGGAGAGAATCGGGACGGTCTGCGGCGGCTCAGGCCCTCGAGGTCCCCAGTAGAGCTCTCTGAATGCCTGAGTGGAAAAGCGGCTGCCTGGTGGAAAATGGCGACGTGGTGCAGGCAGGGTTAAGGGCAGCTAGGCCCGTTTAAAACTCGGCTAGCGCACGTCACTCCCGAGGCTGTGTGAGCTGATGCGCCCAACAGTTCGCCTCTGTGACGCAGCGCTCCCCGACATCGCGGTCACACTTTCAGACCCTCCTGACTCGAGGGGGAAATGTCGTGCGTGTGTTCTAAAGTATCACGACAGAGGCAGCAAAACAAAGCACGGCTGCCAGCTACGTGCTAACGTTAGCTGCCTTGGTGCACTGGGAGCTAACGCTAGTGTCCGACGACATTGAGGCTCTGAGGCACAAAGATGTCGACATGTTCCGTTTACAGTCGCGGGTAAATATGGTCCATAGAACATCGAGATTCATTCCCCACAACCGTACCGTCAGGAAAACAGTCCCTTCAGCTGGTTGATGTGTGCAGACGCAGTGATAGTCGTGAATATATTATCTGGAATTAACACCTTACCACTAAGTGATGGATGACAAACAACGTTATGTCACTGTATCAGTGAAATAACAACTGAATTTTTATATTTCATGTAAATACTGGATCAAAACAGCAGTATAGGGACACCTAAATGTAATTGGGAGAAAATGATGTAAACAATGTGGATTGATGATTTATAGGTCAGCCAAACATTTCATCACAGCCCAAACATCCTATGTGGCAAAAAGTTCCTCATACAGGAACAGTAGAAGTTCATTAACCACGAAAGCAATTTGGTTTTAATTAAGAGAAAAAACAATACAGATATGCACCGAACAATAAAAAGCCATTCAGCTGCGTTCAGTTAAAAGTGCAAT